>NC_133649.1:213904732-214586923 GCF_009905375.1 Apium graveolens | reverse complement strand
CATGCCTGTTTGTATTCTGGCTATATATATCTGTTGATTCAGTTGATAATACCTATGCTAGAGGATAGCGGTAATTTGCATATACCCTTAGCATAGGGACCCAAAGGTGAAAATATTTCTAAAACCGGGAGTCGAGGATCCCGAGTAGATTTTGTATATATGGATATATATATATATATACTTATATATATATATGGTCATAGTTTTCAAAACTATAATCGAATAAGGTTTATTCGATAACTTTAACCTTATTTTATTATTGAATATTATTTCGAATATTATTCGAAGGCTTATGACTCCTTTATATTAAATGAATATTATTTTGAATATTCATTCGAGGGCTTATGACTCTTTTATATTATTTATTGAATATTATTTATTCATTCGAGGGCTTATGACTCCTTTATATTAAATGAATATTAATTTGAATATTCATTCGAGGGCTTATGACTCAGTTTATATTATTTAATGAATATTATTTGAATATACATTTGAGGATCTATGACTCCGATTATTTGCTGGAGTTATATTCTTATTTTATATTAATGAATAGGTGTCAATAATCAAACTATTTTGATTATTCAAATAGAGATAGTACTTTCATATAAGTATATCTTTGGTTATTTAATACTCGTTTCAAGTATAAGTTTTAATACTTCTACTTCATATTTTTATAAAGAATATTCTTTATGGGAATATTATTTAAATAATAATATTCAGACATTTCTAAATATTCTGGGGACTGATTTACTTCATTAAATCAGCTTTACTCCAAACACTCTTTAAAGTGTTTTCGAGGTCTTCAAAATGATTTTTAAAAGTTAGAGCGGATCCAAAACTCATTTTTATATTTAAGATCTTCCATTTTAAGGGGACTTGAATACTCGCCTCAAAAATCTAAGGGATCCGGCTCTATGGTGTATTTTATATTCGCAACAAGGTTGCAGTTTTGGTTAATGAATTGATTACTTACCCAAGGTTCGGGAAGTAAGGTCCATCTATTGAGTCGGCATAAGCAACATGGGCTCAGTGGGCGTCCATGATAGTGTAAGTGGCTCAGTGGGAGTCCATCAAATGCATAAATGGGCTGAGTGGCAGTCCAGCATAAAGGTCCTATTGCGACCAGGGTGATGACCAGTGGGGAATTCGTCCATCTACTAGTAGAAAAGGTTACTTATGGGTATCTTTGCCTGATCAGCAAGATATCTGTGTTTATGCCAAAAAATTCTTTTCCTTTCCAAATTTATTGGATATTGCAAGTCTTGTTCAGACTTTACATGACAGAGGTTTTCAGGAAATGTATGGGAGATATATACTGATATATATATATCAGAACTTAATGAAGTATATCATAACTTCATTCCTTTAATAATATTTCAAAGATTGAATCTATTCAAATCTGGTCTTGTAGTCTCATCTATGTGATAGAACTGTTGAAAGCTCATTATACTTTGAACAGTGGTCGTTCACAGTAGCTTTATAAATGATATAAGTGTAGTGAAGTATTTGGTAACTCCATCTTTTAAACTTATATCTAGTTAATAATTGTCTTATGAATGACAAAGATTTTCAGAAAAATGTTGAGACAAGGTTAGATATATGAGATCACCTTGCAACGATATTTTTATACAGTTATACACTGGGACTTTGTGTATATTATGCATGGAAGAGGACTTCCAATATTTTGAAAAGTATATATGTATATATATATATATATACTGAATATTTTGCGACTTCATCGCATTAAGATATCACTTGGTTCATTTCTTTTGACCAAGACTTTCATGAGTATTATGAGTAGGCTCATATATTGTTAATCATTATACATATTATTTTGGTGGGCTTGCTGCTCACCCTTGCTTTCTTCTTTCATCACACAACATCAGATAGATAAGATGAACAGGACCAAGCTCCCGATTCGCAAGCGATTAGGAGACGTTCCGCAGTTTTCTAGAAGCGTTGATGCCGCCATGGCTGAGGTAGGAGCTACCAATAGGCTAGGCTTTCAACTTTTGATGTACCAGATTTATGTATATTTATGAATTGTAATAATGGCAAAGAAAATGTAAATTTATTCAGAAAACCTTTTAAGGTGTATGGACAGATAATTGTGGAATAAAATGACTTGTGGTTATTTTTGGATGTTCATCTCTGAGACTATAACGTGTGGTGTGTGTGTTTATTATGGGGTCACAGTACAGAGTAGTTGAGTAATTATTAAGATTGGGTGTTATTAAGGGAAATGGAACTCGTGACAACCCGGATCCCGACCCCCGGATTTGGGGGTGTTACATGAGTGGCTCAAGCTTGTGGAAGTTCTAAGAGGTACTGAAATCATAGAATAACTTCAAGTGCTAGTAAATCTTAAGGACCTCATTAGAAAGGAGCCAGGCTATGAGGATTTCATGTAAAGAATGTATCTATCAAACTCATATAATCATTTAATGTATAAAAGTTGTACTTGTATTTTTGTCAATTTTTATGTAATCTGTATTGTTTCATTGAAACTCGGGGTTAGTCTTGTTACCATGTATGAATTTGTGATAAACAATCTTCTCACAAATTTGGGGAGATTGTTGTGCAAGAAATACATGTACTATAACAAGACTAAGTCAAATTGACAGCCCAAAGAATTAGTTGTATGATAATATAAATTTGTATTTTGTATTGTATTACATGAGTCTGTAAAAGTCAAAGATTAGACCGGAGTATTTTCTATAAACAGTCTCAAGCCTGAGAATAAACTCTGAAGAAGATCAAGAAGATGAAGCCTTAGAGAAATTGTAAAGAAGTTGTAGTTGAATAAATCTGTTTAAGGAAAAGTGTTCTAAGTCAAGATATCTACAAGTCACAGATCAAGTCACATAGAGAAGTCATTTGAGAACTCCAGAATGACATATCGAGAAGTCCAAAACAGCTTATAAAGCAGTCTTGGAGATATCGACAAGCCAAATGAAGACATGAAGATTGGAGATATTGACAAGTCAAATTATCATTAGAGATCTTAGAGATATCTACAAGTCAAATGTATATAGAGATCTCTAAGATATCGACCAGTCATTTCTGCATTAGAGAACTCAGAGATATCGATAAGTCAAATGAAGATATTAAGATTGGAGATATCGATAAGTCAATTTTCTCATTAGAGATCTCAGAGATATCGACAAGTCATTTCCACATGCAGAAATTTGGAGACCTCGACAAGCCAAGTTCACTTATAGAGAACTAAGAGATATCAATAAGCCATTATACTTATCGAGATGTCAGTTCTCTATAGAACAAACTGGAGATCTTGATATGAAGCTCAAGTACAAGATGCGGAAAGGTTAAATATTCAAGATTATCAATCAACAAACGATCTAATCAGTTATATTGAAAAGACTGCAAAATAGCTTGAAGAATACAAGATCAAAGGCCAAGATTAACTGACAAAGAAAAGTCACAAATTCTCAGGATTTGCAAAGATACACTAAGCCAGAAACGGAAAGCTTTAGATAACTTAAAGTAGGGTTTAGTACATTCTATTGCATGATGTGTAAAGCTGTGTTACTAATCTATAAATTAAACACTGGTCCTTTGATTTTAAGAAGTATCAAACTGATCTGGAATTTCTTTAACTCTCTCAAGGAAGAAGCTGAGTTCCTTGGTTACAAAGAACCCGGGATTTGTAGCAAAACACTAGCTTGATTTTAATACAAAATTAAGTGAGTTTTGAAATATTGTGTGCATTGTTTTAAATTCAGTTAACAAAATATTACTGCATTTCTAATATGCTTTGTTCACCAAGTAATAAACATTCAAAAAGCCTTAAAAATATCTAAAACACATTCACCCCCCCCGCTGTGTTGTATTCATTACCTATCAGAGAAAAAACTGAAAGCAAAAAGATTAAAGATCTTGGAAGAATGAATACACAGAAGATTATTAGTATCAATATTCCTGCCTTTGACAGATTTAACTACACATTATGGAAAAAAGAAGATGTTGCTGTTTATAAAGATGGCTAACCCATTATATGTTCAGATTCTCAAGAATGGTCCTTTCACCCCAATGGAAAGAGTTGAGGAATCTACAGATGGAGACATGGTCATTCTAGCTCATTATGCCCCTAAAGATCCCTCAAAGTATACTGAACCTGAAAAGGAGAAAGTCTCTCTGGATAGTGGCTTGCAACTGATTTTAATAGAGTCACTTGATAATGTAATGTATAATAAAATTATCAACTATGACATAGCCAAACAGATCTGGGAGAAAATAGAGATTCTATGTGAGGGAACAAAGGAAGTTAGGTCAGACCAAAGGAGAATTTTGGTATCTCGGTATAAGGGTTTTATGGCTAAATCAAAAGAGAGTATAACTGATATTTTTGAAAGATTCAATAAGCTAATTAATTACTTTCAGCTTCATGGCAAACACTATGAAGCTGAGGAGGTTAACTTGAAGTTTTTGTTCACCCTTCCTGACCATATAGAACAGAAGATTTCAGCCATAAGAGAAGGGAGAGACTTGAGTAGAATGACACTGAGGTTTTATATGGTATCTTAAAAACCTATAAACTGGAAATGATTCAAAGAAAGTATTAAAGAGCTGGTTAAGGGTAGATTATTGATGGATCAAGTGTTCTAGTGGTTAATGACAGCTAGTCATCTGATGATGAATAAGAAATCCAGACTCCAGTTATTTCAAGCAATGAGCAAAAGTACAAGGGACCACAGAAGCGAGTTATTCTTGAACTTGAATAGGATAAATTTGGAAACTTCCCTGCTTGGGAGTGTCCTTCACCTCCCTCAAACTTCCTCTTCTTACTATCCTTCTCCTTCTGAGATATTTCACTTTCTGTCTCCGCAATCACAGCTTTCTGCACAACTCCCGCATACGTGTCCAATTCAAATATGGCAACCTTTCCTCGAATCCATGGCTTGAGTCCTTGTTGGAACCTCTTAGCTTTCTTCCTATCAGTGTCCAAAAATGATGATACAAACCTAGACAACTCCTCAAACTTACTTTCATATTCTGCCACTGACATATTCCCCTGCTTAATCTCCAGAAATTTCAATTCCATTTGATCCTGAACAAACTGAGGGGAATACTTCTCTAAAAACAACTCCTTGAATCTATCCCACGTAACATCATCTGTACCTTCCAACATCTTTCCCTTCTCTAAAAGCGATTTTATTGTAATTTTAATTCCATAAATATTTGGGTTGTCTTTAAAATTGGTTTTCTAATTTTATAATTTCAATAATTATTTTTAGGACTTATAAAATTGAGAAATCAATATTTTGTTAACTATTCATTTTAAATGATTTTCTGAGTGTGTTAAATGCTAAAATCCATATTTAATTATGGGAATCTTTAAAAATTATGAAATTTATATTTTATTAAGTTCGTATTATTCAGAGAATTTTAAAATTATTTTGGAAATTTTCAGGAATCATTTCATGCGCGTGTCGTTTCGTTATTTATTAAAAAACGGGTATGCATCGTAACCCAGAATTGTTTTAAAATTTTGAAACTTATGATTTAAATAACTTCGGGATATTTGTATCATATTAACCCTGTTTCGGTGATATTCTGATTGGTACTTATTTATAAATTGGACCCTTAAAAATAGATTAAAACAGCGTGTCGGGCTTGCAGTCAGTTGAAATAAAAAATAAAAACGACACGTATCCAACAAAGTTGGACACGTGCCGTGTGTTGGTTAAGTCAGGAGGCTGAGTAATCAGTTAGGGGAGGGGATAAACATCATTTTTCTTGTCTCTCTCTCTCGACTCTCTCTCAATTCTCTCTGTTTTCTCTCTCGAATATTTCGAGTTTGCTCGGCTTTTTCTTTTCGGTTACCATCTTCTTCTTCTTTGTTGCTTCCCTGGGCTTCGTTCTTTCCACTGTTTCTTTTCGGCTTGGTTCTCCGGTGAGCCGCCGCTATTTTTCAGTTTGGCTTGGTTCAATTCTTGCGTAGTTGGTGTACATATATATATAAATATACATGTGTGTGCTCTGTGTATGCATATGTGCTGTATTGTGTGTGTTGTGCTGTGTGCAGTGTGTGTGTGTGGGCGGCGCGTGGCCGTGTGTGTGCTGCGGTTGCTGCTCTGTGGCTTTTTCGGTTGGGCTTGTTCATTCGGGCCTTGGTTTTATTGTTGGGCCTTACAGTTATGTTGACTGTTGGGCTTGTGGTTTGGATTTTTGGTGGGCTGTTTATGTTCTGTTGGGATTGGTTTATTGCAGATTTTATTTTTGTTTAAATTCTATTATTGCAGGGAATTATTGATTAATATTCGTGATATTAATTACTCGTGTTGGAAATGGTTTTAAAATAATCGGTATAATTTATTTGGGAACCCGTAATATGTCGGGCGCCAATAAATTGTGCCGCCGTTGACGATGAACTTCGGTGAGTCAACGGTGGAATCGACGGGTAGTCTTATAAATAAAGAAGTTGCTGCCAAAATTTTCTAAAAATATATTTGTAATCGTACATAATTATGTGTTACGTGTTATCCTTATTTACGATCGAGAGATGTGATTACATGATTATGTGTATAATAATAACACGAGTCGGGTTGTCGGATTTGGGTTATTAGGAATTGAGGATATCAAGCATGTCGGTATAACTAATTAGGGTATTCTGTAATTGTAGATCCCAGTCGAGTTGTTCCAGGATCAAAGTCAACGTGAAAGCTATTTAGGGTTTGTAAAGCGTTGCAAGCCAAGTACCCCTGACCATTCTTTTATGGTTCAGTGTATATGAATAGCTAAATGTTTTATTCTTGTAATGGAACAGAAATGTTTTAAGTTACGTTCCCCTGTAGTTATAAAATTACTGTTTTTAAATTGTTTTGGGGAAAAATAACTTTGAAAGGCACCTGTCTCAAATGGAATGATTTGCGAAACGGATTTTATATGTGTGCTGGCTAAATAAATGATTTTGAAAATGAGATAGGTACAAGTGTTTTGAAAACTGGATAAAACGGTCAGATATGGGATACATTGGGGCCAGAGTAGGCCTATTGAGGTGGCGTAAGAGGCTTAATTCGGTTGCGCGCATTATAAAACCGATTAGTCCAGCAGGTCAGAGACCTAGCTAGTCTCTGAGTTCCAGAACAGGTAAATGGGATGGCAGTTAGAGCCGTCTGGTGTTGATAGCCTGATCAGCTGTCTTCACATATTCGCTATGTATCTGATTGGGATTTGTGAATTATATGAAAGCATGATTGATTGATACAGCGGTTTTATAAAATGACTAGCATGCTAAAATTGGACTCTGGTATTACGCAACACACTACAATGTTGTTTTCACAAAGCTTGCTAATTAGTGATATCCAGTTGCTTTGATTATTATTATTATGAAATGTTGATATTATGGTTACAGCTCTGTTCCCGTTATTGTTACCTTACTGTTTTAATCTGTTATTCATATTTGGTACTGCTGAGCGATTATGCTCACCCTTGCAAACTGTTATGTATATCTCGCAGATGCCTAGAAGATCAGTCAGACCGACCCGTGTTCCCGCCCCTACTGGACCTGGCTCCTCTGAGGTAGTTTATATCAGACCATGAGGTCTGAAGAGTTGCTGAATAAAGTTAGTGTGTCTTAGATAGTAAATAAAAAGTTTGTAATAATGAGAACCTGAATTATACTTGAACCTGGATCGGATCTTGGTTTGGGGTCAAGTTAGTATATTTTAATAATAATTTTATTGTTTATATTTTTGGTAATTGTGTTTAGTGACGTCAACTCCTGACCCCGGGGGTTGAGGCCGTCACATCTCTCACCTTAACTAAGGCAAATGCCTTCTCAATTTCCTTCAACCAGACTCTTGCCTTAATAGGATCTACAGAACCTTTAAATTCCGATGGATTCACCGCCTGAAAATTCTTAAAGGTTACTTGAGGATTAGTCTGCCTCTGTTGTTAAGTCAGGTGGATTGTCTATTGGGCCAAGATCTGAAGAATCTGGCTACAGTAGGACAAAGTGTTCTTTGGATCCGGTATAGAGAACAAGGTTGTGTGCCATGTTTGGGGTTAGTGTGTGACTAGTCAGTAGTCTAACCTTTGGTTTTTAGTTAAAATGAGATAAGTCCAGTTTAATAATTCTTTTGAACAGTTGAATTTCTTAGTTTTCAATTGATACAAAGATTGATGAATCCTGTATAATACCTTAAGCTTATAAATTCTTAATAAACTATTTCAGATTGTTATTATAATATTGGTACTTGCTGAGCATTGTTGCTCACACTTGCTTTTCTTTTAATCATTTCAAAAAGATTTAAAGATGAGTTGTTCGAGTACGATAACATTTAAGGTTAAGGCTAGACAAAGAGAATATGTGGTTAAGTTATCCAAAGGTCAAAGAAGATATCCAGGGAATTTGATGAAGAGGGTTAAAGTTAGAGTTGTTTATTGAGATTCAGTTATAAATCAGGTTTGTAAATAAAATAGTGGTGATTCTTCTTATTGAAAATGACTTGATGTTGTAAAGATGTTGTTTATTAATAATAGTGGTTGATTCTAATTTCAATGTTATAACATGTATGTGATCCTGTTTTAAGGGGTTAAACTGTTTTCTTTTAAATCTTTTACTAAAACTTCCAAGTTTTAAATTCTTTGATTTTAATTATCTCTTCAAAATATAGGTTTTTAAACGTGTTTTAAAAAGAGTTTTCGTGTGGTGACGTCAAATCCAAACCCCCGGATTTGAGAGACGTCACAATTTTGAATTATTCAAAATGACAAGAGATGAATAAGATTTGAGTATCTAAAGGTCATCACTTGAAAGTGAAAATGTAGTTAAACAACTTTATATCCCACTTTGAAATGGAAAAGGGGTTTACATGACTTTATATAACACAACACTCTAGTAGTGTTTAAATATGTTACTAAGGTATTGTTCCATCCTCTATGTGCGCGCATGGGGGATGCAAATAATGGATTTTGGGGCTAATCCGAAATTTGCAAAGTGTGCGTGTGCAACGTGCGGACACGAATGCAGAAAATCGGGTCCCAAACCCTAGTCGCTCTCTCTTCTCTCTGTATTCGTCGGTAATAGTTTCTTGCTCGTCTCAACCTCGCTGGAAGTGACGTTCTACTTCACTGCAACTTGTTTTATCCTGGAAAGCGATTCGCTCATACATACGGCGAGAGCTAATACGCTTTAAGGAGACAGTTGGACTCGAATTTTTTCTTTCTTGTCTCCATGTAACTTTATTCATTCTCTTCATTATTTATTTATATCAATTTGTTATTTCCACACATAAACATGATTGTTATTATAATTTAATTTATTCTCAGATCGTATAAAACTTACATTCATTTTCTTATGTAAATGACTTTCAAGGACAGTACAAATTATACCATAAGGGGGAATATGAGGTGTACCTACATTCAATTGCTATACAAGTCCACACGTTCAATTGTATTTGAGGCAAAATTTTATAAATGTAAAAAAATTAAATAATATTTTCAAAATTATTGAAATGTATATTTTACAAAACTTAGCGGGTATGTATCTGCATTAGGGGTGATCAAAATCAGATATCCGGTCCGGTTTAAAATTAAAACCGGATATCCGGTTTTTCGGATCGCTAAAATTATATTCCGTATCCGGATCCGATTTAACCGGATATCCAGATTTTCGGATATCCGATTAAATCGGACCGGAAATCGGATTATCCGGATCCATTTAAAACTTCCATTTTTAAAAAGAAATTATGATTTACGTGATAAGTAATACATATTCGAGTTCTGAAACTGATGATGCATGAAACTATACTTTTGTCATCATATTATTAGTGGGGAAAAATAGTGACATGCAAATTAATTTAATATAAATATTGATTGTAAATTAGAGAACGTAATCAATATAAAACATATTTTCTATTGCACACTTATATTAAATTTGTTTCATTTTCATTTTTTAGAATACTCGTCAAATATAAATTATTATTTCTTACCATCACTTATGTCAAATTTGCAAGCATGGTCAATATAAACTTGTTAATATTGATATTACACACTTATATCAAATTTTTTGATGATATAATGAAGGAATGATGAGTAAATTAGATATTAAGCTGAAATTTTGAAAGCCCCAAAGAGAAACCGTCATAATATCGCTAAATATATTTTTTTTAATCTAAAATAAATATAATTTATCATGTATTTATATATATAATTGATTTTTATTAAAAAAAAAAGTAAAAATCGGATCGGATCCGGATATCCGGTTTTATGAAAAATTGTGATCCGGATCCGGGTCTATAAAAAAAACCGGATCGGATATCCGATCCGAATTATTCCGATCAGATATTTTAATTATCGAATTTTTTTAATCGGATACCAGATCGAAAATTCGGATAATCCGGTTTCGGATTTTATGCTCACCCTGATCTGCATGCCTGTTCAGTGGTTAGAAAAATGTGGCTTATATTTGTGTTTTTAAAAAGGTGGGGTTCATTTTGGTGTTGAACTGTATTCAGGGTAAACATCCCAAAAAATATCTGGATGGGCCTTATTTCAGGCTCGGGTCATAAGCCGTGGCGGCTTAGGAAGACACGTGTGCACGTATAATTGGACCATGAGTCCAATCCCACGTGTTTGTTCACGTGGACGCCTCGTTCCTTTTATCCTCCTCCATTAGACATAAATACATAAATTGAAGGTCCCGCCTTATCTTGTTTTTTTTAATTGTTTGTTTATTTTAGATATTTAGATTGTATTCTATCTGTACTCGAAAAAAAGATTGTATTGTATCTTAGATTTTATAGAGCAGTCATAATCATAAGAGCAAGTTCGATGCGACTAAAAATGGCTATACCTATTACTATGATTGATATTAAAAAATATTTTCTTTGTTATAAATAAAAATTCAATTTTAATGTTGGTTATATTTTGTATTCGAATAATTTTAAATTTAATTAATTTTATTTTCTCTCCTAAATTTTGTATAAAATTGATCACTGTTCATGCAATTTGTGATTATTTGATGATATGATATTATTGCATAAATATATTTTTATTTCAAATTTATAATTAATGATATATTTATGCATATTTACATGCAAGGATATAAATTTTCTGAAATTAAATTTTTTAATATTTGATTTGAAATTATAGAAAAGATATTACTTATAACATTGTATTGAACTTACTCTAATAATATAAAGACTTTGAAATATTGGTTTTGATTTAATTGTTTGTGTATTTGAACAAAGTTGATAGAAAATGTTGCAGTTGATTTAGTTAAGTTTTTCCCAAATCTATCAATTTTTATGTAATTTCAAGAGATTTTAAAGATAAAAAGAAAACTAATAAATTCATTAAAATTCACCGACTTATCAAATTAAAAAAATGTCAAATGTTTAGAGAGTTCTTGAACGATTCTCGCATACTAGGTTGTCATTGTGTTATTAACTGCTCTTACATATGCGTCTCGTGCACTAAAATTAATTCCATAAATAATAAAATAACACGTGTCATTTAAAAAAAATAAGATTTTTTTCGGGATATGTAGCATTGCTAGAGTCGTAATTCAGGTGGGGCGGCTCGTGAGCTCAGCTAACTTAAACTCGTTTAATGGGCACGACTTGACTCGTCTAGTTTAATGAGGGAGTGGTCTCGACTCGTTTAATTAAACGATTCAGCTCTATTTGACTCGTGAAATTAAATGAGCTGATTCATATAAAGATCTATACTTGATTAAGTGTCAAAATAAAAGAGCTAGTTCGAGCCGCTAGTTTAAATGGCTTTGTTTTACATTTATTAAATCCACCGTATTTTAAATGACTTTTTCCATAATTTTAAAAGAATATTTTAAAATCTAAAATCAAATACCTATTTCAAGAATCAAATAAATTCTTAAAATTTGTATTATACACCCTCAATATATCTTGGAAAACAAATTTATTTATGTATCGGTTCACATTTTCTGATATTATGATTGTTTTATTGTAACGTGAAGAATGATCTTAATTTACACATATTTATGATTTAGACCTTTTTTATGTTTTTGAGCTGCGCCGTAGATGAGGGCAGACTTCATGTTTTTTCGTTTGTTAAATACAATTTTAAAGATTTTTTAAGTGACCCGCATTATTAAGTTATTAGGCGACAATAAATGATTAACTCTTTCTAACTAATGATGAAGGACTCTAGAGATGCACGAATCGAGTTGAACCGGACCTAATTTTGTCCAAAATAGTTAGAACCATTTTGGCTCGCGGATTGGGACATATCACCGGATTTTTTTTCGAGCAATTTTAGTATTTAAATTTTAAATTATTGAGTAATAATGGACAACTTTCGTATTTATTTTCAATTATATCTGAAAATTTTAGGTGTGTATTTATACATACACACATAATTAAAATTTAGAACAAAATTTTTATATATATCTTAGAATACTTTAAAATCAAATATACATCTCAAGAATTTGATCTTTATAACAATTAAAGATGTTCATGTATAAATAGGGAATTTGTACATATCACTTCTAAAAAATTTATAATTTTTTTTTTACTTTTGTATAAAATGACATACAAATCAATATATTCTTAATGTTTACTAGCACTAACTTTTACAATTTAATTAAAATGCCCTTCTCTATTTTCCTCTCCTTAATCATTTGTTTACCCTTTTTGGTCATACAAAATTCAAATATATGATCCATTTTAATAATCCAACCCAGTTATAACCCATGGATTTATCCGATTTCAATTTATCAATACAAACAATACTATATTTAGGATACTCCATTCACTACTCCATCCATATCACTATCCATGGGTTCCGGATACTCCATATTCACTATCCAACATATTTGAATTAATTCAACATGGTAACTACCAATATGACAGCAGTTTCAGTTATTCTGCAAAGAATAAAAGGAATGTCTGATCACAATTATCATCACAATTATCATCAAATGTATTTCAATTTCCTCGATTGTAGAGCTACATGATTCTGCCGATTCTTCTTTGATTCTTCTTTGTAAACATAATTCTTCATCGCACAATTTGTTGCACACCACATCATACATACAATCTATAGTATGTATCATACTGAATTTTCAATATATTCTTAATATTTACTAGCAATAGCTTTTACAATTTACTTAAAATGCTCTTCTCTATTTTCCTCTCCTTAATAAGAGTAAATAGTCATATAAATTATTTATTAGCAAATTACACCCTGCAAAAATATAGATATAGTTCTAATTGATTCTTTTTATGATTTACAAAATCAATAATCCAAATAATATCATACATGTCCATAATTCATGCGATAATTGATTCTTTTATGATTAGAAAATCACTAATTTATTATTTAAATCATGGAAACAATTATTAAGTGCTGATTTTCCTATACATACATCAATTCCTCCCACTAATTATGTCTCAATCACATATATAAACCATGTTCATCCTTTTACACAAAATCACATATTCCTACTAACAATTAGCAACCACTACACAAATGTAATAATACTCAACTATTTCTGATTTTCTATTTTCTCATAGTTTTTTATGTATCTATCATGTAGTTAAAAGTTGAATTGATTCGAACTAATTCGATGAATATACTATTTTCCAGATTTTTAGCAACAATGTTCGATCAACTATCTTTTCTCGACCTCTCTAGAACCACCTGGAAAATTAAAGCAAGAGTAACTCGAATGTGACCTTCGGTTCCAAACTCTTCTACCGCAATCGATGTCATCAAGAGATATAACCTCATTCTGCTGGATGATAGTGTAAAATCTATTTTTTTTTACTTATAATAGTTACATAAATTATATTTAAATATCAATCTGTTTATAAAATATTTGCTATGTTTAAACCCTTCTTCACCATTATGTGTTTATGTAGGATTGTCATGTACATGCTTACATATATCCAGATTACTGAAAAAATGCATTCTGATAAGATAGTGGAGGGTGGCGTATACGTGTTTTTTAATTTTTACACCAAAAAAGCTCTTGGAACACTAAAACATGTTTCCTCTAGGTTAATAATTAATTTCTCATATACGACAACTGTAGATCCTGTTGATGATGATGATGTTATGATATCTACCCACAAATTTGAATTTGTGGATCTGAGTGAATTATTTGTTTTTGCACAAGCAAACGGTGGTACATAATTTCCAGAATTTGCAACAGGTTTTTGGGACACAATCCTTTTTTTAAATTTTCAAGTAATTTTTTTTCACGCAAAGTGTCTAACGTCAAGATTGATTGTAGATGTTATGGGAGTATTAGAGAGTTTTGAGGAGCTTTCCAAGATTGATACTAAGTTCGGTCAAAGGGACATTGTCCATTTTCAGATTACTGATGAAAGGTATTAATTTTCTTGGTTCTTTCTGATTATTGTTTGTGGACATATATTTAATATTACTTTCCATATTGTATGTTTACTATTACTTCATCTATTATTTTATTCTAGGCATTCCTCCAAAGTTATCGTGTAGGGTAATCTTGCAATTGCAATTGATGCACGTTATAAAGAGATTCCAAAAGAAGAGCGAGTGATTGTCATGTTGACCACTACCAAACTTAAGATTTTTCATAGTTAGTTAATTTTTAATGAACTAACCTCTTTATTAATAAAACTATCAAAAATATTGCAGCAATGAAGCTTAATTTTCAAATTTTCTTGGTTGCAGCCTCTGTTCAGATTAGCACTATACCTGCTTCCAAAATTTATCTAAACCTGGACCATGATGCCGTTTTTGAGATGAGACAGAGGTTCATATTTGAGTAATTATGGCACTTTTGTATATATTTATTCTCAATACCAAAATTATTACATGTACTTCATTTCTCGAATTAGACTCCGTGAAGAAGGTTGCGTTCCTTCGAGAAAAGCTATATCATCATCAACTCAATTCAAAGGGTCAATTTATCATACTATTCATACTATCACGCTAAAAGAACTTAGTGAGAAAACTACAACTGATTTTTTGAAGGTATTAATTAATTATTTGCTTTACACAATTTTACTAACTACATATGTATAGAAATTTGAGTTTATTTTTTTTCTACTGCCTCCAGACAATTTTATTCATCATATGTTAATCATTTTTTAGATGATTTTCCTATACAAAGTGAAAGTTAATAATGTGGAGGAGAGTGTTGGCTGATGGTACCGTAGCTGCAGCAAGATGGATTGCTCTGGAGAAGTCACAAAACTGGAAAGTAAATATAAATGCTCCACATGCAATCAAAACAATCATGTTCCTCAAAAAGGTTGTATAATTGTAAACTAAACCAGTTTACAGTTATACGAAACTTCAAAAAATCACATAATTTCTTAATCATTTTTTTTAATGTTTAGGTTCAAGATTTTTCTACTTGCAGAAGACTCTACAGAAGCGTTTAATTTCGTCCTCTATGATTGTGCTGTAAAACGACTGGTGGGTAAAATAATAACAAAACTTATTGTCGAGGGTTTCGAGGTATGCCAATTTGTTATTATGGTATCTTTGTTTTAAATTCAACTTTTAATTTCTATTTGTAATAAATTTATTTGTCAGAGTCAATTATTTTTTAGGATTCAGGACATATCCTCTGAATATTAAGGCTATTGCAGGGAAAGAGATTACACTACGAATTCAGCTCAATGATGATAACATCATCCTCAATAGTTCAATTTACTATGCAATTGATGCTTATGATACTAATGACTCCACATCTTCCATGTCTGCAAATACGGTGACCTCTGAAATTTCAAACTCAGTAAATATAAGTCTTATTGTAATGCTCAGATTTTATTATATGATCCTTAAACTATTTATTTTTTGTATATCATATCATTCACAATTGATGATTCAGTAACTATATTTTTTACAGTCTGATGTGGTAGAAATTACGGACCATGGACATACTCCAGGATCCGCTAGGTCTACCAGCAAGAAAATAAAATTGGTAAGCAATTTGTTATTATTTTACCACATATAAAAGTGATAACCTTGACACTTTTCTGATATATAGTTCAATGATAAACCTGAATTCTAATTACACCCATTTGTTTCTTTTTTAGGAGAGGTAAATGTCCATTTTCGCCTGGATCTTTGTTCTGAATGCATAGGGTGATCATGGCATTTCTAGTTTTTTGTTATTTTAGTCGTACCAATCCATTTTTATTATTATTGCCCAGACACTTTTAAGTGTAATGTTTCCATATTTTGCATTTTTGCTTTAAAACAATACAAGAGATTCGACAAATTTAATGACTATTAGTGTAGTGACTCTTTTGTTTCATGGATTTTGTATGGTCAGAGTGTCAAAGTTTATACATATTATATTTAATGGTTGCCGCGTAAAATTTTTTAACTAAGGATTTCTCCCATTGGACAGGCTCTTATAAGTTATAACCATATGTACTTTTACTTTGGATGTCTCACTTTGGGAAGATTAGTCATATGAGTTCACTCATCTATCAACGTAATCATCAAATTTGATATAAATTAATGATCTAATATGATGATCAAGTAATAGTTTTAACCTATATATTTGATGATCTTAATTTAACCATGATGATCAAGTAAGTATCTACTTAGACACTACTGGAAATATGTGCAATCAACACCAAATAATAGATGTTGGATATTCTATTGGAATAGATAATGTACTATTAGATTACTAAAAAATGATACAAACAAAACTCTGCTACAATAAAAGCAAAGGAGACAACAACCAGAAGGAGCTAATTTATTCCAACACCAACTTAACCAAAACAAAATATTGTACAATTTTGTGCATCAACCATATTCTACAAAATCCAAAAATTTAAAGATCAGATTAAAACAGGTGCTCATGGTTGGTATGAATCTGTAAGTTAACGAACACTGAAACACTACAAATAAGCTAAGAACTAACAACAAGTGATTTCTACACAGGAATAAACTCTTTTTCTTTTCTTTTTTAAGAATATTAGGATCTCTTTCATTTATAGAATTTGTGGAGCACTTAATACACTTCAAATAAAACTATGGTAGTCGAAATAAGAAAGTTATCCTATAATCTGACATCTTGCAAGAAGGTTCTTCGTAAAAATCATTATCTCAACATTAGTCTATTTACCTGATGGTTGTCCGTTGACGAACACTTGCAAAGTATGGTCAGCTAACATAATAGTAAGAATATGATCTTTTCCATACTTGAGGAACCATTCATTCGATCTTATATTCACGATGGAGAGAACATAGTAAGATCATAAAATTAGTCTAAAACAGATATTTCAAAAGACACGATAATGATTAATATCAGTAGACGATAATACTTACTCTATAAGGTACCACAAATAATCTGAGGAATCTATGGTGAGATTTAACTGCTCATACAACCCCCATTTTTCTAGAGTATCACCCTCATCAGCAGTTGGAGCTTCTTCGGTGAAAGATTGTCAGTGGAAACCTGCACTAACAGGGAGCATCTTCATACGATCACTGTGGAAACCTAACTATAAATATTATTATTGGGGTGATATTAGCTGAAGGATTGCTAAACAATATTTATATGTTTGGGTTTATAACCTTTAAATATAAGGACAGAGTGACAAAAATCATTTTCCATAATGTCTGTCATTACAAATCATAAATGATGCAGACATAGTTAACATTTAAACAAAAAGAATGTCGGCTTGGATTGTTTCTCCGATACATATAATCGAATAAATCTAACAATGATTATTTTTATTTTAATTACTGTAGGAAGTACAATCAAACTAATCATCTGACCATGTGGAATATGACAGATTTCTGGAGTGGATACATGGACCTTGGTCCACCGTCCAAAATTTGCCCGCAACAATGAATCATGTACCTTATCAATTTGTCGACACCTTAATAGAATTACAAGCAACTATTATTTAAGTAATCTACATTTGTATATCACTTCTCATATTATAGAGTTCTTATTTATCTATCTACCATTTACTGCATAAATAGAAAAAATGTTCAAAGATGCTGGGAAGATCCTCAAGGATTTCACCATTATTATTTTCCTGATGCCAGTTTCTTACATGAATTAGAGAATAGGCTTATTACGTTAGAGCTTGGTTACAACCAAGCTCAGCAGCGAGAGAAGCATGAGAAGCTGTTTACAAGTTTAAACGAAGACCAACTTCGGGCATATACTTATATGCTCAGCAGTGTCGCAAATAATGCTGGTGGCGTGTTTTTTGTATATGCTTCAAGTGGCCGTGGGAAGACATTTATCTGGAAAATACTCTGTTGCAGACTACGTAGTTTAGGAAATAATGTGATTCATGTGGCTTACTCTGGAATTGCAGCTACGTTTCTTCCAGGAGGCGAAACCGCTCATTGCAGATTTCACATTCCGCTAAAATTTGACCAGTGCTTGGTTCCAGGTATTAAACATGGCTTAAAGATTGGAGAGTTAATTAATAAACCAAGAAGTAATGAAGAATACAAAGAATGATGCATAGGATAAATATGGGGGAAATAATTGACAAGTCATAGTGATAATATGCTGCGGTTTAGCAGTCTGAAATCTTGGAAAAAATGCAGTTTAACAGTTAACAAAATTGCATAAGGACAAGCGTGCATTGCTTTAAAAACTATAAGGAAGACTGCTGACAAATATTCAGAATCAAAATAGTAAACTGCAACTAAGTAATAGCAAAATCAGGCCAAAATGGTAAAAAAAATAGGGCATAAACAAGGATTACCAAATACTACTCAACAACTACTATATCAAAAGTTACTTCATCTGCCAGCAAACTAAGAACAACTACATCGTTAACTTTCAATCCATTTTCCGTAACAAATTTGTTCCAGCCGGCCGAGAACTTCTCTTTTCATTAGTCACGTTAGTTTCAGTGTTCCAAATTTGCCCAAATCTTCTACGATAGGATGCATGTTCCCATCAATTTACTACAAAATTATTGTTTCCAATTCATAATTTTGGGTATTTAAGAATCTTCCACTATTGTCCACACTAAAAACAATAAATTGAAAACTTACCAATTCGTTACAGTGTGTACCCACATGAGATTTCATAAGAGTAAATGCAACTTCTTCAATAATGTTTTCGCCCATTTCCTCAAGTCCATCTTCGATATTGTCGTCTCCTTCACTATTATCAATAATATCAAAATTATCTATGTGATTGTATTCGGTCTCACTATCATGACCATCTTTATCATCACTAATTTGGACAATTATATCATTATTTAGTTCTTCTCCTTCTTCTGATATTATTTTTGTGTAATCTATGTCATCCACGTTTGAAAATATAGTAATAAGATACATTATGCTTCATTATATTATTATAATGACATATTAAATTGTGTAAGAACTTATAAAGTAGTTGAATATTCTTTTTTTTGTATATCTTTCATAAACCAATGCCCAGGTGTAATATCAGGTCTCGAAGATATTAAATCATATTCCACCTCCATCCCATCGCTCCTGTAAATTCTCATCCTGGCTTCATGATTTCCATCAATCGTGATTAAAAAGGTATCACGTCTCTGTAGACTATATTGCTTGAAGATTTTCCCACTTTTCCAATACCCCGTGTCTTTTTTATACGATACTGGAAAAATAGTATCTCCGCAACGTACTATATTCACGTTGGAAAACATATGATCATAAAATAGATGAACCAGCATTGGTGGAATCTGTCAGGTAATAATAGTTTAGAAGACATTATAGTACATATTTTTAAAATAGTAAACTAAAAAATTAATGTATGTACCAAGTCAGCTTACAATTTCTTTGTAATGCCACGTATACAAGTGCATTACATGTAAAAAAGATGCAGTCCTATCTTCAGTTCCTGTTCAAAAGATATATAATTAAAAAGAATCATAGATGTAACATTAATCATCTATTCTCATATAATGAATATTATTATTACTAATAAAAGCAGAAAAGGCCAAACATTACCTAATGACATTTCATGTGGTCGAATATCATCACTTTTGAACAGACAAACATGAACCAGGTGTTCGTCCAATGAAATAAGTGAATCGAACACAAGAATGTCAAATATTTTTACTCCACTATACCTCACGATTTGTTTCCATCCATTAACAAAATAACAATCATTGTGGGATTTTTCAATTTTAACTTCCCAGGTTTTATACAGAATACACAATTGTATTGTGTCCCCGTCTTTCCATTGTCCATATAATTCTGACATTTTTTTCGGAAGTAGCTGTATCAGTAAAATAATCAAAAAGTTAAACATTTATAACACAAAAAAGATATAGGAAAACATTTATGTATCAACCAACCATTTTACTTATCTATGGGCCAATATCAGATGGGCGGATGGTATGGTCGTAAAAACTTAATTCCCTTCCAAGTACGCTAAAAAAATACCGCATCCTCGCCTTTTCATCATCCAAATCGAGAATGAACTCGTTTTCTTTTATATTATTAGGTATATTCACACAATTTTATGAATCACAACCAGAATAATCTATTGCCAGACCAGATGAATTATATATCTCAATAAAAAAATTTCCACCTCCAATATAATTCAACAATACCGTATACATTTGTCGGACATTATGGATTTTCATAAAATTTTCAAATCCAAGTAATTTTTTATTATCACTACCATAAAATCCTTCACAATTAATTCCTCCTCTGCAAATAAGAAAGATTTGTCGAGGAAGTTTGGCACAAAATTCCATGGCGAATGGTTTTGGTACTCTCTGTAATCAATATATATGCAAACGATCAATTTCACATTTATATTAATTACCAACGACTCTATATTGAGTATTGTATTACATACCAATGAACCAAAAGAGTTATGTTCACTAAATTCCGACTAAGAAGCTTTTCCTCTTAGCTTCAAAACCTTCTTCTGTACTTGATAAGCGACCTTGCAAAATTTGATAATATTGAAATCATTACATAATTTTCAAAAAATATGTCAGAACTAGGCTAACTTTTTATTCATCCAAACATCAACTTGGAGTATAATGTAGAGGTTAAATATCACAAGAAATGTATAAATTATAAATAATAAAATAATTTGACATTACTTAGCAAAAGATTGTTATGTAAATCTGTTAGGTCACACACACACACTGTAGAGGGGGTGAATACAGTGTATAGTACACTCAAATCGAACTTTAAGAACTTAAGTAACAGAAAACAAACTTTATTGAAACAATAAACTCTGTTACAGTATGGAACTGTTACCTCTCAGTGATGAACAAATATCACGAGAGCTGCTAGGGTTACAATGAATAATCTTTTCTAATAATGATAACACTTATAGTGTAAACCCTATGTCTGTGTTTATATACTACACAGTTACAAGATAATCGCTAATTGATATGGAATATAATTCTGCTTCCTAAAATATATCAATCAGATATCTTTTCTTCCAAGTATTCCATTCTTCACGGAATTCCTTCTTCATATATATCTCTTCTTATGTTTATCTTGATCTTTTTTCCTTTAATCAGCTACTGTCCTTATCTGATTATCCTTCAGCACTTAAGTTCTGATATCTATCTTCTGATGATTATCTCCTGATAACATACGTACTGATATCCTTAAGTCCTGACTTCCAGTATAAGTACTGATCAACAGTTAAGTACTGATTTATCCTGTTCAGTAAGATCTGAAAGCTAAACATAAAACATATTAGCCATGACATTATCAAATATATCTAACAATCTCCCCCAAATTGTAAATTAACATAATATACAAGTTTAACAGATATTTGATGATGTCAAAAACATTAAGTACAAATGCATGAGAATTAGACTAGATAACTACAACTTACAGTCCTTAAAGTTTTTACCAATTTCAACTTCTGATAACAACTTCAGTCTGTATAAATATCAGAATTTAAGCAGTTGTAGATCTTCAACTTGGCTTCTTTATTTTCTGATCTCTCTGATGTCAGGAGTTGTTCTGAGATAGTTCTTCAATAAACATTTCTCAGCATATCTTAGTTCATCAATCATTCTCCTTTTAACATCTTTAAGCTCCGCAGTATCTTCACCAGTTTGAAAGATTGCAGCTCTGAGATCATTGATCTTTGCTTTTCTCAACTCCTGATCTAGTCTTATAACATAAGCTTTGTCAGACTCTAGATTGAATTCAAGTCCCTTAATACCAAGATACGTTCTGATCTGTGCAGTATTAGGCTTCATATCAACAATATCACCATTGTGATCTCTGTACTTTGGAACATATATGCTGTCAGACTTAACATAATAAAGCCTTTTCTGTCTCTGAATCTGTTCTTTTAAGTAGTTTGCAGCAGTCCCTGTTATTCTGTCATCCACTTGAAGTAAGAAAAGTACATGCTCCAATTCTTCAAAATACTTCAATGGAATGGCATTTTGTCTTATATGATAAACCCTACCATCTGTCATGAAATACAACATGATGTATTCTTTCAAGTAGGTATGGTAAACCATCTGTACAGATTCCAGTTGATTCAATCTCTCAGGAGTTGCTCCAATACCTGGTTCACTCAAGGAAGTTGGATCATTGGTAGTGTTGTGTACTCTTCTTTCATCAGCACTTCCCAATCCAGTTTTATCTCTAGCTTCCTTTCCAGTAACTACTCTTGCTTCAAAACCACTTGCAGTAGTCTTCAAAGATTGAGTCTGTTTTGCTTTAGTGAATCCTGGTAGGAGTGTCTTTGATCTATTTTCTGATATCAAGTTAACTTGAGCTCTGTCAGAGGTTACTTGCTTCTTCTGAATATCAGAACTTATAATTTCTTGACTCTGAACAACTTGAGCCATCTCAGAGGTTGTTTTAAGAACTTTTCTTGAAGTCAGAGCAAGATCATCTTTTTCATCAGTAATTTCTTCTTCCTCAGGAGGTACATAAGCCTTGATAGGTTCACCAACCTTTTCTTTACCCTTGGATCTTGGATCTATCTGTGGTTGTGATCTAGCCAACGTTGCTTCAGTATGTGTCCTTTCTTTGATCACAATGCCTTTGAGTTTTGGAAGTGACTTTTTACCAGAAGCTTCAGATTTAGATGTGACTTTCTCTGATTTAAGTCTGGCTTCTTCTTCCTTTAAACTTTCCAAGTCCATCCCTGGATTTTCTTGAAGAAATAACTGTCTTGACATTTCTTCATCAAGATCTAGAAGTTCATCAGAACTTATCCTTTTACCAGCAGCAGAACTTATTCTTTTCCCAGTATCAGAACTTGTCCTGTGACTAGCTTGTCTTGATATAAACCTTCTACCTTGACTATGACCGCTACCCATTCCAGAATATCCTTGATCATCATTTCCATCATCCTTTCCTTGCAGTGTCTTGTTAGTTTTGCATTTGGACTTAATTACCTTCTCCCCCTTTTTGGCATCAGCAGGTAGTAAAAGAGAGATAAGTAATTCCACTGAGGTCTGGATTTCAGTAAGTTGCGATTGCTGAGAAGCTTGATTTGTCAGAATTTGATCAATCTGAGCTTGTTGTTTCTCTTGAGTTTTCTCAATATAAGCAATCCTGTCAATGGTAGGTTGAAAGAACTTTTTCTTATCAATTTTCCAAACTTGTTCTTGTTTGATAAAGTTCTCCTGAATCTTGTGTAGCTCTGCATGAGTAGTTGAATGAAGACCTTGTAGATGTTTAGTACTCAATGCAGTGACTCTAAGCTGGGTTTTAAAATCATCAGAATTTAAAATTTCATCAGCTTTAGTCAAGTGCTCAGCAAGATGTAATGCATTTGGAACACATGAAACTGAGTTCCATTCCTTAGTCCATTCCTGACCTGCAGGAGTTTCACTCCAAGGTACTGGTGCATCCCTGATAACAAACTCCTTTACCAGTTCAGACTTAGGAAGAGTCTGGTGAGGAGTATGTCCTGAAGGACCTGCTTCATCAGCATCTACAGTTGGAGCAGCATCACCAGTATCTCCAGCATTTGCAGCATCAGAACTTAAAGAATCAGTATCTTCGGATAAGACAACAATGTGAGAATAATGGAGGCTTCAGCATCCTCTAATTGCTGATCTGATACTAAGTTCTAATCAACAGCCAAATCCTGATGCTCACCTAAAGTCTGATCATCAGCATCTTGATGCAGAGAAGGTGTTGTTGATAACTCTGGAGTTTGAACAGCATCAGTAACAGGTGTTGTGAAAGGATTATTTGCTGTTGGAGCTTCTAATAGAAGTACTTCAGACACAACTAAGTGTTGATCAGCAATATCAGCACTTGTGTCTGGATTACCAAGAGACGCAGATGGTGAATTAGCCTTGTCAGATACAGCTTCCTGAGATGGAGTTGATGGAGAAGAAGTGACTGGAGCAAATTCCTTGTCTTATGAGATCAGAGATTCCTGATCCCCTTCCTTAGCTGCTTCCTCTTCATCATCTGAAACTGGCCTTTGTGCCCTCTGTTTCTTGTACTTCCTTGTTGATATGGATTCCTTGGGAGTTTCAGGAACTATCATTCGTCTAAGCCTTTTGAGAAGCTTAGAACCCCCAATATCAGAATCCTTCTGAGAAGTTGCTTTCTCAGCTTCATAAACAACAGGTTCTGAAGAAGGAATCTGTTCCTCAGAATCTGATTCATCTCTCAAAGTAATCCTCCTCCTCTTTTGAGGTGTTTGAGGAACAGTCTTTGTTCTCTTTGGCTTAGAGGATGTAGGCTTCACAGTAGGTGCTGATGAAGAAGGTTGAGCAGTCTGTGAAGTGGAGAGATAGGATTTGAGATAAGTTCTGAGGGTAGGCTGAGATATACCCTGAGTGGTAGGGACTGAAAATGATGAATTTTGGTTATGGTGAGTTGGTTGAACATTGGAGTAAACAGATTGGTAAGTAGCAGGATCAGCATTTACCAGAATCTGTTTCACAGACTGAGGAATCTGTAAAGGTCTCACCATTGATTTCTTTGTGTCAGCATTTATCAGTTCGTTAAAGTACCTTTTTGCAACCTTAAAAGGTGGGGTTTGAGTGATGACTAACTGGGGTTCATCAGTACAATACGTATAAATAAGTTGACAGAATCGAGCAAAGTAAACAACAGTTCTATCCTCTGTCATCCTATCCCCAATAAAACCAATTAAAGCAGTTGCAAAATCAAAGTGAGTTTGATTGATAAGTGCATACCCGATGTGCTGACTCATTATTGGGATAGCATCAAAGTTTGAACACTTGTTGCCAAAAGCCTTGGTGATGCAATCGAAGAAGAAACTCCATTCTCTTCTGATATGAGCCTGTTTCAATTGTCCTAGTTTCATCAGGCTCTTTTCATATCCCAAATCAGTCATTAACTCCCGAAGTTCTGATTCCTCTGGTATAGAGAAAGTACAATCTTCTGGAAGATGTAAAGCTCTTCGTACTGTACCAGGAGTGACTACATAGGATGAATCACCCACTTGGAAGATAATACTGGGAGTTCTTCGTTTACCACCATCATCAAAAACTCCAGTCCTCCAGAACCTCAGAACTTGTTGACTTGAAAATAATTCAGGCTGAGTTAGGGCGTACCCAACCTCACTATGTGCAAGAAGATCTTGCACAAAGTGCAATTCAGATGGAGCTTCAGTGTGATCAAGAACTGCAGCATAGTTGTTAGGGACAAACTTAGCTCCATCAATGATTAAATCCTTTGGTGCCATGTGAAAAAATTGAGAATTAAGTATGCCTGTTAGGTGTTTGATATATTTTCTGTATGAAAACAACAGAAAAAGTAAAGTGAAGGAGAGTAAAAGTAAGAAGAGAGATAAAAGATGAAAAAATTAAAAAGATTAAAGAAATCTTCTCTCTGCTGTACTTATACAAAAAAATATTACCGTTGGACACCTGTCAGACATGCAGTAACAACGGATAGTTACTGGGCTCAAGAAAACAGTAATCATTACTTACCCATTTGCCGAGTTTCAAGGAAAAAATGTTCCATGTATCAAGGGAAATAATTTTAATTCAAAATTTAACCCGTTAGCACTGATTGAATTATTTTTCACTGCAACATTAATATTCTGAAAATAAATCATGTTAAAAATGACCGAGATAATTTCGATGAATAAGTGCTGACAGAGAATCAGAACTTAAAGAAAAACAAAATTTAAGTGGTCATCAGAATATCAATCAGGATTTATCAACACAAGATAAATAACTCAGAGATCAAATCTTGAAGTAAAAACAATTTTCATTAATATATCAAGACAATACATTCATGAATTGGAAATTTACATCAGTACTTATACAAGATTTTCCCTAAGCTTCTAATCCTAAAATCAACAGCTTTAGTCCTAGCTAAGAAGCCTGACAAAGCTGAGGATGAAGAAGAACAGGAAGAAGACAAGATTAAGTCATCTTCCTCTTCCTATCTTCGACAAACAAGATGGCGAGTCGTATGATTCGCTCTTGCTGACGGATACGACGAAGGTGAAGGTCTCTTCGAACGGCCACCAGATCACGTTTGATAACCTCTGGAAATTGAATCCAGAGATTGTGAGGGATGTTGGTGATAGGGTAGGGAGTTGGAATTCCATTCAAAAAGACATGCACAGTCTCATCACCGTAATTGTAGAACCAGCCAAATTCAGCCATTTATGATAGTAAATGAAAAACAAGACTGAATTTTTGATAAAAGTGTGATGAGAAGACTAATGTGAAGTGGCTGTTTATATAGGCAAGAGAATGCCAGTAGACGCAAAGATATTTAATGCTGACAGGTAGAATTAATTCTACCTCGTCTCCCTAGACTTTGAAAAAGAATAACATTCATTGAAAAAAGGAATCATGGTCTAGACCGCACAAGACACAAGAAACAGTGGACTGTTCAAGTACGAATACCATTAATCCTAATCATAGTGACTATTAATCTTCCACTTCAACATATTCTAGTTCGAACTGAGACTGTTATCAAATTTTATTCACAGATAAGCCAAGTAAAGGATTAGACTGAGAAATCAGAACTTAGACCTATACCAGAACTTAACAGTCATCAGAACATAATTTCTTAACTCGAAAAAGGAATGCCCATCTAGTAAATCCTCATACAAGTTCTGAGTTATAGACGTCAGAACTTATTCATCAGAACGTGTAACTAGAACTTGTCCTCAGAATTTGTGCAATAATGACACAATGACTGTTTATCTAAAATAACATAGACCACCACAGAAATTTTCATCATTCAGATGGAGTGATTAGTGTGTGCATTAAGCTAAATAACAGACAAAGAGTAAAGTCTGATTCACTTCAGTACATCTTAGAAATAAGGCATAACTAAAATTTTACTAAAGATCTGTCATTGTCCTGAAACCTACTGATGAATGAGTTCATGCTTGAGTCCACCTCAACTATTTTGTGCTCATTTTATGCATCTTTTGAAATTCTATTTTACAGTGGCTTCTCAGTGTAAGTGAGTCACGACTGTTTATCAGAATTTATGCTATTATCAGAGTATTTCTCCAGTAATCATAGAGTGTGAAAAGTCACCAAGAAAATATTTTGCTTTTCTAATGCATATTTACTTAATACCAGCAATGCACTTGGGTCGTCCCTTCCATATTTTTACTCTAGATCTCAAAGGAGTACCTCATTTTATTCTTTGATCTTTTTGCTTTTTCTTTTGATAAGTGAGGTTTATCAGCACTTAGTACATTCAGCAGTTTTACTAGTATCATAACTTAACAGATGAGTAGCATTATTCTAATTTGTGACTTAGTAATAAGATATACAAAGTAAACTTAACTAAGCTCAATTATCAGAATTTGCTAGTGTCATAAGATTTCCACTGAAATAATTACTTCTTTCATGGAATCATTTGTTTATTGAAGATGACTAGGTCAGTATCTAGCACAGTTATCCTCATAGGATTGAATAGGTACTAGAACAGATATATCACTTATCAGAGTTTGGAAACATATATCAGACAACAGTCAGTACTTAAAGACATTTATCAATTAAGCACAGAATATACAATGAGATTAATTCTGTAAATACTGAGCATAAAGTCTGATAACACATAACAAGACTAAGCAGATTTAGAGAAAGAACCTAAAACCATTCCAAGTTCATTTACCAATCTTGTAAAAGTAGCTTCACACAGTGGTTTTGTGAAGATATCTGCCAGTTGTTGATCTGTGGGAACAAAATGCAATTCCACTGTACCTTCATCCACATGTTCCCTGATGAAGTGGTACCTGATGCTGATGTGCTTTGTCATAGAGTGTTGAACTGGATTACCTGTCATAGCAATAGCACTTTGATTATCACAGTAAATAGGGATTTTGAAATATGTTAACCCATAATCCAGTAACTGATTCTTCATCCAAAGAATCTGTGCACAACAGCTTCCTGCAGCAATATACTCTGCTTCTGCAGTTGATGTGGAAATTGACTTTTGTTTCTTGCTGTACCAAGAAACCAATCTGCCTCCAAGAAATTGGCAGCTTCCACTTGTGCTTTTCCTGTCAATTTTGCACCCTGCAAAATCTGCATCTGAGTAACCTATTAGTTTAAAATCTGATTCTCTAGGATACCTCTTCTTCCAATTCTCCATTGAGAAAAGCACTTTTCACATCCATTTAAAAGACAGTAAACTTTTTGTGAGCAGCATAAGCCAAAAATATCCTAATGGCTTCTAACCTAGCAACTGGTGCAAATGTTTCATCATAATCAATTCCCTCCTGTTGAGAATATCCTTTTGCAACCAGCCTTGCCTTATTCCTTGTAATTATGCCATCACTGTCAGTTTTGTTTCTGAATACCCACTTTGTACCAACAACAAATCTATTCTTTGGACTTGGGACTAGGGTCCAGACTTTATTTCTTTCAAATTCATTCAAGTCTTCCTGCATTGCTTGCACCCAATCAGCATCTTGAAGAGCTTCTTCCACTTTCTTTGGCTCAGTCTGAGAGAGAAAAGAATTGTAAAGACATTCATTTGAAGTACCTGTTCTAGTTCTGACACCTGCATCAGGATTTCCAATTATCAAATCAGGTGTATGTGATTTTGTCCACTTCCTTGCAGATGGAAGGTTTTCTCTAGAACTGGATGCTCCCCCATGATCCATGCTATCTTCATTTTCATTTTCTGATGCTCCCCCTGAAACTATGCTCTCTGAGTTGGATTCTTCAGTATTTAGATTTTCAGCACTATCAGAACTTGGCTTATCAGAACTTGACGAATCAGAACTTTAAGAGCCAGATGCATGTTCTGATTTTTCTTGAGATGTGGTAGGATCTTGAGTATGCTCCCCCTGCATAGGCGCATCTTCCTTTGACGTAGTCACCACAGTTTCAATAACATCAGAGTTTAATCCATCAGAGTTTACAGTATCAGGACTTAGACTGTCAGGATTTTCAGTATCAGAATTTGAGTCTTCATTTTCAAATCTCAGCTGATCATGGTTAATAAAATCTTCAAGACCAGTAATCTTCTTGTCATCAAAAGAGACATTGATAGATTCCATGACCACTTTTATTCTCAAATTATAGACTCTGAAGGCTTTTCTGGAAAGTGGATATCCAACAAAGATTCCTTCATCAGCTTTTAGATCAAACTTTGATAGCTGTTCAGGATGAGTCTTGAGAACAAAACACTTGCATCCAAATACATGAAAATATTTCAGATGTGGCTTCTTTTTCTTCACCATCTCATATGGTGTTTTTCCATGCTTGTTAATGAGTGTTGTATTTTGAGTAAAACAAGCAGTCTGCACAGCTTCAGCCCAGAAATAGGTTGGAAGCTTTGCTTCTTCAAGCATTGTACGTGCAGTTTCAATGAGAGTTCTATTCTTCCTTTCAACAACTCCATTTTGCTGTGGAGTTCCAGGAGCAGAAAATTCCTGCTTTATTCCATGGCTTTTGCAGAACTCTTCCATTATCAAATTCTTGAACTCAGTGCCATTATCACTCCTTAAAATTTTCACAGAATCTTTGACCATTTTATCCAGCTGTTTGACATGATCAATCAAGATAGATGCAGTTTCACTTTTTGTGTGCAAGAAATACACCCATGTGTATCTGGTGAACTCATCCACTATGACCAACGCATTTTTCTTCTTTGCAATAGACATGACATTTACTGGACCAAATAGATCAACATGTATTAGATGATAAGGCTCAAGAATTGATGATTCAGTCTTGCTCTTGAATGAAGATTTTCTTTGTTTGGCTTTCTGACATGAATCACAAAGACCATCAGGAGCAAATACTGTGTTTGGCAATCCTCTCACAAGATCTTTCTTGACCAGTTCATTTATATTGTTGAAATTTAAATGAGAGAGTTTCTTATGCCAATTCCAGCTTTCTTCAATTGATGCTCTACTCATCAGACAGATTGCAGAACCATCAGTACTTGTTGAAAGCTTAGCTTCATTAATGTTACCACGCCTGTATCCTTTCAGAACAACTTTGCCTTTAGATTTACTCACTATTTCACAATGTTCTTCAAAGAAATCAACATGATAACCTCTGTCACAGATTTGACTTATACTCAGTAGATTGTGTTTAAGTCCTGAGACCAGAGCTAATTGTTTAATTATGACATTTCCAAGATTGATATTTCCATATCCCAATGTTTTTCCAATGTTGCCATCTCCATAAGAAACACTTGGGCCAGCTTTCTCTACAAAGTATGATAGCAGGGCCTTATTTCCAGTCATATGTCCTGAACATCCACTGTCCAGAACTAGAATATTTTTCCTGTTGCCCTGCAATCACAAAGACCACTAATTATTAGTTTTAAGGACCCTGACTTGCTTGGATCCTTTGGCCTTATTAAGTTTGTTAACATTTGCAGCGGATTTAGCATCAAAGTTTATGTTAACATTTTTCTTTTCAGAACTTACACTATCACACTTTGAATCAGAATTTACACTAGAAGGAACAATGGAAACTTTCTTCAAAGAAGGTTTTATTTGATAATAATCATAGTACAAACTATGATATTCCTTACAAGTATAAATGGAATGCCATAAACTACCACAATGAAAACAAGGATTTTGTGGTTTGTATCTAACAGACTGACTCTTAACTTCTGATTTTGAAGGTAAGGAGTTAATATTCTTATTCTTCCTGCAAAAAGAAGCCAGATGGTTAGAACTTCCACAGTTATGACATGTTTTCCTAGGAGCATCCGGAACAGGTTTATAATCATTGCTTTTATTCACACCTTCCTTTCCATTCCTATTTTTCCTAGGTGATTTTACCTTGTTTGCATTCTTGACATCTTTCAGCTTATGCTTAAGCCGCTTCTTCATCATTAAGCCTATGTTCACTTCAGCTGTCTTTTCCTGTTTTAGTTTGTCAGAAGTTGATTCCTTTGTAACTTCTGATTTTTCATTTTCAGACTTTACAGTTACAAACTTAACAGGTTTTAACTTTCGCTTTTGCTTATCAACAGACTTAATTTCTTCAGTTCCTTTATCTTTCTTATCTTCTCCATAACCTAAGCCCTCTTTCCAGTTTCCACTACTTAGCAAATTTTGAGTTGTTTTGCCAGAGTTAGTCCAAGTCCTGATAATCTCTCTTTCCTTTTCTAACTCAGTTTTTAGAGATTCATTTAGTTTTAGCACTTCATTCCTAACATAAAAAGCATCATCTCTATCCTTCTGAGTTTGATGGAACATGGCTAACTCTTTTTCTAAGAAATCATTCCTTTTCTTAAATGCAAGATTTTCAGAAGTTAATCTTTCACATGTTAAAGTTTGATCTCTATAGCTAACAAACATGGTTTTAAGATATCTTCTCAACTCATTAATATCATCAGTATGAAAAGCATAAGTAGTCTGAGGTACCTTTGTTTCAGCAGCTTCAGAACTGCTCTCAGCACTTTCTTTATCAGCATTTGCCATCAATGCATAGTTCTCCTCACTTTCAGAGTCTGAGGTGTCTGTCCAGCTTTTCTGCTTTGTGACAAGAGCCTTGCCTTTGTCACCCTTTACCTTCTTGCAGTCAGGAGATATGTGGCCTTTCTCACCACAGTTATAGCATTTAACATTGATGTAATCTCCTCTGTCAGACTTTCCTCCTCTGCCTTCAGATCTTCTGAAATTCTTCTTATCAGAACTTATGCCTTTCCTGGAAAACTTCTTTCCCTTCCTGAACTTCCTGTATGCAATCTTTGTGATTCCTTTCACCATAAGAACACACAGCTTCATCATCTCCTCATCAGCATCAGTGTCAGGCAAGCTTTCAGAATCTGAGTCATCATTACTCTCAGAACTTGATGACTCAGTATCAGACTTTATCAAAAGAGCTTTACCCTTATCTTTCTTTGAGGAAGCTGCTTTGGGGAATTCTTCTTCAGCCTTAAGAGCAACTGTCCTTGACTTTCCTCCTTTCCTCTTGCTTCTTTGTTCCATCTCCAGCTCATGAGTCTTGAGCATTCCATAGATTTCGTCAAGAGTTGTTTCATCAAGATTGTAGTTGTCTCTTATTGTCGTTGCCTTCAAATCCCAGCATTCAGGAAGAGCTAACAGGAACTTAAGGTTTGAATCTTCAAGATCATACTCTTTATCAACCAATGACAAATCATTCAAAAGTTTGACAAATCTATCATATAAATCATTCAATGACTCATTAGCCTTTGAGTCAAAGTGTTCATACTCTTGAGTGAGTATTGTCTTCCTGTTCTTCTTAATTGTGTCAGTTCCCAGACACCTTATTTCCAGAGCATCCCATATCTCCTTAGCAGTCTTGCAGTTGATTACCCTGTTTGACATTACATTATCAATGGCACTATGCAGTAAGTGTCGTACCTTAGCATCCTTAGCAATTGATGCTATGTCTTCAGCAGTATAATCACTCTTCTCCTTTGGTACGATCTTTGCTGCTTCACCTGCAACTGCAACTGCGAGCTTGGTTGGTTTGTGAGGGCCTTCCTTGATTCTATCAAGGTATTCTGGATCTGTTGCTTCCAGGAACATGGTGATCCTTACCTTCCATATGGGATATTCAGATGGTCTCAGTATGGGGACTCTGATGGTCTCATACCGACTCTGAATTTGTGTCTTTGGTGGTTCCTCAGTTGTGGTAGGCTTAGTTGGAGTTTCTGTGTCCGACATGATTGTGTTTGGATCTTTAACTGTATGTATGTTAACAGATAGGCTCTGATACCAATTGTTAGGTCACACACACACACTGTAGAGGGGGTGAATACAGTGTATAGTACACTCAAATCGAACTTTAAGAACCTAAGTAACAGAAAACAAACTTTATTGAAACAATAAACTCTGTTACAGTATGGAACTGTTACCTCTCAGTGATGAACAAATATCGCGAGAGCTGTTAGGGTTACAATGAATAATCTTTTCTAATAATGATAACACTTATAGTGTAAACCCTATGTCTGTGTTTATATACTACACAGTTACAAGATAATCGCTAATTGATATGGAATATAATTCTGCTTCCTAAAATATATCAATCAGATATCTTTTCTTCCAAGTATTCCATTCTTCACGGAATTCCTTCTTCATGCATATCTCTTCTTATGTTTATCTTGATCTTCTTTCCTTTAATCAGCTACTGTCCTTATCTGATTATCCTTCAGCACTTAAGTTCTGATATCTATCTTCTGATGATTATCTCCTGATAACATACATACTGATATCCTTAAGTCCTGACTTCCAGTATAAGTACTGATCAACAGTTAAGTACTGATTTATCCTGTTCAGTAAGATCTGAAAGCTAAACATAAAACATATATCTAACAAAATCATATTAAATTACAAATAATAATACACAACACATTATACTATAACTCTCCAAAAGTGGTGATGTAGAATATATGTATTTTTGTACTTTCAAACTAAGTACAAACTAACCTTCATCATTTTTGCACGAGAGAGATGGTACAGTGCTAAACTGTGACTTGCAACAAGAGCTGATACATTGATATTTTATATTAATAGAACTTATAATATAAGATCATTTTACAATGCATCTTGGTTTTTGTAGGATTTTTTTACATTGTATCTTTCGAATTTATGCAGCTTACTTAATTGTTGCAATGCTTTTCAATCTAATTAAATGAATATCTTTATGAAGATTTGACCAAGATCGATATATTCATAGGTTTTTTTAACATATTGGACAATTTTAGGTAAAATAAGACAACTAATATATTTATGAACAATACATTTTTCATATATTTAGCTTACTTAAATCTTTATATGATTTTGTAGAATCACTGGAAAAACTTCATGAAGATTTGTAATGAATCATTCGATATCTTTTCAAATTTAAAAAAAATAAGATCTAGAATAATGAAATTTGTAATTTACATGCTTCCTTAAAAAAAATGTGTTTGTTTCCAAAGTTATATTAAAAAAAATTAAAACTGATAAACTGATTTTCCGGATACGCTTTTATTTTTAAAATATTTTTATTCGGATTCTCAATAATCATTTATATAATTTTCAGCAATATAAAATAAAAGAAATAATTGTTTTAGCTTCTTTCTACAAACTAACTAAAGGAAAGTTTAAAATTACCTAGGTATCGCTTATCAACTTTTCCTTCCTTTTGTATCCATATATATCAATCATAAATCATTACAATTTCATCTTTTCATATCAATCAATTAAAGTAGTGAAAAACAATTAAAGATTATGAATCAAGTTTTTGACCAAATATTAGAAACTCCTGTAGTTGTGGTACAAGGTCATCGTTAAATGACATAATGTTAATATTATTACTTTTAGGTTCATATTTTTCACATAATAATTTATAACTTATTAACAATTATTGAACTTTTATATTTTTAAAAGCCTCAATAGCAATAACCAATTTTCTTGCATCAAGATATATCTTAATCTTGATTTGGAGGTGATAATAATAATGAGAGAAATATGTTTTTATTATAAGTTATGTTATATTAATATTAAATATTAAATATATTAACTTAATTTATTTATTTTTACTTTTAAATTACAATTATATTATTTATACATTTTTTTGTTAATATCTGATCATGTTTTTTGTTTCAGTCTTGAAGTTAAAGGTTATGATGGACCGCTTTTTGCCGAGTGAAATTATTAGTCATCATCAAAGATCTTAAGGATTTAAAATTGCCAATATATTCGATAAAATATTAAGACTGTGGTATTTTTAAATGCGTAGTGATATTGGATATTGGATCTTTTAACCGGTTCATTGAATATTTGTGGTGGGAATTCATAAAGCATTATAAATTTTATTTATATTTATTCGCAATTTATCAATTTTATGTCTTTCAATTATTATACAGTAATGCACGCACAATTTGTTTTAGTGATGTAATTTCACTAACATAATTAATTTAAAAATATTTTTAACAAATTTAAAATTTACTCCATGTACATTTTTTTAATCGTAAATAATTAAATATAATTATGTGTTTCAACATACTAATTCAAGGATTAGACACCTATGCCAATCTTTGCATTTTTTTTAACAATACAAAGGTATGATGAATTTTGCGATATTGCACTAAAAAAATTTTAAAATAAATTTTGTATATTGCAAAAAATTCCCGTGTGCGAAGCACGGGCTATATTCCTAGTTTGATATTAAAATATGGTATGTGAGTATATGTGGCTATGTGTACTATTTTATTATAAGGTGATTATAAATTGCGTGCATATAGGCCTAAGTGCCATTTGTGTTTAATTTCGGGTTGTAAATAGGTTGAGTTGGTGAGAATATATTATAATAAGGTTATTATTATTTATGTAGGATCTCGAGACGAGGGTAAACTTGCCATAAAGGTCGAGTAAAGCTTCCTGTTGCTCCTACCAGCCAGACTAGACCAGCCTTTCTCAAGGCAAGTGATTTAACCTATTTTTCGTTTACACTGCAAGTGTGTGATAATTAGTTCATATATATTGATGCGAGTATCCTGAGTTATCTTGATATAATTGAACCAAGAGATTCTTAAATCTATCTTCGTATTATATAGAAATGCCATGAACCCTCAAGTACATATTGCAAGTAGATCAAAAGTCGTATCACGCTAGTATATCAAAGTAATTGGATTGCCAGGATAAAATAAAGATTTGATATAATACTTGATTGATCCTCTTGATTAACATGCTATTGATTCCTAAAATATTGACATCTCACCCTGATGCTTGAACCCCAATAGAAACTTTACCTTGATACCTAAAAGCCAGATATTCTTCAAAGTTGTTCTTAATTGATTGATAACCCTTTTTCTTACCCTAAAGTTCGACAATCCTGATATACCTTGAGCTAAAGATCATTTTCTTCATACCTTAACACCCCTAGTAATCATGAAGCTTACCTTCTTGATGTTCTAGTACTTGTACCTTGTCGAAAACCATTACTTCAAGCCTAGTTTGGCATTACTCTTTCATATTATCCAATAGCCTTGCTAAATTTCCTTGTCAAAGTTCTCGTATGTGGAAACCTTTCAATTACCCTAATATAGTAAAGTCTAGTGGATCATGGCCCTGAAATTTGGTGACATATTTCCAGTGTTTCAAAGTTGATCTAAAATCCCTTGATAAAAATGTTTACTACTTAAGAGATTTTATTATAATCGGCATCAGTTTTCGAAATGATTAAAATGTGGATTTTCAGTCCCAAAGGGGCATAAATGTTTTCCTTGAATAGTGGATCTGGACTGAGACGCGAGTCATTTCCACACTTATATTGTAGGCTTAAAAGTTGCCTAGGGATCCCATTAATGTTTTAGAACCCAGCGAGGTTCGGGATTACTTCGCGGCTGATCACCGGCTGTAATCCGTAGCGTCATAAAATGATTTTGATTAAGTTATGATTTTGTAAATGTTTTGATTCAAGCAAATGATGCCATCACCCAAAATTTCATCTCTTGTTATTATTAGTTATATCTTCGCATTGTCATTCCTTAATATATATCTTGATTTATGTTTCGTATCGTACTGTTTAGCACTTGTTGAGCATTTGGCTCACTCCTTGCTTTAACCCTGATATTACAGCTAGCAGCTATGGTTAGATTCAAGCAGACAGCACGTAAGACTTATGACACCGATGCGTATGTCCGAGCTCAGGTAGAATAAGAGATAGTTTTGTGTGAGGACTCGATATTTAAATCAGTAGTAATAGATGGTAGTGTTGGGCTGTTCCAAACCCTAAACTGTAAGATCTTGGATTCGGTTATATTTACTTTCTTTAAAATATTGTAATAGTTATATATTTTGTTTGTTAAGTTGGGGGTGTGACAGGTTTTGGTATCAGAGCTACGGTTTAGAGTCCCTGGACAGCCCAAATAGGTTATTGGACATATGTATAGGTTATAGATAATATGCGAGAGAGTAGGTGAAGTAAATTTATTATTAATACTCCTCTTATTGGTTTGTCAGCAAAGGGCACATTCCTCGTCATCCTCTGGGTCGGACGACACTATTGCTTTCTCCGTGTATGCTGAGTTGAGGCGCGAGTTTGACATACTTCAGGGCAAGTACGACCGACTGATAGATCGACTAAGAACGTGTATCCGGACAGCCGAAACTATGAAGGGAAACCTAAGGAGCAGATGGCTGCGAGACTTGAGACTTTGGTTCAGTACATCAACACTAAGCTTGAGGAAATGCCATCGCACCGAGACCGTACCAGCCCGTATATCATCCAGATGGTGGCGGATGAGCTCCAGAGCATTGTGAAGACGCTTCGAGAGGAGAAGACTACCAAGCCCCGTTCCGATGGAGTGGAGCTTTAGTTCTTTCCATTATCTACCTTTCATGTTGTTGTATTATCGGAATTCGTAGAATTCCCAGTTGTTTCCTTTAAATAAGCATGTTATTCCTAGAATTAGATTTTATCCTGATCTTGATGTATTGAGACCTCTAGATTTCAATTATTACGCACTATCATTCCATTTGCTCTCAACTGTTATTTTACGCCTTTATATGCATCACCATATCTATTTAATTGGAAACTTGACCTCATATGTAAATAAGAATGCCATGCGATACCCTCGAATTATTTCATTATTCATACCTGTTTTGATATAACTCTTATTTCAGGATCATGCCACCCAAAAAGAAGAACCCAACAACCACATCCACCACAGATCCAAATATTCTTCGATTACTGGAAACCTTGCAACAGCAAACCAACGCTATAGCTCAACAACAACTAACTCTTCAATAACAATTTGAAAACCAAGATAACCGTAAACCACATCAACCACCTGATCCACTAGTACCACCTCGACAAGTTGTCACTTTTAAGGCTTTTCAGAATGTGAATCCACCTGTATTTCAAGATACCACTGATCCAATAATAGCTAACACATGGATTAAAGAGATGGAAAGGGCTTTTGAGTTGGTACAGTTAGGAGATGATCAGAAGACACCATATGCTACTTACTTCTTGAAGGGCGAAGTCATCTATTGGTGGGAATCAGTAAAAGCTATGGAAGCAACTCAGCAAGTTTCTTGGGAAAGATTTAAGAAGTTATTTCTGGAAAAGTATTACCTTAAGTACATGCAGAATCAGATGGAGCTTAAATTTCTTGAATTGAAGCAAGGGAACATGACTGTACTGGAGTATGAGAAGAAGTTCACAGAGTTGTCAAGGTTTGTGACAAAGTATACCAGCAGTGAGGAGGAAAAAGCAAAGAGATTTCAACAAGGATTAGAGCCTTGGATCAGAGATAGAGTGGCTATGTTTGAGCTTAATACTTATGCAGGAGTAGTACAGAAAGCTGCTCTGATTGATAACAATGGGATGCAGTCAAGAAAGGAAAGGGATAACAAGAAGAGAAAGGTTCCATTTTATTGAGAAAAGTCTGAAGCCGGGAATTCACAAGATCGGAATGTAAAGAGGTTTGGATTCCATAAAGGCGGAAATTTTCAAAAGAAGGGGAATTTGGGCAAAAGACAAGAATCGAAAGGAATCAACCAGACAAGTCAAGGGAAAGTTGGAGAAAACAGATTCCAGAGACCGGAATACAAGCATTGTGGAAGAAGGCACCCCAGAGTGTGTAATAAGCTGAACATGACATGCTATAGGTGCAACCAGAAGGGACATTTGGCAAATGAGTGTAAGATGCCGAAGCCAGGAGTTACATGTTACAAGTGTGGAAAGACTGGACACATAGCTAGGGAGTGCAAGACAACCGGACCAGTCAAAGCTCTAATGAATGTGGCAAGTACCAGTGCAAGCGTGCCAGCCGAGGTATTGGCATTACCTCCACCACCTAAAACAACTCCACAAGCAACAAAAAGGACATTCAATTTGAAAATGAAGGACGCTGTTCAGAACTCTGAGGTGATAGCAGGTGCACTTTTACTAAATAATGTCAAAGCTAAAATATTGATTGATTCGGGAGCAACGAGATCTTTCATATCAAAAACTTTTGTTGATAAACTTCAATGTGATAAAATGATTATGAGCGAGGTATTAAATGTAGTAATTACGAACCAAGAGAAGATTCCTGTGAATCAATTCTGTCCGAAGTGTGAGATTGATATTTCAGGGCATAAGTTTTCAGCCGACTTGATACTCTTCAAGTTGGGAGAGTTCGATATAATTTTAGGTATGGATTGGTTAGGGAAGAATAACGCCCAAATTAATTGTAAGACCAAGAAAGTGTATTTAAAGACGAAGAGTGGAGAGAAGGTAGTATTTAAGGGACAAAGGTAAGAGCAACTGTTTCTTACAATCGTTCAGGCTAAGAAGCTACTTAAAAAAGGTTGTGAGTCGTTCCTAGCTTATGTAGTGGATTCAGAAAAGGGCAACCCCAGCATAGAAGATATTCCCGTAGTTAACGAATTCCCAGATGTGTTTCTAAATGAACTACCGGGCTTACCGCCAGATCGACAATTCGAGTTCGAGATCAACCTTGCTACGGGCACAAAACCGGTTTCAAAGGCCCCATATAGGATGGCACCAGCAGAAATGAAAGAGTTGGCGAGCCAGTTACAAGAATTGTTGGATAAGGGAGTGATACGGCCAAGTACGTCGCCATGGGGAGCACCTGTTCAGTTTGTAAAGAAGAAAGATGGAAGTATGCGGCTATGTATAGATTATCGGGAGTTGAATTAGGTGACGATTAAGAACCGCTACCCGCTACCAAGAATAGATGACCTATTTGACCACTGAAAGGAGCAAAGTGCTTTTCACAGATTGACTTGAGATCAGGATACCATCAATTAAAGATCAAAGAAGAAGATATTCTCAAGACAACATTCAGGACCAGATACGGACATTATGAATTCTTAGTAATGCCTTTTGGATTGACTAATGCTCTGGCAGCATTTATGGATCTGATGAATCGGGTATTTAAAAAGTATTTGGACAAGTTCGTAGTGGTATTCATTGATAACATCCTTATTTATTCAAAGTCGGAAGAAGAACATAAGCAGCATCTATGGATAACATTGGAGATACTCCGACAAGAGAAGTTGTATGCCAAGTTTTCTAAATGTGAGTTTTGGTTAAAGGAAGTTCAATTCTTGGGACACGTCATTGGAGATGAAAGAGTTAAAGTAGATCCGGCAAAGATTGAGATGATTATGAGTTGGGAGAGGCCAAAGACATCTATGGAAGTGCGAAGTTTTCTAGGATTGGCAGGGTATTATAGAAGGTTTGTCAAGGATTTTTCGAAAATCGCCACGCCATTGACTAAGTTAACCAGGAAGAATCAGAAGTTCGAATGGAGTGCAGAATGTGAGGATAGCTTTCAAGAGTTGAAACATAGATTGGTAACAGCTCCGGTGTTAGTACTACCAGACGATCAAGGAAACTTTGTAATTTTCAGCGATGCTTCACATAAAGGATTGGGTTGTGTGCTAATGCAACACAGTAAGGTGATCACGTTCAAGACAGTTAAAACTGCATGAATTGAAGTACTCGGTGTTCGCACTTAAGATTTGGAGACATTACCTCTACGGAGAAAAGTGTAAAATCTACACGGATCACAAGAGTTTAAAGTACATTTTCACTCAGAAGGAGCTCAATATGAGGCAAATGAGATGGTTGGAATTGATCAAGGACTATGATTGCTCGATAAATTATCATCCTGGAAAGGCGAATGTTGTAGCCGATACTTTAAGTAGGAAGGAAAGATTGAATATGATAGCAACACCAAAGGAATTGTCTTAAGAGATTAAGAAATTTGGATTAGAAATTTGTGATAATGGAATAGTTGAAGAAGTTTGTCGTGCAATGACTTTTCATCCAACACTAGTGGAAAGGATAAGGAAATGTCAAGAAGAAGTAATGGAGAAAGAGAAGAATCAGCTAACTGGAGAAGAGATTGGAACTCAAAGGGATGAGCAAGGTATACTAAGGTTTTCCTCAAGAATTTGGTTTCCACATGTACCTGAATTGAAGAATGAGATCCTACAAGAAGCCCACAATTCAAGATTTTCAATCCACCCGGGGAGCACCAAGATGTATCGGGACTTAAAGCAGAACTTTTGGTGGCCAAATATGAAGCGAGACGTGGCAGAATGGGTTGCAAAGTGTTATACTTTTCAGAAAGTGAAGGCAGAACATCAACGACCAAGCGGATTAATTCAGCCCCTAAAGATTCCAGAATGGAAAATGGGAAAATATTTCTATGGACTTTATAGTGGGACTACCGCGAACGAAATCTGGACATGACGCTATATGGGTTATAGTTGATCGCCTTACGAAGTCGGCGCATTTCCTTCCAATTAATGAGAAGTCGTCATTGGACAAATTAGTTCATCTTTATGTGCGTGAAATCGTACTAAGGCATGGAGTACCCGTATCGATAGTTTCAGACAGAGATCCCCGATTTAACTTAAGATTCTGGAAGCAATTTCAAGAAAGTCTTGGCACGAAGTTGAACATGAGTACGGCGTACCACCCGCAGACTGATGGTCAGAGCGAAAGGACAATTCAAACAATCAAAGACATGTTGCGTAGTTGTGCAATCAATTTTGCATGAAGTTGGGATGACCACTTGCCATTGATAGAATTCTCTTACAACAACAGCTATCACTTCAGTATTGGCATGCCACCATACGAAGCTTTGTACGGACGAAAATGTAGATCACTGACAAGTTGGGATGAAGTAGGAGAAGGAAGGATTCTAGGCTCAGAATTGGTATAACAGTTGCATGAAACAGTCAAGTTAATTCAGAAAAGGTTGCTTGCTGCTCAAGATAGATAAAGGAAGTATGCGAATTCAGCGCGTAAGGATGTTCGATTCCAAGTAGGCAAAGCCATTTTGTTGAAGGTGTCACCAAGAAAAGGGTTGTCTAGATTTGGAAAGAAAGGGAAGTTAGCACCTAGATATATAGGTCCTTTTGAAATTTTGAGTCCAGTGGGGAAGGTAGCCTACGAGTTAGCCTTACCACCTCAGTATCAGCATGTGCATAATGTATTCCATGTGTCGTTGCTTAAGAAGTACAATCCTGACGCCAGCCATGTGATAGAATATGAACCTGTAGAAATTCAGGCAGACCTGTCATTTGTGGAGCAACCTGTCAAATTACTCGACTGGCAAGTAAAGAGTCTTAGGAATAAGTCGGTAAGGTTAGTGAAAGTACTTTGGAGGAACCCCAGGGTTGAAGAATCAACTTGGGAGTTAGAGTCTGATATGCGTTCCCGGTATCCTCATCTGTTCTCTTAGATTCTGGGGACAGAATCCCTTAAGGGGGAGAGGATGTTACGACCAGCATTTTGTATAATATTATTTGTGGACTTGGTACAATATTAGAGCCGAATGTAATTATATTAAATGATTGTACATTTGGGTGACTGAAAATTTCTGTATTATAAATTTACTTTATGTAGTATATGATTTTTCAAATCAAAAGTTTATTTATTTCCCTTATTTTTGATTTATAAGGAATATCCTAAACCTTGGAGAAATTCTCTTTTAAAAGTTATTTTGTTCACAAATTTCAAAAGTGATTTTATAAAATTTCTAAAAATCCAAGTTATTTTATGGTAAAAATTTTATAATTTTTAAAATTATATTTTATTTTATAAAAATAAATCTTTAAAAATTTTATTTGTTATAATTAGCAAATTACATGGAAGCCCTTGCATGCAAACCACTCTTCTATTCTCTTCAAGGACAAAGAAGACATTTCCAAACACACTAACTCATAATTTACTAGCCAAATTACCTCCTTGACCTTGCATGCAAGATAGCCTAACTCTAGCTAGAGGGTTACTCTTGTCATTTCCCAAACCCACTCACATTATAGTCAAATAAAAGACATATAAAAAAATCAAAGAGTGATCACCACTCCACTTTCACCCCACCATTTCACTCTCCCCTTCTTCTCCTTCCTCCCTCTCGGCTTTCTCCCCCTCCCTCTCGGCCCTTCCAAAACCGAGGCCCCCATTCCCTTCTCTCTTCATTTCTTCACTCAAAAAATCATCCTATAATCAAGTAATCTTACTCCCTACATGTTGTTCTTGTATATCTCAAGAGTTTAGAGTAGAAAACTTATGTGTTGACTTGGCATGGTGGTGTTTTTGTTAAACTCAAAGTGAATATCCTTGATTCTTGTGAATTCAAGGCTTTCACCATGAGTTATAGTATCAAAGGGTTGAAAATGGCTAGACATGAGTGGGCTACACTCATGCAAATGTTTTTTTCACCCTAATCCATTCGGCCATGACTTGATATGAGCCGAATGGGTGGTGTTTTGGTTGCCTTATTTCATTTTGTGTGTTTTTGTGATGATAACATGAAAATCTTAGTAAAAATCTTGGTAAAAGCCTTTGCATGCTAGGTGGTCATTTAGATATAATCCATGATAGGCTTGCATGTCGAATTATAATGAGAATTTATTTGGAAATCATGTTGTTTTGGTTTGTAAGACTCGAAGTCATGCATGCATGTATATCACACTTGAATGTTTGGAAGTTCTTGATCATTCGGATTGATATTTTGTTAGTAAACCTTAATTTTAGTTAAGTTAAGATATTAATTAAGAATTGTGCTCCTTAATATGTGATGTTATCTCATTTATACTTATCAAGAAGGTTAAAGTTGTTGTCCTTGAAAACTTGATGACTTGTAATTTGTGTAATGTGATTTCTTTTATTTTGCTATGTTGCACCTTAGGTAAGGATGATCTCCACTAAGCCTATTTTGAGTGTAAGGGAGTTAGTTCAGTAGATCACCTTAGTTAAGTGTTGGTTTGGGTACTTTGGTTGTTGGTGGTTAGGTTTGCTAAGTGAGAACCTTGGAGAAAGGAGAGTATTAGTTTCTGCAGAAAATCAGTTTGTTACCCTGAGGTTTAGAGTGAGTTTTGACCATGTCATTGTTGTGCACTTTGAGGCCCAAACCACCAGAAGCTAGAACTAGGAGTATATGATAGGTTTTAGGTGTTTGTTGGAGGTTTGTAAGTCGTTTGGTTAGGTGCACGAGTGGAATCACAAAATCTGTCCAGCAGGGGACAGTTTTGTTGCAACTTAGAAATAGGAAGTTTTGACCAAGTCATGGGTAGGCCCTTATTAGGCCCTGTTGGGCCTTAGTTAGAGGGAGTGTCAGAAGAGTTTTTCCAGCCATAGTTCATAAGATTTGAGTTAGAACCATGTGTCACAAGTTAGTTCAATTCAGGGCGTTTTCTGCCCAGAAAAACAGGGGAACCATGGACTTTGAGCTTAGGCCCAAGGAGGCCCAAGCTAGGCCCTTGAGCCACATCGAGTTTGGGAGATGCCTTATGGTCAGAAGACTCTATTGTAGAAGTTTTGGAGGTAAACTTGAAGAGTGTCTAATGCACTCAAGAAACCATAGATGTCATTCTGAAATTTACCTTAGTGAACACTTTCACTTATCACATAGTTTTAGAGCACTTATGAGTGAGACCTAGGTTGACCACTATGGTTGCAAGATAGTATAAAGCCAGTAGAGTAAAAGGCCCAAGTGAGGGTCAATAGGTTTTGGATAGTTTGGTAAAGGCACATCGAGTTAGGAGGCCAAAATTTGGAGACTTTGTCTAGTTTAGCGATCAAGTAACTTAGTTGGGGATCGAGATCATCCAAGCCTAGTGTTGCATTATGATGTGTGTGATATTATTTGATATTAAAATATGGTATGTGAGTATATGTGGCTATGTGTACTGTTTTATTATAAGGTAATTATAAATTGCGTGCATATAGGCCTAAGTGCCATTTGTGTTTAATTTCGGGTTGTAAATAGGTTGAGTTGGTGAGAATATATTATAATAAGGTTACTATTATTTATGTAGGATCTCGAGACGAGGGTAAACTTGCCATAAAGGTCGAGTAAAGCTTCCTGTTGCTCCTACCAGCCAGACTAGACCAGCCTTTCTCAAGGCAAGTGATTCAACCTATTTTTCGTTTACACTCCAAATGTGTGATAATTAGTTCATATATATTGATGCGAGTATCCTGAGTTATCTTGATATAATTGAACCAAGCGATTCCTAAATCTATCTTCGTATTATATAGAAATGCCATGAACCCTCAAGTACATATTGCAAGTAGATCAAAAGTCGTATCACGCTAGTATATCAAAGTAATTGGATTGCCAGGATAAAATAAAGATTTGATATAATACTTGATTGATCCTCTTGATTAACATGCTATTGATTCCTAAAATATTGACATCTCACCCTGATGCTTGAACCCCAATAGAAACTTTACCTTGATACCTAAAAGCCAGATATTCTTCAAAGTTGTTCTTAATTGATTGATAACCCTTTTTCTTACCCTAAAGTTCGACAATCCTGATATACCTTGAGCTAAAGATCATTTTCTTCATACCTTAACACCCCTAGTATTCATGAAGCTTATCTTCTTGATGTTCTAGTACTTGTACCTTGTCAAAAACCATTGCTTCAAGCCTAGTTTGGCATTACTCTTTCATATTATCCAATAGCCTTGCTAAATTTCCTTGTCAAAGTTCTCGTATGTGGAAACCTTTCAATTACCCTAATATAGTAAAGTCTAGTGGATCATGGCCCTGAAATTTGGTGACATATTTCCAGTGTTTCAAAGTTGATCTAAAATCCCTTGATAAAAATGTTTACTACTTAAGAGATTTTATTATAATCGGCATCAGTTTTCGAAATGATTAAAATGTGGATTTTCAGTCCCAAAGGGGGATAAATGTTTTCCTTGAATAGTGGATCTGGACTGAGACGTGAGTCCTTTCCACACTTATATTGTAGGCTTGAAAGTTGCCTAGGGATCCCATTAATGTTTTAGAACCCAGCGAGGTTCGGGATTACTTCGCGGCTGATCACCGGCCATAATCCGTAGCGTCATAAAATGATTTTGATTAAGTTATGATTTTGTAAATGTTTTTGATTCAAGCAAATGATGCCATCACCCAAAATTTTATCTCTTGTTATTATTAGTTATATCTTCGCATTGTCATTCCTTAATATATATCTTGATTTATGTTTCGTGTCGTACTGTTTAGCACTTTTTGAGCATTTGGCTCACTCCTTGCTTTAACCCTGATATTACAACTAGCAGCTATGGTTAGATTCAAGCAGACAGCACGTAAGACTTGTGACGCCGATGCGTATGTCTGAGCTCAGGTAGAATAAGAGATAGTTTTGTGTGAGGACTCGATATTTAAATCAGTTGAAATAGATGGTAGTGTTGGGCTGTTCAAAACCGTAAACTGTAAGATCTTGGATTCGGTTATATTTACTTTCTTTAAAATATTGTAATAGTTATATATTTTGTTTGTTAAGTAAGAGGATGACCAGACTTAGGCGCACAGCTCGTAAGAGCGTACCTGGTGGCCCCTACCGTATTGTAGGCTTCCAGATGCCAGAGCATGTAGTACAGGTTGTGTGTGGGCAACCGCTTAGTCGGAAAGTTTGTAAAGATACGATGGGTTATCTGTCGGTTTCAAGTCAGAATCGATTGTGTAAATTAGAATAGGGGAAAAACTTGCCTTTCACGCGATCTACTCCAAGTACTTCACCTTCTTCTATCACCGGCTCAACTCGCCTTGTTGGCTTTACTTCTATCACAGAAATAGACTTATTTAGTCATCCCGTATCTCAATCGCTTCTCAAACCGACTTCACATAGCCTTTATCGTCTACCCATACGTGTATTACTAACCCGTACATTAATTATTAGCAAAAAAGACTTTATTAACCACATAATTCACATAAGCACATAAATCACATAGTCATTCTAGGTTTAAAATAATTTTTAGAGTCGAAATCGACTCACTATTAGCTTAACTGAACAATATCTAACTCGTTTCCTATTTTTCGGAATTTATTGGACTCGTCTCTATACACAATAAGGCTTACAAGTAAATAAATATTGAAAGTCAACTAGTTTCTAAAAGAAAAGAAGATTTAATCCTATTTTTAATGAAAACGGATCATTTTTCTGAGTCAAGGGGCTTTCATTTCGCTCAAATCGGATAAACGATTCAATTATTATTCGATAAATACAGATAAATCAATTTATTATTCAATATAAATAATTATAACTAATTATTGAACCTTAAAAATATTTTTTAATAATTATTTGGGAAAAATCAGAATTAAAAATGATTTTTTCATAATTTGTGGAATTAAAATAAATTTATTATGATTTATTGAAAATTATTTGATTAATTATCAAAATAATTAATCATTTTTAAATAATTAATAAATAATTAAAAAAATAAGTAATTCTGATTTTTAAAAATTATTTCAGAATTATTTATAATATAAATCAATTAATTAAATAATTAATTAATCAATAAATAAAAATGATTTTATAATTTTCCAAAAACAGTTTTCAGAAAACAGAAATGGGGCAAAACAGATCAAAACCGGATTGCAAAACGGCTGGCAACCGGGTCATGATGAACAAAAACGGGTCACGAAGAACCCAGAATCTAGTGACAATCCGGTCACCGGAAAATTTTCCAACCAGTCTAATTCAAGCCAATTCATGAATGATTTGAACTGATTTTTAGAGGGTTTTCATTCTATTTCAACACAGCAACACCATGCTGCCATCAACAACACCACACGATCCTTGAGTCGTGTTTTCCGGCCAAAAACCCAAAGAACTCCGGTGAACTACTGCAGATTCCGACGAAGTCAATTTCAGGCCAAATGACGAACCATTTGTGCTCGTTTTTACATGTAATCGTTTGTAAAGTTAGTTCTAAATCGTACACCAAAATTCACGTTCTACATCTCAAAATAAAGCTTATAACATGTATAATTAAACCCATATATTCAAACATATCTCAGTTCCTTCAAAAATAAAAAAACCACTAAACAAAAAAAATACATAAACCCTATATAACATACTATCAAATCAAGCAATCGTCTGTAAAATTAATTAGCATGAATCGATCAGAAATCGTCAAATAAAGCTATTTGCAATATCAATTTCAATAGATAATCCCAGAATCCAAAAATACCGAATCAGGTATAAACCCGAGAAATTAAAATTGAAAAACAACGAATCAAAATATGAAATTAACACCAGGAATCGAAACAACATATCAAGGGGATCAATTTTGATACTCACATCGATCGATTTGATGCAGAAATCAGTCCAAAATCACTGCTTGATTGTTCGACCCGACCCTGAATACCGGACCCGAAAATATAGGATATTTGATAATTTTCTGATTTTTAGTAATTATTTAATAATAATTAAATAAAATTAGGCTTTTTATAGTAGGTAAAATAATACTCCTAATTCAAATTAAGGCCCTAATTATACATCTTTTAAAATTAATTGGCCCCTAATTTTATAATTTTTGAGTATTAAATTTTAATTTTTAAATAATTAATATATACAATATATATACCAAAAATTCCCAAAAATTGTGAATAATTCAAAAATGAAAAGAAATGGTATAAATAAAAGTCCTATAATTTTATAAAAATAAAAATGTGATTTTTGTGGGGGTTTTAACACCCTATGGGTCCCAGTCATTTTTCGCGAAACAAGAAAATTTATAAAATATCTAGATATTCAGAATAATGTGATGGTACAAGCCGTTCTAAGAAAAATAAGGCCAATTATTTTATTTGAAATATCAGCTATTAAAATATAGTTCGGGTCGTATAACGTTTTATACAAAGGCTTTAAATACGAAATAAAATATATGTAAAATACCCTGAAAATACCCGGACAATACAGAATACACATAGCACGTAACCATTAGGGTTTTATAACTAATTACACATAAATGGCATAATAAGACACATAATTTATCTTTATTATGATATAATACAAGCGTAATTTTCCAGTCGTTACAACAGAGCAAATCAAGAAGTTAACAACATGCTTAGAAGATCTGGCAATAGTAGATGGAGGAGTACTGATACGAGGATGTTGAGTGAAAGAGCAGAAAGGAGAACTCAAAATTTTCCCAAGAACAAGTGGAAGAAAATTGATGATCTTAATTGCAATGATGAGATGAATTTTGTTCTTGGAGGTATTAGGGCGGAAGGTTTACCTGGTTCTAACAGTACGAGAGACAAGAAATCTTGTATGGTACAAGCAAATTCTCTCAAACTGTTTACACCTTACAAGAGCTGGAATTGGGCATCTTGAAGCTGAGTTAGTAAATCTAAGATTGATTTATTTCACTCTAGCTGATAGTCCTGGTCAGGAAGTTATGATTGATCACTTAGACAGGCTAGAAGCAGTGAAGATCATACTTGATAAAAATGATGGCTCGGAACCCAAGCAAAAGATTATACTCTTATTGCAAGGTGATCAAGTTCAGGTTCTCTCTTGATGAATTACTGATCATGACAACCAAGGAGCTCAAATATATCCACTACTTGCTAAGAGTTGAAGATGAAGCTTCCAAAGAATGGTCCAACATGTTTCTTGTAACTATTAGGAAAAAGGGTACTTGATAATGGTTCTCATTATTTTGAATCTTATATTCCTATTTACATGAATTTTAGAATGCAATAAGTCAACATGAGGAAATGAGGATCTATGATTAAGAATGTCCTAACTCAGAGACACATAACCATGAATCCTGATGGGCCAAAAGCTTGTTATGTGTCACTGGATGAGTTGATGATTGAAATAACTTCAATCAGAAACTTAAGAGCTGCAATATACCAGTTATCTGAAGAAACTGAGTATGAGAAAAACTTGAAGATCAGGCTAAAGAAGATAATGTTGAAAAATAATGATGACCGAGTGAAAGCCTTTGTTCAGAGATACTGCAGAGTCTACCAAAGAATATGAAGATCAAATTCTGAATCAAAGTATGCTTTACTACTTCTGTACTTAACATTTAGTCCTTCTGGTTTTTGGCACTAGACAATACTGTTAGATATATTTGAGATGTCATGTCTAATGTGTTTCATGTTTAGTTTTCAGATCTTAAAAAACAGGAAATATCAGTACTTACTGAAATCAGCACTTACTGGAAGTCAGAACTTAAGGATATTAGTACTTAAATTATCAGGAGATAATTATCAGAAGATGGATATCAGAACTTAAGTGCGGAAGGACGAATAGTTAAGGAAAGGCTGATTGAAAGGAAAGAAGATCAAGACTAAATAAAGAAGAGATATGCATGGAGAAGATTTCTATGGAAGATAGAAGACTTGGAAAAAAAATATCTAATTGATATATTTTAGGATACAGAATCATATTCAATATCAATTAGAGATTATCTTGTAACTGTGTAGTATATAAACACAAACATAGGGTTTACACTATATGTGTTATCATAATCGAAGTTATTATTTATTGTAACCCTAGCAGCTCTCGTGAAAATTTGTTCATCAATGAGAGAGGACAGTTCTAACAGAGTTTATTTTGTTGAATAAAATCTGTTTTCTGTTACTTGAGTTCTTTAATTCGATTTGATTGTGATAAACACTGTATTCAACCCCCTTCTACAGTGTGTGTGACCTAACAAGTGGTATCAGAGCATATCTGTTAACACACAAAAAGTTTAAGATCCAAAAACAATCATGTCTGAAGAAGAACAAACTCCAACCAAGCCCACCAAAACTGAAGAACCTCCAAAGACTCAAATCCATAGTCGATATGAGACTATTAGAGTTCCCATACTGAAACCATCTGAATATCCCATATGGAAGGTGAGGATGTCTATGTTTCTGGAAGCTACTGATCCAGAATACCTTGACAGAATCAATGAAGGACCACACAAGCCAACCAAACTTTCTGTTGTAGTTGCAGGTGAACCAGCAAAGTCTGTACCAAAGGAGAAGAGTGATTACACTGCTGAAGATATCTCATCAATTGCTAAGGATGCTAAGGTATGACACTTGCTGTATAGTGCCATTGATAATGTAATGTTAAACAGGGTAATTTACTGCAAGACCGCAAAGGAGATATGGGATGCCTTGGAAACAAGATGCCAGGGAACTGATTCAATTAAGAAGAACAGGAAGACTATACTCACTCAAGAGTATGAACACTTTGACTCAAAGCCTGATGAGTCATTAACTGGTTTATATGACAGATTTGTCAAACTCTTGAATGATTTGTCACTAGTTGACAAGGAATATGATCTTGAAGATTCAAATCTTAAATTCCTTTTAGCTCTTCCTGAATATTGGGATTTGAAGGCCACCACTATAAGAGACTACTATGCTCTTGAAGAAATAACTCTTGATGAAATTTATGGGATGCTCAAGACTCATGAACTTGAGATGGAACAAAGAAGCAAGAGGAATGGAAGAAAGTCAAGGACAGTTGCTCTTAAGGCTGAGGAGGAATCCCCCAAAGCAGCTACTTCAAGGAAAAGCAAGGGAAAAGCTCTCATCACAAAGTCTGATACTGAATCATCAAGTTCTGATACTGATAATGACTCAGAAACTGAAAGCTTACCTGAGATGGATCCTGATGAAGAGATGATGAAGCTGTGTGCTCTTATGGTGAAAGGAATCACAAGGATTGCATACAGGAAATTCAGAAAGGGAAAGAAGTATTCAAGGAAAGGTGCAAGTTCTGATAAGAAGAGTTTCAGAAAATCTGAAGGCAAAGGAGGAAAGTCTGATATAGGAGATTATACAAATGTCAAATGCTACAACTGTGGTGAGAAAGGTCACATATCTCCTGATTGCAAGAAAGTGAGAAGTGACAAAGGCAATGCTCTTGTCACAAAGAAGAAAAGCTGGACATACACTTCAGATTCTGAAAGTGAGGTGAACTATGCCTTGATGGCAAATGCTGATAGCAGTTCTGATGCTGCTGAGTTAAAGGTACCTCAAACTACTTATGCCTTTCATACTGATGATATTAATGAGTTGAGAAGATATCTTAAAACCATGTTCATTAGTTATAGAGATCAAACTTTAACATGTGAAATATTAACTTCTAAAAATCTTGCTTATAAAAAGAGGAATGATTATTTAGAAAAAGAGTTAGTCATGTTCCATCAAACTCAGAAAGATAGAGATGATGCCTTCTATGTTAGGGGTGAAGTACTTAAAATGAATAAATCTCTAAAAACTGAGTTAGAAAAGGAAAGAGAGATTATCAGGACTTGGACTAACTCTGGTAAAGCAACTCACGATATTCTTAGTAGTGGAAACTGGAAATAGGGCTTAGGTTATGGAGATGATAAGAATGATAAGGGAACTGTAGAGATTGAGCCTATAGTTGTTAAACACAAGCCAAAGGTAAATCCTGTTAAGTTTGTAGCTGTAAAGTCTTATATTGATAAATCAGAATTTAAAGAGAAATTAGCTTCTGACAAACCAAAACAGGGTAAGCCAACTGAAGTAAACATAGGCTTAATGACAAAGAAGCAACTTAAGCATAAGCTGAAAGATGTTAAAAATGTAAACAAGGTAAAGCCACCTAGGAAAAATAGGAATGGAAAGAAAGGTGTGAATAAAAGTAATGATTATAAGCCTATTCCTTATGCTCCTAGAAAGAAATGTTATAACTGTGGAATTTCTAACCATCTGGCTTCTTTTTGCAGGAAAAATAAGAACATAAACTCCTTACCTTCAAAGTCAGGAGTTAAGAGTCAGTCTGTTAGATATAGGCCACAAAATCCTTATTTTCATTGTGGTAGTTTATGGCATTCCATTTATACTTGTAAGGAATATCATAGTTTGTACTATGATTATTATCAAATAAAACCTTCTTTAAAGAAAGTTACCATTATTCCTTCTAGTGTAAGTTCTGATGCAAAGTCTAATACTGTAAATGCTGATAAGAAAAATGTTAACATAAATTCTGATGCTAAATCCGCTGCAAATGTTAACAAACTTAATAAGGCCAAAGTATCCAAGCAAGTCTGGGTCCTTAAAACTAATCATTATTGGTCTTTGTGATTGCAGAGCAACAGGAAAAACATCCTAGTTCTGGACAGTGGATGTTCAGGACATATGACTGGAAATAAAGCCCTGCTATCAGACTTTGTGGAGAAAGCTGGCCCAAGTGTTTCTTATGGAGATGGCAACATGGGAAAAACTTTGGGATATGGCAATATCAATCTGGGGAATGTCATGATTGAAAAAGTAGCTCTGGTCTCAGGACTTAAACACAATCTGCTCAGTGTTAGTCAAATATGTGACAGAGGTTATCATGTGGATTTCTTTGAAGAACACTATGAAGTTGTAAGAAAATCTACAGGCAAAGTTGTTCTGAAAGGATACATGCATGGTAACATTTATGAAGCCAAGCTTTCAACAAGTACTGATGGTTTTGCAATCTGTCTGATAAGTAGAGCATCAATTGAAGAAAACTGGAATTGGCACAAGAAACTCCCTCATTTAAATTTCAACAATATAAATGAACTAGTCAAGAAAGATCTTGTGAGAGGTTTGCAAAAATTAGTATTTGCTCCTGATGGCCTTTGTGATTCATGTCAAAAGGCAAAACAAAGAAAATCTTCATTCAAGAGCAAGACTGAATCTTCAATTCTTGAGCCTTATCACCTACTACATATTGATCTATTTGGTCCAGTGAATGTCATGTCTATTGCAAAGAAGAAATATGTTATGGTCATAGTGGATGAGTTCACCAGATACACATGGGTGTATATCTTGCACACAAAAAGTGAAACTGCATCTATTTTGATTGATCATGTCAAGCAACTGGATAAATTGGTCAAAGTTTCTGTGAAGATCATAAGAAGTGATAATGGCACTGAGTTCAAGAATTTGATCATGGAAGAGTTCTGCAAAGACCATGGAATAAAGCAGGAATTTCCTGCTCCTGGAACTCCACAGCAAAATGGAGTTGTTGAAAGAAAGAATAGAACTCTTATTGAAGCTGCACGAACTATGCTTGATGAAGCAAAGTTGCCAACCTACTTTTGGGCTGAAGCTGTGCAGACTGCTTGTTTTACTCAGAATTCAACACTCATTAACAAGCATGGAAAAACACCATATGAGATGGTGAAGAAAAAGAAGCCAAATCTGAAGTATTTTCATGTATTTGGATGCAAGTGTTTTGTTCTTAAGACTCATCCTGAACAGCTATCCAAATTTGATCTAAAAGCTGATGAAGGAATTTTTATTGGATATCCACTTTCCACAAAAGCCTTAAGAGTCTACAATTTAAGAACAAGGGTTGTCATGGAATCTATCAATGTCTCTTTTGATGATAAGAAGATTACAGGACTTGAAGATTTCAATGATCATGATCAGTTGAGATTTGAGAATGAAGTTTTAAATTCTGATACTGTAAATCCTGACAGTCTAAATCCTGATACTACAAACTCTGATGGATTAAACTCCGATGTTATTGAAACTGTGGTGACTGCGCCAAAGGAAGATGCACCTGTGCAGGGGGGGCATACTGAAGATACAACCACATTTCAAGAAGCATCAGAACCTACAACAGGCTCTTCAAGTTCTGATTCATCAAGTTCTGATGGGCCAAGTTCTAATAATTCTGGAAACTCAAGTGCTGATATTTCTGGAAACTCAAATTCTGAAGGATCCAACTCAGAGAGCATAATTTCAGGGGGGGCATCAGAAAATGTTGATGAAGACATCATGGATCATGGGGGAGCATCCAGTTCTAGAGAAAATCTTCCATCTGCAAGGAAGTGGACTAAAGCACATACACCTGACTTAATTATTGGAAATCCTGATGCAGGTGTCAGAACTAGAACAGCTACATCAAATGAATGTCTTTATCACTCTTTTCTCTCTCAGACTGAACCAAAGAAAGTGGAAGAAGCTCTTCAAGATGCTGATTGGGTGCAAGCAATGCAGGAAGAGTTAAATGAATTTGAAAGAAACAAAGTCTGGACCCTAATGCCAAGACCAAAGAACAGATATGTTGTTGGTACAAAGTGGGTGTTCAGAAACAAAACTGATAGTGATGGCACAATTACAAGGAATAAAGCAAGGCTGGTTGCAAAAGGATATTCTCAACATGAGGGAATTGATTATAATGAAACATTTGCACCAGTTGTTAGATTGGAAGCCATAAGGATATTTTTGGCTTATGCTGCTCACAAGAAGTTTACAGTCTTTCAAATGGATGTGAAAAGTGCTTTTCTCAATGGAGAATTGGAAGAGGAAGTATATGTTGAACAACCTCCAGGTTTTGTAGATTCAAAATTTCCTAATCATGTCTACAGACTTGACAAAACATTTTATGGCCTTAAGCAAACTCCAAGAGCATGGTATGAGACACTAGCTCAGTTTCTTCTTGAAAGTGGATTTAACAGAGGGACTATTGACAAGACATTATTTTATCTCAACCATGGAAAGGACTTACTTTTGGTGCAGATATATGTTGATGATATCATTTTTGGTTTTACAAATGACAAACTTTGTAAAAGGTTTGCCAAGCTCATGCAATCAAGATATCAAATAAGTATGATGGGGGAACTTAGCTATTTTCTGGGCCTTCAAGTCAAGAAAAATGAAGAAGGCACTTTTATTTGTCAATCTAATTGATATATTTTAGGATACAGAATCATATTCAATATCAATTAGAGATTATCTTGTAACTGTGTAGTATATAAATACAGACATATGGTTTACACTATATATATTATCATAATCGAAGTTATTATTTATTGTAACCCTATCAGCTCTCGTGATAATTTCTTCATCACTGAGAGATGACAGTTCCATATTGTAATATAGTTTATTTTGTTGAATACAATCTGTTTTCTGTTACTTGAGTTCTTTAATTCGATTTGATTGTGATAAACACTGAATTCAACCCCCTTCTACAGTGTGTGTGACCTAACAAATACTTTAGAATTTATGCTTATTCTGTAAAGCATAAATTGGGGGAGATTGTTAGAAATTGTTTGTGTCAGAATTCATGATCTTCCATGGAGTCAGGATTTGTCAAGAGGCATCAGGATGTGAAGCCAGTCAGGATCTGTCTAACGGTCAGGATTTATCAAGCATCAGGATCTGATGCAGTCAGGATATGCATCAGGATGTTATGACTGGATAAGTCACAGCTACAGGTAAAATCAGAATCTGCTGATTTATAGGATCGTAGTTGTTGATTTAGATATTTATAGAAACTACATAATTTATAGGCAAAAGTTCCACAACCACAGTTGGTTCTGGGGGCTGTGCAACTAACAACGGATCTGCAATGATTCATTGCGGAAGCCACGTGTACTTCCGTAATGAATTATTGCGGAAGCTATTTCCTTCTTTAATTATTTTAAACTAAAATAAATATAGCCTCATTGTATTATATTTAAATTATATTATTATTATTAAATAAGTCAACAAAAATAAAATTAAGTATTTCATAAATTTAGTAAAAAAATGTATTACTAAATAATAATTTTATAATTCAATTATAATTATTTTCATTTCATATTTATTACTATTAGATTATTTCGAGAAACGTTTATCCGAGAAGGTTTTTGATTCGTAAACTTATGACACCATGAGTTTATGAATCAAAAATCATACCGGGTACACGATTCTTAAAATAATATAATAGTAGTAATAATTAAACGAGTAATATTTTTTTAAAAAATAATAATATTGTATTATTTTATAAAATATTGTTTACTAAATTTATAAAATATTGTTTGAAAGATATAAATGTGAACATTAGAAGTCCACGTTGAAAATAGTTTATTTATTATATTTGAATATATATATATATATATATAGTTCAAATTTTAATGTACAAAATTCTCCATTTTGAAAAAATGATAGAATTTATACTCAAAGTAATTCATTCGTGGTTCTGATGCGTTAAAATAGTTTGATACATAATTGTATATTATTCTTTTCTAACTGGACTTTATATCATAAAGAAATTATTCTAAATTAATATTATATTTGTTAAATTATTATTTTTTATTTTTTAGTGTACTTATTTTACCAAAATAGAAGGTAAAATAAATAATATTTATGTTCACAAAATTTTAAAGAAAGATATCAAAAATTTATATAAATTCAACAAGGGTTATCAAATTTATAATGAATTTTAAAATTTTTTATTAATTTTTTTGTGACACAAAAAACTTGTTTAAAGAAAAGAAAAAAAAATTCACTGCTTCCACAATGATTCATTGCAGAAAGAGAGAAAACTTTTTATAATTCGCGCGGCACTTGCGCGTTGGTTGGTTAGAAAATTGAATACTCATTCCGCAATGATTCATTGCGGAAGCATTAAATGCACTTTCACCAACCTCCTTCCGCAATGAATCATTGCGGAATGAGTATTCAATTTTATAACCAACCAACGCGTAAGTGCCGCGTGAATTATAAAAAGTTTTCTGTTAGGTCACACACACTGTAGAGGGGGGTGAATACAGTGTATAATACAATCAAATCGATATTAAGTAACAGAAAACAAACTTTATTGAAACAATAAATTCTGTTACAGTGTGGAACTGTTACCTCTCAGTGATGAACAAATATCACGAGAGCTGCTAGGGTTACAATGAATAATCTTCTCGAATATGATAACACTTATAGTGTAAACCCTATGTCTGTGTTTATATACTACACAGTTACAAGATAATCGCTAATTGATATGGAATATAATTCTGCTTCTTAAAATATATCAATCAGATATCTTTTCATCCAAGTATTCCATTCTTCACGGAACTCCTTATTCATGCATATCTCTTCTTATGTTTATCTCGATCTTCTTTCCTTTAATCAGCTATTGTCCTTATCTGATCGTCCTTCAGCACTTAAGTTCTGATATCTAACTTCTGATGATTATAACCTGATAATATAAGTACTGATATCCTTAAGTCCTGACTTCCAGTATAAGTACTGATCAACAGTTAAGTACTGATTTGTCCTGTTAAGTAAGATCTGAAATCTAAACATAAATTATATTAGCCATGACATTATCAAATATATCTAACAATCTCCCCCAACTTGTAAATTAGCATAATATACAAGTTTAACAGATATTTGATGATGTCAAAAATATTAAGTACAAATGCATGAGAATTAGACTAGATAACTACAACTTATAGTCCTTAAAGCTTTACCAATATTTAACTTCTGATAACAACTTCAGTATGTACAAATATCAGAATTTAAGCAGTTATAGATCTTTGACTTGGCTTCATCATCTGATCTCTCTGATGTCAGGAGTTGTTCTGTGATAGTTCTTCAACAAACATTTCTCAGCATATCTGAGTTCATCAATCATTCTCCTTTTGGCATCTTTAAGCTCTGCAGTATCTTCACCAGTTTGAAAGATTGCAGCTCTGAGATCATTGATCTTTGCTTTTCTCAACTCCTGATCTAGTCTTATGACATAGGCTTTGTCAGACTCCAGATTGAATTCAAGTCCCTTAATACCAAGATATGTTCTGATCTGTGCAGTATTAGGTTTCATATCAACAATATCACCATTGTGATCTCTGTATTTTGGAACATATGTGCTGTCAGACTTAACAGAATAAAGCCTTTTCTGTCTCTGAATCTGTTCTTTTAAATAGTTTGTAGCAGTCTCTGTTATTCTGTCATCCACTTGAAGTAAGAAAAGTACATGCTCTAATTCTTCAAAATACTTCAATGGAATGGCATTTTGTCTTATATGATAGACCTTACCATCTGTCATGAAATACAACATGATGTATTCTTTCAAGTAGGTATGGTAAACCATCTGTACAGATTCCAGTTGATTCAATCTCTCAGGAGTTGCTCCAATACCTGGTTCACTCAAGGAAGTTGGATCATTGGTAGTGTTATGTATTCTCCTTTCATCAGCACTTCCCAATCCAGTTTTATCTCTTGCTTCCTTTCCAGTAACTACTCTTGCTTCAAAACCACTTGCAGTAGTCTTCAAAGGTTGAGTCTGTTTTGCTTTAGTGAATCCTGGTAGAAGTGTCTTTGGTCTATCTTCTGATATCAAGTTAACTTGAGCTATGTCAGAGGTTACTTGCTTCTTCTGAATATCAGAACTTATAATTTCTTGACTCTGAACAACTTGAGCCATGTCAGAGGTTATTTTAAGAACTTTTCTTGAAGTCAGAACAAGATTATCCTTTTCATCAGTAATTTCTTCATCCTCAGGAGGCACATAAACCTTGATAGGTTCACCAACTTTTTCTTTACCCTTGGATCTTGGATATATCTGCGGTTGTGATCTAGCCAATGTTGCTTCAGTAAGTGTCCTTTCTTTGATCACAATGCCTTTGAGTTTTGGAAGTGGCTTTTTACCAGAAGCTTCAGATTTAGATGTGACTTTCTCTGATTTAAGCCTGGCTTCTTCTTTCATTAAACTCTCCAAGTCCATTCCTGGATTTTCCTGAAGAAATAACTGTCTTGACATTTCCTCATCAAGATCTAAAAGTTCATCAGAACTTATCATTTTACCAGTAGCAGAACTTATTCTGTTCCCAGTATCAGAACTTGTCCTGTGACTAGCTTGTCTTGATGTGAATCCTCTACCTTGACTATGACCTCTACCCATTCCAGAGTTTCCTTGATCATCTTTTTCATTATCCTTTCCTGCCAGTGTCTTGTCAGTCTTGCATTTGGACTTAATTACTTTCTCCCCCTTTTTGGCATCAGCAGGTAGTAGAAGAGAGATAAGCAATTCCACTGAGGATTGGATTTCAGTTAATTGTGATTGCTGAAAAGCTTGATTTTTCAGAATTTCATCAATCTGAGCTTGTTGATGATCTTGAGTCTTCTCAATATAAGCAATCCTGTCAATGGTAGGTTGGAAGAACTTTTTCTTATCAATTTTCCAAACTTGTTCCTATTTGATAAAGTTCTCCTGAATCTTGTGGAGCTCTGCATGAGTAGTTGAATGAAGACCTTGTAGATGTTTAGTACTCAATGCAGTGACTCTAAGCTGGGTTTTGAAATCATCAGAATTTAACATTGCATCAGCTTTAGTCAAGTGCTCAGCAAGATGCTTTTCAGTTGGAACACAGGAAACTGAGTTCCATTCCTTAGTCCACTCCTGACCTGCAGGAGTTTCACTCCAAGGTACTGGTGCTTCTCCGGTAACAAACTTCTTAATCAGTTTAGACTTTAGAATAGTCTGTTGAGGAGCATGTCCTGAAGGACCTGCTGTATCAGCATCTGCAGTTGGAGCAGCATCACCAGTATCTCCAGCATTTGCAGCATCAGAACTTAAAGAATCAGTATCTTCTGATAAGACAACAGTGTGAGTAGCAATAGAGGCTTCAACATCCTCTAAATGCTGATCCTGTTCTAAGTTCTGATCAACAGTCAAATCCTGATGCTCACCTAAAGTCTGATCATCAGCATCATGATTCAGAGAAGATGTTGTTGATAACTCTGGAGTTTGAACAACATCAGGAACAGGTGTTGTAGAAGGATTAGTTGCTGGTGGAGCTTCTAAGAAAAGTATGTCAGGCAGAACCATATTCTGAATATCAATTTCAGCACTTAGGCCTGGATCAACAGGAGATACAGACTTTTGAACAGGAGACACAAATGGTGTGTTGGCCTTTTCAGTAGCTGCTTCCTTAGATGGAGTTGATGGAGAAGAAGTGACTGGAGTAAATTCCTTGTCTTGTGAAATCAGAGATTCCTGATCCCCTTCCTTAGCTGCTTCCTCTTCATCATCTGAAACTGGCCTTTTTGCCCTCTGTTTCTGGTATCTCTTTGTTGATTTGGATTCCTTGGGAGTTTCAGGAACTGTCATTCTTCTAAGCCTTTTGAGAAGCCTAGATCCCCCAATTCCAGAATCCTTCTGAGAAGTATTTTTCTCAGCTTCACTTAAACAGGTTCTGAAGAAGTAACCTGTTCCTCAGTATCAGATTCATCTCTCAAGGTAATCCTCCTTCTCTTTTGAGGTGTTTGAGGAACAGTTTTTGTCCTCTTTGGCTTGGAGGAAGAAGGCTTCACAGTAGGTACTGAGGCTGAGGGTTGTTCAGTCTGTGAAGTGGAGAGATAGGATTTGAGATATGTCCTGAGGGTAGGTTGAGTAGAATAAGTGGTAGGTGCTGAGGATGATGGTTTTTGGGTGTTTGTGGTTGGTTGGACATCAGAGTAAACAGTTTTATAAGTATGAGGATCAGCATTTACTAAGATCTGTTTTACAGACTGAGGAATCTGTAATGGTCTAACCACTGATTTCTTAGTATCAGTATTTACCAGGTCATTAAACTATCGTTTTGCAACTCTAAAAGGTGGGGTTGAGGAACTGATTAATTGAGGTTCATCAGTACAAAAAGTATATATTAGTTGATAGAATCTAGCAAAATAGACAACATTCCTATCCTCTATCATCCTATCCCCAATAAAACCAATTATTCCAGTTGCAAAATCAAAATGAGTTTGATGGATAATAGCATACCCTATGTGCTGACTCAGAATTGGGATAGCATCAAAATTCGAACATTTGTTCCCAAAAGCTTTGGTGATGCAGTCGAAGAAGAAGCTCCATTCTCTTCTGATATGAGCCCGTTTCAACTGCCCAAGTTTTGCCAAACTCCGTTCATACCCCAAATTTGCCATTAACTCCTGAAGAGCTGATTCTTCTGGAATTGAAAAAGTACAACCTTCTGGGAGATGTAGAGCTTTGCGTATTGTACCAGGAGTGACTGCATAAGATGAATCACCCACTTCGAAAACAATACTGGGAGTGCCATGTTTACCACCATCATCAAAATGCCCAGTCCGCCAAAACGTCAGAACTTGTTGGCTCGAAAAGACTGAAGGCTGGGTCAGTGCATACCCAATCTCACCGTGTGCAAGAAGATCTTGCACAAAATGCAATTCAGATGGAGCTTCAGCATGATCAAGAATTGCAGCATAGTTGTTTGGAACAAACTTAGCTCCATCAATGATTAAATCCTTAGGTGCCATGTGAAAAATTGATATTTAAAAGTGCCTGTTAGGTGTTTGATAAAATATATGTATGAAAAACCAACGTGAGAGAAAGAGAGAGTAAAAGCAAGTATAGAGAAAAAGTATGAAGGAAATAAAAGATTAAAGAAATCCTTTCTCTGTCGTACTTATACTCAAAAAAAAATGTTACCGTTGGACACCTGTCAGACATGCAGTAATAACGGATAGTTACTGAGCGCGAGAAAACAGGAATCATTACTTGCCCACTTGCCTGTTTTCAAGGAAAAACCGTTCCATTTACCCAGATATTCCATTAATCAAGGTGAAACAGTTTTAATTCAAAATTGAAACCGTTCCCACTGATTTAATTATTTTTCACTGCATCATTAATATTCTGAAAAGAAATCAAGTTAAAATGACCAAGATAAATCAAATGAGTAAGTACTGATAAAGGAAAGTCAGAACTTAAATTAAAACAGAATTTATGTGGTCATCAGAATATCAATCAGGATTTATCAATGCATTACAAAATAACTTAGAGACAGAATCTTGAAATAAAGACAGATTTCATTAATATATCAAGAGAATACATTCATGAAATGGAAATTACATCAGTACTTATACAAGATTTCCCTAAGCTACAAAACCTAACATCAACAGCTTTAGTCCTAGCTAAGAAGCCTGACAAAGCTGATGATGAAGAAAAATAGGAAGAAGACGAGATTAAATCATTTCTTCTTCCTACTCTCGACAAACAGAATGGCGAGTCGGATGATTCGCTCTTGCTGGCGGAGAGCTTCCAGCCTTTCCTCCTCCAATCGCTCTAGATGGCGATGGTAGTCCATATAGAAGGACAGGAGGTGGGTCAGTACCTCCTGTGGGACAGAGTCCCATATCTCCTCAGGAATGGCCGTGACGTGCCATTCCTGCTGCCAGTCGGCACAGCTTAGCTCCATATTGAAGTTTTGGTAGTTCAAAAACATGTTGTATCTGACCATTGTGTTTTTGAAAGAAAAAGTATGAAGGTAAGTTTGTTAGAAAGAATTTGATAGGAAGGCTGATGTGAAGAGGCTGTTTATATAGGCAAGAGAATGCCAGGAGACACAAAGGTTTTTAATGCTGACAAGTAGAATTAATTCTACCTCGTCTCCCCAGACTTGGAAAAACAATAACATTCATTGGAAAGAGAAAACATGGTTTAATGCGTACAAGACACAAGTAAAAGTTGACTGTTCAAGTACGAGTACCATTAATCCTAACCATAGTGACTATTAATCTTCCACTTCACATGTTCTAGATTGTACCGAGACTGTTATCAAATTTTATTCACAGATAAGTCAAGTAAAGAATTTAGACTGTAATATCAGAACTTAGACTTATTTCAGAACTAACAGTCACCAGAACATAATTTCTTAACTGGAAAAAGGAATGCCTATCATAGTAAATCCTCATACAAGTGCTGAGTTATACTCTTCAGAACTTAATCGTCAGAATATGCAACAAGAACTTGTCCTCAGAGTTAGTGCAAAATGACACAATGACTGTTTATCTAAAACAACATAGACCACCACAGTAATTTTCATCATTCAGATGGAGTGATTAGTGTGTGCATCAAGCTAAATAGCAGACAAAGAGTAAAGTCTGATTCACTTCAGTATATCTTAGAAATAAGGCATAACTAAAATTTTGCTAAAGAGCTGTCATTATCCTGAAACCTACTGAGGAATGAGTTCATGCTTGAGTCCACCTCAACTGTTTTGTGCTAATTTTATGCATCTTTTTAAATTCTATTTTACAGTGGCTTCTCAGTGTAAGTGAGTCACGACTGCTTATCAGAATTTATGCTATTATCAGAGTATTTCTCCAGTAATCATAGAGTGTGAAAAGTCACCAAGAAAATATTTTGCTTTTCTAATGCATATTTACTTAATACCAGCAATGCACTTGGGTCTTCCCTTTTACATTTTTGCTCTAGATCTCAAAGGAGTGCCTGATTTTTATTCTTTGATCCTTTTTCTTTTTATAAGTGAGGTTTATCAGCAATTAGTACATTCAGCAGTTTTACTAGTATCAGAACTTAACAGATGAGTAGCATTATTCTAATTTGTGACTTAGTAATAAGATAAATAAAGTAAACTCAACTAAGCTCAATTATCAGAATTTGCTTGTGTCATAAAATTTCCACATAAATAATTACTTCTTACATGGGATCATTTGTTTATTGAAGACTACTAGGTCAGTATCTAGCACAGTTATCCTCATAGGATTGAATTGTTACTTAGACAGACAAATCACTTATCAGAGTTTAGAAACATATATCAGACAACAGTCAGTACTTAAAAACATTTAGCAAGTAATCACAGAAAGAGATTAAATTCGGTAAGTATTGATCATAAAGTCTGATAATACAGAACAATACTAAGCAGATTTAGAGAAAGAACCTGAAATCATTCCAAGTTCATTTACCAATCTTGTAAAAGTGGCTTCACACAGTGGTTTTGTGAAGATATCTGCTAGTTGTTGATCTGTTGGAACAAAGTGCAATTCCACTGTACCTTCATCCACATGTTCCCTTATGAAGTGGTACCTGATGCTGATGTGCTTTGTCATAGAGTGTTGAATAGGATTACCTGTCATAGCAATAGCACTTTGATTATCACAGTAAATAGGGATTTTGAAATATGTTAACCCATAATCCAGTAACTGATTCTTCATCCAAAGAATCTGTGCACAACAGCTTCCTGCAGCAATATACTCTGCTTCTGCAGTTGATGTGGAAATTGACTTTTGTTTCTTGCTGAACCAAGAAACCAATCTGCCTCCAAGAAATTGGCAGCTTCCACTTGTCCCTTTCCTGTCAATTTTGTAACCTGCAAAATCTGCATCTGAGTAACATATTAGTTTAAAATCTAATTCTCTAGGATACCACAATCCCAGATCAGCTGTTCCTTTAAGATACTTAAAGATTATTTTCACAGCTGTTAAGTGAGGTTCTCTTGGATCTGCTTGAAATCTTGCACAAAGACAGGTAGCATACATGATATCAGGCCTACTAGCAGTTAGATAGAGTAGAGAGCCAATCATACCTCTGTAGTCAGTAATATCTACTGATTTACCAGTATCCTTATCCAGTTTTGTTGCAGTGGCCATGGGAGTGGATGCACTTGAACAATCTTGCATTCCAAATTTCTTCAGCAAGTTTCTGGTGTACTTGGTTTGACAAATAAAAGTGCCTTCTTCATTCTGCTTGACTTGAAGGCCCAGAAAATAGCTAAGTTCCCCCATCATACTCATCTGATATCTTGACGGCATTAGTTTGGCAAACTTCTTGCAAAGTTTGTCATTTGTAGACCCAAAAATGATATCATCAACATAAATCTGGACCAGAAGTAAGTCCTTTCCATGGTTGAGGTAGAACAGTGTTTTGTCTATTATTCCTCTGTTGAATCCACTTTCCAGAAGAAACTGAGCTAAAGTCTCATACCATGCTCTAGGAGCTTGCTTAAGTCCATAAAGTGCTTTATCAAGCCTGTAGACATAATCTGGATGTTTGGAATCTACAAAGCCTGGAGGTTGTTCAACATATACCTCCTCCTCCAATTCTCCATTGAGAAAAGCACTTTTCACATCCATTTGAAAGACTGTAAACTTTCTGTGAGCAGCATAAGATAAAAATATCCTTATGGCTTCTAACCTAGCAACTGGTGCAAATGTTTCATCATAATCAATTCCCTCTTGTTGAGAATATCCTTTTGCAACCAGCCTTGCCTTATTCCTTGTAATTATGCCATCACTGTCAGTTTTGTTTCTGGATACCCACTTTGTACCAACAACAGATCTATTCTTTGGTCTTGGCACTAGGGTCCAGACTTTGTTTCTTTCAAATTCATTTAACTCTTCCTGCATTGCTTGCACCCAATCAGCATCTTGAAGAGCTTCTTCCACTTTCTTTGGCTCAGTCTGAGAGAGAAAAGAATTGTAGAGACATTCATTTGATGTACCTGTTCTAGTTCTGACACCTGCATCAGGATTTCCAATTATCAAATCAGGTGTATGTGATTTTGTCCACTTCCTTGTAGATGGAAGGTTTTCTCTAGAAATGGATGTTCCCCCATGATCCATGCTGTCTTCATTTTCATTATCTGATACTCCCCCTGAAACTATGCTCTCTGAGTTGGATTCTTCAGTATTTAGATTTTCAGCACTATCAGAACTTGGCTTATCAGAACTTGACGAATCAGAACTTGAAGAGCCAGATGTATGTTCTGATGTTTCTTGAGATGTGATAGGATCTTGAGTATGCCCCCCTGCATAGATGCATCTTCCTTTGACGTAGTCACCACAGTTTCAATAACATCAGAGTTTAATCCATCAGAGTTTACAGTATCAGGACTTAGACTGTCAGGATTTTCAGTATCAGAATTTGAGTCTTCATTTCCAAATCTCAGCTGATCATGGTCAATGAAATCTTCAAGACCAGTAATCTTCTTGTCATCAAAAGAGACACTGATAGATTCCATGACCACTTTTGTTCTCAAATTATAGACTCTGAAGGCTTTTGTGGAAAGTGGATATCCAACAAAGATTCCTTCATCAGCTTTTAGATCAAACTTGGATAGCTGTTCAGGATGAGTCTTGAGAACAAAACACTTGCATCCAAATACATGAAAGTATTTCAGATTTGGCTTCTTTTTCTTCACCATCTCATATGGTGTTTTTCCATGCTTGTTAATGAGTGTTGCATTTTGAGTAAAATAAGCAGTCTGCACAGCTTCAGCCCAGAAATAGGTTGGAAGCTTTGCTTCTTCAAGCATTGTTCGTGCAGTTTCAATGAGAGTTCTATTCTTCCTTTCAACAACTCCATTTTGCTGTGGAGTTCCAGGAGCAGAAAATTCCTGCTTTATTCCATGGTTTTTGCAGAACTCTTCCATTATCAAATTCTTGAACTCAGTGCCATTATCACTCCTTAAAATTTTCACAGAATCTTTGACCAATTTATCCAAATGTTTGACATGATCAATCGAGATAGATGCAGTTTCACTTTTTGTGTGCAAGAAATACACCCATGTGTATCTGGTGAACTCATCCACTATGACCAATGCATATTTCTTATTTGTAATAGACATGACATTCACTGGACCAAATAGATCAACATGTAGTAGATGATAAGGATCAAGAATTGATGATTCAGTCTTGCTCTTGAATAAAGATTTTCTTTGTTTGGCCTTCTGACAGGAATCACAAAGGCCATCAGGAGCAAATACTGACTTTGGCAGTCCTCTCACAAGATTTTTCTTGACCAGTTCATTTATATTGTTGAAATTTAAATGAGAGAGTTTCTTGTGCCAATTCCAGCTTTCTTCAATTGATGCTCTACTCATCAGACAGATTTCAGAACCATCAGTACTTGTTGAAAGCTTAGCTTCATAAATGTTACCACGCATATATCCTTTCAGAACAACTTTGCCTTTAGATTTACTCACAATTTCACAGTGTTCTTCAAAGAAATCAACATGATAACCTCTGTCACATATTTGACTTATACTCAGCAGATTGTGTTTAAGTCCTGAGACCAGAACTACTTCTTTAATTATGACATTTCCAAGATTGATATTGCTATATCCCAATGTTTTTCCAATGTTGCCATCTCCATAAGAAACACTTGGGCCAGCTTTCTCCACAAAGTCTGATAGCAGGGCCTTATTTCCAGTCATATGTCCTGAACATCCACTGTCCAGAACTAGAATATTTTTCCTGTTGCCCTCCAATCACAAAGACCACTAATTATTAATTTTAAGGACCCAGACTTGCTTGGATCCTTTGGCCTTATTAAGTTTGTTAACATTTGCAGCGGATTTAGCATCAGAGTTTATGTGAACAATTTTCTTATCAGAACTTACACTATCAGACTTTGAATCAGAAGTTACACTAGAAGAAACAATGGAAACTTTCTTCAAAGAAGGTTTTATTTGATAATAATCATAGTACAAACTATGATATTCCTTACAAGTATAAATGGAATGCCATAAACTACCACAATGAAAACAAGGATTTTGTGGTTTGTATCTAACAGACTGACTCTTAACTCCTGATTTTGAAGGTAAGGAGTTAATATTCTTATTCTTCCTGCAAAAAGAAGCCAGATGGTTAGAACTTCCACAGTTATGACATGTTTTCCTAGGAGCATCAGGAACAGGTTTATAATCATTGCTTTTATTCACACCTTCCTTTCCATTCCTATTTTTCCTAGGTGATTTTACCTTGTTTGCATTCTTGACATCTTTCAGCTTATGCTTAAGCTGCTTCTTTGTCATTAAGCCTATGTTCGCTTCGGCTGTCTTTTCCTGTTTTAGTTTGTCAGAAGTTGATTCCTCTTTAACTTCTGATTTCTCATTTTCAGACTTTACAGTTACAAACTTAACAGGTTTTAACTTTGGCTTTTGCTTAACAACAGGCTTAATCTCTTCAGTTCCTTTATCATTCTTATCTTCTCCATAACCTAAGCCTTCTTTCTAGTTTCCACTACTTAGCAAATTTTGAGTTGTTTTGCCAGAGTTAGTCCAAGTCCTGATAATCTCTCTTTCCTTTTCTAACTCAGTTTTTAGAGATTCATTCATTTTTAGTACTTCATCCCTAACATAAAAAGCATCATCTCTATCCTTCTGAGTTTGATGGAACATGACTAACTCTTTTTCTAAGAAATCATTTCTTTTCTTAAAAGCAAGATTTTCAGAAGTTAATCTTTCACATGTTAAAGTTTGATCTCTATAACTAACAAACATGGTTTTAAGATATCTTCTCAACTCATTAATATCATCAGTATGAAAAGCATAAGTAGTCTGAGGTACCTTTGTTTCAGCAGCTTCAGAACTGCTCTCAGCACTTTCTTTATCAGCATTTGCCATCAATGCATAGTTCTCCTCACTTTCAGATTCTGAGGTGTCTGTCCAGCATTTCTGCTTTGTGACAAGAGCCTTGCCTTTGTCACCCTTTGCCTTCTTGCAATCAGGAGATATGTGGCCTTTCTCACCACAGTTATAGCATTTAACATTGGTATAATCTCCTCTGTCAGACTTTCCTCCTCTGCTTTCAGATCTTCTAAAATTCTTCTTGTCAGAACTTATGCCTTTCCTGGAAAACTTCTTTCCCTTCCTGAACTTCCTGTATGCACTCTTTGTGTTTCCTTTCACCATAAGAGCACACAGCTTCATCATCTCCTCATCAGCATCAGTCTCAGGAAAGCTTTCAGAATCTGAGTCATCATCACTTTCAGAGCTTGATGACTCAGTTTCAGACTTTATGACAAGAGCTTTACCCTTGTCTTTCCTTGAGGAAGCTGCTTTGGGGGATTCTTCTTCAGCCTTAAGAGCAACTGTCCTTGACTTTCCTCCTTTCCTCTTGCTTCTTTGTTCCATCTCAAGCTCATGAGTCTTGAGCATTCCATAGAATTCATCAAGAGTTGTTTCATCAAGATTGTAGTTATCTCTTATTGTCGTTGCCTTCAAATCCCAGCATTCAGGAAGAGCTAACAGGAATTTAAGGTTTGAATCTTCAAGATCATACTCTTTATCAACCAATGACAAATCATTCAAAAGTTTGACAAATCTATCATATAAATCATTCAATGACTCATTAGTCAAAATGTTCATACTCTTGAGTGAGTATTGTCTTCCTGTTCTTCTTAATTGTGTCAGTTCCCTGACACCTTGTTTCCAGAGCATCCCATATCTCCTTAGCAGTCTTGCAGTTGATTACCCTGTTTGACATTACATTATCAATGGCACTATGCAGTAAGTGTCATACCTTAGCATCCTTAGCAATTGATGTTATATCTTCAGCAGTATAATCACTCTTCTCCTTTGGTACGGTCTTTGCTGCTTCACCTGCAACTGCAACAGCGAGCTTGGTTGGTTTGTGAGGCCCTTCCTTGATTCTATCAAGGTATTCTGGATCTGTTGCTTCCAGGAACATGGTCATCCTTACCTTCCATATGGGATATTCAGATGGTCTCAGTATGGGAACTCTGATGGTCTCATACCGACTCTGAATTTGTATTTTTGGTGGTTCCTCAGTTTTGGTTGGCTTAGTTGGAGTTTCTGTGTCCGACATGATTGTGTTTGGATCTTTAACTGTATGTGTGTTAACAGATAAACTCTGATACCACTTGTTAGGTCACACACACTGTAGAGGGGGGTGAATACAGTGTATAATACAATCAAATCGATATTAAGTAACAGAAAACAAACTTTATTGAAACAATAAATTCTGTTACAGTGTGGAACTGTTACCTCTCAGTGATGAACAAATATCACGAGAACTGCTAGGGTTACAATGAATAATCTTCTCGAATATGATAACACTTATAGTGTAAACCCTATGTCTGTGTTTATATACTACAAAGTTACAAGATAATCGCTAATTGATATGGAATATAATTCTGCTTCCTAAAATATATCAATCAGATATCTTTTCATCCAAGTATTCCATTCCTCACGGAACTCCTTCTTCATGCATATCTCTTCTTATGTTTATCTCGATCTTCTTTCCTTTAATTAGCTACTGTCCTTATCTGACCGTCCTTCAGCACTTAAGTTCTGATATCTAGCTTCTGATGATTATCTCCTGATAATATAAGTACTGATATCCTTAAGTCCTGACTTCCAGTATAAGTACTGATCAACAGTTAAGTACCGATTTGTCCTGTTAAGTAAGATCTGAAATCTAAACATAAATTATATTAGCCATGACATTATCAAATATATCTAACATTTTCTCTCATTCTGCAATGAATCATTGTGGAAGCAGTGAATTTTTTTTTCTTTTCTTTAGACAAGTTTTTTGTGTCACAAAAAAATTAATAAAAAATTTTAAAATTCATTATAAATTTGATAAGCCTTGTTGAATTTATATAAATTTTTGATATCTTTCTTTAAAATTTTGTGAACATAAATATTATTTTTTATTTTTAGTGTACTTATTTTACCAAAATAGAAGGTAAAATAAATAATATTTATGTTCACAAAATTTTAAAGAAAGATATCAAAAATTTATATAAATTTAACAAGGGTTATCAAATTTATAATGAATTTTAAAATTTTTTATTAATTTTTTTGTGACACAAAAAACTTGTTTAAAGAAAAGAAAAAAAAATTCACTGCTTCTGCAATGATTCATTGCAGAAGGAGAGATAACTTTTTATAATTCGCGCGGCACTTGCGTGTTGGTTGGTTAGAAAATTGAATACTCATTCTGCAATGATTCATTGCGGAAGCATTAAATGCATTTTCACCAACCTCCTTCCGCAATGAATCATTGCAGAAGCATTAAATGCACTTTCACCAACTTTCTTCCGCAATGAATCATTGTGGAAATGAGCATTAAATGCATTTTCACCAACCTTTTTTTTCGAATTTTCAAATATAAATTACATAAAAAATTATAAAAAATTGAAAATAATATAAATTTGGTCAAACAAATTATACTTTTTATTTTCTAGAAAAATAAATTTGTATATTTATTTCTGTAATTTTTTGAAAATATTTTTTTATTTTTCCTTTTTTAATGCTTAATTCTAATTTACATATTTAAATTACTTAAAAAATGATAAAAAAAATAAAATTAACATAAATTTATTCAAAAAATTACAATATTTATTTTCTTAAATTTTTTATTTTCCTGCATTTTTCTGGATTTTTTTTAAAAAAAAATTATTTTCCCTTTTTTATCACTTAATTCAAAATTTTCAAATTTTATTACTTTAAAAATTATAAAAAATTGAAAATAATATAAATTTACTTGTGGAAGGAAAATAACAAGAAATTGCCTCTGCCATCGTCTTAATTGCTTGAAATTATCTCGGTTATACCTATTTTTGAGTTTTAATCGAATAAAATCAATTAATTACAGAAAATAAAAATTATCAATTTTTGGTCCTTCCGCAATGTTTCATTGTGGAAGGGTTGGATGGCTGTGAAATAGACCCCAACAACCATGGTTGGGGAAGGGAACCCTAATTTATACTATAATATATCATGTAATTGATAGGGATTGATTGAGTAGTTGTGTGATATATAAACAAAGAATACGTTCTCACTTTTTAGTGTGCTTAACTCGAGTATTTAACCTAGCATCTCTTAAGAATATTGTTCTTGAGAGAGTTTTATAACAGTTTATTAAAGATCAATATAAAGTGTTATTTGATTCAACTGTTCTTTGTTATTATTACTTTACTTCTATGATAAATTGATTTATTGGCTAATTGTATCCAACCCCCTTGAATAATTAACCTTACTGGGTAACAAATTATATCAACTATATATAACTCTTAGATAGTTCGGTGGAACAACATTTATTCATATTTATCTAATAAATCTTTCCAAACTCCATGCCTCTAGATTCACAATCCTATTGTGGTAACTTAGTTAAGTTGTTGGATATTACTGATGATATCAGGACAGAAACTATCAGTACTTATAAGGACTTAATATCCGTATTTACTGAAGAGTGACGTCATTAGTACTTATATCAGTACTTGATGATCAGCACTTGATACCATCAGGATTTGTCACTTCAGTAGATATTCGAGGAGGAAAATGAAAGCAGAAATTCAAGGCGGTGAAGGACTTTATTCAGAAGCAATCATACATGGATATGTAATAGGTTTCTTTATTGTAATAGAATAGGATTCCTTATTAATTGTGTAACTGTGCTCTATATAAAACATATATTAGTTTTATGTTATATATGTTGCGAAACAGATTGATTTATCTCTCGTGTAACCTAGCAGCTCTCAAGGATAATTGTTCATCTTTGAGAGAGTACTTGTGTAACAGTTTTTATTAGATTAATATAAAAACGGATTGATTTTGTTAATTTTTTGTCGAACTGATTGAATAAACTGTATTCACCCCCGCTACAGTTGATTACGGACCTAACGATTGGTATCAAAGCTTGTTGTTGATATACAAATAGTTTAAGATCTGGAAATCAATCTGTAATGGTAGACAAGGAAGAACAACATAATCCACCACCACCCCCAGCCGCACCAGAAAACAACCAATAAGTCATAATATGAGCATATATGAGGCTATCAAGGTTCCAATTCTGAAGATTCATGAATATCCAATTTAGAAAGTAAAGATGGTCATGTGCTTGGAAGCAACAAATCCTGAATATCTAAGCAGGATTTATGATGGTCCTCACAGACCAATGAAGGTAGTTGTTATGTTGCAGGATAAGAAGAAAATATGGTTGATAAGGATGAAAAGGACTACACTCCTAAAGATCTTTCATCCATTATGAAAGATGCAAAAGTAAGACATATTCTTCACGGCAGTCTTGATAGTGTTATGTCCAATAGGGTTATTGGATGTAAAAGAGCAAAATAAATTTGGGATGCTTTAGAAGTAAAGTGCCAAGGAACTACTTCTATCAAGAAAAATAGGAGGACAATACTTACACAGGAATATGAGCACTTTGACTCAAGAGACAATGAGTCCTTAACTGAAATCTATGATAGATTTCAAAAGCTTTTGAATGACCAATCTTTGGTCAACAAGAAATATGATATGGAGGACTCAAACTTGAAGTTTCTACTTGCACTCCCTGAAAAGTCGGACTTTAAGGTCACATCAATAATGGATAATTATGAGCTTCATGAAATAACTCTAGATGAGATCTATGGTATGTTGAAAACTTATGAACTAGAGATGGAACAAAGAAGCAAGAGAAAAGGATCAAAGACTAGACCAATTACACTCAAAGTTGAAGAGAAGCCAAATGAGAAAGCTAGGAGCAAAGGACACTCCAAAGGATAAGCTATGATTGCAAAGTCTGATACTGAGTCATCAAACTCTGATGATGATTCAGATACTGATAATGAATCAGATTATGATAGTGATCATGACAACAATGAAGATATTGAACAAATGGGTGCTCTATTGGTTAAAAGTTTTAAGAAGATGGTCCACAAGAACTTCAAGAAAGGAAAAAGGTTTTCTTGGAAAAGGTTCCAGTTCCTCAAACTCTGGTAAGAGGAACAACGAAAGAAATACTGATTGGAACGAATCAAAAAATGGAAAATCTGCAAAGTCAAAGGAAAGGTGCTATAACTGTGATGGAATTGGACACTTTGTAGCTGACTGCAGAAAACCAAAAGCTGAAAAGAAACAAGCTTTGATCACAAAGAAGAAAAACTGGGATGACTCATCAAATTTGGATGAAGATATGAACTATAATTTCATGGAAAATGCTGAAACTGAGGTTGAGAATTCTGAACTAAAGGTACCTCATACCACCCTTGCTTTTGATACTGATGATATCCATGAATTAAGATTGTTTCTTAAATCTCTGGATGTTAGTTATAGGGATCAAACTTTACAAAATAATAGAACTAAGAGTGAAAACTCCGAGTTAAGGAAAAGGAATGATCACCTAGAAATTGAGTTACTTTCCATGCTAGAAATTCAAAAAGAAAGAGATAACGTTGTTTATGTTAAAGAAAAATTGTTAGAAAAGCATGTTTATCTAGAAAAGGAGTTAGCTAAAGAAGAGAAGTAATTAATCTTTGGACTAACTCAGGAAAGACAACTCATGAAATCTTAGAAAATGGCTGTTGGGGATCAATATTAGGATATGCTAATAGATCTAATTCTGATAAGAAAATTGGAAAAGAAACTGAAAAAACTAAACCTGTAAATACTAATAGTATGGGTAAACTGAATAAGGTTCTGTTAAAACCCATTAAGTTTAATCTAAGTGTTGATTCTGTTAAGTCATTTAATGAGGTAGGTTCAACCTCTACACCTAGATCAAACTTAAATACTAATAAGAGTGAACACGTTCACACAAGATCAGTAAATATTGGTTTAATGACTCATAAACAACTTAAGAAAAAACTGAAGGATATACATATGAAAAAGAAGGAGAAAAATCATAGGAAAAACAGGAATGGCAAAGTAGGTGTTAATAAAACTGGTAATTATGTAACCGCTCCCAATGCACCTAGAAAAATTTGCTTGAACTTTGGTAATACTAATCATCTTGCTAATTCTTGCAGGAAGAATAAAGAGATAAATATTGTTTCTTCCAAATCAGAGTTTAGGAATAGAACAGTTACATATAAACCACAGAACCCTTATTTTCATTGTGGTAGTGTTTGGCACTATATTTATACATGTAAAGAGTATAACAGTTTGTACTTTAATTATTATGAACTAAAACTCTCTTTAAATAAAGCAAAATCTGTTTCTGCATGTGTAAATACTAATAGTAAGAATGTTAACATAAAATCTGATATGAAGTCTTATGCTGCATATGTTAACAAACTTAAAAAGGCCAAAGGATCCAAGCAAGTATGGGTCCTTAAAAACACTAACTGAGTTTAAATATTAATTGCAGGGTAACATGAGAAATTCTCTAGTCTTGGACAGTGGATGCTCAAGATATATGATTGGTTATAAATCCCTACTATAAGAGTTTAAGGAGAAGGCTGGCCCAAGTGTTTCTTATGGAGAGGGAAAATTAGGAAAAATTTTGGGTTATGGCAAAATCAAAATTGGGAATGTCATCATTGAAAATGTAGCTCTGGTTGCGGGTCTCAGGTATAACTTGATCAGTATGAGTTAGATATGTGACTGAGATTATCATGTGAATTTCTATGGAGAACATTGTGAAATAGTCAGTAAATCTGATGGCAAGATTGCACTGACTGGGGTAAGACTTGGTAATTTATATGAATCCAGGGTCTCCACAAATACTGATAGACTAGAAGTTTGTCTACTTAGTAGAGCATCTGTGAAAGACAGCTGGAACTGGCATAAAAGACTTTCTCACCTTAATTTCAACAACATCAATGAACTTGTGAGGAAAGATCTTGTGAGAGGATTGCCCAATACAGTATTTAGTCCTGATGGCTTATGTGACTCATGCCAGAAAGCCAAGTAAAGGAAAACATCTTCCAAGGGTGTAATATATAATAGATGATGTCAAATATTACTATAGCTAACAATGTCATTAGCATCTCTGATCATAGTATGAAGCAAATCAAATGGACATCTGATCTGAGTAGAAGATTAATGAACAGTTATTTTCAGTAATCTGTTAAGCTTGGGGTCAACCCTGAGTAAGTTGTATGGTTATCTAAATTTGCATTTTGTACTTGTAACAATTAAAGTCTGTAAAAATACAAAAGAGCAGACTGAAGTCTTTTTCCTAAAACTGTATCAAGCCTAAGGATTCTATCTAGAAGAAGATCATGCCTCAGAAGAATTTTGAAGAAGCTTGGAGTTGAATAAATCTGTTTGGAGAAAAATATTCTAAATCAAGATCTCTACAAGTCACAGATTTAATGTTATAGAGAAGTCATTCGAGAACTCCTGAGAGTACCGATGGATAAACAATTTCTACTCGATGGATGAGCAATATCTACTCGACGGATGAGCAATATGTACTTGACGGATGAGCAATATCTACTCGATGGATGAGCAATATTTACTCGACAGAAACATCTACTCAACGGATGAGCTATATCCACCGGGAGTGGAGAAGTCAGGAAAGCTACTTTGTAATAACCCCAAAAATTTTGAACTTTTTGTAACCCTTATGAATAGTGATTTTGCTGATTATGCTGAATAAGAAAAATTTTCATGCCTCACTTTGTAGAGGTTCTTTTATTGATATTCTGAGATCTTATTAGTACTCTATATGGTATATAAGTGGGCGTCAGAATCCAAATTCGAATACTTTGATTTTTTCCCGAAAACCCACCAGATACCGAAAGAATTAAGTATAAGGTAACAGGATAAAAAGGATTTAAATTCAAGGATTATAAGAGGGGATCATAAAAGGAATATAATGTATTAAGAAAGGTTAAGGGAACCCAAGTAATAAGATCCCGGGTATGATCCCTCAAACGATAAATGAGAACGAAAGTTAAGCGAACCGTATAACAGATCAGGGATTATTAGCCAAGTAATTAGGAGTTAATCAAAGAGGTTAATGATGATGATGTCATCACACCAACAAGAAGAAGACAAGTGTGGGAAGATGACATAAGTGGATGACATAAGCATGACCAAATGGGAAGGATTTGTTGGTTGATTATAAGCCACACAATTTTTACCATGGTAACAATTTAATTAAACAAACAAAAGGAAGCAACCAAGAAAACACATTCATTTCTCCCCCCATCTCCTTCCTCACGGTTTTTTGAAGAAAAACAAGAAGAAAAATTTCCAAACCCAAGCTCCACTCAATCATAATTCAAGAGGTTTGTTTCCTTGGATTCTATATTTCATAACTAAGAAGAGCAATTAGTTTGAGTACTTGAATCCAAGGTTTGCTAGCTCAAATAAATCATTTTAGTTTAGGGTGAATAGTAACTTTCAAGAACAAATTTTTTATTCTTGATTTTATTTGTAAGGTCAAGGTAGCTTAAGCATAGATTAAGGCTTCCATGGGCATTCCAAGGATCTTTCATGGATTAAAAGCTTCAAGGAAGGTATAAAACTTCAAACCCTAGTTTTACTTTGAATATTTAGGAGTGGTTTTGATTAATATAGTTCATGAGAAGCATGATGCTTGTGTGTTTAAAGTTTGGTTGGGTTTGTAGTGATTGGATTTTAATTGAGGTGTTGATGATTGTTAATGGAGGAGTAGTAGTTTAAATGTTTAAGCATGAATTGAAGCTTGTTTGATTTAGTAGTTTGGTTGAATTTGAAGATAGTATGATATTGGATTAAATTGAGATTCTTGGGCTTATTAAAACTGAAATCAGTAGCATTGATGTGTATCTTGATTTGTTGTTGATTGGTAGTTGGATTGATTTGATTTGGTATGGTAAAATTTGGGAAATCGCGTAAACATAGCCGTCGTAATGCCCGATTTACCTTAGACTGTTTTATTCTTAACTTCAGGACCCGTGAACTCAATGTTAGATTCTGACCAGTGCCATGTTTAGATATTTCATGTTACGAGCTTCGTTTTGATATATGGTTCGCTTGAATCCGATGTACGGTTTAGGAGAAATGACTGTTTTAAGTAACGGCGTTTCGCGAACGAACCATTACCCCTCGCCTTACTTTAAAACCTTGGTTAAGGCTCTTAAATGACTAATTGGAGTATGAAACAATTATATAAAGTGTATTAGGAAGTTGGTAGGGTACTCGTAAAAGAATTGCCTTAGAATTCTTAATGGTTAATTTATTAAAAATGGTGGAGCCGAGGGTACTCGAATGACTTATGTGATTCGTTAAGCGTAGAAGTGACCATAAGCGAACGTTAGGGTTCAATTGGTTAAAGTCTAGTTTCTTAAGCGACCGGGGTTTAGTTCCGACTTATGTTGTTGTTCATAGGTTATCGGACCCACTCTAAGCTTAAGTCTATCCGGGAACACTCAGGCGAGTTTTCTACCCGTTATACTGTTGTTGTGATGTAAATATATGTATATGCATTATCTTGTGATAAGTGCATGATTGTTATTAGCAAATTTTGCGATATATTGGAGAATGCTGATATGGTATATATGCATGTCTGTTTCGTAATCTTGATAACTAATTGTTGATTCAATTGCTTATAAGTTGCATAATAGCTATGCTAGAGATAAGCAGTAGTTGCGTATACCCTTAGTATAGGGACCCAAAGGTCAACATTTTTCTAAATCGGGAGTTGATGTTCCCGAGTATAATATATATATATATATGAATAGTTTTCAAAACCATTAATCGAATAAGGTTTATTCGATAACTTTATTTTAATTAATGAATATTAGTTTGAATATTCATTCGAGAACTTATGACTCCGTTTATTTTATATAATGAATATTATTTTGAATATTCATTCGAGGACTTATGACTCCGCTTATTTTATTAAATAATATTCTTTATTTTATTAAAGAATAATGTTTCGATAATCAAACTTATTTTTGATTATTTAAATAAAGATTGTATATCTTTGGTTATTTATTATTCATTTCAAGTATAAGTTTTAAAACTTCTACTTCATTTATTTTTATAAGGATTATCCTTTTGGGAATATTATTTAAATAATAATATTTAGATATTTTCTAATATATCGGGACTGATTTATTTCATTAAATCAGTATTACTCCAAACATCCTTAAAAATGTTTTCGAGTCTTCAAAATGATTTTTAAAAGTTAGAGCGGATCTCAAAACTCATTTTTATATTTAAGATCTTCCTTTCGAAGGGGATTTAAATACTCGCTCAAAACCTGAGGGATCCAGCTCAGTGGTGTATTTTACATTCGCAACAAGGTTGCTGTTTTGAGAAAACATCTTGATTACTTGCCCATAGTTCGGGAAGTAAGTTCATCTATTTGAGTCGGCATAAGCAACATGGACTCAGCGGGCATCCATGAAAGTGTAAGTGGCTCAGTGGAAGTCCATCAAATGCGTAAGTGGCTGAGTGGTAGTCCAGCATAAGGTCCTATTGCGGCCAGGGTGATGACCAGTGGGGAATTCGTCCATCAACTAGTAGAAAAGGTTACTTATTGGTATCTTTGCCTGATCAGCAAGATATCAGGTTTATGCCAAGGTTTTCTCCTTTCCAAATTCATTGGATATTACAACTCTGTTTATAATTTTCATAACAGAGGTTTTCAAGGAGTGTATGAAATGTATATATATATATAGGTGTATATATATCGGGACTTAATGAAGTATCTCGTAACTTCATTATTTATAACGATATTTCAAAGATTGAATCTATTCAAATCTTATCTTGTAGTCTCATCTCTGTGATGAACTTTTGAAATGGATTATACCTTGAACGGTGGTAGTTCAAGTAGTATTCGGAAAAGATATAAGTATATTGGAGTATCTCGTAACTTCACCTTTTCAACTTATATCTAGGAAATGATTATCTTATGCATGACAAAGATTTTCAGAAAAAACGTTGAGACAAGGTTAGATATATGAGATCGCCTTGCAATGATATTTTTATACAGTTATAAACTGGAACTCTGTGTATATTATGCATGGAAGAGGATTTCAAAGATTTTGAAAAGTATATATACTTATATACTGAATATTTTGCGACTTGGTCGCGTTAAGATATCAAACTTGGTTCATTTCTTCTTGACCAAGACTTTCATGAGTACTATGAGAATGCTCATATATTGTTAATTATTATACATATTATTCTGGTGGGCTTGTTGCTCACCCTTGCTTTCTTCTTTCATCACACAACAACAGATAGACAAGATGAACAGGATCAAGCTCCCAATTCACGAGCGGATAGGAAACGTTCCGCAGTTTCCTGTAGGCGTTGATGCCGTTGTAGCTGAGGTAGGATCTACCAATAGGCTAGGCTTTCAACTTTTGATGTACCAGACTTATGTATACTTATGAATTGTAATAATGGAAAAGAATATGTAAACTTATTCAGAAACCCTTTTGAGGTGTAATCACTTATAATTATGGAATAAGATGACTTATGTTATTTTTGGTATTCATCTCTGAGACTATAACTTGTGGTGTGTGTGTGTGTATATTATGGGGTCACAGTACGCAGTAGTTGGTTGACTGTTAAGATTAAGTATTGATAAGGGAAATGGAACTCGTGACAACCCGAATCCCCGTCCCCGGATTTGGGGGTGTTACAGAAATGGTATCAGAGCTAAGCGTTATAAATCTCAGAGATGATGTGACGTTAAAATAATAAGTTCACTAAGATAATAAGAACTCTTGCCAAGTTCATAGTCGGGCTACCTAACCTAGTACTGACAGTTAAAACCCTTATGAGAACCATTATAAATATCGTGATAGAAGCGTAGTTCGTTATCGTATATGGTAGCGGGACTCCGAACCCTGAGGTTAAGGAGCAACAACGCGATGATGTTTTATTACTTATTGGAGATTAGATTGTGTATCCGATAGAGCGTTCTAATGAGGGACCAGATGATATTCATATTAAGGATGTAGCGGTTAAGGATGTTATCCCAGAAGGGATTGTTGCTGAAGAGGATCCCGTGGGAGATCCTGACAAGAATGAAGAAAGGCCGCTGAGGAATTGATGACCGTAGTCAAGGAGACTGCTAAAGGTAGGATTGGCCGGTTACTACCGGAGGTTCGTTCAAGTTGCAAAGATCGCATCCCGTGTAATGCGGCTTACTCGTAAGACTGAGAAGTTTGAATGGATAGAGAAATGCGAGAACAGCTTCCAAGAACTGAAGCAAAGATTGGTGACGACCCCTATGTTGGCGTTGTCAGATGGAAAAAGGAGATTTTGTGATTTGAAGTGACGCGTCGCACAAAGGATTAGGGTTCTTCTTATACAGCACAACAAGGTAATCGCGTACGCGTCAAGATAATTAAGGGAATATGAAAATCCGATATCCTACCCATGAGCTTGGGCTCGTGGCCATAGTTTTGCCCTAAGGATTGGAGGCACTACTTGTATGGAGAGAAGTACGAGATTTGCACAAGCCATAAGTGCTCTAGTATATTTTAACACAGAAAGAGCTCAACATGCGCCAGAGGAGGTGGTTAGAGCTAATCAAAGATTTCGATTATGAGACTCTTTATCATCCAGGGAAAGCCAAAATGGTGGCTAATGCCCTTAGTATAAAAGAGAGACTCAAGATGAAAATGTCTTTGGGAGAATTGATAAGAGATTTTGAAAAAAAAATGGAAATAGATGTGAAGGTAACGGGAGCCGGTACTGAAAAGCTGTTTGAGATTGTAATGCAGCCCGAATTATTGGAAAAGATCATATGGTGCCAAAAAAATGATGAATGAAGGCAGAAAGCCAATGACTGGAGAAGAGATTAATACTAAGAAAGATGATAAGGGAATAATGAGGTATTCCTACAGAATTTGGGTTCCAAACGTTCAAGGGCTTAAGGACGAGATCTTAGATGAAAGCCATAGTTCGAGGAATAAGATTTAGGGCAAACCCTGAATGTGATAGTCAGGGAGGTCACCATCAAGAAAGAAAGAACCCATAATATAATGAAATGAAAAACAAGGATTTTAACGTATAAGATAACCCTGATTATGGGAGAAGGATGAAACATTTCATACTGAGAAAACAGAAGTCGAGCAAGATAAGGAGACGCGAGACGGTACTCCTATACGGCAATTCATGGACCTGTCTAATAAAGAACTTAGACTATTATCCCCAACCACCACCCTGAGGAGACAGTGTGGTGGGAAATTCTTTCAGGACCTTTAAGTCGCTAAGCTCTCAGAGTTCCAAGGAACATGCGAACCTAGTAGAGGCGAGAGCCTGGCTAAAGGAAATATAGGAATCATTTGAGATTCTAAATGATGGAAGAATCACAAAAGACTATTTTTGTCACTTACCCTCCTAAGAGAGAGGCCACCCGCTGGTGAAAGACCAAGAAAGGCACAGAGCCAGAGGTTAGAATAAACTGATTAAAGTTCAGTCAATTGTTTTCGGGAAAGTAATTCCCAAGGTTATGGAGATAGTGTAAAAGCTTTAGAGCCAGAACAAAGGCGGACGAGTATGATGAATTATGAAGCTAAGTTGTAAAAGTTGTCAAGATTCGTTCTGATGACAAGAATCCCAGAACGACGTGATGTTTGAAGTCAATGAGTAGTGGGTTCATGAAATGATTGTAATAGAAAAGAAAATAAAAAGAAACTGAAGTGGAAAGGAAAATAAAGACAATAGAGTTTGAGGAATGATAAGGGAGTTGGGTAAGAGGAAACCCTAAAGACTCATAGCAATAGAAATAGAAAAATATGTATTCGTCAGGATGAGGGTGATTCACCATAAGTTAAAGTTGATGGTTGAAGGCATAAGAGATACATATATTTTATCCCCTGTAAGTTGGGAGGATTTGAGGAAACCTTGAGATAGTTCGAAGGATAAATAATGAGACGCGGATAAACTGAGGAGACAAGAAGGTAAGAAATTAGGAAAATTGGATGAAGGAAGTGACCTTCAAGAATATGAAGTGTAAGACCGGTGGCATGATACCCAGAAAGGGAGACGCCTGGTATGAAAGATATCCCAACATTGAGATGACTGTTGAGATCAACAACAAAAGTAAATGAGGAATTATTAAGAAGAAGTTCACGCTGAACACGACCAATATCTTCCAGAACATCCTTGTTATCGTTACCAAATTAGGCAAGAAAAGCGGATAACCATTGTTATCTTTTGAAGGCCATATTGATTGACCTCATTTTGAATACAGAAGTTATTGTGAAATTAGGCATATACTATCGAGGTGGGAATGATTGAATAAGACACCCTTATCAGGGATATATGACTTGATTTATCCATGGAAGGATGCAAGTACCTTTTTAAAGGTGGAATTAAGGATAGAATCTCGATAACTTGAGATAAACCATGGGGGGAATGCATAAAGGTTGGCATTTCACCCTTAATGGGGACATTATGAGTTTGGATGGTACGAAATGAAGGACTAAGGCAACAACAATCTTTAAGGATCAGTGGAGAAATTTTTCAGAAGTGTATAAACAATGGTTCTAGTATTAGTAAATGATATTTTGACATGCCTTGTATCTAGGGAATACAGGAAGAACGATTTAAGGATAACCTTAGAGGTTTTATAAGGAGAAAGGTAATATTCGAAGTTCTCAAGAATAGAAATTTGATAAAGGAAAAATGGCGTAATTATAATAATGCCAGGTGGGCACGTGTTAAACCATAAGAAGTATAGATTGAACCAATGAAGGTCAGAATTGTTAAAGCTAGTAGGACCCAAGATAAGAGACGTCTGAAGTATGATCGAGAGTCAGTCGTGACAATGTTAACCTCTAAAAGACCGAGGCAATAACTTATAAAAAAATGGTGATATATTTTTTTACCAAAGTGTAAGGAAGAGCATTTTCACACAAACAATGATTGGAAATGAGGTAGAAAATTTAGTTGAAGGTCATTTAAAAGACGTTGATTGTAAGGAAATTTTACTATCAGGAAAGGCCAAAGAGGTGGCCGACACTTTAAGTGTAAGAGGACAATTATAGGCGCTCGTGCTAGAGGAATACAGTGATGATGGTTAAAGCTGTGAAGGTTGTATTATGGTTTGGAAGATCAACATTCCTTCTGATGACTGTGCAATACCCAACCGTAATAGTAGTTTGGTAAAGGTTTAATTCATGTAATCGCCATGAGCGGGCTATCTATCTTAGAAGGTACTATCTTGAGATAAGCCAGGACCATATTTCAAAAAGGACTAAACGAACCTTTGAGTTAAGTCTTATATTGAAGGCATATGATTAAGAATGGTATTAACTTGCTATCCTTGCTTTGATTGAAACTCTTCTGCAATTTTATCTGCTTCATGTCATGAATGTACGTCAGGATCTGGAGTGTTCTTCATGAATTATGAATGATGATTATGTTAACTCCTTAGAAGAATTTGATAAAGTAGGTATGGACTTTGTATGGTTAGATATTAAGATTTCATGGAAAATGAATGACTATAGTAGGTCTGTGGTGGACTATAGTAATGCATCAACGATTCTTTGAATAATGAGCCGATTACAACCGTGAGAGTTGTATTGTAATGGATGTTGAGATTGAGTACCACTAATAGGGTTGTGGTGATGTATAAGTTATTATTGATAGACTATTTAAGTCAATTATCTACCAATTAAATATTTATTCCTTCTTATCAATAGAGGGTCCTATTACTATACGAGGAAGGTTACGATGCAAGCATAAAATTCTAATAACGATGGTGTCCAGAATGAAATCCAAGATTCGATTTTTGATGTTGAGGAAGTTTCAAAGGTGACTGTTTATAAGCTTGTGCAAGAGCATGGGTCCATAGAATGATGGACGGAATAACAAAAATATTTAGGCATGTCAAATGCGATGCTATAATACTTGATGTTGATATATATACGTATATGTTTTGTTCTCCTGTGACAAACCTCTATAGTTCAGAGGTAAATTCCAAGCCAGATATTTTGTGGCAGTATTTATTTATATATACGATTCTTTTCAATTCGTTCTTTTCTCTCATTTTCATTTCATGTAAGCTGAGAAGAACAACCCTTCCAGAAGGGGAGGTATTGCCGAATGACTATCTGTGTGATAGAAGCCTAGTAGGATACCATATATTATTTAATTGCTTGTCAAGTACTAAAGGCTGGCCACCTTCTGTACTAACTATGCAATAAAACAAGTGTTCATGATCATAGTGATCTCTCAATAAATTCCTTTACTTCTATATGATTGATCAAGCTTCCAAAGATAGAATCAGCTAGAAAATGAGTACTGCAAGTGTGTTGTCTCCAAAATCAAAACACGTTCGTGATACTAAGGTTGACGCGGTTAGTAAAAGGTTATAGAATACTAACGAGCAAAAGTGTATCCAGTATAGTATTATGTACGGAAGATAGTAATGACTACGAACAAGAAAAGAAGGAGTATTGAGAATCAAAAGCTAAAGTGCTAGAAGCTATTATGAGAGTCTGTGTAATAGACTTGAAAGAATTTGGAATGATCATTTATCGCGGATTGAGTTTTCTTACGACAAAAGATCATATGTCATTATTTAAATGTCGCCTTATGAGATCCTCGAGGGAAGACAATGTCGATCTCCCTTATGTTAGGATGAAGTTGTAGAGCGCAAGATGCTCGGACCCGTAGTAGTCCAAAGGACCAGGGATAAAATAGATCTAATCAGAGGACGGCTGGTAGTAACCCAAGATGGACATAAGAGGTATGCTAATTTGACTCGAAAGGACAAAGAATAGGAAGTAGGGGACCTAGTGCTGTTATAGGTATTCCCTTGGAAAGGATTGATGAGGTTCAGAAAGAAGGGAAAGCTAAGTCCACGATTTATGGGACCCTTGGATATATTAAGACGTATTGGGAAGTTAACATATGAGCTAGCCCTACCCCCCGAAACTGTAGCAAGTTCATAATGCGTTCCATGTGTCAATGCTAAGGAAGTATCATCGGGATGCCAGACACATAGTGGAGTACGAGCAGGTGGATATGCAACCAGATCTAACTTACGTGGAGAAACCAGTAAAGATTATATATAAGAAGGAACAGGTGCTTCGGAACAAAGTGATCAAGCTAGTCAGAGTGCTATGGCAGAATCATAATATGGAGGAATCAACTTGGAAACTAGAGAGCGCAATGCTAGAAAAGTACCCCCAATTGTTTTCTATCTGATTCCGGGACGGAATCCTTTTAAGGAGGGGAGACTGTAATAACCCCAAAAATTTTGAACTTTTTGTAACCCTTATGATTAGTGATTTTGCTGATTATGCTGAATAAGAAAACTTTTCATGCCTCACTTTGTAGAGGTTCTTTTATTGATATTTTGAGATCTTATTTGTACTCTATATGGTATATAAGTGTATGTAAAGATCGTCAGAATCCAAATTCGAACACTTTGATTTTTTCCCGAAAACCCACCAGATACCGAAAGAATTGAGTATAAGGTAACAGGATAAAAAGGATTTAAATTCAAGGATTATAAGAGGGGATCATAAAAGGAATATAATGTATTGAGAAAGGTTAAGAAAACCCAAGTAATAAGATCCCGGGTATGATCCCTCAAACGATAAACGAGAACGAAAGTTAAGCGAACCATATAACAGATCATCGATCATTAGCCAAGTAATTAGGAATTAATCAAAGAGGTTAATGATGATGATGTCATCACACCAACAAGAAGAAGACAAGTGTGGGAAGATGACATAAGTGGATGACATAAGCATGACCAAATGGGAAGGATTTGTTGGTTGATTATAAGCCACACAATTTTTACCATGGTAATAATTTAATTAAACAAACAAAAGGAAGCAACCAAGCAAACAGATTCATTTCTGCCCCCCATCTCCTTGTTCACGGTTTTTTTGAAGAAAAATAAGAAGAAAAAATTCCAAACCCAAGCTCCAGTCAATCATAATTCAAGAGGTTTGTTTCCTTGGATTCTATATTTCATAACTAAGAAGAGCAAGTAGTTTGAGTGCTTGAATCCAAGGTTTGCTAGCTCAAATAAATCATTTTAGTTTAGGGTGAATAGTAACTTTCAAGAACAAATTTTTGATTCTTGATTTTATTTGTAAGGTCAAGGTAGCTTAAGCATAGATTAAGGCTTCCATGGGCATTCCAAGGATCTTTCATGGATTAAAAGCTTCAAGGAAGGTATAAAACTTCAAACCCTAGTTTTACTTTGAATATTTAGGAGTGGTTTTGATTAATATAGTTCATGAGAAGCATGATGCTTGTGTGTTTAAAGTTTGGTTGGGTTTGTAGTGATTGGATTTTAATTGAGGTGTTGATGATTGTTAATGGAGGAGTAGTAGTTTAAATATTTAAGCATGAATTGAACCTTGTTTGATTTAGTAGTTTGGTTGAATTTGAAGATAGTATGATATTGGATTAAATTGTGATTCTTGGGCTTATTATGACTGAAATGAGTAGCATTGATGTGTATCTTGAATTGTTGTTGATTGGTAGTTGGATTGATATGATTTGGAATGGTAAAATTTGGGAAATCGCGTAAACATAGCCGTCGTAATGCCCGATTTACCTTAGACTGTTTTGTTCTTAACTTCAGGACCCGTGAACTCACTGTTAGATTCTGACCATTTCCATGTTTAGATAGTTCATGTTACGAGCTTCGTTTTGATATATGGTTCGCTTGAATCTGATGTACGGTTTAGGAAAAATGACCGTTTTAAGTAACGGCGTTTCGCGAACGAACCATTACCCCTCGCCTTACTTTAAAACCTTGGTTAAGGCCCTTAAATGACTAATTGGAGTATGAAACAATTATGTGAAGTGTATTAGGCAGTTGGTAGGGTATTCGCGAAAGAATTGCCTTAAAATTCTTAATGGTTAATTTATTAAAAATTGTAGAGCCGAGGGTACTCGAATGACTTATGTGATTCGTTAAGCGTAGAAGTGACCATAAGTGAACGTTAGGGTTCAATTGGTTAAAGTCTAGTTTCTTAAGCGACCGGGGTTTAATTCCGACTTATGTTGTTGTTCATAGGTTATCGGACCCACTCTAAGCTTAAGTCTATCCGGGAACACTCAGGCAAGTTTTCTACCCGTTATACTGTTGTTGTGATGTAAATATATGTATATGCATTATCTTGTGATAAATGCATGATTGTTATTAGCAAATTTTGTGATATATTGGAGCATGCTGATATGGTATATATGCATGTCTATTTCGTAATCTTGATATCTAATTGTTGATTCAATTGCTTATAAGTTGCATAATATCTATGCTAGAGATAAGCAGTAGTTGCGTATACCCTTAGTATAGGGACCCAAAGGTGAATATTTTTCTAAACCGGGAGTTGATGTTCCCGAGTATAATATATATATATATATATATATATATTTATATATATATATATGAATAGTTTTCAAAACCATTAATCGAATAAGGTTTATTCGATAAATTTATTTTAATTTATAAATATTAGTTTGAATATTCATTCAAGGACTTATGGCTCCGTTTATTTTATTTAATGAATATTATTTTGAATATTCATTCGGGGACTTATGACTCCGCTTATTTTGTTAAATAATATTCTTTATTTTATTAAAGAATAATGTTTCGATAATCAAACTTATTTTTGATTATTTAAATAAAGATCGTATATCTTTGGTTATTTATTATTAATTTCAAGTATAAGTTTTAAAACTTCTACTTCAATTATTTTTATAAGGATTATCCTTTTGGGAATATTACTTAAAATAATAATATTCAGATATTTTCTAATATATCGGGACTGATTTATTTCATTAAATCAACATTACTCCAAACATCCTTAAAAATATTTTCGAGTCTTCAAAATGATTTTTAAAAGTTAGAGCAGATCCCAAAACTCATTTTTTTATTTAAGATCTTCCTTTCAAAGGGGATTTAAATACTCACTCAAAACCTGAGGGATCCAGCTCAGTGGTGTATTTTACATTCGCAACGAGGTTGTTATTTTGAGAAAACATCTTGATTACTTGCCCATAGTTCGGGAAGTAAATTCATCTATTTGAGTCGGCATAAGGAACATGGGCTCAGCGGGCGTCCATGAAAGTGTAAGTGGCTCAGTGGGAGTCCATCAAATGCGTAAGTGGCTGAGTGGCAGTCCAGCATAAGGTCTTATTGCGGGCAGGGTGATGACCAGTGGGGAATTCGTCCATCTACTAGTAGAAAAGGTTACTTATTGGTATCTTTGCCTGATCAGCAAGATATCAGGTTTATGCCAATATTTTCTCCCTTCCAAATTCATTAGATATTACAACTCTGTTTTATAATTTTCATAACAGAGGTTTTCAAGGAGTGTATGAAATGTATATATATAGGTGTATATATATCGGGACTTAATGATGTATCTCGTAACTTCATTATTTATAACGATATTTCAAAGATTGAATCTATTCAAATCTTATCTTGTAGTCTCATCTCTGTGATGAACTTTTGAAACGGATTATACCTTGAACGGTGGTAGTTCAAGTAGTATTCGGAAAAGATATAAGTATATTGTAGTCTCTCGTAACTTCACCTTTTCAACTTATATCTAGTAAATGATTGTCTTATGCATGACAAAGATTTTCAGAAAAAACTTTGAGACAAGGTTAGATATCTGAGATCAACTTGCAACGATATTTTTATACAGTTATAAAATGGAACTCTGTGTATATTATGCATGGCAGAGGATTTTAAAGATTTTGAAAAGTATATATACTTATATACTGAATATTTTGCGACTTGGTCGCGTTAAGATATCAAACTTGGTTCATTTCTTCTTGACCAAGACTTTCATGAGTACTATGAGAATGCTCATATATTGTTAATTATTATATATATTATTTTGGTGGGCTTGTTGCTCACCCTTGATTTCTTCTTTCATCACACAATAACAGATAGACAAGATGAACATGACCAAGCTCCCAATTCGCGAGCGGATAGGAAACGTTCCGCAGTTTCCTGTAGGCGTTGATGTCGTTGTAGCTAAGGTAGAATCTAACAATAGGCTAGGCTTTCAACTTTTGATGTACCAGACTTATGTATACTTATGAATTATAATAATGGCAAAGAATATGTAAACTTATTCAGAAACCCTTTTGAGGTGTAATGACTTATAATTGTGGAATAAGATGACTTATGTTATTTTTGGTATTCATCTCTAAGACTATAACTTGTGGTGTGTGTGTGTATATATTATGGGGTCACAGTACGCAGTAGTTGGTTAACTGTTAAGATTAAGTATTGATAAGGGAAATGGAACTCGTGATAACCCGAATCCCCGACCCCGGATTTGGGGGTGTTACATACTCGAGAACTCAACAAGATATCGACAAGCTAATTTAAAGAACTGAATATTGGAGATATCGTCAAGTCATTCCTTCACTAGAGAACTCAGAGTTATCTATAAGTCAAAATGAAGATATGAAGACTAGAGATCTCGACAAGCTGAAGACCTCTACAAATCAAACTCTATATGGAGTGCTAGAGATATCGATGAGCCTATGTACTTATCGAGATGTCAAGTGTTCTATTAATTCAAACTAGAGATCTCGAAGTATAGTCTCAAAGTACAGAATTGCATATCAGTTCAATATCCAAGATAAACAATCAACAAACAATCCAACAGCTGGATTGACAAGTCTACAAAAAGCAGCTTCAAGAGTGTGCACGATCAATGGCAAAGATTAACTGATAGAGGAAGATTAAAGTAAACACGGGATGCTAAAGATATGCTAAGCCAGAAATGGAAGATTTGTTTTTCTATAAATAGAAATGACAAGTGACAGTTTAGAAAAGCTAATATCATGTTTATTATTCATTGTGTAAACCAACAGTTAACTGAGTTATAAAGTTAACACTGGTCCTCTAGTTAGATGTAACAATTTAGATCAAATCTCTTGTATCACTCTCAAGAAGAAGCTGAGCTCTTTAACATCAAAGAGCTTAGAAATTTTGTAGTAAAACAGTCCTAATTTTTAATATAAAAATTAAGTGAGTTTTGAAGATTTGTATTCTTTATTTTCTGCAAGTTTAAATTCTGCAAGAACACTTTTTATACAAGATTTAATTTACTTTGTTCAACCATTAACTTTTAAGAAAAGCCTAAAATCATAAAAACACATTCACCCCCCCTTTGTGTGTGATTCATTACCTAACAAGTGGTATCAGAGCAAAATATGAAAGTACACAGATTCAAGATCTTGGAAGAATGAATACACTGAAAATCAGTAGCATCAACATTCCTACCTTTCACAAAGCTAACTACACTCTTTGGAAAAAGAAAATGATGCTATTTATCAAGATGGCCAATCCATTCCATATTCAGATCGTCAAGAATGGACCCTTCATTCCTATGGTAAGAGTTGAGAAATCTACAGATGGAGACATGGTCATACCAGCTCATTATGCTCCCAAAGATCCAGCTGAGTATTCTGACCCTGAAAAGGAGAAGGTCTCCCTGGATAGCAGCTTGCAATTGATATTGATTGAGTCACTTGACAATGTGATGTATAATAATATTGTTAACTATGACACTGCCAAAAAAATATGGGAGAAGATTGAAATACTCTGTGAAGGAACTGAGGAGGTTAGATCTAATCAAAGAAGGATACTGATTTTACTATATGAGGGTTTCATGGCTAAGCCTAAGGAAAGCATTACTGATGTGTTTGAAAGATTCATTAAGCTGATAAATGACTTGCAGCTTCATGACAAATATATGAAGCTGAAGAGGTGAATCTAAAGTTCTTGCTTACTCTTCCTGATTATTTGGAACAGAAAATCTCAGCAATCAGGGAAGGAAGAGACTTGAGAAGAATAACTCTGGAAGTTCTATATGGAATTCTCAAAACATATGAACTAGAGATGATTTAATGGCAATCATTGAGATCAGGCCAAGGACATGTTGTAGATGGATCAAGTGCTTTAATAGTAAACGAAGGTCAAACATCTAATGATGAACTAAGATCTCATATTTCAGTTACCTCAACAAGTGAGCAGAGAACAATTGATTTACGGAACAAGTCATTCTGGAATTGGAAAAGGATGAGTTCTATACTCTTGAAGAACTGGATGAGCTAGATCAGTCAATGGCCTATCTGGCTAGAAAATTCTCTAACATTAAAGTAAGGAAGCCAAGATACTTCAAAAGTAAAGGACAGTCTTTTAATAAAGATAGCAGCTGGAAGGAAAAAGGGAAGTACAATTCTGATAGCAAGAGTGGTTACAAAACTGGATCTGTTGATAGATCTAATATAAGGTGCTTCAATTGTGATGAACTAGGCCACTTTGCTACAGAATGCAGGAAACCCAATTAGGCAAAGAAAGATAAGGCTTATCTTGAACTTGAAACAAAAGTATGAAGCTCTTCTGAAGAAACAGCAAAGCAAAGCTTATATTACAGAAGGTAAAAGTTGGGATGACTTTGAAAATGATGAAGATGAAGAACTTGGAAACTATGCACTCATGGCCTTGGAGCAAGGAGAATCATTCTCATCTAAATCACAGGTACCGACTCTTACATCCACTGATTTACATGTGAATCAATATAAATAAACTATTGAAAAGATGAGCACATAAATGTTTCACATTCATACAAGCATGGTTGCTGCTAATGAAGAAGTTAGCAGATTAATAAAGTTAAATGAGAAGCTTGAAAGTGAAAAACAAGAAGCTGAATTGTTGACAGTGGAGCTTGAAGCCTTGAAACAAGAAAATGGCTATTTGAAAACAAGCTTAAGTGCGCAAATGAGATTAAGGTTGTGCTAAGGGAAAAACTAGAGAAAAGTGAAGTAAAGTTGAAGTCCTTTAAGAATGCATCTGAATTGGTTGGTCAGTACCATGAGAAAAATAAACCATGTGTAAACATTGCTATTGGTCTTGATTATGATACCTTAAACAGCAAAAAGAAAAACACTAGTGGTAGAGGAAAAGCAACAAAAAGTGAAAATGTTCCAGCAATGCTGAGAAATGTTGGGTCACCTATGTTTAAAACTTGTGAAGTAAACTTCAGTGAAGAAGAATTGATCATCAACCAAGAAATTGCAGATGAGGACAATGAAAAGAAAAATGCAAGTTCAAATCAATCTTCCAAGGATGAAGAAAATCTTATGGACAATCAAAGTACCAAGACTCCTGTCAAAGAAACCAAGATTGAATCTTGCAAGAAAGAAGAAGAAAAATAGAAATGGGAGAAAGGGGATAACCAAAAGCAATAATCTGGCCTATGTTGAAGATGTTCCTTGCAATAAGTGTGGAAAATGTGGTTCTATAAATCATCTAACTCACCTTTGTAAAAAGGGTGTTAGTAAGCCAACAGAAGGAGCTTGCAAATACAATGAAGCAGATTTAAATGATCCCTACTCATTCTGTGATAAGTTTGACTGCATCCCTTGCAACTTGAAAGTGATGAAGAGTTGCCACAAAATGAGAGTAGATCTTAAAGAATCAAAAATTGAGTCTACATCAGAAAGGGATAGTTCACAACAATCATTGAATTTTATTTTATCTGAAACAAATCACTCCACTTCTGCTAAATCAGTTAACAAGGAGAAAGTACCCAACACTGCTTGGGTCACTAAACACACCTGAATCTCATTGTGTTCAGGGCAAAGTGAAGAAAGTTATATGGATCATTGACAGTGGATGTTCCAGACATATGACAGGTGATAAGGCCCTCTTATCACAGTTTGAGGAGAAAGCTGGCCCATTGGTGACCTTTGGAGACAATAGCAAATGATTCACAATGGGATATGGCAAGATTGTTTCTGAAAATATTGTCATTGATGATGTAGCACTAGTAGCTGGTCTTGAGGTGAATCTTCTCAGTGTTAGCCAATTTGCAGACAAAGGCTTTGAAGTCTTATTCAACAAAGAAGAATGCACCTTTATCAGCAAGACAACTGGTGAAATTTCTCTGAAAGGAGCAAGGAAAGGAAGCTTATTTGTTGCAGACTTGGACTCAACAAATAAGGATGGTATTTTCTGTTTCTACGCCAAGGCATCAGAAGAACAAAGCAAGCTATGGCATAAGAAGCTGTCTCACTTGAATTTCAAGGCAATTAACAACTTAGTCAAAAAGGAGTTAGTGAGAGACATGCCCAAGCTGGAGTTTCCTCAAGTTGAAGTCTATAAAGCTTGTCAGAAAGGAAAGATGAAAAGATCTAGTCACAGGTCAAAAAATGTGAATTCTATTAGTGCACCCTTGTAGCTTATTCACATGGACTTGTTTGGGCCAGTAAATGTCTTATCAATTTCAAGGAACAGATATGCACTTGTGATGGTGGATGGTTTCTCAAGATACACTTGGGTAGAGTTCATGTACTCTAAAGATGAAACTCCACATATCATAATTGAGCACATCAAGAAGATAGAAAAATAGGCTGAAGATTACAATTGTATAAAAAGACTGAGAAGTGACAATGGAACATAATTCAAAAATGCTACATTAAGTGAATTCTGCAAAGGAAAAGGCATTGTTCAAGAGATCTCAGCTGCCAGGACACCTAACAAAATGGAATAGTTGAGAAAAAGAACAGAATGTTGGTTGAAGCTGCTAGAACAATGTTGCAAGATGCCATACTGCCAACAAGTTTTTGGGAAGAGGTTGTCAATATTGCATGTTATACTCAGAACAGATATCTCATTAACAAGGCACATGGCAAGTCACCCTACTCAATCATGTCCAAGAGAAAGCCTTTTGTAAAGCATCTTCATGTGTTGGGAAGCAAGTGTTATATTTTGAAAGACAACTCTGAATATGTGGGAGAATTTGACTCAAAGGTCTTTGAAGCAATTTTTATGGGATATTCACTGGAAAGAACAGCCTACAAAGTCTATGTGATTGATCAAAAAAAGATCATGGAAAACACAAATGTGACCCTTGATGATGACAAGTGTCCAGGCTTGGAATGCCTTGATGATAATGAAGCCGAAGCCCTTGTATTTGAAAACCTCAACATTGATAGTGATTCTAATGGAGAAGATGAAGTTAATGCACAATAAATGATGAATGAAGAAACTACTGAACATGAAAATCATGGGAATGGAAGGTCATCTCAAACACCTGAATTTGATAGCACAAACTTAGGGGGAGAAAGAGAAGAAGGATCTACCAGTCATACCAATAATGAAGAAAATGATGAAGGCACAAGTCAACAAACTCACACAAGGAAGTGGGATAGAAGTCACTCTAGAAAAGCAATTATTGGTGATCCTACATGCATGTTTTCTATCTCAAGTAGAACCTAAGAAAATTGATGAAACTCTATTGGATCCTTACTGGATATCTGCCATGTAAGAAGAGCTGAATCAGTTTGAAAGAAGCAAAGTCTGGAAGTTAGTTCCTGCACCAAAGAACAGAAGCATTATTGGAACAAAATGGTTGTTCAGGAACAAAATAGATGAAAATGGTATAGTTACCAGAAACAAAGCAAGGTTGGTTGCAAAAGGCTACTCACAAGAAGAAGGAATTGATTATGATGAAACTTTTGCCCCTATTGCAAAACTTGAAGCTATAAGAATTTTTCTAGCATTTGCTGCACATTCAAATTTTAAAGTGTATCAAATGGATGTCAAAAGTGCCTTTCTGAATGGTGAGCTAGAAGAAGAAGTTTATGTGCAACAGCCTCCTGTCTTTGAGGATCCAAAATTTCTAAATTTTTGGTATAAGTTACTCAATGCTCTATATGGACTAAAACAGGCACCTAGAGCTTGGTATGACACACTATCAGATTTCCTATTGAAGCATGGTTTTACTAGAGGAACCATAGAAAAGCCTCTCTTCTACAAGAAACATGGTGAAGATATAATCCTAGTTCAGATCTATGTGGATGATATCATCTTTGGTTACACTAATGAGAAGCTGTGCCAAAGATTCTCCAAGCTTATGCAAAGTGAATATGAAATGAGTATGATGGGGGAACTGAGTTACTTCCTTGGACTTCAAGTCAGCCAAAGAATGATGGTATCTTCATCAGCCAAACTAAATATGTCAAGGATCTTTTGAAAAAGTTTGGAATGGTTGATTGTTCACCTACATCTACACCTATGTCTATTACAACAAATTTGGATAAGGATAAAAAGGGCAAGAGTGTAGATATCTCAAGCTACAGATGGATGATTGGATCATTGCTTTACTTAACAGCAAGTAGACTAGACATCATGTTTGCAACATGTCTATGTGCAAGATTTCAAGCCAATCCAAAAGAATCACATTTGATGGCTGTAAAGAGGATTTTTAGATACTTGAAGGGGACTCCTAACTTGGGATTATGGTATCCTAAGGGAACTGGTTTTGAAGCTGTTGGATACACAGATGCAGATTTTGCTGGATGCAGGGTTGACAGAAAGAGTACCAGTGGAAGCTGTCAATTCCTTGGACAAAGACTTGTATCTTGGTACAGCAAGAAATAACAATCTGTATCAACTTCAACAGCTGAAGCTGAATACATAGCTGCAGGAAGTTATTGTGCTCAAGTGCTTTGGATTAAAAAATCAGCTAATGGATTATGGCCTAGTGTTACACAAAATTCCTATCATGTGTGATAATACTAGTGCTATATCTATAGTAGCTAATCCAGTTAATTATTCTAGGACAAAGCACATTGATGTGAGGTACCATTTTATTAGAGAACATGCTACTAATGGTACCATTGAGCTCATTTTTGTACCAACAGAAAAATAACTAGCTAACATTTTTACTAAACCTTTGGATGAAACAACTTTCACTAGACTTGTAAATGAATTTGGAATGCTCAATTCTTCATCCTAAGGCAAGAACTCAGCTAATGTTCTGCAGCAGATTACTCTCCAGGAAATCAAAATTAATTTGATTAAATTGGAAATTAACTGAAATATGAATTATAAATATTTCAGAAATCTCTGCATATTTGTTTTTCAAATTCAATTAACTTGGAATTTTTCAAATTCTGAGTAAATTGTTTAGTTGTTAATTTACATCCTTAATATATAAAATTAATTCAAGGTAGAATTACAATAACCAAGAGTATTTAGAGAACTGAGTTCTCGATAAGTATAAATTAACTTCTCGACAAGTCATTTTAAGACTTCTCCAGTGAGTCCTCGATAAGTCAATTTACTAACTTCTCGAGTGACTTCTCGATAGGTTTAAAATGACTTATCGATAAGTCCTTGTAAAGTTCTCTAATAGTGTTCATTCACAGAGTTCTCTACAAGTACAATTCTTGACTTTTCAATAACTCAGAACTGAGATAATTTAAATTAATAAATTATTTTGGTAAAATACTTTTGAAAAATGTATTCTAATTTTATTTTGAATTTATTCAAGTAAAAGTTAGAATTAGTTCAGTCCACTGTTTGGACAAACTGGGTATTTATTTGACATTTCGATAAGTCAAATTTGAGTTCTCAATAAGAGTAATTTAAAATGACTTCTCGATATTTACTTCACTTCTCAAAATGACTTCTCGATACACAATCTCCAAATGTCTATTTTTGAGTTCTCGACAAGTTATCTACTTTTACTGTAAATACTCAGACTTCTCGATTATTTAAACTTGGAATTTCTTGAAATTCTAAGCAAACTGAATATTTATTAATTCATATTCTAACTATATGAAGTTAATAAATAACAGATCAAAAGATGCAAATAGTATGAAAAACTGAAATAATTTATTTCATAAATTATGTTCAGCAATATACTTTTGACATACTTTGTCTATAATTACTCTGACTTATTGACATATTTACGTGCTTATATTTTTTTGTGGAAATATGTTAGTCTAATGTAATTAGACTAGTACTTTATATCTGATGTTTTGAGAAAGCTGATAATGGTTAAATTATTTGACTATATGCTGATAGGAGGAGTTACTTTTTTGTAGGGAGTACTTGTTTATTTGCATGGGGAATAGTTATTCTAAATAGTGAACTAAGATTCTTGAGTACTTGCATGGGGAATAGTAACTAGTTATTTCTAACTATCAAATATGTTTATGTGATTATTACTCTTATTATCCGGTCAACTCAAGAGTCTCTTGGTTTCTATCTTTACTCCCTCTATAAATTAAAACGCTTCACCCTTTATCATTCATCACTACTCTTATTCTCAACAAATATCTAATTTCAAACTCACCTCCTGTTCATCTCTCTCTCTCACTCAAATGGATATCCCAGTCTTCTACAGACTTATTCATGGAGCTTACCAGCCTTTCCATCATCTAGATGAAGAGCAAATTTACTTTGATCCCTTCGGACTACGTGTCCATCTCAGGGGGGTTGTTTGCAGCCCCTTTGATATTCCACGAGAGATCTTTGACGAACTCTCATGGGATGATCAACTCAGAATTCTTTTCTTTGAGATGGAAGTCTCTCTCGAGCAGGAGAGACGTGCAAGGGTAGCTGAGCAGAAATGCCTTGCTGCTTTGGAGTTGCAGGAGAGGATCATCTCTCTTGCACACTCCATGTCCAGAGCTTACCAGCGCAGGGCAAGGAGGTTGGAGGCTGAGAAGAAGAAGCCTAAGTTAGAGTAGTTAGGGTTAGGATTTACTTGATGTAATCTGAATCTTAATGTACTCTATGGTTAATATTAATGAAAATATTCTTCTTCTCTATCAATTTGTTTTTATTGCTTGATTGTTTAATATCATGATTGCCTTGTGTTTACAAATTAATTGGTTATTAGTTTTCCTGTCATAATGCTTGCAACTGTATGTCTCAATGCGTATGCCTAATCAAAACAGATAAATATGTTCAATGCATTACAGGTTCAACACAATCCACTCAGACAACAAAAGGAAATTCAAATTTTCAATCAACAGGTATTTGTGTTAAAATGCAGCTAAAACATCTATAAACCAAACTGCAGTTCTCCCAGATACAACAACTCAAACACAAACTCAAACACAATCCCACTCAGGTGACTCTCAAAAGAAACCTGTTTTACAAAAGGACAACAATTTCATAATATTCTTCAGAGTGTTTTGTTGATTGAGAAGAAAAACCACCACAAACATGGAAAATTTATCAGTTTTTACTGAATATCTCATGAGTATTCCTAATGCACATTCATGTGCAAAACAGTCTTCACAGACTGAAAGGTTTCAGGGTAGTACTCCTGTGGGGGAGCTATCTAAATCCTCTCTAATTCAATTGGAGGTTCCTCAAAAAGGAACAACTCCCCTCATCACTCTAGCACAAGCTACCTTAGCAGTCAAAGCAAAAAGTACAATTGCCTATGACAATATCATGGGAAGGGCAAGTATAGCACATTTATGTATCAGTGTGTTGCAAGACATACAAGGTTTTGAGGCTGGTGTACATGATAGTAACCTAGTCAAATCCCCTCCAATTCAGTTGGAGGTTCCCACTATAGGTCAAGAACAGCACACTATCAAAACCACATAGTAATCTGTGAGTCAAATTGTGACCCTAGTCACAAGTGTTCTTAATGATTCATTCACCTCACACCTTCAAGCTAATATTCTCTTTTCTGATGAAATGAGTACGATTAGACCTATATGGATTACCCCTAATCATATGGTCACAGAAAACTCTTCTCAGCCCCCTCTTATTTCTGTTAGTCAAACACAATTGACCCTTTCATGTGAGAATAAAAGAAAAGATTGAGAGAAAAACAGAGAATAAGAGAGGTAGCATCCTTCCTGGAAAAAGGAGAGGTAGATGAGTGTATGGATTTAGTAATCCATGTGAGGGAACTCTGACTCTCAAAAGTCATGAGACTAGTGCAGTGAGAAGTAGTGAGACTACTTATTCAAAAGAACAGAGAGCTTAGGACTTTTATCACTGTCAGATTTTTTCTGCAGATCTAAGTGAAACTTCTATTCTATTTGATAAACTCATCACCATAAATCTCACTGAAGCTTGAAGCTGCAGACAGTGTTCCCAATGGACAATGACAACAGCTTGAACAATGTGCATCTAGCTAGATCTTTCTCCCTGGAGATAAATGTCAAAAAGGGGGATAATATATCTAAATTCCTGCCAAAACAGCTAATGGATGTTGCCAGATAAGGGAGAGAAGAATAAATCTAAATGCAACTCAAAAAAAGAAGACCAGATAGGAAGATTGGTTTCTGTATTTAGTTAAAGTTTTGAAATCATCAATCAGAACTTGTGCATAATTTCATAATGAACAAGTTGGGGGAGATTGTAATATATAATATATGATGTCAAAGATTATTGGAGCTAACAATGTCATTAGCATCTTTGATCATAGTATGAAGCAAATCAAATGGACATCTGATCTAAGTAGAAGATTAATGAACAGTTATTTTCAGTAATCTGTTAAGCTTGGGGTCAGCCTTAAGTAAGTTGTATGGCTATCTAAATCTGCATTTTGTACTTGTAACAATTAAAGTCTGTAAAAATACAAAGGAGCAGACTGGAGTCTTTTTCCTAAAACAGTATCAAGCCTAAGGATTCCATCTGGAAGAAGATCAAGAAGATCATGCCTCAGAAGAATTTTAAAAAAGCTTGGAGTTGAATAAATCTGTTTGGAGAAAAATATTATAAGTCAAGATCTCTACAAGTCATAAATTTAATGTTATAGAGAAGTCATTCGAGAACTCTAGAGAGCACCGACGGATAAGCAATATCTACTCGATGGATGAGCAATATCTACTTGACAGATGATAAATATCTACTCGATGGATAAGCAATATCTACTCGATGGATGAGCAATATTTACTCGACGGATGAACTATATATCTACTCGATGGATGAGCAATATCCACCAGGAGTGGAGAAGTCAGGAAAGCTACTCGAGAACTGAAGAAGATATCGACAAGCTAATTTAAAGAACTGGAGATTGGATATATCGTCAAGTCATTCCTTCATTAGAGAACTCAGAGTTATCGATAATTCAAAGTGAAGATATGAAGACAAGAGATCTCGACAAGCTGAAGACCTCTACAAGTCAAACTCAATATGGAGTGCTAGAGATCTCGATAAGCCTATGTACTTATCGAGATGTCAAGTGTTCTATTAATTCAAACTGGAGATCTCGAAGTATAGTCTCAAAGTACAGATATCCAAGATAAACAATCAACAAATAATCCAACAGCTGGATTGACAAGTCTACAAAAAGTAGCTTGAAGAGTGTGCAAGATCAATGGCAAAGATTAACTGACAGAGGAAGATTAATGTAAACACGGGATGCTAAAGATATGCTAAGCCAGAAATGGAAGATTTGCTTTTCTATAAATAGAAATGACAAGTGATAGTTTAGAAAAGCTAATTGCATGTTTATTATCCACTGTGTAAACCAACAGTTAACAGAATTATAAAGTTAACACTGGTCCTCTAGTTAGATGTAACAATTTAGATCAAATCTCTTGTATCACTCTCAAGAAGAAGCTGAGCTCTTTAACATCAAAGAGCTTAGAAATTTTGTAGCAAAACAGGCTTAATTTTTAATATAAAAATTAAGTGAGTTTTAAATATTTGTGTTCTTTATTTTCTGCAAGTTTAAATTCTACATGAACACTTTTCTATCCAAGATTTAATTTACTTTTTTCAACCATTAACTTTCAAGAAAAGCCTAAAATTAAAAAAACACATTCACCCCCCCCCCCTTCTGTGTGTGATTCATTACCTAACAAAGGGTAAAACTGAATTCTCCATTCTTGAACCATATCATCTGATTCATATTGATCTCTTTGGTCCAGTAAATATTATGTCGATTTCCAAGAAGAGGTATACACTTGTAATTGTTGATGAATATATAAGATACACATAGGTATAATTTTTGCACACTAAGGATGAAAATCTATCCATTCTTCTTGATCATGTGAGAGAACTGGAAAAAGGATTAACATACAAAGTGAAGATCATTAAAAGTGATAATGGAACTTAATTCAAGAATAGTTCTATGGAAGAGTTCTGCAAGTACAAGGGAATAAAATAAGAATTCTCTGCCCCTGGAACTCCACAACAAAATGGAGTTGTTTAAAGAAAGAATAGAACTCTCTTAGAAACTACAAGAACCATGATAGAGGAAGCAAAACTGCCTACCTACTTCTGGGCCGAGGCTGTGCAAACTACTTGCTTCACACAAAATGCACATTGATCAACAGGCATGGTAAAACACCATTTGAGATGGTAAAGGGAAAAAATCCAAATTTGAAATACTTTCACATTTTTGGTTGTAAATGTTTTGTTCTCAAAACTTATCTAGAACAGCTACCAAATTTGATGTGAAAGGTGATAAAAACATTTTTATGGGATATCCATTGTCTACAAAAGCCTTCAGAGTCTACAATTTGAGAACAAGGACAGTCATGAAGTCTATACATATATCTTTCGATGACAAGAAGATCACAAGTCTAGAAGATGCAGATGACCATGATGAGTTGAGATTTGAAAATGAAGTACCATATGCTGAATAGTTAAATCCTGGTATTCTGACAAATCCTGAAACAGTAAATCCTGATATCACTCTAAACTTTGGTGATCCATATGATTGTGGAAATTATAAAAATGCTGAATCATATGTTGAGGGGGAGCAACATACTTTACATCAAGAGTCTTCTACAAGTGATTCAACTCAAGAGACATCAGTAAATAATACATCAGACACAAATTCCTCAAGTTCTGACGGATCAGGTACTGATAGCACTGGAAATACTGATTTAGGGGGATAATCAGGAGGTGACAGTTGTACTAATCAAAGAGATTCAAGAGAGTTCATGGATCAAGGGGGAGGTTCTACTTCAAGGAGTCAACTTCCATCTGCAAGAAAATGGTCTAAGTCATACACACCTGACTTGATCATTGGCAATCCTGATATTGGTGTAATGACCAAAAAAGCCACTTAAAATGAATGTCTCTACCATTCTTTTCTATCTCAAACTGAACCAAAGAAAGTGGAAGAAGATCTTCAGGATGCTGACTGGTGTCACAACAATGCAAGAGGAGCTCAATAAATTTGAAAGGAACAAAGTCTGGACTCTTGTTCCAAGACCAAAGAACATATCAATTATTGGTACAAAGTGGGTGTTCAGAAACAAAACTGATAGTGAGGGCATCATTACAAGAAATAAAGCAATACTGGTTGCAAAGGGTTACTCTCAGCAAGAAGGCATTGATTATGATGAGGCATTTGCTCCAGTTGCAATACTTAAGGCAATTAGAATTTTTCTAGCCTATGCTGCTCACATAAAGTTTAAACTATTCCAAATGGATGTAAAAAGTGCTTTTATGAATGGAGAACTCGAAGAGAAAGTTTATGTTGAACAACCTCCAGGGTTCATTGATCCAAAATATCCAGATCATGTTTACTTACTCGATAAAGCACTCTATGGACTAAAACAAGCTCCAAGGGTATGGTATGAAACACTTGCTCTATTTCTGTTAGAAAGTGGTTTCATAAGAGGTGCAATTGATAAAACCTTGTTTTATAAATATCATGGTAAAGACTTGTTATTAGTACAGATAAAAGTTGATGATATCATTTTTGGATCTACTAATGATAAACTCTGCAAAAGGTTTGCAAAGATAATGCAGTCAATGTACCAAATGAGTAATGATGAGAGAATTGAATTATTTTCTGGGTTTACAAGTAAAATAGACTGAAGAAAGAATGTTCATAAATCAATCCAAATACACCAGGAATTTGCTCAAAAGATTTGGAATGCAAGATAGTTCAACTGCAACAACTCCCATGGCCATAGCAACCAAGTTAGATTTAAATACTGGTTCATCAGTAGATATAACTAACAACAGAGGTATGAATGGCTTACTCTTATATTTGATTTCTAGTAGACTAGATATCATGTATACTACCTATCTATGTGCAAAGTTCCAAGCTGATCCAAGGGAACCTCATCTATTAGCTGTGAAAAGAATTTTTAAATATCTCAAAGGCACCATGAATCTTGGATTATGGCATCCTAGAGATTCAAATTTTAAGCTAATCGGATATTTAGATGCTGATTTTGCAGGATGCAAAATAGACAGGAAAAGCCCTTTTGGAAGCTGCCAATTTCTTGATGGCAGATTGGTTTCTTGGTTTATCAAGAAAAAAAGTCCATTTCCACATCAACTGCAGAAGCTGAGTATATTATTGCAGGAAGATGTTGTGCTCAAATTATATGGATGATGAATCAGTTATAGGATTATGGGTTAGACTATTATGCTATTCCTATATATTGTGATAATCAAAGTGCTATTACAATGACAGGAAATCCAGTACAACATTCGATGACTAAACACATCAGCATAAGGTACCATTTCATAAGGGAACATGTGGATGCAGGTATAGTGAAATTGGTCTTTGTTCCAACAGATTAGCAATTAGCAGACATATTCACCAAGTCTCTCTGTGAAGCTACCTTCACAAGATTGGTGAATGAATTGGGAATGATATCAGGACATTTCTCAAACTCTGATAACTAAGGAATAACTACTAATAGTTAAAGTATGGTATCTTATTATTATGTATCAGTACTTGCTAGATACTAATTATTATGTTAAATTATGATGCCATGATAGCATGCAATTAATTTATATTAATCCTAGCTGGTAGCTGCATGTTAAACTCTGATTATGTGTATAAGCTCTGATATTGGTCAAACTTGTTTTGACTGATAGATCTTGACAGTAGTTGTTAAATTCTTATATTGGTCAAACTTATGTTGACTGATAAATCCTGATAGTTGTTGATTAAATACTGATAATAGTCAAACTCTGATTGACTATTATATTATGATGATAATTTTTGAATTTATTCACATATTGTTTTAATCTGTATTTTGATTACAGGGTTGAAGTTATTTGTAAGTAGGTAATTTTTCCATGATTACAGTTGTTTACGCGATGGCGTGATGGAAAACGTCCAGTTAATACAAAACTTTATTCTCGGTAAATGTGCATGCAGTAACACACGTTTACATGATTACTTTTACAATCAATCATATACTGCCACGTTTCCCAATAAATTGAATTGTTTCTAAATTAGTGGAGTTATGTGTTATACGAAATCAATTCTTGATTTCAATTAACAATTTACTCATCTCTATTACTTTTCTCTCTACTACTTTATCTTCTCTCACCCATAAACTCTAAAACCCTAATTTCTGTACGAAAACTTTTTCTTGCAAATTAACCATGATTTCGCCAGTTGCTTCTAAACCATTTGATTATGGTGGTGCAAAGTTTGTGACTAACAACTATTCTGCTATCCTGAATAACAACAGTGTAAATGTTGATTTTCACATTTTTCAGGACTTTCTTAGATCCAGTGACATTGGGTTTGCTCTCACAGCTCCACCCACAATCTATGGTGACCAGGTGCTTGCTATGTGGAGGATCGAAGTCTATGATGATGGAGGAGCTAATGGGTTTCCAAATATTGTGTTTGAATTTGATAATAAAACAAGGATTGTAACTCCTCAAACGGTAAGGTATGCATTACAGTTTCCTACTCATAACTCCTACATTACCTTTGTGGGAGATGCTAAAAGTAGGAGATTCTTTACTGAGATAGGGTATGATAAATATTTGAAGAACTATAGGGTATGACAAGGATTTGAAGAACCTTGGTCAGTTAAAAAGGAATGGTCTTAGGAAGGAATGGAATTTATTCTTTGACTACATCACAAAGGCCTTCAATAACAAGTCTTCTAACTTTGATGCTCTGCCCATCATGACACAACAGATAGGGTACTCTCTAATTCATGGTACCAATTATAAATTTGGTAGAGTAGTTTTATCTTTCATAGGTGATAGATTATCTGCTGATGGGTATATTGTGTATTATACTAGATTCTGTCAGTTGATTTTTAATGTCTGTTTCCCTGATATCCCTATCTCCAATAATCAAATTATGTATGTATTTAAGCTAACAAAGAGGGCTTTCTCTGATTTAATCTCATAAGATGAAAAATGGTTGAATTTAGCTCCCTTGAGGTTGCCATTGGTTGCTAGGAACTTGCTCATTACAAGGCTTCCTGAGACTTATGGTTTGCCTAACAGACAGAGTGCTAAGCTGTAGGAAATTACCATTGGGAACCCTCCTGTAGCTCACCCCAGCACAACAACCCAAACACAAACTCAACCACCACAACAACCACAAACAGAAGCCACCTCAGGTGTCTCCCAAAAGGCTCCTGTTATTAAAAGAAAGAAAGAATTGGCTAAGAGAGCTACAAATCCTACTACAGCTAAGTCAAAAGCTAAAGCAAAAAAAGTTTATCATTCTTCTAAACCTTCAGAATTTGTCAAAAGGAAACTTGTGCTTGCTGGATTAGAATCGGATTCAGATGAGGACAATGCTACCTTATCTTCTAGATTTTCAAACCTGTCATTTGGTTCTTCTCCAAGACCAGTTGTACTACCAACTAATGAGGGCATAACTACTGGTGCTGGTACAAGCCCAAGGACAAAGAAAAAAAGACTGGTCAAAGCATACTACAATCAGAACTTGCTCTAGATTAAAAAGGAAATTTATGAGGAGACACGGAGTGCATCTTCTCCAAATCCTGAATTCTAGACAACTACTGATGTACTTGTGGAACTGTCTGATTCTCCAGTAAAGCAATACAGCAGAGAACAAGAGAAATATCTCATGAACAAGTTGAAGAGTGTGTCAAGAGGCTACAAGGGAAAGGGATTTTCCCTGGATCAAGAACACAAGAACCTATATCTCAAAAGGTTAGAGCAGCTGCAACTCCTGATCCAATCCCACAAGAACCTGCATCTCAAAATGATGTAGCAAATGTTAAAAGAATTGAGCCTCTTGCTCAGAAATTATCTCAAGAATGGGATGATGCTGCAACTTCCAGAATTCATGCAGAAGTGTCTCAAATCAAAGATTTCTGCAGACAATTTGATCCTAAAAGATTCAGCCAGATAACTATTTTTCAAGAAGAGCCTGCTCAGGAGTTCAACACTGCAAATATGGAGAAGAGTACACAAGAACCAGGGTGTCAAAGTCATCCAGCAACTCATGATTCTCCATCCATACAAGAAAAATTGCATCAAAGTTACAATGAAGGCTTCACTCCTTCTGCAATTACTCTAGTTATAGATGTTGAAGGCAGAATTCACCCGTCTCCACCATCTACTGATATCTTATCAGTACCACCACTGAATGTCTGTAAGGAAGTTGAATCTTCAGATTCACAAGGTGCATAGAGTACACAAGAAACAGTTGATGAACTATAGTCTGTTGACCCTCCGATAAACTTTGATGTACCAAGTGCTGATAATCTCCCTGCAAGTTTAAGTACTGATACTTTCCTGTAGTCCATTCAATCTACTATTCCACCATCTGTAGCAATCCATGTTTTTTTGAAAAACATTCCATTTATTCTACTATTTCATCACCTGAGATTCTCCATGTTGTTGTTGAAGATATAGTAGCACAACGGTCCATTCATAAAGTTCTATCCACTATAGATTCACCACAACACTCTGTTAAGTGGCATTTATGTCCACTTAGAACGTCCTATAAAGGCTTGACTTGAAGTTTTGTACTTGAGTTATTTGTGTTTTTCATGTGTTTTTTTAGTGTTGTTGCATTTCAGGCATAATTGAGGGATCAAGGAGATTTTGCATTGCTATGATGGTAAATTGGTGTTAGGAATGTGTGTAGGATGAAAGCTCATGGAAAGCCATCTCAAACCAGTCAAGAAAATAAAAATCAGAACTTTTTCCAGAATGTCAGTGCGCCCGCGATGTGCTGGCGCGGCCCGCGCTGTGCTGGCGCGGCCCGCGCCAGAGAAACAGAAGGACAGCGCGCCCACACTGATAAAGCGCGCGGCTGCGCCGGGTCGAAAGCTGAGAATCATGTTTCAAGTACAAGAGTGATTTTCTGGACTTCTTTTCTGATTGAGCTGCTATATGAAGACAACTTAAAGAGATTTTTCAGAAGAGAGTTTAAGGAGAAGACATCGAGAATACCTAAGAGCACAAATACAACCAAGGCGAAGAGGATCTAGTTTATTCTTGTGATTCTTCATTTTAAGTTGTAATCTTGGATTCTAGTTTTCTTGTTTGTTAAACCTATACTCTTATTTAACATACTTTGATTAATTGTTCAGTTTTCTAAAGACTTAGTTTATTATACCATGCTTTCATCCGAACCCACGGTGATGATGAGTTCGGTTATGGGCTAATCATTATCATGGGGTTCTGGCGGATTTACTTATGTATTTCAATAGTTAATATGTTTTGATACCTTAGTGTGTGGTGATTGTATGATATCCTAGTATTGGTTGTGCTTATTCATATTATGAGTGTCGCGAACTTATAAGATGACGTGTTAATTTCTATTGAAGCGAAAGTGAATATAAGGGTTTAGAACTTGCCATGCTGGCATAGGTTCATGTACATGATATAAATGATTCATAGGTAATTTTAACCATCTTACTTGCCCTATGTAATCACGATAGATAACTTGTTCATTAAACCGTTATATTGTCAAATTCTATAGATATATAGAGTCTCAATATAATTGGTGTTTATTCAGCTTTTATCTCTTTTATGAATGTCTGGTAGTAGGGTATTCGTACAATGGAAGTTGGCGCTTACTAGTTTCGTGTTATCTAATTAGTGTCATCACCATTGCATGCTAAGGTTAAGAACAAAAAGGCTATTGAATCAAGTAGTTATGAAGTTAGAACCCCATCGTTGTGTTATATAAGTAAATCAACCTTTTAATCTCTTAGTTAATTGCATGTTAGTTATTATTCTTAGTTATAAACAATTTCAACTCGTTATCATCTAGCATTGAATAATAACCATACCATCGTTGCATAACTGCATTGATTAAAATTAACCTAAACTAGTCTTTGTGGGAATGAACTAGAATTAATTCTATATTACTTGCGATCGCGTATACATGCGTGAATATTAGCGCATATTTTCGTCCTAACAAGTTTTTGGCGCCGCTGTTGGGGACTCGGTGTTAATTTTTAGTTTATGTGCTTGTCATCAGTGGTAGTTAAAGTTCACTGAAATGGATATTATTACTTACTTGGGTACTTGTTGTATTTCAGGTACTCTAGAGAGCGTGTATGCTAACGTGTTCTCGATCTCGCAAGAGAACACTGGATAAAGCGGAGGAAGTAGTTAAAGAAGTTCTTGTTGAAGAGAAGGTTGAAGAAGCTTTTGTTGAGGAGAAAGTTGAAGAAGAAGCTCTAGTCATAATGGGTGATCAAGCAGCGAATCCTAAGGCTTTAATGGACTATTTTAAGCCGAAGATCAATGATATTCATTCTAACATTTCAGGACAGCCATCACGACTAACACCTTTGAAATCAAATCGAGCACTATTCAGATGATACATAATTCAGTTCAGTTTGGGGGTTCTCCTATAGAAGATCCTAACATGCACATCAGGGATTTCATCGAGATCTACGACACTTTCAAGTTCAATGGAGTTACTGAAGATGCTATAAAGCCGAGGCTTTTCTCATTCTCTATGAGGGATAAGGCTAAGTGTTGGTTGCATTCTCTACCACCAGGCTCTATTACTACTTGGGAAGATTTGGCTCAGAAGTTTCTCACTAAATTCTTCCCTTTGGCGAAGACTACTGCAATCAGGAATGCTCTTACTCAATTTGCGCAATAAACGGGGGAATCTTTGTGTGAGGCTTTGGATCGCTACAAGGAGATGTTCAGGAAGTGTCCTCATAATGGGATGCCTGACTGGATGATCATTAACTATTTTTACAATGGGTTGGGTGCAACTTCTAGATCCATGCTTGATGCAGCATCAGGAGGAGCCTTATCGGCTAAAAGCTATGATGAAGCTTATGAATTGATTGAACTGATGGCTGATAATGAATACCAGAACCCAACTCAGAGAATGCTTCAAGGCAAGGTAGCAGGAATTCTGGAAGTAGATACAACTACTGCTATAGCTGCTCAACTTCAGGCTTTGGCGATGAAGGTGGATTCATTGACTAATTTTGGAGTTAATCAGATCACTAGTGTTTGTGAGCTTTGTACTGGTGCGCATGAGACGGAGCAGTGTGCTATTTCTAGTGAATCAGCTCAGTTCGTGAGCATCTTTCAGAGGTCGCATCAACCATCTTCAGCCATCTATCATCCCAACAACCGCAATCATCATAACTTCAGCTGGAGCAACACTCAGAATGCAGTGCAACAGCCTTATCAGCAGTATGCAACTAAGAAATACAACCCTCCTGGTTTTCAGAAACCGTAATACGCACTAAGAAAATAACTCCAACTATAACAATCTAATGAAAAATCTGAATTAGAGGAGTTGAGGCTCATGTGCAAGAGCCAAGCGGTTTCTATTAAGACCTTGGAGAATTAAATTGGGAAAATTGCCAGTGTCTTGCTGAATCAACAACCTGGTACACTCCTTAGTTACACTGAAGTGCCATGCAAGAGGGAAGTTAAAGAGTAGGTCAAGGCAATCACATTGAGGTCTGGGAAGGTTGCAAATCCTGAAAAATCTCCAGTTCCAGAAGTTGAAGTTGTGGCTGAAGAAGAAGTGCAGAAGGAAGCAGAAGTGGAACCAAGGAAGATAACTATTGTCAACACTCCTCCTGAGGGTAATACAGGGGAAAACAGGTCTATCCTCCAACTCCTTTTCCTAAGAGGTTGTAGAAGCAAAAGTTGGATAAGAAGTTTGCGAAGTTTCTGGAGGTGTTCAAGAAACTTCATATCAACATACCTTTCGTTGAAGCTCTTGAGAAGATACCTAGCTATACAAAGTTTATGAAAGATATTCTCTCTCAAAAAGTGAAGCTCGTTGAAATAGAGACCGTTGCTCTCACAGAGGAATGCAGTGTTGTGATGCAACAAAAGTTACCTCCGAAGCTTAAAGATCCTGGAAGCTTCACTGTTCCCTGCACCATCGGAAAAGTGTCATTCGATAAATGCTTGTGTGGCTTGGGAGCTAGCATCAATTTGATGCCTTTGTCTATCTTCAAGAAGTTGGATTTACCTGATTCAAAGCCTACTTATATGTCCTTGCATTTGGCCGATCGCTCTATTACATATCCACGAGGCATTGTGGAGGATGTCTTGGTCAAGGGGGACAAACTCATCTTTCCTACTGATTTTTTAATTCTTGATTTCGAGGAGGATAAGAAGATTCCCATAATCTTGGGAAGACCATTCTTGGCTACTGGCTGAACCTTGATTGATGTGCAGAAGGGGGAGCTCACTATGTGAGTACTGGATCAGGATGTGACTTTTAATGTGTTCAATGTTATAAAATTTCCTACCGATAATGAGGAGTGCTTAAAAGTGGAGTGGGTCGATTCTGTGGTTACTTCAGAACTTGATCAAATGCTAAGGTCTGATGCCTTAGAGAAGGCCTTGTTGGGGAATTCATATAGAGAAGATGATGAAGGTGATGAGCAGTTGCAGTATTTGAATGCTTCTCCTTAGAAGCGAAGGCTGGATATGCCTTTTGAATTTCTTGGATTGAGGAGCTGAACAAATCTCCAAAGTGTCTCAAGCCATCTATTGAGGAAGCTCCTACACTCGAGTTTAAATCATTTCCTGAACACTTAAGGTATGTTTTTTAGGTGATGCATCTACTTTTCCTGTTATTATTGCATCGGACCTTTGAGGTAGTGATCAGGAAAAGCTCTTGAGAATTGTGAGAGAGTTCAAATCAGCAATTGGGTGGACTATAGCAGATATCAAGGGAATCAACCCTTCTTATTGCATGCATAATATTCTACTAGAGGAAGGTAAAAAGCCTACTGTTGAGCAATAGAGAAGGCTAAATCTAATAATGAATGAGGTTGTGAAGAAGGAAATTCTTAAGTGGCTAGATGCAGGGATCATTTTTTCCATTTCTGATAGTTCGTGGGTGAGTCCAGTTCAGTGTGTGCCGAAGAAATGAGGCATCACAGTTGTTGCTAATGAGAAGAATGAGCTCATTTCTACTCGAACAGTTACGGGGTGGAGAGTTTGCATGGATTACAGGAAGCTGAACAAAGCCACAATGAAGGAACACTTCCCTCTTTCTTTTATTGATCAGATACTTGACAGGTTGGCTGGGCATGAGTTGTAACACCCCCAGATCCGGGGTCGGGGATCCGGGTCGTCACGAGTTCCATTTCCCTTAATAACACCCAATCTTAATAATTACTCAACTACTCTGTACTGTGACCCCACAATAAACACACACACCACACGTTATAGTCTCAAAGATGAACATCCAAAAATAACCACAAGTCATTTTATTCCACAATTATCTGCCAATACACCTTAAAAGGTTTTCTGAATAAATTTACATTTCTTTGCCATTATTACAATTCATAAATATAAATAAATCTGGTACATCAAAAGTTGAAAGCCTAGCCTATTGGTAGTTCCTACCTCAGCTACGGCGGCATCAATGCTTCTAGAAAACTGCGGAACGTCTCCTAATCGCTTGCAAATCGGGAGCTTGGTTCTGTTCATCTTTTCTATCTGTTGTTGTGTGATGAAAGAAGAAAGCAAGGGTGAGCAGCAAGCCCACCAAAATAATATGTATAATGATTAATAGTATATGAGCCTACTCATAATACTCATGAAAGTCTTGGTCAAAAGAAATGAACCAAGTTTGATATCTTAATGCGATGAAGTCGCAAAATATTCAGTATATATACATATATACTTTTCAAAATATTGGAAGTCCTCTTCCATGCATAATATACACAAAGTCCCAGTGTATAACTGTATAAAAAAATATCGTTGCAAGGTGATCTCATATATCTAACCTTGTCTCAACGTTTTTCTGAAAATCTTTGTCATTCATAAGACACTTATTAATTAGATATAAGTTTAAAAGATGAGGTTACCAAATACCCCAATATACTTATATCTTTCCCAATACTACTTGAACTACCGCCGTTCAACTTATAATCAGTTTCAAAAGTTCATCACATAGATGAGACTACAAGACAAGATTTGAATAGATTCAATCTTTGAAATATTATTAAAGGAAATGAAGTTATGATATACTTCATTTAGTTCTGATATATATATATATATATATATATATATATATCCACATATACATCTTCTTTATACATTTCCTGAAAACCTCTGTCATGTAAAGTATGAACAGAATTGCAATATCCAATAAATTTTGGAAAGGAAAAGAATTTGGCATAAACCAGATATCTTGCTGATCAGGCAAAGATACCCATAAGTAACCTTTTCTACTAGTAGATGGACGAATTCCCCACTGGTCATCACCCTGGTCGTAATAGGACCTTATGCTGGACTGCCACTCAGCCACTTATGCATTTGATGGACTCCCACTGAGCCACTTACACTATCATGGACGCCCACTGAGCCCATGTTGCTTATGCCGACTCAATAGATGGACTTACTTCCCGAACGTTGGGTAAGTAATCAATTCATTTACCAAAACTGCAACCGTGTTGCGAATATAAAATACACCACAGAGCCGGATCCCTCAGGTTTTGAGCGAGTATTTAAATCCCCTTAAAAAGGAAGATCTTAAATATAAAAATGAGTTTTGGGATCCGCTCTAACTTTTAAAAATCATTTTGAAGACTCGAAAATACTTTAAAGAGTGTTTGGAGTAATGCTGATTTAATGAAGTAAATCAGTCCCCAGTATATTTAGAAAATGACTGAATATTATTATTTAAATAATATTTCCATAAAGAATAATCTTTATAAAAATAATTGAAGTAGAAGTATTAAAACTTATACTTGAAACGAGTATTAAATAACCAAAGATATACTTATATGAAAGTACTATCTTTATTTGAATAATCGAAAATAAGTTTGATTATTGACACCTTATTCCTTAAAAAAATAAAGAATATATCTCAGCAAATAATCGGAGTCATAGATCCTCAAATGAATATTCAAATAATATTCATTAAATAATATAAACTGAGTCATAAGCCCTCGAATGAATATTCAAATAATATTCAGATAATAAAATAAAAGGAGTCATAAGTCCTCGAATGAATATTCAAAATAATATTCATTTAATAAAATAAAAGGAGTCATACGCCTTCGAATAATATTCGAAATAATATTCAATAATAAAATAAAGTTAAAGTTATCGAATAAACCTTATTCGATTAATAGTTTTGAAAACTATGACCATATATATATATAAGTATATATATATATATTTATATCCATATATACAAAATCTACTCGGGATCCTCGACTCCCGGTTTTAGAAAATATTTTCACCTTTGGGTCCCTGTACTAAGGGTATATGCAAATTACCGCTATCCTCTAACATAGGTATTATCAACTGAATCAACAGATATGTATTGAAAGAATGTGAAACAGGCATGCATATATATATACCATAGCAGCATGCTTCAATATATTGCAACATTTGCTAATTAACCAACATGCATCTATCGCAAGATAATGCAAATACATATACTCATCACAACAACAGTTATAACGGGTAGAAAAACTTGCCTGGGCGACTTGGGGTGATAAAAGGCTCGGGACGAGTTTGGTAACCTATAAACAACAAGTAAGTTGGAATTAAACCAAAGTCACTTGTAAATCTATACTTTAACTAACTTAGACTCTAGCGCTTATTCTGCGCTTACTGATTTGCTTAAGTCACCCGGGTACCCTCGGCTCCACCATTTTTAATAATTTAATCCTTTACGAGTTTTAAGGCGATTCCTTCGCGAGTGTCTTACCAACTGCCTAACACACTTACCATAAGTGTTTCATACATTAATTAACCCTTTTTGGTCTTTAACCTATGTTTCAAAGTAAGGCGAGGGGAAAAGTTTCGTTCGCGAAACGCCGTTACTTGAAACGGTCGTTTCTCCTAAACCGTGCATCGGAATCGAACGAACTACATATCAAAACGAAGCTCGTAACATGAGCTATCTAAACATGGCAGTGGTCATAATCTAGCAGGGGGTTCTCGGGTCCTAATGCTATGCACAAAAACAGTCCAAAGAAAATCGGACGTTACGACGGCTATGTTTACGCGATTTCCAATATTTTAAACCATTCAAACCCATTCCAAATCAACCTCAAATCCAACATACAACCAACATCCAACCTCATCACATCATAACAACCCCAACCAATTCAATTTAATCATTCATACTTATGCCTAAGCTTAACTTTAATCATACTTAAGTTCTTTTCATCAAAACCTCAACATTTACCATTCCATTTCACTACCATTTCAAATCCCAAACTCTAATCACAACAACAAGCTACAATATCATCCTACTAATCAAAATCATCTTATAATATATAGGAATCTAGGGTTTGGAGATGGTATACCTTCCTTGAAGTGGTGGGAGGAGCTAGGAAGCCTTAAGAAGCTTTGAGAAGTCTTAGGAATGCTTGGATCTTCAAGGAAAACAAGAAAAACTTCAAGTTAAAAACTTGAAAACACTATTCATAGTCTTCTTCTTTGATTAAATGAAGAAGATGGAGAAGGAATTGATGGCTTAAACTCATGATATAGCCCTAACTAAGCATGAAGATGATTAGGGAATTAACTCACCAATTTAGGAAGCTTGGATCTTGAATTTTTGAATTCTTGCCCATTTGCAATAGTAAAAAGCCGAGAGCATGATGAACCATGCCTTGGTTTCTTTTTGATTTTGATGAAAATGATTTTGCTTGGCTTGGTTGGCTTGTTTTTGTGTTTGATTTAGTTAATTACCTTGTTGCCCTTGAATTTGTGTGGTTAAAAAGCCACCACACCTCCTTCCTTCCCAAGTCATGCTTGTGTCACCTTGCACATGTCATAATGCTCCCACTTGTCCACACCTTGTGGTTTGATGATGTCACAATCCCTGGCTTCTTGTACAAGCTTGTCTCTTGGTCACTTATTTGTTTTACGGTTCGCTTATCTTTCGTTCTCGTTTATCGTTTGAGGGATCATACCCGGGATCTTATTACTTAGGTTCCCTTAACCTTTCTCAATATATTATATTCCTTTTATGATCCTCTCCTATAATCCTTTAATTTAAATCCTTTTTATCCTGTTACCTTATACTCAATTCTCTCCGTATCTTGTGGATTTCCGGGAAAAATCAAAGTGTTCGGAATTGGATTCTGACGATCTTTACATACACTTAAATACTTCATAGAGTACTAATAATATCCCAGAATATCCATAACAGAACCCCTACATAGTGGGGCGTGAAAAGTTTCTTCATTCAGCTAAAACACTATTCACAAGGGTTACAAAAAGTTGAAAATTTTGGGGTTATTACATGAGTACTATTTTCTTCTGGATGACTATTCGGGCTATAATCACATTTTCATTGCTCTAGAAGATCAGGAAAAGACTACCTTCACATGTCCGTTTGGGACTTTTTCCTTCAGAAGAGTTTCTTTTAGTTTGTGTGGTGCACCTGCCACATTTTAGAGATGCATGATGGCTATCTTCTATGACATGATTGGTCAGAATGTGGAGGTGTTTAAGGACAATTTCTCTATGTTCGGTAATTCTTTTGACGAGTGCTTGCAAAATCTCGGCGCTGTTCTTAAAAGGTGTGTTGAGACCAATCTGGTTCTCAATTGGGGGAAATGTCATTTTATGGTGCAATAGGGCATCATTCTTGGGCACAAGATCTCTGGTAAAGGTCTCGAGGAGGACAAAGCCAAGGTGGGGGTCATTGAAAATCTTCATCCACCAATTTCTGTTAAGAGAGTCCGCCGCTTTCTTGGTCATGCGGGTTTCTATCGGCGTTTCATCAAGGACTTCTCTAAAATCTCTAAACAATTGTGCAATTTGTTAGAAAAAGATGTTCCTTTCAAGATTGATGACGAGTGTCTAGCGGCTTTTGAGAGCTTAAAGAATTTGTGATGCAAATGACTATACAGTTGGTGCAGTTCTTGGGCAAAAAAAGAACTATATATTTCATGTGGTCTACTATGCTAGTAAGACCCTCAATAGTGCTCAACTGAACTATACTACTACTGAGAAGGAGCTATTGGCTATGGTTTTGAGATGTTTCATTTTATTTTCTTGGGACGAAGGTGACAATTTTCACTGATCATGCTGCGATTCGCTATCTCATCTCGAAGAAGGACTCGAAGCCTAGATTGATTCGATGGGTTCTTTTACTTCAGGAATTTCAGTTAAAGATCAAGGACAGGAAAGGTACTGAGAATCAAGTGGCTGATCATCTCTCACGGTTAGAAGATCCGAGTGCAACTTCACAGGATAAAACATTGATAAATGAGTCTTTTCCCGATGAGCAGCTTTTGGGGTGCAAGAGGAAGAACTGTGGTTCACAGACATTGTGAACTACCTTATGAGCAATATTATGCCTCCAGATTTGTCTTCTGCTTAAAGGAAGAAGTTTGTTCATGAGGTGAAGTGGTACATGTGGGATGAGCCATTCCTGTTTAGGCAAGGAGCTGACCAAAACATCAGGAGATGTATTCCGTGCAGCGAGACGGAGGGTATCTTGCGATATTGTCATTCGACTGTTTATGGAGGCCATTATGGTGGAGAAAAGACAACAGCTCGTATCCATCAAGCGGGATTTTTCTGGCCTACATTATTTAAGGATGCGCATCAGTTTATTTTGGAGTGTGATCGATGCCAGCGTGTTGGTAATATGTCCAAGAGGGATGAGATTCCTCTTAATATGCTTCTCAAGGTTGAGTTCTTCGATGTTTGGGGAATTGACTTCATGGGGCCACTTGTCTCATCTTGCAATAATCAGTATATCTTGTTGGCGGTTGATTATGTCTCGAAATAGGTTGAAGTCAAGGCTTTGCCAACAAATGATACAAAGGTAGTGCTTAATTTTCTTCACAAGCAGATATTCAGAAGATTTGGGACTCCAAGAGTCATAATCAGTGACGAGGGATCGCATTTCTGTAATCACAAGTTCACTGTTATGATGCAGCGATATAATGTGAATCATCGCATTGCTACAGCCTACCATCCTCAGACTAATGGTCAAGCTGAGGTATCTAAAAGAGAGATCAAGCGTATTTTAGAGAAAGTTGTGTGTCCATCAAAGAAGGATTGGTCTTTGAAACTGGATGAAGCTGTTTGGGTGTATCGGACAACAAACAAGACTCTGTTAGGCATGTCACCATTTTAGTTGGTTTATGGAAAAGGATGTCATTTGCCCGTGGAGCTCAAGCATAAAGCATATTAGGGTTTGAAGAAGTTGAACCTTAATATGGATGCAGCTGGAAAGAAAAGGATATTTTCGGCTTCAAGCGTATGAGAACAACAAAATGTATAAGGAGAAAGTTAAGAGATGGCATGATAGAGGTCTAGTGCTCAAATCATTTGTGTCGGGGAAACAAGTTCTTTTGTTGAACTCTCTTCTCCGTCTTTTTCCTGGAAAATTGAAGTCTAGGTGGTCAGGGCCGTTTGTTATCAAAACTGTGTTTCCACATGGAGCGATAGAGATTTTTGAGAATGATCCAGGCCAAGCTTTCAAGGTGAATGGATAGCAGTTGAAGTATTACTATGGAGATACGACAAACTATGAGGTGGTTAGTGCTATTTTATTTTCCACTTGTTCTCGGGAATTCTACATCAAGCTAGTCACGTAAACCAAGGGCTTCTTGGGAGGCAACCCAAGTTTGGTGAACATTAGTAGATAGAGGAAGAAGAAAATAAGGAGAAAACTACAAAAAAATTAGAAAAAAAGAAAAAAATTAGTGCCAACTACAATAGCACGGCGCGCCCGCGCTTGGATGCAGGGCGGCCGCTCTGGAATTCTAGTAGCACGGCGCGCCCGCGCTACCAAGCGGGGCGGCCGCGCTGGCTCCCTGCTGGAAAAAAATAGAAAAATTGAAATTTCAAACACAAAATCAATTACATCTGAATTTACCTCTCCCACCTTCCATATTTCCCTCTTCAAATATGTTTCAAACAACCCATTACTCCCATTATTCCTATAATCAATTCCTACTTCTATTCTAAACCTAATTATATTCCTATATATACACACACTTATACACAATCTTCTCCATCACTTTTTCAATTCTCAAAAATCTAAATCTCTCTTGCTTACATCTTTTCTCTCAAATTCATTCGATTTAATGGCACCTAAGAGACAACGGACCCAAGTTAGCAGCATCACCGCCAATTCTTTGAGTGTAGGCGGTGTGAGGCCTAGGTTTTCTACTCCTGAGGCTGAAGCGGAGTATACGAGATTGCTGTCGAAGCCGATAGCCAAGGAGAGAGGATTTCTGCCATCGGGGAGGGATGGGAAGTTGCTTGAGATGATTCTGGAGGTGGGTTAGGTCGCTTTTTGTGAGACACCCGCTATTATACCTATGAGTGTGGTTTGCGAGTTTTACACGAATGTGAAGGCGTATAAGAATGGTTTTACTGTGGTGAGGGGGTTGATTGTGGATTACAGTGTTGAGGCTATTCGTTAGGTGATAAATCAGCCCGAGAGACAACCGGGTCAGGATGATTGGGTGACGAAGACCGGCGAGGATTTAACTTGGATTTGATTATTGTTACGTTGTGTGTTCCTGAGACTCATTGGAAGTTTAAGAGGGGCACGAATGAGTATTCCATTTTCCCTGCCTCGTGGTATAAACAGGTATGCCCGTGCATGGAACTCTTTTATTTGCGCTACCATTATGCCTTCATCACATGTGCATGATGTTACGATGGACCGGGAAAAGTTGTTGTGGGGTATTCTGCAGGGTGATTATGTGGACTTGGGTCTGTGATTTATCAGGGTATTTTAAGGTTTCCTGCGAGGGAGTACTACGGGTTCTATACTTTATGTGTCTATTGTGACGAAGTTGTGTGTGGCGGTTGGAGTTCATTGGCCAGCACACGAGCAGCTGCAGATGCCTAGTGCCCCGATTGACAGTTTGACGATAGCCGTGATGCAGGATTGGTACGGAGGGAAGCCTGATCCGAAGGGGCTCGGTTACTCATATGATCACTTTCCAGGTGGACGGCCAGCACCTCAAAAATATGTTGGTGGGATGACTCAGGAGAGCAGAGCAGCATGAAGAACTCAGTTGGGCGAGGCCAGTCCTTCACAGTCGCAGCAGCAGCAGGATGATGAGAGCAGTGTTGGTTTGGGTTCAGCGCAGTATATGCGCTTGATAAGGATGATGGATGCCATGCATGACATCCATAGTAGGTTTGCACATGATCTCACCCAGTTGGGGACTGCATTCAGAGCTATAGGAGTTGATATCCAGTGGTCAGTTTTCGGTGAGGACTCTGTGTACCCGCCTCCTAACACTCCTGACACTCCACCCATTGAGGGTGATGATCCTGGTTTCGACTAGGTATGCCTGATTCCTTACTATTACCTTCACTGAGGATAGTGAATATTTTAAGTTTTGGGGTGGTAGTTAAGGAATATGTTTGTGTGAGTCCATATAGTTTGCATATTTATAATAGTTTAGTTCATATAGTTGCATATTTTTTATGTAGTTTTTTTTATTTTGAATGTTAGTATGTTGCATATAGTTGCATATACATTATAACATGATCCCTTAAGTTTGTTTTTCCGATTAATTTGTGATATTGATGCTAGTGTAATGATGTCGTGTGTAGTGATGATTAAGTCCTATCGAGTTGATTTGCATGCTATAAGCAATAAAAATTTCACTAAGTCTTATAGGTTGCTTGAGTGCTAGATCATGATCATGGTTTATTTGTTTGTCGAGGTTTAATTGCTTGTTTATATTTAGAATTTAGGATATTCTCTTAATGGCAATATAACATGGATATTTAAAAATTGGAGGAAAAAAAATTGGATTTCATTGCAAGTTATTATAGCTAGGTGTCAAATGGCTAGTAGCCGGCTCATATTTATATGAGTAGTCTAGGGTTGAGTGAGATAGAGCGAAACACACTCGTTCAGAAATCATGTAAAAAATAAATATAAAAAAAATTGTGTTTATGCATAATTGATCATGAGTGGGCTCTTTAATACTCGAGTTATTAAGTTCTTAGGGGACTTTGTGCCTAGTGACCTAAGGCTTTTATAGTCTGGGATCTGCTAACCTAACACTCGCTACATGGGCATTATTGCATAAGTCTTTTGTGGACCTCACTCATTGCACGATCAAATAAGCATATTTGTGATTGTTTTTCTATTGTAAATAAAAGCATGAATGCATGTAATAATTTCGATATAAGAATTGAAGTGTTATCAGTCATTTTGAGTTTAGCGTTTATTCAATTTATAACCTTGTGATTACCTTGATGAGTAATGAGTCATGATTATTGATCTAGTTGCGAGAGTATATCTTTTAAGCACCTGCACACACGCACGTTTCTGGCTTGTAAGTTGATTTGTGGGATTTGGTTGATCTTTGTGCGAATAACTGAATTTGTTGAGATGTTGCTCATCTGGGTTTAGTTATTATGAGGGGCTCCTCACATTCATGTAGTTGCATTCATGCATTTTTATTTCTTGTTCTTTGAGTCTGTTTATGCTTGAGGACAAACATCGGTTCAAGTTTGGGGGTGTGTTAAGTGGCATTTATGTCCACTTAGAACATCCTATAAAGGCTTGAATTGATGTTTTGTACATGAGTTATTTGTGTTTTTGATGTGTTTTTGTAGTGTTTTTACATTTCATGCATAATTAAGGGATCAAGGAGATTTAGCATTGCTATGGTGCTAAATTGGTGTTAGGAATGTGTCTAGGATAAAGACTCGTGGCCATCTCAAACCATTCAAGAAAATAAAAATTAGAACTTTTTCCAGAATGTCACCGCGCCCGCGTAGTGCTTGCGCGCGCCCGCGCTAGAGAAACAGAAAGACAACGCACCCGTGCTGATGAAGCGCGCGGTCGCGCCAGTTCGAAAGCTGAGAATCCTGTTTCAAGTACAAGAGAGATTTTCTGGACTTCTTTTCTGATTGAGCTGCTATATAAAGACAACTTAAAGACGTTTTTCCGAAGAGAGCTTAAGGAGAAGATATCGAGAAGACCTAAGAGCACAAATACAACCAAGGTGAAGAGGATCTAGTTTATTCTTATGATTCTTTGTTTTAAGTTGTAATCTTGGATGCTAGTTTTCTTGTTTGTTGAACCTGTACTCTCATTTAACGTACTTTTATTAATTATTCAGTTTTATAAATACTTAGTTTATTGTACCATGCTTTCATCGGAACTCACGGTGATGATGAGTTCGGTTATGGGCTAATCGTTATCGTGGGGTTCTAGCGGATTTACTTATGGATTTCAATAGTTAATATGTTTTGATACCTTAGTGTGTGGTGATTGTATGATATCCTAGTATTGGTTGTGCTTATTCATCTTATGAGCGTCACGAACTTATAAGATAGTGTGTTAATCTCTATTGAAGCGAAAGTAAATATATGGGTTTAGAACTTGCCATGCTAGCATAGGTTCATGTACATGATATACATGATTCATAAGTAATTTTAACCATCTTACTTGACTTATGTAATAATGATAGATAACTTGTTCATTAAAATGTTATGTTGTCAAATTCTATAGACATATAGGGTCTCAATATAATTGGTGTCTATTCAGCTTTTATCTCTTTTGTGGATGTCTTGTAGTAGGGTATTCATACAATGAAAGTTGGCGCTTACTAGTTTCGTGTTATCTGATTAGTGTCATCACCATTGGATGTTAATGTTAAGAACAAAAAGGGTATTGAATGAAGTAGTAATGAAGTTAGAATCCCATGTTTGTGTTATATAAGTAAATCAACCTTTTAATCTCTTAGTTAATTGCATGTTACTTAATAATATTAGTTATAAATAATTTCAACTCATTATCATCTTAACATTGAATAATAACCATACCATCATTGCATAAGTGCTTCAATTGAAATTAACCTAAACCATTCTCTCTGGGAACGAACTAGAATTAATTCTATATAACTTGCGATCGCGTATTCTTGCGTGAATAATATAGCATGTTTTCGTCCTAACACACTCCACAGGTACTGGTGCTCTGGAAGTACATCCTGAAGCTCCAGTTCATTTATCTACAATTCTTGAAGATGAGGAGCTAAATGCTGATGGTATGGAAGCTGCTGGATCACATACAACACCAATTTATGATTCTATACTACATGCTGAAGCTGAAGATGAAGTTCAGCAGATAGTTCAAGATCCAGTTGCAAATGAAGAATCTAATAGTGGTGAAGAAGCTGATGTTTTAAATGCTTTTATAGATCCTTAAGAATATCTATTATTCCCTGAAGATATGCCTACACATGTAAGGCAACAGAAGCTGAAGGAGTTAGATGCTAAAAAGAAGCAAGATTATTTTTGATGACATCTGGAATGATAAATGGAAAGATGCTGCATATCCTATTTCCAGAACCAATGTTGTTGAACATCTGAAAATAGCTGAACAGGAAATTCAAAATCCTGACATGCTGAATCATCTGAAAGCATCTTCTCTGATAGTCAGATCTCTGTATACAGCTCAAGAAGAAACTATTTCTCAAATCAATCATATCAAAGAATCTTTGATTGCTTCAAGGCTAACAACTCATCAGCAAATTCAGAAGCAGATTGCACCAATTGTTGCCAGATTGTAATAACCCCAAAGTTTTGAACTTTCTTGTAACCCTTATGAATAGTGTTTTGCTGATTATGCTGAATAAAGAAACTTTTCTTGCCACACTATGTAGGGGTTCTTTGATTGATATTCTGAGATTTTATTAGTACTCTATATGGTATATAAGTGTATGTAAAGATCGTCAGAATCCAATTCCGAACACTTTGATTTTTCCCGGAAATCCACTAGATACGGAAAGAATTGAGTATAAGGTAACAGGATAAAAAGGATTTAAATTAAAGGATTTTAAGAGAGGATCATAAAAGGATTATAATGTATTGAGAAAGGTTAAGGAAACCCCAGTAATAAGATCCCGGGTATGATCCCTCAAACGATAAACGAAAACGAAAGTTAAGCGAACCGTATAACAGATCAGCGGTCATTAGGCAAACAATTAGGAAGTTAATCAAGGAGGTTAGGGATGATGAGGTCATCCAACCAATAAGGAGAGGGCAAGTAAGAGATGATGACACAATAAGGTGATGCAAGCATGACATAGGGAAGGAGGAGGTGTGGTTGGTTTATAACCACACAAATATAAGGTTAATAAGGTAATTAACCAAAAATCAAAACAAAACCAACCAAGCTAAGCTAAACAAATCACAAACACAAAAATCTCTCTTTCTTCCAAGCTTGCTCTCGACTTTTCCCCATTTTCAAGAAGAAGAATTTCAAAATTCAAGTTCCAAGCTTCCTTAATTGGTAAGTTAACTATCTAGTACTCCTTATGCATAGATATAGCTATCCCATGAGTTTAAGCTTCAAATTACTTCACAATCTCTTCCAATAATTCAAGGAAGAAGATGGTGAATAGTAACTTTCAAAAAAATAACTTTTGTTTTCTTGAATTTTATGAAAGTTTAAGGTTATACAAGCAATGATCAAGGTTCTTTAGGCATTCAAAGCTCTTGTGTTGTGTTAAGAAGCTTCAAGAAGGTATAAAATCCAAACCCTAGCTTTAGTTTTGAGTATTTAAGAATGGTTATGATTGATATAGTATATGTAAAGCATGAAGCTTGTTTGTTTAGAGTTTGGGTTGGAGTGGTAGTGAAATGAATGTTGAATCTTGTTGATTTGTTAAAGGAATTAAGTATAGTTTAAATTCATGATGAGAATAACATAAATTGGAAGAACTTGAGGTGTTGGGACTGTTGTAGTGTGTTTTGGAGGGATGTTGGTTGTATGAATGAATTGGGATTGATTGGTGGTCGATTTGAGATGGTATAAAATTGGGAAATCACGTAAACATAGCCGTCGTAATGTCCGATTTACTTTAGACTGCTTTTGTTCATAACATTAGGACCCGAGAACTCCCTGCTAGGTATTAACCATTGCCATATTTAGATAGTTCATGTTATGAGCTTCGTTTTGATATGTGGTTCGTTTGATTCCAAAGTACGGTTTAGGAGAAACGACCGTTTTAAGTAACGGCGTTTCGCGAACGAACCATTACCCCTCGCCTTACTTTGAAACATTGGTTAAAGACCCTAAATGACTAATTGGAGTATGAAACATTTATGTAAAGTGTAATAGGCAGTTGGTAAGGCACTCACGAAAGAATCGCCTTATAACTCTTAATGGTTAATTTATTAAAAATGGTGGAGCCGAGGGTACTCGAGCGACTTAAGTGAAGCGTTAAGCGCAAAGCGAGCATTAGAGTCTAGAGTGGTTACAGTATAGATTCATAAGCGACTTTGGTTTAATTGCGACTTATATGTTGTTTATAGGTTGCCAGACTCGTCCCAGGCATTTTATTACCCCCAGTCACTCAGGCAAGTTTTCTACCCGTTATACTGTTGTTGTGATGTATATATGTATATGCATTATCTTGTGATAAGTGCATGTTGGTTAATTAGCAAATTTTGCGATATATTGAAGCATGCTGAGATAGTATATATATGCATGTATGTTTCGTAATCTGGTTATCTATCTGTTGATTTCAATGCTTATAAGTTGCATAATACATATGCTAGAGATAAGTAGTAGTTGCGTATACCCTTAGGATAGGGGACCCAAAGGTGAACATTTTCTAAAACCGGGAGTAGATGTTCCCGAGTATATTATATATATATATTTATATATATATATATATTGATGTAGTTTTCAAAACTATTAATCGAATAAGGTTTATTCGATAACTTTATATTATTTAATGAATATTATTTCGAATATTCATTCGGGGGCTTATGACTCGTTTAATTTTATTTAATGAATATTATTTTGAATATTCATTCGGGGGCTTATGACTCCTTTTATTTTATTTAATGAATATTATTTTGAATATTCATTCGGGGGCTTATGACTCCTTTTTTTATTGAATATTATTCGAATATTCATTCGAGGGCTTATGACTCCTTTTATTTTATTTAATGAATATTATTTTGAATATTCATTCGGAAACTTATGACTCAGTTTATATTATTTAATATATATTATTTGAATATCCATTTGAGGACCTATAACTCCGATTATTTACTGAAATATATTCTTTATTTTATTAAAGAATAAGGTGTCGATAATCAAACTTATCTTTGATTATTCAAATAAAGATAGTACTTCCGTATAAGTATATCTTTGGTTATTTAATACTCATTTCAAGTATAAGTTTTACAACTTCTACTTCAATTATTTGTATAAAGATTATTCTTTAAGGGAATATTATTTAAATAATAATATTCAGATATTTTCTAATATATCGGGACTGATTTATTCCATTAAATCAGCATTACTCCAAACACTCTTTAAAGTGTTTTCTAGTCTTTAAAATGATTTTTAAAAGTTAGAGCGGATCCCAAAACTTATTTTTATATATTTAAGATTTTCCTTTTTAAAGGGGATTTAAATACTCGCTCAAAACCAGAGGGATCCGGCTCTGTGGTGTATTTTACATTCGCAATGAGGTTGTTATTTTGATAAATGAATTGATTACTTACCCAACGTTCGGGAAGTAAGTCCATCTATTGAGTCGGCATAAGCAACATGGGCTCAGTGGGCGTCCATGAAAGTGTAAGTGGCTCAGTGGGAGTCCATCAAATGCGTAAGTGGCTGAGTGGCAGTCCAGCATAAGGTCCTATTGCGACCAGGGTGATGACCAGTGGGGAATTCGTCCATCTACTAGTAGAAAAGGTTACTTATTGGTATCTTTGCCTGATCAACAAGATATCGGGTTTATGCCACAATTCTTTTTCCTTCCAAAAATTTATTGGATGTTACAAACTCTGTTCATACTTTACATGACAGAGGTTTTCAGGAACTGTATAAAGAATGTACATATATAGGTGTATATATATATCGGGACTTAATGAAGTATCTCGTAACTTCATTATTTATAATGATATTCATAGATTAATCTATTCAAATCTTGTCTTGTAGTCTCATCTATGTGATGAACTGTTGAAAGCTCATTATAACTTGAACGGTGGTAGTTCAAGTAGTATTTGGAAAAGATATAAGTATATTGGAGTATCTTGTAACTTCATCTTTTAAACTTATATCTAGTAAATGATTACCTTATGCATATCAAAGATTTTCAGAAAAACGTTGAGACAAGGTTAGATATATGAGATCACCTTGCAACGATAGTTTTATACAGTTATAAACTGGAACTCTGTGTATATTATGCATGGAAAAGGACTTCCAAGATTATGAAAAGTATATATGTATATATACTGAATATTTTATAACTTCATCGCATTAAGATATCAAACTTGGTTCATTTCTTTTGACCAAGACTTTCATGATACTATGAGAAGGCTCATATATTGTTAATCATTATATATATTATTTTGGTGGGCTTGTTGTTTACCCTTGCTTTCTTCTTTCATCACACAACAACAGATAGAAAAGATGAACATGACCAAGCTCCCGATTCGCAAGCGGTTAGAAAACATTCCGCAGTCTTCTGGAAGCGTTGATGCCGTCGTAGTTGAGGTAGGAGCTACCAATAGGCTAGGTTTTCAACTATTGATGAACCAGACTTATGTATAATATGAATTGTATTAATGGCAAGGAACATGTAAATTTATTCAGAACTCTTTTAAGGTGTAACGGTTTATAATTGTGGAATATAAGGACTTGTGTTATTTTTGAGTGTTCATCTCTGAAACTATAACTTGTGGTGTGTGTGTTTATTATGGGGTCACAGTACAGAGTAGTTGATTGTTTATTAAGATTGGGTGTTATTAAGGGAAATGGAACTCGTGACAACCCGGATCCCCGACCCCGGATTTGGGGGTGTTACAGAAGTGGTATCAGAGCTAAGCGTTATAAACCTCAGAGATGATGCGACGATATAATAATAAACTCACAAAGATAATAAGAACTCTTGCCAAGTTCATAGTCGGGCTACCTAACGTAGTACTGACAGTTAAAACCCTTACGGGAACCCTTATAAATATCGTAATAGTAACATGGTTCGTTCTCGTATAGGGCAGCGGGGCACCGAACCCTGAGGTTCAGGAGCATCGGCAAGAGGATGTTTTATTACTAATTGGAGATCGGATTGTGGATCCGATAGAGCGTCCTAACGCAGGACCGGATGATGTTCATATTGAGGATGTAGTGGTTGAGGATGTTGTCCTAGATGGGATTGTTGCTGAGGAGGATCTCGTGGAGGATCCTAACAAGAATGAATAAAGGACCACTAAGGAATTGATGACCATGGTAAGGGCGACTACCAGAGGTAGGATTGGCCGGTCACTACCAGAGGTTCGTTCAAGTTTGTAAAGATAGTAGCCCCTTTAACGCGGCTTACTCATAAGGATGAGAAGTTCGAATGGACAGAGAAATGCGAGAACAGCTTTTAAGAACTGAAGCAATGATTGGTGACGGCCCCTATGATGGCATTGCCGGATGGAAAAGGAGATTTTGTGATCTGTAGTGACGCTTCGCATAAGGAATTAAGGTGCTTCTTATACAGCACATCAAGGTAATCGTGTACGCGTCAAGACAATTAAGGGAATATAAAATTCGATATCCCCACCCATGAGCTTGGGCTCGTGGCAATAGTTTTTCCCTAAAGATTGGAGGCACTACTTGTATGGAGAGAAGTGTGAGATTTACCTAAGCCATAAGTGCTCTAGTACATTTTCACGCAGAAAGAGCTCAACATGCGCCAAATGAGGTGGTTAGAGCTAATCAAGGATTACGATTATGAGATTCTTTATGATTCAGGGAAAGCCAATGTGGTAGCTGATGCCCTTAGTAAAAAGGAGAGACTCAAGATGATAATGTCTTTGAGAGAGTTTATAAGAGGTTTTGAGAAAATGGAAATAGAAGTGAAGGTAACCGGAGCCGGTACCGAAAAGCTGTTTGAGATTGCAATACAACCCGAATAATTGGAAAAGAACAGATTGTGCCAGAAAAAGTGATGAATGAAGGCAGAGAGCCAACAAATAGATAAGAGATTAATACCGAGAAAGATGATAAGGGAATAATGAGGTATTCCTACAGAATTTGGGTTCCAAATGTTCAAGAGCTTAAAGATGAGATCTTAGATGAAAGCTAGTTTGAGGAATAAGATTTAGAGCAAACCCTGAACGTGATAGTCAGGGAGGTCGCCATCAAGATAGAAGGAACCCATAACATGATGAAGTGGAAAATGAGGATTTAAAATATGTAGGAGGACCCCGATTATGGGGAGGAGGAGGGAATGTTCAGACTAAGGAAACATAAGTCGAGTAAGGAAAGGAGACCCGAGACGGTACTCCTATACGAAAATTTATGGACCTTTCTAGACAGAACTTAGACTATTATTCCCAACCACCACCCTGAGGAAACAATGCGGTGAAAAATTCTTTCAGGACCTTTAAATCGCTAAGCCCTTAGAGTTCCAAGGAACAAGCTGACCCAGTCGAGGAAAGAGCCTGGCTAAAGGAAATATAGGAATCATTTGAGATTCTAAATGATGGACGAATCACAAAAGACTATTTTTGTCACTTAGCCTCCTAAGAGAAGGGCCACCACTGGTGAAAGACCAAGAAAGGCACGGAGCCAGAGGTTAGAATAAACTGATTAAAGTTCAGTCAATTGTTTTCGGGAAAGTAATTCCCAAGGTTATGGAGATAGTGTAAAAGCTTTAGAGTCAGAACAAAGGCGGACGAGTATGATGAAATATGAAGCTAAGTTGTAAAAGTTATCAAGATTCGTTCTGATGACAAGAATCCCAGAACGATGTGATGCTTGAAGTCAATGATTAGTGGGTTCATGAAATAATGATAAGAGAAAGGAAAATAAAAAAGAAACTGAAGTGGAAAGGAATATAAAGGCAACAGAGTTTGACGAATGATAAGGGAGTTGGGTATGAGGAAACCCTAAAGATTCGTAGCAATAGAAATAGAAAAGTATGTAATCGTCAGGATGAGGGTGATTCACCATGAGTTAAAGTTGATGATTGAAGGAATAAGAGATACATATATTTTATCCCCTGTAAGTTGGGAGGATTTGAGGAAACCTTGAGAAAGTTCGAAGGATAAATATTGAGACGCGGATAGACCGAGGAGACAAGGAAGTAAGAAATTAGGAAAATTGGATTAAGGAAGTGACCTTCAAGAATGTGAAGTGTAAGACCGGCGGCTTGATACCCAGGAAGGGAGACGCCAGGTATGAGAGATATCCCAACATTGAGATGACTATTGAGATAAACAACAAAAGTAAATAAGGAATTATTAAGAAGAGGTTCACGTTGAACATGACCAATATCTTCCAGAACATCCTTGTTATCGTTACCAAATCAAGCAAGAAAAGTAGATAACCGTAGTTATCTTTTGGAGGCCATATTGATTGACCTCATTTTGAATACAGATGTTATTGTGAAAATAGGCATATACTATCGAGGTGGGAATGATTGAATAAGACACCCTTATCAGGGATATATGACTTGATTTATCCATGGAAGGATGCATGTATCTTTTTAAAGGTGGCATTAAAGATAGAACATCAGTAACTTAAAATGAATCCTAGGGGAATGCATAAAGGTTGGCATTTCACCCTTAATAGGGATAGTATGAGTTTTGACAGTATGAATTGGAAAGGATTAAGGTAATAACAACCTTTAAGTATCAGTGGAGAAATTTTTCAGAAACATATAAACAATGGTTCTAGTATAAGTAAAGGGTATTTCGATATGCCCTGTGTCAAGGGAATACAGGAGGAACGATTCAAGGATAACCTTAGAGGTTTTATAAGGAGAAAGGTAATATTCAAAATTCTCAAGAGTAAAAATGTTGATAAAGGAAATATGACGTAATTATAATGATGCCAAGTGGGGCACGTGTTAAACCACGAGAAAGTATGGATCGAACCAGTAAATGTTGAAATTGTTCAGGGCCATTAGGGCCTAAGATAAAAGATGTTCTAAGTATGATTGAGAGTCAGTCGTGGCAATGTTCACATCTAATGACTAAGGCAATGACTTATGGAAAAAAAATGGTGATTTTTTTTCTTCTCACCAGGACTTAAGAAAAGTATTTTCACATAAGCAGTGATTGAAATGAGGTAGAAAATTTAGTTGGAGGTGGTCAAAATGACATTGATTGTAAGGAAATTTTACTATCAGGAAAGGCCAAAGAGGTGGCCGACACTTTAAATGTAAGAGGATAATTATAGGCGCTCGTGCGAGAGGAATACAGTGATGATGGTTGAAGCCGGGAAGGTTGTATTATGGTTCGGAAGATTGACATTCCTTCTGATGACTGTGCAATACTCAACTGTAATAGTAGTTTGGTAAAGGTTTAATTCGTATAATCGCCATGAGCGGGCTATCTATCTTAGAGGGTCATATCTTAAGATAAGCCAGGACCATGTTACGAAAGGACTAAATGAACCTTTGAGCTTCATGTCTCCTAATAAAGACATATGGTTAATAATGGTATTAACCTGCTATCGTTGCTTTCATTGAAACTCTTCTGCAATTTTATCTGCTTCATGTCATATGTACGTCAAGTTCAGGAGTGTTCTTCATAAATCATGAACGGTGATCATGTTACCTCCTTAGAAGAATTCGATATGATATGTATGGACTCCTAACCATATGTATGGACTCCGTATGGTTAGCTATTAAGACTTCATGGAAAACGAATGACTAAGTAGGTCAATGGTGGACCACAGTAATGCGGGAATGATTCTACGAGTAATGAGCCGATTACTTACAACCGTGAGAGTTGTATTGGAATGGATGTTGAGATTGAGTACCACTAATCGGGTCATGGTAGTGTATAAGTTATCATTGATAGACTAATTAAGTAGAGTATCTACCTATTGAATATTTATTCCCTCTTATGAAAAGAGAGTGGTATTACTATATGAGGAAGGTTGCGGTGCAAGCATAGAATTCTAGTAACGATGATGTCTAGAATGAAATCCCAGATTCGATTTTCGATGTCGAGGGAGTTTCAAAGGTGATTGTGTATAAGCTTGAGCAAGAACATGGGTCCATAGAATGATGGACAGAATATCAAAAATATTTAGGCAGGTGAAATACGATGTTATAATACCTGATGTTGATATATATACGCATATGTTTTGTTCTCCTATGACAAACCTCTATAACTCAGAGGTAGGTTCCAAGCCAGATATTTTGTGGCAGTATATTTTTTCATATATACAATTCTCTTCAATTCGTTCTTTTCTCTTCTTTTCATTTCATATAAGCTGAGAAGAACAACCCTTCCAGAAGGGGAGGTATTGCCGAATGACTATCTATCTGTGTGATAGAAGCCTAGTAGGATACCACATGTTGTTTAATTGCTTGTCAAGTACTAAAGGCTGGCCACCTTCTGTACTAACTATGCAATAGAACAAGTGTTCATGATCATAGTGATCTCTCGACAAATTCCTTTACTTCTATATGATGGATCAAGCTTTCGAAGATGGAAGCAGCTAAAGGAAGTAGTATCAGTACGGTGGTCTTCTGATTCTAACGCGTTCGTGATACTAAGGTTGACGTGGTTATTAAAAGGTTATAGAACGCTAACGAGCAAAAGTATAACCAATATAATATTAGGAACGGAAGGTAGTAGCGATTACGAACTGGAAAAGTATGGGTATTGAGAAGCAAAAGCTCTAATGCTAAAAGCTATAATGAGAGTCTGTGCAATAGACTTGAAAGAAATTGGAATGATCACTTAACACGGATTGAGTTTTCTTACGACAATAGATCATATGTCATTATCGAGATGTCGCCATATGAGATCCTTGAGGGAAGACAATGTCAATCTCCCTTATGTTAGGATGAAGCTGTAGAGCGCAAGATGCTCGGACCCGCAGTAGTCCAAAGGACCAGGGATATAATAGATCTAATCGGAGGACGGCTGGGAGTAGCCCAAGATGGACATAAGAAGTATGCTGATTTGACAATGAAAGGACAAAGAGTATGAAGGAGGGAACCTTCTATTGTTAAAAGTATTCCCTTGAAAAGAACTGATGAGGGTTGGAAAGAAAGGAAAGTTTAAGTCCACGAATTGATGGACCTTTGGTTATATTAAGACATATTGGGAAGTTAGCCTATGAGCTAGCCCTACCCCCGAACCTGTAGCAAGTTCATAACGTGTTCCACATATCAATGTTAAGGAAGTGTAATTCGGATGCCAGATAAATAGGGGCATATATGAGCGCATAGACATGCAACCCGACGTAACCTATATGGAGCAACCAGGAAGGGTTATAGAGTGAAAAAGGAACAAGTGCTTAGGAGAAGGGTTATCAAACTAGGCAGAGTTTGGTGGTAGGACCACAATGTGGGAAAATTTACTCGAGAGTTAGAAAGTGCAATGCTAACAGAGTATCCCTATTCATTTTCTATCTGATTCCGGGACGGAATCCTTTTGAGGAGGGGAGATTGTAATAACCCCAAAATTTTGAACTTTCTTGTAACCCTTATGAATAGTGTTTTGCTGATTATGCTGAATAAAGAAACTTTTCTTGCCACACTATGTAGGGGTTCTTTGATTGATATTCTGAGATTTTATTAGTATTCTATATGGTATATAAGTGTATGTAATGATCGTCAGAATCCAATTCCGAACACTTTGATTTTTCCCGGAAATCCACTAGATACGGAAAGAATTGAGTATAAGGTAACAGGATAAAAAGGATTTAAATTAAAGGATTTTAAGAGAGGATCATAAAAGGATTATAATGTATTGAGAAAGGTTAAGGAAACCCCAGTAATAAGATCCCGGGTATGATCCCTCAAACGATAAACGAAAACGAAAGTTAAGCGAACCGTATAACAGATCAGCGGTCATTAGGCAAACAATTAGGAAGTTAATCAAGGAGGTTAGGGATGATGAGGTCATCCAACCAATAAGGAGAGGGCAAGTAAGAGATGATGACACAATAAGGTGATGCAAGCATGACATAGGGAAGGAGGAGGTGTGGTTGGTTTATAACCACACAAATATAAGGTTAATAAGGTAATTAACCAAAAATCAAAACAAAACCAACCAAGCTAAGCTAAACAAATCACAAACACAAAAATCTCTCTTTCTTCCAAGCTTGCTCTCGACTTTTCCCCATTTTCAAGAAGAAGAATTTCAAAATTCAAGTTCCAAGCTTCCTTAATTGGTAAGTTAACTATCTAGTACTCCTTATGCATAGATATAGCTATCCCATGAGTTTAAGCTTCAAATTCCTTCACAATCTCTTCCAATAATTCAAGGAAGAAGATGGTGAATAGTAACTTTCAAAAAAATAACTTTAGTTTTCTTGAATTTTATGAAAGTTTAAGGTTATACAAGCAAGGATCAAGGTTCTTTAGGCATTCAAAACTCTTGTGTTGTGTTAAGAAGCTTCAAGAAGGTATAAAATCCAAACCCTAGCTTTAGTTTTGAGTATTTAGGAATGGTTATGATTGATATAGTATATGTAAAGCATGAAGCTTGTTTGTTTAGAGTTTGGGTTGGAGTGGTAGTGAAATGAATGTTGAATCTTGTTGATTTGTTAAAGGAATTAAGTATAGTTTAAATTCATGATGAGAATAACATAAATTGGAAGAACTTGAGGTGTTGGGACTGTTGTAGTGTGTTTTGGAGGGATTTTGGTTGTATGAATAAATTGGGATTGATTGGTGGTCGATTTGAGATGGTATAAAATTGGGAAATCGCGTAAACATAGTCGTCGTAATGTCCGATTTACTTTAGACTGCTTTTGTTCATAACATTAGGACCCGAGAACTCCCTGCTAGGTATTAACCATTGCCATATTTAGATAGTTCATGTTATGAGCTTCGTTTTGATATGTGGTTCGTTTGATTCCAAAGTACGGTTTAGGAGAAACGACCGTTTTAAGTAACGGCGTTTCGCGAACGAACCATTACCCCTCGCCTTACTTTGAAACATTGGTTAAAGACCCTAAATGACTAATTGGAGTATGAAACATTTATGTAAAGTGTAATAGGAAGTTGGTAAGGCACTCGCAAAAGAATCGCCTTAAAACTCTTAATGGTTAATTTATTAAAAATGGTGGAGCCGAGGGTACTCGAGCGACTTAAGTGAAGCGTAAAGCGCAAAGAGCATTAGAGTCTAGAGTGGTTACAGTATAGATTCATAAGCGACTTTGGTTTAATTGCGACTTATATGTTGTTTATAGGTTGCCAGACTCGTCCCAGGCCTTTTATTACCCCCAGTCACTCAGGCAAGTTTTCTACCCGTTATACTGTGTTGTGATGTATATATGTATATGCATTATCTTGTGATAAGTGCATGTTGGTTAATTAGCAAATTTTGCGATATATTGAAGCATGCTGAGATAGTATATATATGCATGTATGTTTCGTAATCTGGTTATCTATCTGTTGATTTCAATGCTTATAAGTTGCATAATACCTATGCTAGAGATAAGCAGTAGTTGCGTATATCCTTAGGAAACGGGACCCAAAGGTGAACATTTTCTAAAACCGGGAGTAGATGTTCCCGAGTATATTATATATATATTTATATATATATTGATGTAGTTTTCAAAACTATTAATCGAATAAGGTTTATTCGATAACTTTATATTATTTAATGAATATTATTTCGAATATTCATTCGGGGGCTTATGACTCGTTTAATTTTATTTAATGAATTTTATTTTGAATATTCATTCGGGGGCTTATGACTCCTTTTATTTTATTTAATGAATATTATTTCGAATATTCATTCGGGGGCTTATGACTCCTTTTTTTTATTGAATATTATTCGAATATTCATTCGAGGGCTTATGACCCCTTTTATTTTATTTAATGAATATTCATTCGGGGACTTATGACTCAGTTTATATTATTTAATGAATATTATTTGAATATCCATTTGAGGACCTATGACTCCGATTATTTACTGAAATATATTCTTTATTTTATTAAAGAATAAGGTGTCGATAATCAAACTTATCTTTGATTATTCAAATAAAGATAGTACTTCCGTATAAGTATATCTTTGGTTATTTAATACTCATTTCAAGTATAAGTTTTATAACTTCTACTTCAATTATTTGTATAAAGATTATTCTTTAAGGGAATATTATTTAAATAATAATATTCAGATATTTTCTAATATATCGGGACTGATTTATTTCATTAAATCAGCATTACTCCAAACACTCTTTAAAGTGTTTTCTAGTCTTTAAAATGATTTTTAAAAGTTAGAGCCGATCCCAAAACTCATTTTTATATATTTAAGATTTTCATTTTTAAAGGGGATTTAAATACTCGCTCAAAACCAGAGGGATCCGGCTCTGTGGTGTATTTAAATTCGCAACGAGGTTGCTGTTTTGATAAATGAATTGATTACTTACCCAACGTTCGGGAAGTAAGTCCATCTATTGAGTCGGCATAAGCAACATGGGCTCAGTGGGTTACCATGAAAGTGTAAGTGGCTCAGTAGAGTCCATCAAATGCGTAAGTGGCTGAGTGGCAGTCCAGCATAAGGTCCTATTGTGACCAGGGTGATGACTAGTGGGGAATTCGTCCATCTACTAGTAGAAAAGGTTACTTATTGGTATCTTTGCCTGATCAGCAAGATATCGGGTTTATGCCACAATTCTTTTTCCTTCCAAAAATTTATTGGATGTTACAAACTCTGTTCATACTTTACATGACAGAGGTTTTCAGGAACTGTATAAAGAATGTATATATAGGTGTATATATATCGGGACTTAATGAAGTATCTCGTAACTTCATTATTTATAATGATATTCAAAGATTAATCTATTCAAATCTTGTCTTGTAGTCTCATCTATGTGATGAACTGTTGAAAGCTCATTATAACTTGAACGGTGGTAGTTCAAGTATATTTGGAAAAGATATAAGTATATTGGAGTATCTTGTAACTTCATCTTTTAAACTTATATCTAGTAAATGATTACCTTATGCATATCAAAGATTTTCAGAAAAATGTTGAGACAAGGTTAGATATATGAGATCACCTTACAACGATAGTTTTATACAGTTATAAACTGGAACTCTGTGTATATTATGGATGGAAAAGGACTTCAAAGATTATGAAAAGTATATATGTATATATACTGAATATTTTACGACTTCATCGCATTAAGATATCAAACTTGGTTCATTTCTTTTGACCAAGACTTTCATGATACTATGAGAAGGCTCATATATTGTTAATCATTATATATATTATTTTGGTGGGCTTGCTGCTCACCCTTGCTTTCTTCTTTTATCACACAACAACAGATAGAAAAGATGAACATAACCAAGCTCCCGATTCGCAAGCGGTTAGAAAACGTTCCGCAGTCTTCTGGAAGCGTTGATGCCGCCGTAGCTGAGGTAGGAGCTACCAATAGGCTAGGTTTTCAACTATTGATGAACCAGACTTATGTATAATATGAATTATATTAATGGCAAGGAACATGTAAATTTATTCAGAACTCTTTTAAGGTGTAACGGTTTATAATTGTGGAATATAAGGACTTGTGTTGTTTTTGAGTGTTCATCTCTGAAACTATAACTTGTGGTGTGTGTGTTTATTATGGGGTCACAGTACAGAGTAGTTGATTGTTTATTAAGATTGGGTGTTATTAAGGGAAATGGAACTCGTGACAACCCGGATCCCCGATCCTGGATTTGGGGGTGTTATAGCCAGATAGTCTACGATTGAAGCCAATCAAGCTAGATTGGAAGCTACACAAACTCAAATGTCTAAACAACTTACATAGGTACAAACTTCAATGAAGCTGATTCTTTCTCTACTGCTTGGTGATGATGCCAAAACGGGGGAGAAATTATTAAATCTAGATGCAAGCTGTAACACCCCCAAATCCGGGGTCGGGGATCCGGGTTGTCACGAGTTCCATTTCCCTTAATAACACCCAATCTTAATAATTAATCAACTACTCTGTACTGTGACCCCACAATAAACACACACACCACACGTTATAGTCTCAGAGATGAACATCCAAAAATAATCACAAGTCATTTTATTCCACAATTATATGTCAATACACCTTAAAAGGTTTCTGAATAAATTTACATTTCTTTGCCATTATTACAATTCATAATTATACATAAGTCTGGTACATCATAAGTTGAAAGCCTAGCCTATTGGTAGTTCCTACCTCAGCTACAGCGACATCAACGCCTATAGGAAACTGCGGAACGTTTCCTAATCGCTTGCGAATCGGGAGCTTGGTCCTGTTCATCTTTTCTATCTGTTGTTGTGTGATGAAAAAAGAAAGCAAGGGTGAGCAGCAAGCCCACCAAAATAATATGTATAATAATTTACAATATATGAGCATTCTCATAGTACTCAAGAAAGTCTTGGTTAAGAAGAAATGAACCAAGTTGATATCTTAATGCGATGAAGTCGCAAAATATTCAGTATATATATATATACTTTTCAAAATATTGGAAGTCCTCTTCCATTTATAATACACACAGAGTTCCAGTGTATAACTGTATAAAAATACCGTTGCAAGGTGATCTCATATATCTAACCTTGTCTCAACGTTTTTCTGAAAATCTTTGACATGCACAAGATAATCATTTACTAGATATAAGTTTAAAAGATGAAGTTACAAGATACTCCAATATACTTATATATTTTCCAAATACTACTTGAACTACCACCGTTCAAGTTATAATTAGTTTCAAAAGTTCATCACATAGATGAGACTACAAGATAATACTTGAATAGATTCAATCTTTGAAATATTATTGAATGAAATGAAGTTACGAGATACTTCATTAAGTCCCGATATATATATACACCTATATATATCTCTCATACATTTCCTGAAAACCTCTGTCATGTAAAGTATGAACAGAGTTGCAATATCCAATGAATTTGGAAAGAAAAGAAATTTTGGCATAAACCTGATATCTTGCTGATCAGGCAAATATACCAATAAGTAACCTTTTGTACTAGTAGATGAATGAATCCCCCACCGGTCATCACCCTGGCCACATAAGGACCTTGTGCTGGACCGCCACCCGGCCTCTTACGCGTTGATGGATTGCCACCCAGCCACTTACACTTTGATAGACCGTACCCCGGCCTGTCGCTTATGCCGACTCAATTAGATGGACTTACTTCCCGAACGTTGGGCAAGTAATCAAATTGTTTTCTCAAAACAGCAACCACGTTGCGAATGTAAAATACACCACAGAGCCGGATCCCCCAGGTTTTGAGCGAGTATTTAAATCCCCTTCGAAAGGAAGATCTTAAATTTGAAAATGAGTTTTGGGATCCGCCCTAACTTTTAGAAATCATTTTGAAGACTCGAAAACATTTTTAAGAATATTTGGAGTAATGCTGATTTAATAAAATAAATCAGTCCCAATATATTAGAAAATATCTGAATATTATTATTTAAATAATATTCCCATAAAGAATAATCTTTATAAAAATAATTGAAGTAGAAGTTTTAAAACTCATACTTGAAATGAATATTAATAACCAAAGATATACTTATACGAAAGTATGATCTTTATTTGAATAATCGAAAATAAGTTTGATTATCGAAACATTATTCTTTAATAAAATATAGAATATTATTTAGTAAATAAGCGGAGTCATAAGTCCTCGAATGAATATTCCAAATAATATTCATTAAATAAAATAAGCGGAGTCATAAGTCCTCGAATGAATATTCAAAATAATATTCATTAAATAAAATAAGCGGAGTCATAAGTCCTCGAATGAATATTCAAAATAATATTCATTAAATAAAATAAGCGGAGTCATAAGTCCTCGAATGAATATTTAAAATAATATTCATTAAATAAAATAAGCGGAGTCATAAGTCCTCGAATGAATATTCAAAATAATATTCATTAAATAAAATAAGCGGAGTCATAAGTCCTCGAATGAATATTCAAAATAATATTCATTAAATAAAATAAGCGGAGTCATAAGTCCTCGAATGAATATTCCAAATAATATTCATTAATAAAGTAAAGTTATCGAATAAACCTTATTCGATTAATAGTTTTGAAAACTATAACCATATATATATATAAATATATATATATATATAAAATCTACTCGGGATCCTCGACTCCCGGTTTTAGAAAATGTTTTCACCTTTGGGTCCATATACTAAGGGTATATGTAATTTACCGCTATTCTCTAGCATAGGTATTATCAACTGAACCAACAGATATATATGGAAAAAATACGAAACAGGCATGCATATGAACCATATCACATGCTACAATATATCGCAAGAATTTGCTAATATAACCGTCATGCATCTATTACAAGATAATGCATATACAAGTGTATACATCACAACAACAGTATAACGGGTAGAAAACTTGCCTGAGCGACTGGGGGTTACAATGGCTCGGGACGAGTCTGGTAACCTATAAACAACAAGTAAGTTGGAATTAAACCAAAGTCACTTGTAAATCTATATATTAACCAACTTAGACTCTAACGCTCGCTTTGCGCTTACTGATTCTCTTAAGTCACTCGAGTACCCTCGGCTCCACCATTTTTAATAATTTAACCATTACGAGTTTTAAGGCAATTCCTTCGCGAGTGTCTTACCAACTGCCTATTACACTTAACATAATTGTTTCATACATTAATTAACCCTTTAAGGTCTTTAACCTATGTTTCAAAGTAAGGCGAGGGGTAAGGGTTTGTTCGCGAAACGTCGTTACTTAAAACGGCCGTTTCTCCTAAACCGTTCATCGGAATCAAACGAACCACATATCAAAACGAAGCTCGTAACATGAAATATCTAAAATGGCAATGGTCAAAACCTAGCAGTGAGTTCAAGCGTTCTGATGTTAAGAACCAAAACAGTCTAGGGTAAATCGGGCATTACGACGGCTATATTTACGCGATTTCCCAAATTTAAACCATTCCAAAACAACCACCAATCAATCCCAATTCACAACCCAATCAAAACTCCATCAATCCTACATCATAACAGCCCCAACAACTCCACATTAACAATTTATACTTATTCCCCACATGAACTAAAAGCTTTACTTAGGTTCCTTAACTAATTATCAAGATTTACAACCCCAAAAAATACCACAAAACCAACTAATCTCTACAAACTCAACCAAACTTTAAACAATCAAGCATCATGCTTCACATATGCTATATCAATCATATTCATTCCTAATTACTCAAAACTAAAGCTAGGGTTTGGAGTTTATACCTTCCTTGGAGAGTGGAGAATCAAGAGAATGGCTTGGAATCACCCTTAAAGTCCTTATCCAAGCTTAAACTAAACAAAACTTCAAGAACAAAAATTTTAGTTCTTGAAAAACACTATTCACCATCTTCTTCCATGATTTATTGGAAGATATTGTGAAGGAATTAGAAGCTTAAACTCATGGGATAGCTATATCTATGTACAAGGAACCTTAGATAATTACCTCATGATTTAACAAAGCTTGGATCTTGGTTTTGGATTTTTCTTTCCTTTGAAAATGGCAAAAGCCGAGAGCTAGGAAAAAGGAAATTAAAAGTTTGTGTTTTTTTGGTGAAAATGAAATGTTTGGCTTGGTTGGTTGATTATTGATTTGTTTTGTTTTTGGTTAATTACCTTAATAACCTTGTCTTTGTGTGGTTATAAACCAACCACATCTCCTTCCTTTATGTCATGCTTAGGTCATCCTGTGATGTCATCCTTCCCTCTTTGTCCTCTTCCCATTGGTTGGATGACATCATCCCCTCTAATCTCTTTAATTAACTCCCTAATTGTTTGCCTAATGACCGCTGATCTGTTATACGGTTCGCTTAACTTTCGTTTTCGTTTATCGTTTGAGGGATCATACCCGGGACCTTATTACTTAGGTTCCCTTAACCTTTCTCAATATATTATATTCCTTTTATGATCCTCTCTTATAATCCTTTAATTTAAATCCTTCTTATCTTGTTACCTTATACTCAATTCTTTTCGTATCTAGTGGATTTCCGGGAAAAATCAAAGTGTTCGGAATTGGATTCTGACGATCTTTACATACACTTATATACCATATAGAGTACTAATAAAATCTCAGAATATCCATACCAGAACCCCTACATAGTGTGGCATGAAAAGTTTTCTCATTCAGTATAATCTGCAAAATCACTATTCATAAGGGTTTCAAAAATTTCCAAAAATTGGGGTTATTACAGTCTCCCCTCCTTAAAAGGATTCCGTCCCGGAATCAGATAGAAAATGAATAGGGATACTCTCTTAGCATTGCACTTTCTAACTCTCGAGTAAATTTTCCCACATTGTGGTCCCACCATTAAACTCTGCCTAGTTTGATAATCCTTCTCCTAAGCACTTGTTCCTTTTCACTCTATAACCCTTCCTGGTTGCTCCATATAGGTTACGTCGGGTTGCGTGTCTATGTGCTCATATGCCCCTATTTGTCTGGCATCCGAATTACACTTCCTTAACATTGATACGTGAAACACGTTATGACTTGCTACATGTTCTGGGGTAAGGCTAGCTCATATGCTAACCTCCCAATACTTCTTAATACATCCAAGGGTCCGACAAATTGTGGACTTAGCTTTCCTTTCATTCCGAATCTCATCAATCCTTTCCAAAGGTTTCCAAGGGGATACCTTTAACAACACTAGGTCCCCTACTTCCTATTCTTTTTCCTTTCATGTCAAATCAACATACTTCTTATGTCCATCTTGGGCTACTACTAGCCGTCCTCTGATTAAATCTATTAAATCCTTGGTCCTTTGGACCACTGCTGGTCCGAGCATCTTGTGCTCTACAACTTCATCCTAACATAAGGGAGATCGACATTGTCTTACCTCAAGGATCTCATAAGGCGACATCTCGATAATGACATATGATCTATTATCGTAAGATAACTTAATCCGCGTTAAGTGATCATTCCAAATTCTTTCAAGTCTATTGCACCGGCTCTCATCATAGCTTCTAGCATTATAGCTTTTGCTTCTCAATACCCATTCTTTTCCAGTTCGTAATCGCTACTACCTTCCGTTCCTAATATTATACTGGTTATACTTTTGCTCGTTAGAGTTCTATAACCTTTTAATAACCACGTCAACCTTAGTATCACGAATGTGTTTCCATTCCGAATACTACCACAACTTTATTACTCCTTTTTCAGCTGTTTCTATTTTCCAAAATTTGATCAATCATATAGAAGTAAAGGAATTTGTTGAGAGATCACTATGATCATGAACACTTGTTATATCGCATAGTTAGTACAGAAGGTGGCCAGCCTTTAGTACTTGAAAAGCAATTAAACAATAGCTGGTATCCTACTCGGCTTCTATCACACACATAGATAGTCATTCGGCAATACCTCCCCTTCTGGAAGGGTTGTTCTTCTCAGTTTATATGAAATGAAAAGAAGAGAAAAGAACGAACTGAAGAGAATTGTATATACGTAAAAAAATTTATTGCCATAAAATATCTGGCTTGAAATCTACCTCTGAACTATAGAGGTTTGTCATAGGAGAACAAAATATATGTGTATATATATATATCAACATCAAGTATTATCGCATCACATTTCACATGCTTAAATATTTTTGTTATTCCGTCCATCATTCTATGAACCCATGCTCTTCCTCGAGCTTATACTCAATCACCTTTGAAACTCCCTCGACATCGAAAATCGAATCTGGAATCTCATTCTAGACATCATCGTTACTAGAATTCTATGCTTGCATCGCAATCTTCCTCGTATAGTAATACGACTCTCTATTGATAAGAAGGAATAAATATTCAATAGGTAGATACTTTACTTAATTAGTCTATCAATGATAATTTATACACTACCACGACCCGATTAGTGGTACTTAATCTCAACATCCATTCCAATACAACTCTCACGGTTGTAATCAGCTCATTACTCGCAGAATCATTGCTGCATTACTATGGTCCACTACTAACCTACTGTCGTCATTCACGTTCCATGAAATCTTAATATCTAACCATACGGAGTCCATACATGTCGTATCAAAACCTTCTAAGGAGGTAACATAATCACCATTCATGATTCATGAAGAACACTCCTGATCTTGACATACATACATGACATGAAGCAGATAAAATTGCAGAAGAGTTTCAATCAAAGCAACGATAGCAGGTTAATACCATTCTTAATCATATGCCTTCAATAGAAGACTTAACTCAAAGGTTTGTTTGGTCCTTTTTGAAATATGGTCCTGGCTTATCTCAAGATAGTACCTTCTAAGATAGATAGCCCGCTCATGGCGATTACATGAATTAAACCTTTACCCAACTACTATTACAGTTGAGTATTGCACAGTCATCAGAAGGAATGTCAATCTTCCGAACCGTAATACAACCTTGACGGCTTCAACCATTATCACTGTATTCCTCTGGCACGAGCGCCTATAATTATCCTCTTACCTTTAAAGTGTTGGCCACTTCTTTGGCCTTTCCTAATAGTAAAATTTTCCTTATAGTCAATGTCATTTTAACCACCTCCAAATAAATTTTCTACCTCATTTCAATCACTGCTTATGTGAAGATGTTTTCCTTAAAATCTGATGAGTAAAAAAAAATCACCATTTTTCCATAAGTTATTGCCTCAGTCTTTAGAGGTTAATCATTGTCACGACTGACTCTCGATCATACTTAGGACATCTTTTATCTTAGGTACTAATTGCCCTGAACCATTTTGACCTTTACGGGTTCGATCCATACTTTCTCGTGGTTTAACACGTGCCCCATTTGGCATCATTATAATTATGTCATATTTCCTTTATCAACATTTCTATTCTTGAGAATTTTGAATATTACCTTTCTCCTTGTAAAACCTCTAAGGTTATCCTTAAATCATTCCTCATGAATTCCCTAGATACAGGGCATATCAAAATACCATTTATTAATACCAGAATCATTGTCTACATACTTCTGAAAAATTTCTCCACTGATCCTTAAATGTTGTTATTACCTTAATCCTTTCCAATTCATACTGTCAAAACTCATGATGTCCCTATTAAGGGTGAAATGCCAACCTTGAAGTATTCCCCCGGGATTCGTTTTAAGTTACCGATGTTCTATCCTTAATTCCACCTTTAAAAAAAGTACATGCATCCTTCCATGGATAAATCAAGTCATATATCCCTGATAAGGGTGTCTTATTCAATCATTCCCACCTCGATAGTATATGCCTAATTTTCACAATAACATCTGTATTCAAAATGAGGTCAATCAATATGGCCTCCAAAAGATAACAACGATTATCCGCTTTTCTTTCCTAATTTGGTAACAATAACAAGGATGTTCTGGAAGATATTGGTCGTGTTCAATATGAAAATCTTCTTAATAAATCCTCATTTTCTTTTGTTTTTGTTTTCAACAGTCATCTCAACGTTGGGATGTCTTTCATACCTGGCGTCTCCCTTTCTGGGTATCAAGCCACCAGTCTTACACTTCACATTCTTGAAGGTCACTTCCTTCCTCCAATTCTCCTAATTTTCTTACTTCCTTGTCTCCCCAGTCTATCCGCGTCTCATTATTTTTCCTTCGAACTATCTCAAGGTTTCCTCGAATCCTCCCAACTTACAGGGGATAAAGTATATGTATCTCTTATGCCTTCAACCATCAATTTTAACTCATGGTGAATCACCCTCATCCTGACGATTACATACTTTTCTATTTCTATTACTATGATTCTTTAGGGTTTCCTCATACCTAACTCCCTTATCATTCCTCAAACTCTATTGCCGTTATATTCCTTTCCACTTCAATTTCTTTTTATTTTCCTTTCTCTTATCATTATTTCATGAACCAACACAACATAAGAATTTATTTTAAACATCCCGCCATTCTGGATTCGTGCCCTTAGAACGAATCTTGACAACTTTTACAACTTAGATTCACAATTCATCATACTCGTCTGCCTTTGTTCTGGCTCTAAAGCTTTTACACTATCTCCATAACCTTGGGAAGTACTTTCCTGAAAACAACTGACTGAACTTAAATCAGTTTATTATAATCTCTTGCTCCGTGCCTTCCTTGGCCTTTCACCAGCGGGTGGTCTCTCTCTTAGGAGGGTAAGTGACAAAAACACTCTTTTGTGATTCGTCAATCATTTAGAATCTCAAATGATTCCTATATTTTCTTTAGCCAGGCTCTTGCCTCGACTGGGTCAGCTTGTTCCTTAGAACTCAGAGAGCTTAGCGACTTAAAGAACCTGAAAGAATTTCTCACCGCATTGTTTCCTCAGGGTGGTGGTTGGGAATAATAGTATAAGTTCTGTTTAGGCAGGTCCATGAATTGCCCAATAGGAGTACCATCCTGATTCTCCCTATCTTGTTCAACTTCTGTTTTCTCAGTATGAAATGTTCCAACTTCTCCCATAATCGGGGTTATCTTATACGTTAAAAATCCTTATTTTCCACTTCATTATGTTATGGGTTCCTTCTATCTTGATGTCGACCTCCCTGACTATCACGTTCAGGGTTTGCTCTAAATCTTATTCCTCAAACTAGCTTTCATCTAAGATCTCATCTTTAAGTTCTTGAACATTTGGAACCCAAATTCTGTAGGAATACCTCATTATTCCCTTATCATCTTTCTCGGTATTAATCTCATATTTATTTGTTGGCTCTCTGCCTTCATTCATCACCTTTTTCTGGCACAATATGCTCTTTTCCAATAATTCGGTCTCTATTGCAATCTCAAACAGCTTTTCGGTACCGGCTCCGGTTACCTTCACTTCTATTTCCATTTTCTCAAAATCTCTTATAACTCTCCCAAAGACATTATAATCTTGAGTCTCTCCTTTTTACTAAGGGCATCAGCCACCATATTGGCTTTCCCCGAATGATAAAGAATCTCCCAATCATAATTCTTGATTAGCTCTAACCGCCTCTTCTGGCGTATGTTGAGCTCTTTCTACGTGAAAATGTACTAGAGCACTTATGGCTTAGGTAATTCTCGCACTTCTCTCCATACAAGTAGTGCCTCCAATCTTTAGGGCAAAACTATTGCCATGAGCCCAAGCTCATAGGTGGGGATATCGAATTTTATATTCCCTTAACTTTCTTGACGCGTACGCGATTACCTTGTTGTGCTGTATAAGAAGCACCCTAATTCCTTATGCGAAGCGTCAATACAAATCACAAAATCTCCTTTTTCCATCCGGCAATGCCAACATAGGGGCCAGCACCAATCTTTGCTTCAGTTCTTGAAAGCTGTTCTCGCATTTCTCTGTCCATTCAAACTTCTTAGTCTTACGAGTAAGCCACGTTAAAGGGGGCTACTATCTTTACAAACTTGAACGAACCTCCAGTAGTGATCGACCAATCCTACCTCTGGTAGTCGACCTAACCATGGTCATGAATTCATCAGTGGTCCTTTATTCATTCTTGTCAGGATCCTCCATGGGATCCTCCTCAGCAACTGTCCCTTCTAGGACAACATCCTCAACCGCTACATCCTCAATATGAACATCATCCGGTCCCTCATTAGGGTGTTCCATTGGATCCACAATCTGATCTCCAATAACTAATAAAACATCATCGCGTTGTTGCTCCTCAACCTCAGGGTTCGGAGTCCCGCTACCATATATGATAACGAACTACGCTTCTATCACGATATTTATAAGGGTTCCCATAAGGGTTTTAACTGTTAGTACTACGTTAGGTAGCCCGACTATGAACTTGGCAAGAGTTCTTATTATCTTTGTGAACTTATTATCTTAACGTCACATCATCTCTGAGGTTTATAACGCTTAGCTCTGATACCACTTCTGTAACACCCCCAAATCCGGGGTCGGGGATCCGGGTTGTCACGAGTTCCATTTCCCTTAATAACACCCAATCTTAATAATTAATCAAGTACTCTGTACTGTGACCCCACAATAAACACACACACCACACGTTATAGTCTCAGAGATGAACATCCAAAAATAATCACAAGTCATTTTATTCCACAATTATATGTCAATACACCTTAAAAAGTTTCTGAATAAATTTACATTTCTTTGCCATTATTATAATTCATAATTATACATAAGTCTGGTACATCATAAGTTGAAAGCCTAGCCTATTGGTAGTTCCTACCTCAGCTACAGCAACATCAACGCCTATAGGAAACTACGGAACGTTTCCTAATCGCTTGCGAATCGGGAGCTTGGTCCTGTTCATCTTTTCTATCTGTTGTTGTGTGATGAAAGAAGAAAGCAAGGGTGAGCAGCAAGCCCACCGAAATAATATGTATAATAATTTACAATATATGAGCATTCTCATAGTACTCAAGAAAGTCTTGTTTAAGAAGAAATGAACCAAGTTGATATCTTAATGCGATGAAGTCGCAAAATATTCAGTATATATATATATACTTTTCAAAATATTGGAAGTCCTCTTCCATTTATAATACACACAGAGTTCCAGTGTATAACTGTATAAAAATACGGTTGCAAGGTGATCTCATATATCTAACCTTGTCTTAACGTTTTTCTGAAAATCTTTGACATGCACAAGATAATCATTTACTAGATATAAGTTTAAAAGATGAAGTTACAAGATACTCCAATATACTTATATATTTTCCAAATACTACTTGAACTACCACCGTTCAAGTTATAATTAGTTTCAAAAGTTCATCACATAGATGAGACTACAAGATAATACTTGAATAGATTCAATCTTTGAAATATTATTGAATGAAATGAAGTTACGAGATACTTCATTAAGTCCCGATATATATATACACCTATATATATCTCTCATACATTTCCTGAAAACCTCTGTCATGTAAAGTATGAACAGAGTTGCAATATCCAATGAATTTGGAAAGAAAAGAAATTTTGGCATAAACCTGATATCTTGCTGATCAGGCAAAGATACCAATAAGTAACCTTTTCTAGTAGTAGATGGATGAATCCCCCACCGGTCATCACCCTGGCCACATAAGGACCTTGTGCTGGACCGCCACCCGGCCTCTTACGCATTGATGGACTGCCACCCAGCCACTTACACTTTGATAGACCGTACCCCGGCCTGTCGCTTATGCCGACTCAATTACATGGACTTACTTCCCGAACGTTGGGCAAGTAATCAAATTGTTTTCTCAAAACAGCAACCACGTTGCGAATATAAAATACACCACAGAGCCGGATCCCCCAGGTTTTGAGCGAGTATTTAAATCCCCTTCGAAAGGAAGATCTTAAATTTGAAAATGAGTTTTGGGATCCGCCCTAACTTTTAAAAATCATTTTGAAGACTCGAAAATATATTTAAGAATGTTTGGAGTAATGCTGATTTAATAAAATAAATCAGTCCCAATGTATTAGAAAATATCTGAATATTATTATTTAAATAATATTCCCATAAAGAATAATCTTTATAAAAATAATTGAAGTAGAAGTTTTAAAACTCATACTTGAAATGAATATTAATAACCAAAGATATACTTATACGAAAGTATGATCTTTATTTGAATAATCGAAAATAAGTTTGATTATCGAAACATTATTCTTTAATAAAATATAGAATATTATTCAGTAAATAAGCGGAGTCATAAGTCCTCGAATGAATATTCCAAATAATATTCATTAAATAAAATAAGCGGAGTCATAAGTCCTCGAATGAATATTCAAAATAATATTCATTAAATAAAAGAAGTGGAGTCATAAGTCCTCGAATAAATATTCAAAATAATATTCATTAAATAAAATAAGCAGAGTCATAAGTCCTCGAATGAATATTCAAAATAATACTCATTAAATAAAATAAGCGGAGTCATAAGTCCTCGAATGAATATTAAAAATAATATTCATTAAATAAAATAAGCGGAGTCATAAGTCTTCGAATGAATATTCAAAATAATATTCATTAAATAAAATAAGCGGAGTCATAAGTCCTCGAATGAATATTCCAAATAATATTCATTAAATAAAATAAGCGGAGTTATAAGTCCTCGAATGAATATTCCAAATAATATTCATTAATAAAGTAAAGTTATCGAATAAACCTTATTCGATTAATAGTTTTGAAAACTATAACCATATATATATAATCTACTCGGGATCCTCGACTCCCGGTTTTAGAAAATGTTTTCACCTTTGGGTCCCAATACTAAGGGTATATGCAATTTACCGCTATTCTCTAGTATAGGTATTATCAACTGAACCAACAGATATATATGGCAAGAATACGAAACAGGCATGCGTATGTACCATATCACATGCTACAATATATCGCAAGAATTTGCTAATATAACCGTCATGCATCTATTATAAGATAATGCATATACAAGTGTATACATCACAACAACAGTATAACGGGTAGAAAACTTGCCTGAGCGACTGGGGGTTACAATGGCTCGGGACGAGTCTGGTAACCTATAAACAACAAGTTGGAATTAAACCAAAGTAACTTGTAAATCTATGCATTAACCAACTTAGACTCTAACGCTCGCTTTGCGCTTACTGATTCTCTTAAGTCACTCGAGTACCCTCGGCTCCACCATTTTTAATAATTTAACCATTACGAGTTTTGAGGCGATTCCTTCGCGAGTGTCTTACCAACTGCCTATTACACTTAACATAATTGTTTCATACATTAATTAACCCTTTAAGGTCTTTAACCTATGTTTCAAAGTAAGGCGAGGGGTAAGGGTTCGTTTGCGAAACGTCATTACTTAAAACGGCCGTTTCTCCTAAACCGTTCATCGGAATCAAACGAACCACATATCAAAACGAAGCTCGTAACATGAACTATCTAAACATGGAAATGGTAAAAACCTAGCAGTGAGTTCAAGGGTTCTGATGTTAAGAACAAAAACAGTCTACGGTAAATCGGGCATTACGACGGCTATGTTTACGCGATTTCCCAAATTTAAACCATTCCAAAACAACCACCAATCAATCCCAATTCACAACCCAATCAAAACTCCATCCATCCTACATCATAACAGCCCCAACAACTCCACATTAACAATTTATACTTATTCCCCACGTGAACTAAAAGCTTTACTTAGGTTCCTTAACTAATTATCAAGATTTACAACCCCAAAAAATACCACAAAACCAACTAATCTCTACAAACTCAACCAAACTTTAAACAATCAAGCATCATGCTTCACATATGCTATATCAATCATATTCATTCCTAATTACTCAAAACTAAAGCTAGGGTTTGGAGTTTATACCTTCCTTGGAGAGTGGAGAATCAAGAGAATGGCTTGGAATCACCCTTAAAGTCCTTATCCAAGCTTAAACTAAACAAAACTTCAAGAACAAAATTTTAGTTCTTGAAAAACACTATTCACCATCTTCTTCCATGATTTATTGGAAGAGATTGTGAAGGAATTAGAAGCTTAACTCATGGGATAGCTATATCTATGTACAAGGAACCTTAGATAATTACCTCATGATTTAACAAAGCTTGGATCTTGGTTTTGGATTTTTCTTTCCTTTGAAAATGGCAAAAGTCGAGAGCTAGGAAGAAGGAAATGAAAAGTTTGTGTTTTTTTGGTGAAAATGAAATGTTTGGCTTGGTTGGTTGATTATTGATTTGTTTTGTTTTTGGTTAATTACCTAAATAACCTTGTCTTTGTGTGGTTATAAACCAACCACATCTCCTTCCTTTATGTCATGCTTAGGTCATCCTGTGATGTCATCCTTCCCTCTTTGTCCTCTTCCCATTGGTTGGATGACATCATCCCCTCTAATCTCTTTGATTAACTTCCTAATTGTTTGCCTAATGACCGCTGATCTGTTATACGGTTCGCTTAACTTTCGTTTTCGTTTATCGTTTGAGGGATCATACCCGGGATCTTATTACTTAGGTTCCCTTAACCTTTCTCAATATATTATATTCCTTTTATGATCCTCTCTTATAATCCTTTAATTTAAATCCTTCTTATCTTGTTATCTTATACTCAATTCTTTTCGTATCTAGTGGATTTTCGGGAAAAATCAAAGTGTTCGGAATTGGATTCTGACGATCTTTACATACACTTATATACCATATAGAGTACTAATAAAATCTCAGAATATCCATACCAGAACCCCTACATAGTGTGGCATGAAAAGTTTTCTCATTCAGCATAATCTGCAAAATCCCTATTCATAAGGGTTTCAAAAATTTCCAAAAATTGGGGTTATTACACAAGCAGCTGACATTGACAAATAGTGATGATGAAAATCCTGATGGAGGTACTAAAAAGGGGTAGAAGGATAGTGTAAGGAGAAGAGGTGAAAAGCTAGTTGGAACTAGTGGCTCATCAAAAGCATTCACTAGGTCTCAATCTAGACAAGATGGAGAAAGTAGGAGAAGTGAAAAAAGAGTTAAATTTACAGAACTGACTGTGACTATAACAAATCAACAAGCTCTGAAAGTCACAACTGTTGATCATGACCAAGGCATTCTGGAGATAGAAGCTGGTGCTTAAGCAAGTCAGTATCTTTAAAATATGAAAGTAAAAGGAAGAAAAATAACTTTATTCTACAAGGATCCAGAGATTCAAGCATTTGACTCTGAGGTGAGTAGAAGAATCTTTGAGAAAGAAAATTCAGGAGTTGATCTTGAACAGCTAAGGCAGATGGAGGAAGAGTTCAAGAACTTTATGAAGACGACAAATACTGATGTTGTTGTCTCTCAAGAACCTTATAAAGATGATCCTTCCAATAGACCAACAAAAGGAAGAGTCATAAGGGAGGTAAGTCAAGCAGATGCTGAAAGATCTATCATGTCTCAAGAAATCTTGACTGTAGACAAGAGTTATAAGGGTAAAGCGAAGATAGGAGAAAAATACAAGCCATCAAAACCTAAAACTAAAGCTATTATTAAGAAGAAATAAGTATCTAAGGCTTCAAAATCTCAATTATTGATAGATCCGGTCTATACAGTAGCTCAAGCATTTGATACTGAAGAAATTGCTGAAGAAGAAGAAGAAATCAGTCAAGCTCATCATAGAAGGAAGATTCATGAAGCTGACTGGGCTGAAAAACTGAAGTTAACCTCTGACACTGCTCAAGTTAATGAAAATTAAAATGTTGTTATTCAACCGATCGCAACCTATGAAACTACTCATGTTGTTGATTTTTCAAACCCAATTCAAGCTAAGTTATCAAATCCTGATTCTGAAAATATAGTCTCTGATAAGCCAAAACTTACTCTTGAAGAGAAGAAGAGGCTACTATGGGGAAGCAAGAAACCTGCACCTAGAAAAGATTCTTCTAAAATATTAAAAAATATTTACATTGGAAGTTCTTATGCTAGAAAACCTGGAATCACAAGTGGTTTGGGAAGGTTAAATGTTGATCCATCTGTAGGAGATGCTTTAATTCTAAAGAAATATGCTAATCTGACAGAAATTGGAGACAATTTGATACTTGAAGACTTACAGAAGATCATATCAGTATAAATTGTTATTGATCTTGTTGGAGAGAAAATGATTTATTTTCTGGAGTCTGGGAGACAATTAAGGTTGACTCAAGAACAGTTAAGAGACAAACTATGGCAGGAATTGGGAACTCATTGCTATAATTCTCAAGGTAACCAATCATATAACTGCCAGATGGTCTGCATTTATAAAGAACCTGATACAATTAAAGTAAAGAAGAATTTCTTACAAATCTAATTATATTCCAAAGTACATTGTCCAAACTGAATATGATGTTGATATGCCTATTTGAGGAGCTAAGATAGAAATGAGTCTAAGAAGACAAGTCTTAACTTTTAATCCTGATGGAAAGAAGATTGGGTTTCTGGAACTGGATGATCTATCTCTTGGAAATTCAAAGTTACATGACCTTAAGGCCTCCATCTATCAAAATGATGAATCAACAGATGAACTGAAAGGACACAAACAGAGGATGCAATGGTATTTAAATGTAGTGGAAGAAAATCTGCTGAGGAAGTTTCTTGAAGATTTTCCAGACTGTGTTAGAATTCAGAATGAAGTGTAAAGTCTGATATTCACTGAAGTAAGAATGAATATATTTACTTTATTTCTTCATTTAGATAGTTTTGAAATCATCAATTGGAACTTGTACATATTTTTATAATGCATAAATTGGGGGATATTGTTAGATATAATTGATGATATCAGGAAATAACTATTAGGAGTTCTTATCTGGATTTAATATAAGTATTTAATGAAGGGTGAGGTCATCAGTACTTGATGATTAGCAGTTGATGTCATTAGGATTTGTCACTTCAGTAGATATTTGAGGAGGAAAAAGAAAGCATACATTCAAGGCGGTGAAGGACTTTATTCAGAAGCAATCATACATGGATATGTAATAGGTTTCGTAATTATAATAGAATAGGATTCCTTATTGATTATGTAACTATACTCTTTATAAAGCACATATTAGGTTTATGTTATATATGTTGCAAAACAGATTGATATATCTCTCGTGTAACCAAGCAGCTCTCAAGGATAATTGTTCATCCTTTGAGAGAATTATAATTGATTCTGTTAAAACTTTGTCGAATTGATTGAATAAACTGTATTCACCCCCCCCCCCTTCTACAGTTGATTACGGACCTAATATACGTCAAACCCGATAGTCAAAAAATATCAATATTTTTCAACGCATCTCCCACGATAGATGGGAGTACTTCGTTCTGGCGAACCCACTCCTTATCGATTTAGGGGTTAATGCGTTGGACATGTTGGAAGGCATCTAAACAACTTAATATAAAATTTGGGGTTTTGTTAATATTAAAATGATCATGATCCCATTATAAAGTGATTCCCAGTTTTTCCTTGAATAAAATACTTCAAATCAATATTCGTCAATGGTTTGATTTCCAGGTAGTGAGGGAGTCACAACGGTCTCGCTTAAAACCCAGAACCTTACAAGTTCAATAAACCCGCTTTTGACAAATCTCATGATCGTTTGTTAAATTTTAAAATCTTGAATCGTTACAGATGTAATCTTATTTAGCAGGCATTGCATGGGTGATGTATCTAATACAAATATACATTTCCTAATCTAATTAAGCATGCATCAAACTAACTACTCTACACATTCATTCATCATATGATATAAGTAAGTGCATTAAAATAAACGTGGTAGGTTATGTCCCCATCATATGTGATCTTTAACAAGCTCATGATAAATATCATGGTCAATCTAAGGAGGTTAAGAAAATAAATACAACTAACTATTACATCATGTGTCTTCTTGCTTTGTTTGCTTCCTTGTATAGCTTCCTTAGATCCTCTCCAATAGACTCCTTCTTTAAGTCTTCTAGTCTTCAAGTATATTACATATTTGAAATATAAAAGACTAATCTAATGAAATTACAAGAAGAACTCGAGTTACATTAAAAATTTAATATTACACGAATAAAAATGATATGCAAGTCGTATTTAAAAAAACAAAACCACAATTAAAAAAACCATTAATCTAAGGTCTAAAGGCCATAACCATCCACCATGTTCAAATGACATATAATAATATAATTTATCATATACTTATTATGATTAATCTAATTAATCATATCAAGTGGAACATATACAAAACACTATTTTGCGGATCGAACTTTTCTGCTTGATTTTTCATCTCTGTATCATCCTATCATATACATACAGTATGGTCCAGTCCCCTATTATGTCCATACACAATTAATCAAAACTACAGTCATCTCAGATCATCAACACATGCATAATATTTTCATATCTATCATGGCAGATCATCAACATACATAATATCCTCATATTTATCATGGCATGTCATCAATACATGCATAATATCTATTATGGCAGACTATATACGCGATATTATCATCAAAATCAGTAAACACATAAACGAATTAAAACCTTTCGCAAGTAGCTCTGATGCCATTGTTGGGTTTTGAGGCATAAAACGCAGTGGAAACAATGTTTAAAAACTGTAAAAAACCAGAAAAATCGAAACCCATCGCAGGATCCATGCGAAAAGACAATATTTAATTCGTGGTTAATATGTTTATCTAAAGAAGTTTTATGATTTATGTTTTCTAATGGAGGTCCAAGCTTTTAGCAATCACCATGTATCCCGTCGAGAAATGATCTACGCCTTGAAGGTACCCACACAAATGATCGAACGGAGGATGAGCATGTACTAGCACTCGTAAATCAAAAGTCGCATTGTCTCTCTCTCTCTCAAGCTTCTATGGTTTATGTTTTATCTTATAAAAACATAAAAATCCCTAGGTTGAGGCTTAAAAACATATTATATAGGCAAGATAAAAAGACTTCCAACCCTAAACTAATTTAGAGTTTTAATAAATCTGAAAATCCTAGTTATTATTAATTAAGTTTTACTTAATCATCCAAGAGCTCAATTTCAGATTTAATAGTAAATTCAAATTTCATATTTATTTAACTAATTAAGTCTTACTTAATTAATAACAAATAATTTGAATTAATTACATTTAGTTTAAATCCAAATTTAAATTAAATAATCCTCCAATCATTATTTATGTTACCCTTTAGGTTATTATTACGTTGGCAACAATTTTAAATCTAATTTAAAATCATAAATAATGAGCGGCATCTAGTAATACATCATTGTTACCCATGTAATAATAATTAAATCGGTGACTGATTAAACCTTTCGTGAATAATGTACAATGTAATTTAATCCCTTTAAACTATATATTATAGATTAAACACAAGGCATATTATGTGTCATCCTCTTCATGTTTTAATCCAGGTTTCCTTGATCAATGAGTAGACTATCATTTCAAATCAACGTTTGAGCGCGGCGCCACGCATTTCACAGTCTAGCTCACACAAGAGGCCAATAATATCTCTCCAAAATTAGAAGGGTTAAATCCTTTTTAGATCATTCATATTTCTCACATGATTCCTAATATACTCAGTGTCCACTTTATCATTACCCAGTCAAAGATAACTATTATTGTAATCAAAGTATATTAATCATCGTATAGAAATATAATAATTTCAAGTCGAAGGACCATTAAATTATTATCACTGTGAGAATTACTTATGACATAACAGACATGTAGAATCTCACATTGGGTCTATCCAACACCATGTATATATACGTCTGCCTATGTTTTCGACTTTAGTATCACTATACCTATGATCAATGAGATGTGATCATCAATCAACAAACACATTAGTCTTAATGCATTATTATTGTACGTTAATTATAATACTCGACTAGGGATATTTGGGAATATTAATCCTATCTGCGTTATCTCATTTCTAAGTCACGTACTTAGAGATATAGAATGCATATCATATTATGAGGACATTTATTAATCTAATATTTATATCGTAGTTTAAGACATAATACATTATAAAAAGAATAATCGACAGAATATAAACATTAATAATCCAAATATCATAAATAAAACATAATAGTGTTGTCTCTAGGGCACAAACACTGACACTTATGCCCCTGATAGGCTATAAGCCATTAAATAGGAGGTCGAGAAGCTCCTACAAGTTGGATTCACAGAGGAAGTACAATTTTCTGAATAGTTGGCCAACGCCGTGATGGTCAAGAAGGCCAATGTTAAGTGGAGGATGTGTATAGACTTCACTGGCTTGAATGATGCATTCCCTAAGGACTGTTACCCCCTTCCAAGTATTGGTACCCTGATCGATGTCATAGTTGGGCACGAGATGTTGAGCTTCATGGATGGCTTCAACGGTTACAATTAAATTAAAATGCACAAAGATGACACCCACAAGGTATCCTTCATAACTAACTTTGGTGTCTTTTGCTATCGTGTTATGGCTTTTGGACTTAAGAATGAAGGAGCCACGAATCAGAGATTGGTAAATAAGATATCCGCCCATATAATTGGGAAGACCATGGAGGTCTATGTTGATGCCATGTTAGTCAAAATCCTAGCTAAGGACGATCATAATAATCAGCTAGAAGAGGCATTTGAACTGCTGAGGCACCACAAGATGATGTTAAACCCTTCCAAGTGCGCTTTCGGCATTGGGTATGGGAAATTTATGGGTCACATGGTCTCGAAGACAGGAATCGAGGCCAACCCAGAAAAGATCAAAGAAATCCTGGATATGGAGCTACCATGCTTCATAAAGGACATTTAGAAGCTAACTGGAAGAATTGCGGCTCTAGGAAGGTTTATCTCCAAGTATGGAGACAAATGCCTGCCCTTCTTCAAAATCCTGAAGAAAGTGAAGAACTTTGAGTGGACAACTAAGAGCCAAGAGGCCTTTAAATAACTAAAAAAGTACATGACTAAAGCCCCGTTGTTGTCCAAACCTAGTCTAGAGGACATCCTTTACTTATATCCTGCGGTCTTTGAGCAAGCCGTGAGTGTCGTCCTAGTAAAAGAAGCACATAAGATCCAGAACCCTGTCTATTACGTGAACAAGGTACTCCACGGGGAGGAGTTGAACTAATCCACCACTGACAAATTTGCGCTTTCCTTGATCACATCATCAGGAAGTTGAGACCATACTTTCAGGCCACAAGATCGAAGTCCTGACAGACCAGCCCTTAAGAAGCATACTTCAAAGCCCAAAAGCCAGTGGAAGGCTCATTAAGTGAGTTATTGAGTTGGGCGAGTTTGATATCAACTACAAGTTTCGAACAGCTGTCAATGATCAACTATTTGCAGACTTCATGGTTGAATGCACCATTAGCAACAAAGAAGTCGGGGGCAATAGATAGTAACTCAGAAGGAGAAGAGAAAAAGAAAGATGAAGACTTGACTCTGAAAGAATATTTGGTTCTCCATTTTGACGGAGCATCCAAAACAAAATATGGTGGTGCATGCCTAGTCTTTTAAATCCTCGAAGGGTTCATGATTGAATATATTTTGAAGTTGGACTTCCCGACTACGAACAACGAAGTAGAATACTAAACTTTGATAGCCATCTTAGGCTTGGCTAGAGCCGTGAAGGCCAATAATCTTAAAGTCTGTGGAGACTCGAGACTCGTTGTTGCTCAAGTCAATGGAGAATTTGAGGCCAAGGATGACATAATGGCCAAGTACTTAAGAGTTGTGAAAGGAATACTGACTCAATTTGATGAATGGTACGTAGAATGTAATATCTGGGATATGACGTGTAATTATTTTTATCAATAAATAAATATTATGTAATTATTCTATGAATTTTTGGTGAATTATATGTTGATTGGTATTTGTGTTTGGATGTTTAAATGTGGTAAAATTTAAGTATTTTAATTTTTATATGTCCAAAATAAAGTATAGATAAATTTGATATTTTTTTATTAATGTTCATGTTGTTATATGATTATATATATGATTTATGGATATAATAAATTATTTTTCCGAGTATTTATAAACTATTTTGTATAATCAGAAATCGACTGACTTCAATCGTTTTTACGTTGTAACAACCCGAAAGTCTCAGGAAAACTCCTTTCTAACCCAATTTGAATATTCCGAGCATTTTCCATGTTTTAACTTTTTTGATCTGGAGTACAGATTTACCCGTGCGAGTCCCGACGTAATATTTTCGATATAATATTCATTTCGGTAAATCAATAAAACCCGTATTTTTGAGAAACATGATATTTTGATTAAACTATTATATTATCTTCTCGTAATTCGTGTAACCAAAGCACTAAGACCAAGTCTGTATTTACAAAAAACCTGATTTTGATAATTATCTCAAAACCGGTACCGAATTGGATCAGTTTTGTTAATACTTAATGATTAAGTATTCTATTTTTATATCCGGTATGATCCAATAGGGTACCAATATTCCGTAAATATAAATAGCCCTTGCCGTATTTTATTTTGTACATATAATCATTTGCAAACAGTAAAAATATATAATTTTCAAAGAAAATAATAATATTCATAAGTGTTCTTGAGAATCAAACCTAAATTTGAAGGTGTTATCGATATCGGTTTTTGGAGTTCAAGTAATCAAAATAAAGGTATTGAAGAGTACTATTAAGATCTGTAAGCCATACAACTGCAGAATCAACTAGTAATTTTTTATAATTTTATTTAAATTTGAATTATTTTGGGATTAATTATAATTTTTTGATTTTGATGTTTTTTGTATGATTTGATGATTGCATGTTGTAGATAAATTGATTCTGATCATTTTGGTGTATAATATGTTGAATTTGGAGTTCAATAACATGTCCAAAAGTGGGTTTAATTCTCGAATTAAGAAATTAGTGTTTATAACCCGTATGAATGTTTTCAATTGAAAATTAGGGCCTTTTGATCTAGGGGTTATTAGGTTGATTGATTGGTATCAATGTGTAGAGCTTGAAAAGAGGAATGGATTGGTGGTGGTCACATGAACACACGATACCGGAATCGAGCTGGCCGGAGAAAAGAAGAACTCGCCGTCCGGTGAGTTTTCTTCGAGTTATTCCGGTCAACTCAGGGGTTATTAACTAGATTTGATTGCCTGATTATGTTCCTGGTGTTCTGTAGTTTGATTTTGGAGGTGATGGTGGCCTGAGCGAGCCTGAATCGCCGAGAAGGCGAGACAGGGCGTTTTCCGGCGAAAACGACGACAAACTTTGCAAATTTGCAGATTAGTCCCTGTGGTTTTGTAGATGGTGAAGTTTAGTCCCTATAGTTTGTAAAACTTGCAAAAATAGGATTCCTGTTTTAAAATATTTAAAAATCATATTTTCTATTTATTTTAATTTCAGAAATTCATTTTAATTATTAAAAATTCCAAAAATCATTATTTTAATTCCGAAAATTATTTTTAATTCAAATAAATATGAATAATTTAGTTAATTAATTTTATTTAATAATTAATTATTTAATTGGTAAATTAATTACAATATTAATTGATTAATTGATTGAATTGATTATTAATTATTTTTAAATAATTATTTAATTAGATTTATTTATTTCTTTTGATTTAAAAATCCCAAAAAATAGTTTTGAGCTTTAAAATATTATTTTAAATTGTTTTGAAGGCGCAATAATTATTTTAAAATGATTTTAAAGTCAGATTCGGGTATTCGAACCTTGTTATTTATTTATAAATGATTCATCAACCCGTTTTAATTCCGAAAAATGTTTGAAAATTCTTATTTTTATTGAATACCTTGCGTGTTATGTGCTATGTGATATGTGATTTATGCGTTATATGTCTATGTGTTTATTGTTTGAGTGTTTTGGTCATAACTTTTAATCCGTAAATTGGATTTGGACGAAATGAAGGGTAGCTAAGAGCTTATGACGTCTATGTGACGATTAGAATGGTATGAGATTGATTATTGATAGATACCTATGATGCCTCACAGAGTAAGAAAGGCATAGAAAAGAGAGCAGGTGATCAGAAAAGAGAATCGATGCGTAGAAAAGAAGGCAAGTGATCAGTGAAAAGGAGCGAGGCATGTAAAAAGTAGACAAGTGGTTGTTGAATAGAATCGTTAGACCAGTGCAAGTGAAGTTGGAATCATTTGTGATAAGGAAAGTACTTCTAAACCTTTCTCAAGATATATTACAAATATTGCTAAACCTTATCGTGACATGTTGCTAGTATTGAAAATAGTTTTATTTTATATTGTAAGTGCTTTGAATCATTCAACCTTGAACCCTGATCATATCATTTGATCTTTGAGATGTGAGCCTTATTCTTTGTAAACCAACGACTTTTGATTTCCCAGATATTAAACCATACAAATACAATACTACTCCAGAAATATATGAACACCATATACCAAACACTATAACAGAATTACTTGAGCATACAGAAACTTATATACGCTATAATACCATGTGAAATCAAGGATCTACTCCTTGTATAATCACTGAACCATTGTTCACCTGACACCTGTTTCTTCAACAGGCTTGAAGCCATTTTTCATATAACCTTGATATGCCCTGGTGATACTCATGAATTGCTTTATACTCTGAGATAAATGTTTTTATCAATGTTAATCATGATTCTATTTTATTGAATTACAATGTTTATCGTATTGAATTATTTTAGAATTGGATAGTTTTCTTTATGTGGACCAAATTCGTGGTCGTATTAGGCCAATGCGTGCCTTGGATCCAGTTTATAGAGTGGAACTGTGTGCCTTGCTCGGGGTTAGTGCGTAAATGATCAACAGCCTAATCTTGGTTTTAAAACTTAAAATGAATATCCAATTCCAATGATTGTTTGACAAGAAATTTGATTCCTCTGAATCATTTCAATTGATCACTACTTAACCTCAGTTATTGCTATTATGACTTGCTGAGCTAGTTAACTCACTCTTGCGAATCGGTTTATGCATTTTACAGTTAAAAGGGAAGTGGTTAATAACGAGGATTTTTAGTATAGTGTGCGAGCTAGGATTCCAAGTTAAGTTGGATCGAGCTAGCAGGAGATTTATATTATAGTTGAGTTAAGCAAGATTGTAAGAATAATTTGATTATTAGGTATAAGTTAAACTAGTTGGGATTTGGTACGTTGTAATAAAAGTTAAGGTTGTGGCTTGTTTTCATACTTTAACCTGTTGCAATCTGTGGTTGTATAAGTTAGGGTCATTGTTTGTATGTTAATTTATAAATAAGTTTATATATTTTGTGTGTGTGTTGTGAGCCCCAAACTTCTGACCCGGGTTTGGAGGGCGTCACATGTTGGTATCAGAGCTACATGTTATAAGTCATTGAAACAAGCCTAGATTGTCGGGATTGGGTAGAGGGTTAGGATTAGGAATAAGAAATAGAAAGATAGGATGTCGTGAGGTTGAGTGCGACTGTATAGTAGGTTTTCAGTACGATTCGTGTTGCGATTCAAGATTCTTATCTTGCAATGTGATTTCCCGATTACGGCAATGGCATATTCTATTTTCCCTGTATCATCTGATCATTCGGAGCCTTCTGTTTGAGGACCATCGTTTCCACCCCGATTTGATTCACACCTTATTATACCACCAGTATTAGTTGTATTACCTTCCGTTGTAATAGTTGCACCTCTTCAAGCTATTCTACCACCCCATGATGTGAGACCACCTATTTAAGGATCCCCACCTACTGATTCTGCTTCTACTGGACATTCAACTGTGAGTGCATCTTTTCAATTTACCCCACACCCTGTTCTATAACATTAGTTTAAGACCCATCTTACGGAGCAACAGCACCTACGAGGATGGATTCGGGAGATACAACATATTGTGAGTACTTGAGATATTGAGGAAGGTGGGAAGAAACCTATAGAGAGGATTTATGTGTTCCGGAGGATAGCTACTGTCGGGTTATATGAAGCCACTAGTGAGTATGCCACCCATGATTATCTTGTGGAGTGGGCTAGATGGGTTTTAAAGGAGTTTGAGAAGATTGGAGATATAGAGTTTTCTTGAAATTAGATGATGGTGTTATAATGAATGTGATATGTATAGTATCGATGTGGTATGATATCAGCAGACTTTGTTTTATGGAATAGACTTGTTGACTATTGGATAGACCTGTTGTACTTAGCGATAACAAAAATGATGATGACAATATTACTAGTATGGAAGCTTTGAAGTGAAATTACGAATAAGATAATATGCAACGGTAACTGGAGTTTTCATCGACTAATGTAAGCAAGATGTACCCAATAAGGGGCAGAAGATAGATTGAAGTGGATAGACCCTTATGTGATTGTTTCTTTGTTATGGTTAAGGAGGACAAGAACCAACTCATATATTAATGACAACCAGATGTGTGATTTTCAAAATTTTAAACAAGTTTTCAAAAGAGATTTTCTTAATAAAATTTCTAGAAGTTCTTTAAACAAAATAAGTTTTAAAAATTGGTTGTCAAATTACTACTAGAGATTCTCATTTGTTATACAATTCAGATTATCTAGAAAAATACTTGTTATAGAATTTGTATGATTAATTCAGAGGGCCAAGTGGACCCGCTATTACGGAGAAGTTTCAATTATTCCCGATAGAAGAATGCAAATCCGGTTTGATAAGGTTACCAACAGAATCAGCGTACGGAGAAATTATTCATCCAATTCCTGAGACTATTAGAGTTTAAAAAAATTGTTGATTTAAAAGAAGCTTGAGCATGATCGAAAAAGGTTGAGCAAATTTTCAGACTTTTCTAAAGAAAGAACATTATTAGCAAAAGAGTCAATATGTCGAATGACTAGTGGATATTCTAAGTCGCATAGACAAAATTTGATGTTATGATTATAAATACCATATGAGCACAATTATGGTCGAATTATTAAATTATTATACATGCAGGTGCGACGCTAATGACAAAAGACTCAATAAATAATAATCTATCATGGTGCTTAATTTATGAAGGCATTCGAATGGGGTCTATTGATTGAACAAGCTCAGAAGGTGTATATAAGTGAATTATCGATGTGACCAACAGTATCAATCTTTTCTACAATACTACAATGTATATTCTCCTTGATTCTTGAATACGTATGAGCTTCATTCATTAATAAATTCTTTATGGTGATAAGAAAAAAAAAGAATATTATATTCCTTTCAAAATAAAAATTCCCTCAAGTTTTGCTTTTTGACTGGGACAAGCAGTGTTATGGTGAGACGCTTTTTCAGAATGACGAAGAGTAGGGTGGGACGCCACCTAATCATGTGTTGTATGCCATATGGTATGAAAGACCGATCATCTTAAGTACCAATGTGGTTTTCTTATTCATATTTAAATCATTACTCCTTCTTTTTTCAACTATAAGTTTATTGAATTATGGATCCTTCTAGTTGTTTTCTTGCACTGCTGTTCTTTACAAAAGTTTTCCAAACAAAATTCAACCTATCATGAATCAAGTGTACAAAGATCCAGCCATTGGATTTACATGTTTCAAGTGTGGGAGACCAGAGCATATGGCAAGGATTGTAAATCAACACCCCCAATCAGTGATGCGTTAAGAATTATGGGATCTACTCTACTCCGATAGTGAATAAGTTTCCAAGAACAGGAGTTTATGATATGTCGGTAAAAGATGTTATTCACAACACAGATGTGAGGGCAGGAATGTTTACTGTGAATTCCTCATGTGCTTAAGTATTAGTAGATTCGGGAGCAACTCGATCGTTTATTTCTCAAGGTTTTGTTGATGGGTTGAATTACCCTGTTAAATTGTTAAATGAGATCATGGCTTAAAACTAGAAAATCAAGAACGTGTAATGGTTAACTAAGTGTGTACCAATTGTGAAATTGAGATTTCTAGCAATAAGTTCGTGCTAATTTAATACCATTTAAGATAGGAGAATTTGGCATTATTCTAGGAAATGGACTGACTATATAAGCAAGAGGCTCAGATATACAGTTAGTCCCTTAACAATATAACAAGAATTACAGAAGGGGGGTTCAATGGAATTCTTGAAACTTTTTCTTGAATAAAAATGTTCTAACTCAAATATATATATAAGTGTGAATTGATTAGCAAAATGCGGAATAGTTACTTCAAATGAATCAAAACACAAGTAATTAAAAACAAGAGTCTTTAAAAACTTTCTGGTGGATTTGAATGATTCCACCAGAGATATATAATATATATCGAGAGAACTCTGTGTGCAAAAAGTTCACATCTGCTTACAAAATGATAACAACTAAGAATGAGAGAAATGCTAAGAATACAGCTTATAAATGTTTCTCTCTTGGTTGCTTGGTTTCTTAGTTACTATTCTATTGCTGCTTCTTGGTTTATATATCACCAAGATTACAAAGTAATAAGACAGGATAATAAAACAAAAACTATCAAGTCTAATATAATGCTACTTCATTACTCTATTCCAGCATCTTTGAATATCTTCATAATAGCATGGAAATGGCAATGATTCTTTGTTCTCGAAAACCCAGTTGAATAGGCTACCACATTCCATTTGCATACACTCGACGCATGTGACTGTGTTGTCACTGTCAATAGATATTTGAATTCTTTATCCGTCGGGTTTATGATCATCCGTCGGGTTGTTGATCATCCGTCGGGTTGTTGATCATCCGTCGGGTTGTTGATCATCCGTCGAATTCATTGTTGTTTATCCGTCGGGTAGCAATCAGGCACTTGACTCCATTTCATTTATGCATAATTACAAGACATCATCTATGTACAATTAATCAACATATTCTGTATATCTAGTTAAAGTCAACATGACTTAAGTACTACTACAGATTCTAAACAATGTGTATGCAGAAATGTTCTGCAGACTTATTGTTACATAAGCTACTCACTCGATGGATAATAAATCATCATCCGTCGGGACTAAAATGAGTTATTCGTCGGGACTATAATCCTTATCCGTCGAGTGCTACATTTTCACTAAGTAAAATCTACCAAGGTGTTTTGTTCATGAAATCATCAAGTACACAACATATACACAACAATCTCCCCCAATTTATGTCTACTGGAATTGTAGCCATAAATTAAGAGATACTTGATGATAACAAAACACCTTAAAAATACAACTTTAAAAGAAAGTAGATAATATTGAAAAGTGCTTCAATTAACAAAATGTACAAAGTTTTGCTTACAATCATTTTCAAGATGCTCCTCTAGCCTGAGCAGATTTATCTAGTTTCTTGAAGGTCTGGGTCTCTTTCCAAGCTTTCTGTTGTTTTCTTCAATCTGATTTTGGAGCTGCCTGTGGAATTCCAGTTCATCAGATTCTGAGAGATTTAGCTTTTCTTGCATTTCCAAGAGAGTCTCATTGCTAGAGATGCTCAATTGGTCTTCTAATCTGAAAAATCTTCTCATTCCTTTGTCATCCATGAACTTCATCCTCCAATAGGGCCTTAGATGCACTCTTCTTCCTGTATAAGGGATAATTAGAGTCTTTGGGAGTGCATCTTTAGCTCTAACACTCCTTAGTTCTTCAATCTTCTTCGAAACCATTCTTCTTGCAGTAATATTGAACCCAAAGTTCTTCTTGAAGGATGAATAAACCTTAATCAGTACAGTTTGGCTTTTTAGAAGGATCCTGTGAAGTGGCCACTGAATCTCCTTTCCTCCCTTGTACTTGAACACTAACCTTTCAGGTAGGTTTCTGTATGCATCAATTCCTCTCACTTCATCTAGTTCATCTAGATAGCGGTTTAGATCAGAAAATTCCTTGATGTCACACAAGTACATATAATCTCCTTTGTTGACTTTAGATTGAGCTTTGACTAGAGATTTTGATTTGAGAGGTGACAACTTCACTTTCTTGACTGCTCTTGACTTTGTTCTCTTTGGCTTGTTAAGGATTGGCAGATTGAAGTCAGAAATTGGTATGTTCTCCCATTCTATTGGCTCATCCTTAGGCACAATAGGTTCACCATGAATGTTCCTGTAAGGATCCACTATCTTGATATCTTCAAATACCACAGAGGGTTTTGATGCTTGAGTTGTAGTTGAAGTGGACTCCATGGGAAACTGATTCTCCAATTCCTTATCAACAATGTCCAGTTTCCTTTTGGTTCTTTTAGCCAATTCCTTGATTTTTGGAGACTTCTTCTATTGTTCAACTTGCTTCTTTGGATCTTGAGATTCAATGATTTCAGATGGCTGAGCAGGAATTTGTTGTGATGAATTTACAGCATGTAGCTTGGCTAAGATAACAATTTGATCTTTCTTTTGTTTAACCTTTTTAGCATCTAGAGCAGCTTGCTTCTTTTCCTGCTTCAATCTAGCCTTTTCTTCTCTTTTTGCTTGAGCAAATTGAGGATGTCCAGCCACCACACAAATTTCTTTCCCATTTCTGAAAATTTTAGCAATTCTCTTTTTGGAAGCTGAATCAGCTGGATCTTTGTAGAAAGCAATTGACGTTGACAGAAGCTTCTTTTCATCAGGCTTAGGTGTCTCGTACACAGTATCCAAAGGGTTCTTCAATGATAATTTTGGATAATTTACCTTTAGTTTCAGAATTATTTCAGCCTTTGGAGATTTGATGCAGGATAACTGTCCTCTTTCCAGATAGTTCATGCTCATCTCATTCACAGAAATTTGCTTGACTTGAGAGTGATGGATGGCTGACTTTACTGGCTCCTTGACTAGTTCGAACTTCCTTTGTATATCCTCATCAATCTTCTCCCAGTTGAGCGGACTCAACTTCTTCTTTTCAGCTGCTCTAAAGTTGGCTGCTGCTGCAATTATCAGATCTATACTGTTTGTAACTGGTGGCTTTGAGATAGTAATTGAAGGCACAATCACTTTACTGATTTGAATTTAAAGCTTCTCCCCCTCACTTGGTCTTTTCTCCCCCTTCTTGTTATCATCAAGTTGAGCAGAGGAGGGGGTTTGAGCAGCCACCAGTTTTTGAAGTAAATCTGTCTTTTGGGCTTGATGAAGATGAATGGCCGTTAAAGATGCTTCCATGGCTGACATTCTTGTATCCAATGCATCTATCTTGGTTGCAAGATCAGAATTTTTCCTTAATTTCCTCTTGATGTCAAGCATTATAGCTTCTAGAAGCTTAGAGTCCATTTTGTCTGAAATGGCCTTCTTCATTTCCTCAATATCACCCTTTATGGTGTTTACATCCCTAACATGTTGGAAGCCTTGAATTTGTTGAAGTTGCAGAGAGGCTAGATGTGCCTGAAGGAGCTTCTTGGTGCTGGCATTTGAAGTGGTTTGAAGAGCAGTATTTGTCTAAATGATTAGTTGGATCAGGGTTATCTTGAAGTAGTGCTTATCACAGTGCTTTGAAAATGCCCATGATGGCATACCTGATCTTGAACCGGAACCTACTTCTCCCCCTATGTCCATTGTGTCATCTTCACTATCCCCACTTTCATCACCAAAGAAATCAGCTGAGCCACCAGTCTCATAATCCACATCACCAGCTGTAGAGGGCAAAGCTGTGATGGCATCCTTACCTCTTATCATAGACTGTGCGGTATGCACCAGATTGAGCATCCTTTCTGCATTGTCATTGCCCTGTTCAGCTAGAAGTTGATAAGTTGGAACAGGGTGAGTAAATGCCTCTGCATCAAGGGAGGTGGAATCTATAACAGATTTAGGATGCTGAGATAGTCCCTCCATGTCTGCATCCTGGACATTCATTAACTCACTAATAATGACATCCATCCTTATAGCTCCAGTACCTGCATTTCTCTTGTTTTCTCTCTTTTGTTGCATCAGGGTCTCACACTGGCTCCCCACCCTCACGCCCTCACCTTCACCATCTAAGGTGGGACTCCTCTCACTTTCTTTTGCCAATCCTGAAGAAATGGATTGCATAATTTCACTCATTTCATCTCCTTTTTCCTGGGAGCAACCCAGACTCTCACTTAAAACACTCTTCTCTCTCAATCCTAATAGTGAATGTACAACCACTAATTCTTCTGCACTTGAAATAAATGAAGTTTGAAGCTGTGCAGGGATACTCGACGGATGAGTGATATCCATCGGGTGAGTGGTTTTGCTATCCGACGGATAACTGCTGTTAAGCTTATCCGTCGGGATACAATCATTACTCGACGGATGAGCAATATCCATCGAGAGAGTAGAAATGAATGAACTAGGAATGGAAACTATTGTGGACTCTGTTCTGATTGAAGATATTTTGGGCACAGATGATTCAACAGTTCCTGAAAGAATGGGCAAGTGAGCCAACAAATCATCTGAAAGATGATGCTCACCTGCTCTAAATTTTGGCTTCCCCAACAAAGTTAAAGAAGAGGAATCAGGAATTGATGTGTTTATCATATCCACATCCAGTGAGTTTGTGGGTGAGTTTGGTGTTTGAGGTGATTCTATTACTAGAGATTTTGGCTGTGACTCCACATTTATTGGAGCCAAATCAAACTGAATTTGTGAAGGTGCAGTGACTGTGTCTTTAGCACCAGTTTGCACAGTGTGTGTACCCTGTGCATCCCCAAGGGTTTTAGATTTCTTCTTTCTGGCATAAGTTTGGGGTGAGCTTGTATCCCTAACCCTCTTGGCCTGTGCTCTTGGTTGAGAGCTTTGTTCAATAACTACATCATTTTGGGAGGATGCAGCTAGAAATGAGCTTTTATCCTTTTTAAGCACTGCAGTTTGTTAGGAAACTGCAGTGTGGCTAGGCTGGGAACCACTCAACTTTCCATCCTTATCCTTAGGGTTTCTTTTATGTTCACCCCTTCCCTCACCTGTCTTACCCACCTGCACACTCCCCTTTTTGGTTTTGGTGAATTTTGCAACTGGCATCTTTTGAGAGATACCAGAGGGGGCTTTCTTTGATTTGGATTTTGAAATATTTGCAGGTTTGGTTGCTTGGGTAGGCAACTGTTGGGTCATTGACACAGTTTCAATAGACACACTAGAACTCAAAGAAATTAGTGAGGTTGGAATAGTGGTAGGAATAGATGAACTTACCTCACTTACCTGAGGTGCTTCCATTACAGGGAAATAGAATAGTGGCACCTCCTTGTGAGGATTGGCCCTGTTCAAATCTGCAATGAGCCTTCTCTCTTGAACCCAACAATCTAATTTGTTGTTAGGGTTCTCAAGCACAATACCCTCAGAGAGATTGTTAGCTAACATTATAAAGAATCTAGCATAATACACATTCTTACCTCTCTTATTTAACTCTCCTAGTTTAAAACCTAATTCAAACAAAACAAGGTCACTGAAATTATAGAATTTATCTGTAACTAGCATGTAGAGCATGTTAAGCATGGAGATATTGACTGAATTAAAATTACTGACTTTACCTGAAAAGACCTTGGTCACTACATCATACATAAAACTCCATTCTTTCCTAAGGCCCAGTCTCCTAATATCACTTAACTTAGAAGTAGAAAGAGCATAGTTCATGGAATTTAGCATATTGATTATATCAGTGTCAGTATGTGGTGAGGTCACAGTATTATCAGGAATCTTGAAACATGTTTTTATAACATCACTATTGATACAGAATTCTTTACCTTTAATGGTTAGAGTGATGATCTTATCCGTTGAGTTATATGTAGCAGTGGTCCACATCTCTTCAACAACTTCACAAAAGATTTTGGGTGATTCCAGCATGGCATAGCTAAGCTTGCAATTCTTCACAAAGTCCATCATCTTGTGATAGTCACCAGATTGCTGAATACCCTTATTTACTAATGCAGTGAAATTGTTCTTCTCATAAATAAACCCAGTTTGAGACATAATCTTGACAACGGGCGCCATTGTTAGAGAATGAGAGCTTGAAGAGAAAGAGTAAGCGCTTTGAAAGAGAAAGAAATATGAGCAGTTGATTTGAGAATGATAAAAGAAAAGCAATTGAAAATAAATAAGCTTTTATACTATCTCAAAAATAACTGCTAAAAATAATAAAGTAAAATAAAGTAACCAATGAAAATTACCTAAAATAGCCGTTTAAAAATAAACTGTAAAAATTCCACCCATTATCCATCGTGTTATGCTTACAAACTATAAGTATACTTGATGGATAATGTTCAGGGAATTAACGGCTGAGATTAAGACAATTCGATGGATGAGGATAGACTGTTATCCGTCGAGTCATAAAATATTCCAGAAAAATATTAATTTTTATTAGCAAATAGTATACCGACGGATGATCAAACTCAATGGATAAGGATCATCCGTCGAGATGTAAATTTTGACTTAGCCAAAATTTCATCCAAGACTGAAAAATCAATTAAATTTTTGGCTGCTTTTCAACTTGCAAATTATCTTATATAGATTTAAGAATAATTAAGCATACCTAACTCACTTACCAACCTTGAAAAGGTGGATTCATCCAGTGGCTTGGTAAAGATATCTGCAAGCTGCTTCTCACTTGGAACAAAATGTAGTTCCACATTACCATTCATTACATGTTCCCTTACGAAGTTGTACTTGATATCTATGTGCTTTGTCCTTGAATGTTGTACTGGATTTTCAGTGGTGGCAATTGCACTTGTGTTATCACAGAAAATAGGAATCCTCTCAACTTGCAAACCATAGTCTAGCAATTGATTTTTCATCCATAAAATCTGTCCACGGCAACTCCCAGCAGCAATATATTTAGCTTCAGCTATAGAAGTAGAAACTGAATTTTGCTTTTTACTGAACCAAGACACAAGCTTGTTTCCTAGAAATTGACAGGTTCCTGTTGTGCTTTTTCTATCAATTCTACAACCTGCATAATCTGCATCAAAATAACTAGTTAGATCAAAACTAGAATCTCTAGGGTACCAAAGGCCAAGTTTTGGTGTTCCCTTGAGATATCTGAAAAATCTCTTAATAGCTATTAAGTGAGATTCTCTAGGATCAGGAAATCTAGCACATAAACATATAGCAAACATTATATCTGGCCTACTAGCTGTTAAGTACAGAAGTGAGCAAACCATGCCCCTATAACTTGAAATATCCACAGACTTTTCAGTAGTGTTTAATTCAAGCTTAGTTACAGTGGCCATGGGAGTTTTTGCATATGTGCAATCCATTAGATCGAACTTCTTTAAAAGATCAAAAATATATTTAGTTTGACTAATGAATATTCTATCACTAACTTGCTTAACTTGTAAACCAAGAAAGTAAGTTAGTTCTCCCATCATACTCATTTCATACTTACTTTGCATCAATTTGGCAAACTTTTTGCAAAGTTTCTCATCTGTAGAGCCAAAAATAATATCATCTACATAAATTTGAACAAGTATACTAGAGCCATTAACATTTCTAAAGAATAAAGTTTTATCTACAGTACATCTTGTGAAATGATTTTCCAAAAGGAACTTTGATAAAGTGTCATACCAGGCTCTAGGTGCTTGCTTTAATCCATAAAGTGCTTTCAAAAGATAATAGACATGATCTGGAAAATTTGGATCTTCAAAACCAGGAGGTTGACTGACATAGACTTCCTCCTCCAAATCTCCATTCAGAAAGGCACTTTTGACATCCATTTGATAGACCTTGAAATTGGCATGGGCTGCATAGGCTAAAAAGATTCTGACGGCTTCAAGTCTTGCAACAGGAGCAAATGTTTCATCAAAATCTATTCCTTCTTTTTGACAATAGCCCTTAGAAACCAATCTAGCTTTGTTCCTGACTACTATGCCATTTTCATCCATCTTATTTCTGAATACCCATTTGGTGTCTATTAGATTCTTTCCTTTAGGCTTGGGCACCAGCTTCCATACATTATTCCTTTCAAATTGGTTTAGCTCCACCTGCATAGTTAAAATCCAATCAGGATCCAACAAAGCTGTTTCTACCTTCTTTGGTTCTTCCTTGGAAATAAAGCTGACGTATAGACATTCTTCTTGAGTTGCTCTCCTGGTTTGAACTCTAGAAGAAACATCACCAATTATTAGCTCAAAGGGGTGATCTTTAGTCCATTTTCTTTGTTGAGGTAGATTAGCTCTAGATGAAGAGGCCTCATTTTTGTCTTGATGTGTGATTGACTTTTGATTTTTAGAAACTCCCCCTGAGTTTGTGGATCTTTGATTTGAGAAAGGGGAACTTTCTGTAGGTGATCTATCCTGACTTCCTGCTCCTTTTGATAACACGACGGATGGTGAATTTTGAGTACCGACGGATGAAGCTGGTTGTATCCCGACGGATAACACAGATTGCCTCCCAACGGATGAAGCATTATACAACTCGATAGATGTTGGGTTTTGTGCTTCATTGGTAGTAGATTTTTCTGCATTATCCTTTGATACTGTTTCTTGATCACTTTCATCATCACTGTCATCACTAACCATCTCCACATTATCGAATTTGAGGCTCTCATGGTAATCTCCATCTTAAAGTCCTTCAATCTTTTTATCATCAAACACAACATGTATAGATTCCACAACAATGTTGGTTCTTAGATTGTAGACTCTATATGCTTTACCAACAGCATATCCAACAAAAATTCCTTCATCTGCTTTAGCATCAAACTTCCATTTTGATCAGTTTGATTTCTCATAATATAACATTTACAACCATAGACATGAAGAAAATTTAGAGTTGGCTTCTTCTTCTTGAACAATTGATAGAGAGTCATGCATCTTGCTTGATTAACCAGGGAAATATTCTGAGTGTAGCATGCAGTATTTACAGCTTCAGCCCAGAAATATGTTGGCAGTTTTGATTCTTCAAGCATTGTCCTTGCAACTTCAATAAGTGATATGTTCTTCCTTTCCACTACTCCATTCTGTTGTGGAGTTCTTGCTGCTGAAAACTCATGCAGAATCCCATATTCCTCACAGAATGCTCTCATGACTGAATTTTTGAACTCAGTTCCCTTGTCACTCCTGAATCTTCTAACCTTGAAATTAGGATGATTATTGACTTGCCTTCTGTGATTGAAGATGATTTCACAAGCCTCATCTTTAGACTTTAGGAAATATGTCCAAGAGAACTTTGAGAAATCATCTACAATTACTAGGCAAAATCTTTTCCTTGAGATAGACAACACATTGACTGGTCCAAACAAATCCATGTGTAGCAGTTGCAAAGGTTCTTCAATTGTTGAATCAAGTTTCTTCCTGAATGATGCTTTAATCTGCTTCCCTTTTTTACAGGCATCACACAGTCCATCCTTAGAAAACTCCATTAGAGGAATGTTTCTAACCAATTCTTTCTCTACTAGCTCATTCATGGTCTTGAAGTTTAAATGGGATAGCTTCTTGTGCCATAGTTAACTTTCATCCTGACTTGCTTTACTGAGAAGACAAGTAACAGATTCTGAATTAGATGAGTTAAAATCAGCTAGGTACACATTTCCTTTTCTCACAGCAGTGAGAACCACTTTGTTGCTTCTTTTGTTAGTCACCACACAGGCTTCTGAGTTGAATGTTACTGAGTTGCCTTTATCACAAAGCTGGCTGATACTCAACAAGTTGTGTTTGAGACCATCCACTAAGGAAACTTCCTCAATGATGACATTGTCCTTTGAAATCAAGCCATATCCCACAGTATAACCCTTGCTTTCATCTCCAAAAGTAATAGTTGGGCCAGCTCTCTCCTTGAACTATGTGAGCAGGGTAGAATCACCAGTCATGTGTCTTGAACAACCACTATCCAAGTACCAAAGATTCTTTCTGTTTCCCTGCACACATCAAAATCAAATCAAGTTGATTTTGGTACCCAAGTTTCCTTGGGTCCTGCCTTGTTAGCTTTCTTTTTCTGTTTCTTAGGCTTCATCTCATTTGACTTGGGGATATCAGATTCATCCTTGGTCATTTGAGTTGGGCCTTTGAAACCATTCATTGCAACATAATTATCATGCATATTATAATCAACAAGGAATGACATGTTAGTGAACATGTTATTCCAGTAAGGCATGTTAAATGGCATTTGTGGCATACTAAATGCAGCATAATAAGGATACGGTGCAAATGGCATATTAGCAAACTGTGCATTCATATTCTGTATAGACATAGCATTCATAGGCATGGGAGGCATGGCATTCATGTTAGGAAAGTGAGGTGGCATAAACATAGAGGTAGGCATGGCAGATTTGTAATTAACAGACGAATGATTTACACTACCACACTTGACACGGATTTTTCTAGTAGCATATTTATCATGTGTGCAGTTATTGTGTTTGTTAATCCCTACTTTACCATTTCTATTATTTTTCTTTTTAACCTCTGTTTTCACCTCAATCTTTTCAAGTCTGTCACTTAACTGTTTGACAGTCATGTGACCAACATTAGCCTTTTTCCCTTTCTTAACTTGACTCGATTCTCCTGAAACAAAGTTCTTGGAAACAGATCCATACTTTTCATTCAGCTTAACAAGTTTGGCTTTACTGATAGGCTTGCTTACAGCCGATGGATGAAGATTTTCATCATTCGACGGATAACCCTTTTTGTTATCCGATGGATGATCCTCATCATCCATCGAGTCTACATCTATTAGCACTCCATCCACCAAATTTGGTTCTAGTTTCTCTTTGTTCTTTTTCTAGGCTGCATCACAGAAGGACTCGATTCCTTGAACTTTGGTAATTTGAGAATGGACATCTCTAGATGTTTTCCATGCCTTAATTACCTCCTGTTCACGCTCGAGCTGCTTCTTCAAAATTTCTTCTTTCTTCAAGGACTCAGTTAATTCCTCCTTGGCAATCTTACACTCAATTCTTAATTTTTCAAAATCAATGAACTGAGACTCTAGCACATTATTTCTCTCACTTAAAAACAAATTGTTTTCCTTGATTTTAGCATTTTCTTTAGTAAGAGACTTAAGTGTAACACGCAAATGATATAACTCTGTAGACATGTCATTTATAGCATCATTACACTCAGCTTTAGATAAATGTGCAAGGTTTGTAGTAATTACCTGATTACTTGAAGAACTTGTTTCTGTTTTATCAGACTTGGCCATTAGGGCTAGATTAACATAGCTGACATCTTCATCTTCATCCAGACCATCTGATGCCCAGTCATTTTCTTATGTAATAAAAGCCCTTTCCTTTTGTTTGAGCAGGTCAAAGTATTTTTGCTTATAATCCACAGGCTCAAACTTTTTCTTGCTGGAATCTGACTTTCTACACTCACTGAAAAAGTGCCCTGCCAAGCCACATTTGAAACATTTGAATTTTGATTTATCCACCATGTTTCTATTTGGCTTGGCTGCTCCAAAGTTCTTTTTGAACTTGAGCTTGGCAAATCTTCTGGAAAGAAATGCTAAGTGTTCATCAATGTCTTCCATGTCATCTTGGCTTAAGGAATCTTCACTTTCTACTGCAAGCCCCTTGCCCTTGCTTTCACAGACCCTTGAAGTTGACTCAACAGCTTCCATCTTCATCTCCTTCTCTTTCTCTAATTCAGCAACTAGTGCAATGGACCCTCCTTTCTTCTTTCCTCTCATCTTGCTCTATTTCAAGCTCATAAGTTTTCAAGATGCCATGCAGTCTCTCCAAAGTAAACTTCTTATAATCTTGTGAGTTTCTTAATGAGACTGTCATTGGTTTCCATTCCTTTGGAAGAGATCTAAGGAATTTCAGATTGGAGTCTTTTATCTGATAGACCCTTCCATGCAACTTTAGAGCATTTAGCAGTTTTTGAAACCTACTAAAAATGTCAATGAGAGACTCACTTTCTTCATTATGAAAATGCTCATATTGCTGAATCAGTAGCTGCATCATATTTTCTCTAACTTGCTCAGTGTCATCACAGAGGATCTATATTGTATCCCAAACATCCTTGGCAGTTTTTCAGTTGATAATGTTGTCAAACATATCACCATCAACTCCATTAAACAGGATATTCATGACCTTCTTATCCTTCCTGACTTGTTCAATATCAGGATCAGACCATTCATGCCTTGGCTTGGGGACAGATGGCTCATTTCCGGTTGCAGCTCTCATTGGAACATGAGGGCCTCTTTCTATGAAGTCCACATAGGCCTCATCTTGAGAAAGCAAATGAAGATGCATCTTTACCTTCCAATGATGGTAATTATCTTTATCTAGAAAAGGAATCTTGACTCTAACATCCTTCTTGTTCATCTTGCTGTATTGTTTTGATCTTTAAATTCTTTGTTCTTCAAGAGCTTGCTCTGATACCTATTGTTAGTCCCTTAACAATATAACAAGAATTACAGAAGGGGGTTGAATGGAATTCTTGAAACTTTTTCTTGAATAAAAATGTTCTAACTCAAATATATATATAAGTGTGAATTGATTAGCAGAATGCAGAATAGTTACTTCAAATGAATCAAAACACAAGTAATTAAAAACAAGAGTCTTTAACAACTTTCTTGTGGATTTGAATGATTCCACCAGAGATATATAATATATATCGAGAGAACTCTGTGTGCAAAAAGCTCACAGCTACTTACAAAATGATAACAACTAAGATTGAGAGAAATGCTAAGAATACAGCTTATAAATGTTTCTCTCTTGGTTGCTTGGTTTCTTAGTTACTATTCTATTGCTGCTTCTTGGTTTATATATCACCAAGATTACAAAGTAATAAGACAGGATAATAAAACAAAAACTATCAAGTCTAATACAATGCTACTTCATTACTCTATTCCAGCATCTTTGAATATCTTCATAATAGCATGGAAATGGCAATGATTCTTTATTCTCGAAAACCCAGTTGAATAGCCTACCACATTCCATTTGCATACACTCGACGCATGTGACTGTGTTGTCACTGTCAACAGATATTTGAATTCTTTATCCGTCGGGTTTATGATCATCCGTCGGGTTGTTGATCATCCGTCGAATTCATTGTTGTTTATCCGCCGGGTAGCAATCAGGCACTTGACTCCATTTCATTTATGCAGAATTACAAGACATCATCTATGTACAATTAATCAACATATTCTGCATATCTAGTTAAAGTCAACATGACTTAAGTACTACTACAGATTCTAAACAATGTGTATGCTGAAATGTTCTGCAGACTTATTGTTACATAAGCTACTCACTCGATGGATAATAAGTCATCATCCGTCGGGACTAAAATGAGTTATCCGTCGGGACTATAATCCTTATCCTTATCCATCGAGTGCTACATTTTCACTAAGTAAAATCTACCAAGGTGTTTTGTTCATGAAATCATCAAGTACAAAACATATACACAACATAGACCGTTGTAATAAGAGGGTGAATCTGAAGACGTTGGAAGAGAATGCTGATGACGTTTAGAGGTCGAAGGCAAGTAAAGAAGTTTTTAACAATAATTCAAACTAAAAGGTTACTGTGGAAAATGATGTGAGCACTATGTTGATTATGTGATAAATAGATGTCAGGAGCCAGCAAAACTTGAAGATTTCCAGTAATCAATGAGTTTCTAGACATTTTTCCAGACGAGTTACCAGGACTTCCTCCAAATAGAGAAATTGAGTATGCGATTGATTTAGCACCTGGAACGGAACTAGTATCCAAGGTCCCGTACAAAATGGCGCTAGTTAAATAAAGGAGTTAGCAAAGCAATTGCAAGAGTTTTTAGAAAAAGAAGTGATTAGATCCAGTATGTCCCCATGGGGTGCACCGGTATTATTGTCAAGAAGAAATATAGAAGCATGAGATTATGTGTCGACTAGCGGAAGCTCAATAAGATTACTATCAAGAACAAGTATCTATTACCTCGAATTAATGATTTGTTTGATCAGTTGAAAGAAGCAAAGTATTTTCTAAGATTGATTTAAGATTTGGGTATCATCAATTGAAGATTGAACCTGAGGACGTACCGAAGACAACTTTCAAAACTATGTACGGTCATTATGAAATTCGAGTAATGTCCTTTGGATTGACCAATACACCAGCAACATTTAAACTTGATGGACAGAATCTTTAAGGAATATCTGGATAAGTTTGTAATTGTATATATAGATGATATCATGATTTACTTGAAGTCAATGAAGGACCATGCAAAGTATTTATGGATAGTTTTGGGAATTCTGAGAAGGAAGAAGTTGTATGCTAAGTTTTTAAAGTGTGAGTTTTGGTTGCATGAAGTTTAATTCTTAAGATAAATAGTCAGTGATGAAGGAACCAAAGTGGATCCAGCAAGGATTAAAGCTACTATGAATGAGGAAAGACCTAGAGCACCAACAAAAGTGAGAAGTTTTTAATATTGGCAGGATATTATCAAAAATGCGTTCAAGATTTCTCGAAGATTGCGACACCTTTGGCGAAGCTTACTAGGAAAAGTGAGAAGTTTATATGGAATTGAGAAGTGTGAAGAAAGTTTTCAAGAATTGAAGAAAAGATTGATCACGGCACATGTTTTATCACTTCCAGATGATCAAGGAGAGTTTGTAATCTATAGTGATACTTCTCATAGGGGATTAGGTTGTGTGTTGATGCAACACAATAAAGTTATTGCATATGCATCTAGACAACCGAAACCTCATGAGCAAAAGTATCCTACTCATGACATGGAATTAGCAGTAATAGTATTCACCCTGAAGATTTGGAAACATTATACGAATGGAGAAAGGCGTGAGATTTATACAGACCATAAGAGTTTGAAGTATGTATTCACGGCGAAAAGCAAATGTAGTGGCAACATGATAAACAAGAAGGAAAAAGTGAATGTGTTGACTACACCAGAAGAGTTATCTATGGGATTTCAGAAGTTGGAATTGGAAGTCAGAATTTGTAATCCAAAAGAAGCAAGGATCTATAGTATGACCTTTCAGTTAGAGTTGTTAGAAAAGATAAAGAGATGTAAGAGGAGATAATGGATCAAGATGTTAACAGTTTAGTAAGAGAAAAGTTATGTACTCATAAGAATGATCACGATATTCTAAGATGTTCTTCCAGAATTTGGATGCCACAAGTGACAGGATTAAAGGATGAGATCCTACAGGAAATTTACAATTCCAAGTATTCAATCTATCCAGGAAGTGTCAAGATATACAGATTTTTTTTTAAAAAGGAATGAGTAGGTGTTAGGAATATCAAAGAATTAAAAAAGGAATTAAAAAGGAAAATTTCAGAATGGATGAGTAGGTGTTAGGAATATCAAAGAATTAAAGCGGAGTATAAGAGACCTAGTGGACTATTGCAACTGTTAGAAATACAGAATGAAAATGGGAGCATTTTGCTCTAGATTTTATGGTCGGATTACCAAGGACGAAAGTGAACCATGAAACCATTTGGGTTATAGTGGACAGACGAATTAAGTCAGCTCATTTTCTACCTATTAATCAAAGATTTTCATTGGACAAGTTGGTCTACATGTAATTAAAGGAGATAGTAGTTCGTTATGGAGTTCCCGTGTCTATAGTATTTGACAAAGATTCAAGATTTATTTCAAGGTTCTAGAATTTTTTTTAGGAATGTTAGGAAACCAAGTTGAATATGAGTACAACTTATTATCCACAGACTGACAGTCAAAGCAGAAGAACGATCCAGACAATTGAAGATAAATTATGTGTTTGTGCCATTGGTTTTAGAAGAAATTGAGATGAAGTTGGGAAACGTGAGATACTTGGACTAGAGTTTCTAAAACAGATGAAGGAATTTATCGAGGTTATTTAGAAAAGGTTAGGTGCAGCACAGGATCGTCAAAGGAAATATACAGATCAAGCTAGAAAGAACATGGAGTTTGAAGAAGGAGATTTAGTATTGTCAAAAGTATCACCGTGAAAGGGATTATCCAGGATGAGAAAGAAAGGAAAGTTGAGCCCTAGATACGTTGGACCTTTAGAAATTTTGAAACGTGTCGGTAAGGTACCATACGATACCCCCGCATATGTAACATATTTATAATGATTTTCATGTGGCTATGTTAAAAAGTATAATCCGGAATTCTAGGCATGCAATAGAATTTGAGCCGATAGAATTTCAAGCAGAGTTGTCCTATTTTGAGAATCCAATAGAGATCATAGAAAAGAGAGAGAAGGTGTTAAGGAATAAAGTTATAAAGTTAGTAAGAGTATTGTGGAGAAACCCAATGGTTGAAAAGTCAAACTGGAAGTTAGAAAGTAATATGCGTGAAATAGTACCCTTAGTTATTGCTTAAGTGATTCTGGGGATAGAATCTTTTTAAGGGGGGAAGGATGTAATATCCGGGATATGACGTGTAATTATTTTTATCAATAAATAAATATTATATGATTATTCTGTGCATTTTTAATGAATTGATTGTTGATTGATATTTGTATTTGGATGCTTAAATGTGATAAAGTTTAAGTATTTTAATTTTTATATGTCCAAAATAAAGTATAGATAATTTTGATATTTTTCTATTAATTCTTATGTTGTTATATGATTTTATAAATAATATATGGATATAATAAATTATTTTTTCGATTATTTATAAACTATTTTGTATAATTAGAAATTGACCGACTTCAATCATTTTTACGTTTTTACAACCCGGAACTCTCGGGAAAACTCCTTTCTAACCTAATTTCAATATTCCGAACATTTTTCATGTTTTGACTTTTTTGATCCGGAGTACGATTTTACCCGTGCGGGTCTCGGCACAAAATTTTCGATACAATATTCATTTCGATAAATCGATAAAACCCGTTTTTTTGAGAAATGGGATATTTTGATTAAACTATTATATTACTTCTCATAATTCGTGTAACCAAAGCGCCGACACGAAGTCTGTATTTACAAAAAGCCTGGTTTTGATAATTATCTCAAAACTGGTACCGAATTAGATCAGTTTTGTTAATACTTAATGATTAAGTATTCTATTTTTATATCATGTATGATCCAACGGGGTACCAATATTTTGTAAATATAAATAGCCCTTAGTGTATTTTATATTGTACATTTAATCATTTTCAAATAGTAAAAATATATAATTTTCAGAGAAAATCATAATATTCATAATTATTCTTGAGAATCAAACCTATATTTGAAGGTGTTATCGATATCGGATTTTGGAGTTCAAGTAATCAAAACAAAGGTATTGAAGAGTACTATCAAAATCTGTAAGCCATACAACAACAGAATCAACTGGTAATTTTCTATAATTTTATTTAAATTCGAATTATTTTGGGATTAATTATGAATTTTTGATTTTGATGTTGTTTGTATGATTTGATGATTGCATGTTGTAGATAATTTGATTCTGATCATTTTGGTATATCATATGTTGAATTTGGAGTTCAATAGCATGTCCAAAAGTGGGTTTAATTCTCGAATTAAGAAATTAGGGTTTATAGCCCGTATGAATGTTTTCAATTGAAAATTAGGGCTTTTTGTGTTAGTGTTTGTGCCCTAGAGACAACACTATTATGTTTATATTATGAAATATTTGTATTATTAAATATGATTATATGGATTATTCTTTAGTAATTTATTATATCTTTATTTTCTGCGATAAGATGTTAGATTAATAAATATCCTTGGAATATGATATGTAAATCTATATCTCTAAGTACGTGACTTAAAATGAGATTATGAGAATAGTATTGATATTCCTAAATATCCCTAGTCAAGTATTATTGTTAAGGGACGATAATAAATATATTGAGACTAGTGTATTAGTGTATTGATGATCATATCACATTGATCATAGGTATGGTGATACTAAAGTCAAAACACAGGCACATGTATTAAATACATGGTGCTGGATTGACCCGTTGTGAGATACTACATGTTTATAGTGTCATAAGTTAATCTCACAGTGATAATGATGTATTGGTCCTTTGACCTGAAATCATTATATTTCCATACGAGAATTAATATACTTTGATACTATTAAAAGTTATCCTTGACCGGCTAATAATAAAAGTAGACATTTGGTACATTATGAATCGTATGAGAAATATGAATGATCTAGATGGGATTTAGCCCTCCTTTATTAAAGGATTGATATTATTGGCCTCTTGATTGAGTAAGACTATAAAATGCATGGCCGTGCTAAAATACTGATTTGCTTAATAATTTACTCATTGATCAAGGAAAGAAGGATTGAACGTTAACAGAGGATGACACAATGCATGCCTCGAGTTTGATCTATAATATAAGGCTAAAGGGATTATATTACATTGTACATTATTCACGAAAGGTTTAATTGATCACCGGTTTAATTATTATTACTTGGGTAACAATGATGTATTACTAGATGCTGCTCATTATTTATGATTTTAAATTAGATTTAAAATTGTTGCCAACATAATAATAACATAAAGGGTCGCACAAAGAATGATTGGAGGATTATTTAATTAAAATTTGGATTTAAATTAAATATAAGTAATTCAAATTATTTGTTATTAATTAAGTGTGACTTAATTAATTAAAAAAATAGGAATTTCGAATTTAATATTAAATCCGAAATTAAGTTATTGGATGATTAAGTGAGACTTAATAATACAATAATTAAAATTTCGAATTTAATAATAATAATAACTCTAAAATTAAGTTTAGGGTTGGAGGCCCATTAGCTCTTGCATATATAATATCTTTTTCTAATAGAATTAGGGTTACACATTTTATTTGATAAAACATAAACCCTAGTAGCTTGAAGAGAGATAGAGAGAGCAAAAAGGCACCCTCAAGAACGTGCTAGTACACACCCATCCTCCGGGCGATCATTCGTATGGATACCTTCAAGGCGTAGATCGTTCCAGCGACGGGCTACGTGGTGATCATTCAAGACCTCCATCTTTCCATTAACGTAAAGCTTCTTAAGGTAAACATACTGAATTATGAATTAAATATTGTTTTTTGCATGGATCTTGCGGAGGGTTTCTATTTTTAAGATTTAAATTTACGTTTTCGTTGCGTTTGTGTGCTAAAAACCCTTAAATGGCATCAGAGCTACTTGCGAAAAGTTTTTAATTCGTTTATGTGTTTAACCATTTTCGATATATGAGCATGTACGTGATTTGCCATGATTTGATGTTGATATAATATGCTTGTATATGTATGATTTTGAATATATGATATTCATGTGAGTTGTATAATCATAAGATGATTATGTAATCTGTATATATACTGATATATACATGATTTATGTTTGTTCTAATTATGAGAATCGTATTAGATATGGATTCTGAATTGGCTACTACAGATTTGCTGAAATCTGGGTCCGGTGTCCGATTTACGCAAACGAATACCCTATTCGATAGGTAAACGAGCGTATGAACAAAATAGATAGCTAAAGATATTATCGACTCGTCTGTAAGGCGTTTGACGTCGTTTACTGCCCGTAAACAGTGATTCTTGCTTTCTTATTTGATTCTGATTTTTCTGATTTTTGTCATATTTCTTTTTATGATTAGATCATGAATAATATGATATGTTAAGATCAGATTATGTATTTTAACATGCTTTTATGTGTTGTATAAGCATGATGGATGGTTATGGTCTTTCGACCTTAGTGTAATGGTTTTGGTTTTGGTTTTAAATACGACTTGCATGTCGTCAATCTTTGTAATCATAAATCTTGAATGTAACTCGAGTTATTCTTGTAAGTTCATTAGATTAGTTTTACTTTCAATCATGTAATGTAATTGAAGACTCAAGAAGGATATCCAATGAAGATGATCCAAAGAAGAAGACGAGATATACAAGGAGTCTAAACAAAGAAGAAGACGAGGCATACAAGAAGTCTAAACAAAGAAGAAGACTTATGTCATAAGTAGTTGTATTTATTTCCATCACCATATTAGATTGACATTGATCTTTATCATGAGCTTGATAAAGATCACACAGGATGGGGCCTTAACCAAACACATTTACTTTATTGCACCTTACATATTGATGTATAAATGTATGCATAGAATAGTTAATGATGCATGATTTAATTAGATTAATCATGCATGAATGTATGTATTAGATACGTCACCCATGCCATGCCTAAATAAGATAAAATCTGTAACGACTCAAGATTTTAAAATTTACAAACGATTATGAGATTCTCGTGTTTATAAAACACATAATGAAATACGAATCTTCTTTATTTCCGACATGGGGCGATTTTATCAACAACGAGTTCATAGAACTTGTAAGGCTATGGGTTTTAAGCGAGACCGATGTGACTCCTCCACTACCTGAAAATCAAACCATTGATAAGTACTGATTTGAAGTATTTTATTCAAGGAAAAATTGGGAATCTCTTTATGATGGGATCATGATCGTTATAATACTAATAAAACCCTAATGATTATATTAAGTTATTTAGATGCCTTCCAATATGTCCAACGCGTTAACCCCTAGATCAATAAGGATTGGGTTCGCCAGAGCGAAGTACTCCCATCTATCGTGGGATGGTGTGTTCAAGTATATGATACTTTTTAGACCTTTGGGTTTTAACTTAACTAAGTTACCACAATAGGATTGTGAACTTAGAGACATAGAGTTTGGTGAGATTTATTGGATAAATAAGAATAAATATTGTTACACTAAACTATCCAAGAGTTATATAGTTGATATAATTGACAAATGTTGTCTACCTTATTGAATCATGTTTTAGAAGTAAAGCCAAAGCTGAACTAAAACATTGTGAAAAATTGGATCTTGGCTAACTAGAAAGTATATAGAAGATACTCTTTCCGAATTAATAGTTAGGGCTATTAATTTGATAAAATAGTGGGAGATATATATTTTGAATATATATGAATAATCACTTGAACATAATTTAATAATCATCTGTAAACTAATTTATCTTATGCACTTTAAACATTGTAGATATCAAATGGCAATCAATTCAAACAACTTCTATGTGCGATCAGTCCTTGAGAAGGATAAGCTGACAGGAACAAACTTCCTTGACTGGCAGAGGAACTTGAGGATTGTCCTCAAACAAGAGCGCAAGCTCTATGTCATAGATATCCCTTGCCCTGCATCTCTCCCTGAAGGAGCATCCCGTGTTCAACATAATGTTTATCAGAAACATATCGATGATGACACGGATGTTCAATGTCTCATGTTAGCGACCATGAGTGTTGAACTTTAGAAACAACATGAGAATATGGATTCTTATGATATGATTGAGCACCTTAAATGTATGTTTGAAGGAAAGGCTCGTCAGGAGAGGTTTGATACTTTCAAATTGTTGCATGCATGTAAGCAGGGAGAACGTGATCTGGTTGGACCGCATCTTCTAAGGATGATTGGGTATATTGAGTACCTTGCCAAGTTGGGTGCCCCGATTGCTGTGGAGCACTAGATTGACCTAATTTTGCAATCTTTAAACAGAAGTTATTCTCAATTTATGATAAATTACAATATGAATGAGATAGATAAGAACCACACCGAACTGTTGGTTATGTTGAAAACTACTGAGACCAACGTTCAGAAGGCATCCCCTGCTCTCATGTTGATGGTGAATAAGGGGAAGGCCAAAGGAAAGGGTAAATGGAAAGGTAAGAGAAAGATGGGATCTAAATTGAATGCCAATTCAAAACCTGATCCGACCAAGGCTTTGAAGCCTAAAGGTGGTGTTCCAAAGGTTGGTGATTGTCACTATTGCAAGAAACCAGGTCATTGGAAGAGGAACTGTCATGCTTATTTGGAGGATCTGAAGAAGAATAAGAAGAAGAAGGCTGTTGTTACTGCTTCTGAGTTAGGTATTTATGTTATAGAAGTCAATTTGTCTACTTCTACATCTTGGGTATTAGATACTGGATGTGGTTCTCATATTTGTATAAATATGAAAGAACTACAGGGAAGTAGGACATTGGCGAAGGGAGAAGTCGACCTACGAGTTGGAAATGGAGTAATGGTTGCTGCTTTAGCTATAGGGACTTATCATTTATTGTTGCCCACTGGGCTTGTTTTAGAACTAGATAATTGTTTTTACGTGCCTGCGATTTGCAGAAACATTATTTCGGTTTCTTGTTTGGACAAGAAAGGTTTTTCATTTTTGATTCAGAACAATAGTTGTTCCTTTTCATTCAATAATGTTACCTACGGGATTGCACGTTTGTTTAATGGTTTATATTTTCTTGATATAGATACTCATGTCTATAACATAAATAATGATAATAAACGTATTAAGATGAAAGACTCAAATCAAACATACCTTTGGCATTGTTGTTTAGGTCACATAAATGAGAAACGCATTTCCAAATTACATAAAGATGGTTACTTGGATAAGTTTGATTTTGAATCATACGAAGAATGCAAATCTTGTCTCATTGGAAAAATGGCTATAGCTCCTTTTACCGGACAAGGTGAAAGGGCCACCGAATGATTAGGACTTATACATAGTGATGCATGTGGTCCAATTCGTACGATGGCAAGAGGTGGATTTTACTACTTCATTACTTTTACTGATGATTTCAGTAGATATGGATATGTGTATCTTTTGAAGAACAAATCTGATTCTTTTGAAAAGTTCAAAGAATACAAGGATGAAGTGGAAAAGCAAACAGGGGAAAGTATAAAAGTTATACGATCAGATCATGGAGGAGAATACTTAAGCCTCGAGTTTAAAGGTTTCTTGAAGGAGTGTGGTATCGTATCACAACTTACTCCTCCTGGAATGCCTCAAGGGAATGGAGTTTCTGAGAGGAGAAATCGTACCTTGTTGGACATGGTGCGATCGATGATGAGTCTAGCAGATCTTCCAATAAGTTTCTGGGGTTATGCTCTAGAAACAGGTGCATATACACTAAACCGAGTTCCGACTAAATCGGTTCAAAAGACTCCATATGAGATGTGGGCTGAGAAACGTCACAGCATGTCTTTTATGAAAGTATGGGGATGCGAAGCGTTTGTGAAATGCTTGGTGTATGACAAGCTGGGACCAAAATCGGATAAATGTTCTTTTGTGGGATATCCTAAAGAAACTAAAGGGTATAGTTTCTATAATCCTACCGAGAACAAAGTATTTGTTGCTCGAACCGCTGTATTTCTTGAAAGAGAGTTACTTTCGAAGAAAATTAGTGGGAGGACTATAGATCTCGATGAAGATCAAGTTGTACAAAATAATAGTAAACCAGAGTTAGAAAATAGGCAGGAAGTACATCAAGATGTTCCTGCTCTGGAAACACAGGTTGTTCGTAGATTTAGTAGGGCTCGTCATGAGCCAGAGATATATTATAGATTTCTCTTGACTCAAGATAATGATGTAATGCTCATAGATAATGATGAGCCTCTTACCTACCAAGATGCTATGAACAGTCCAGACTCCGAGAGATGGCTAGAGGCTATAAAATCTGAAATGGAATCCATGCATCAAAATAAAGTATAGAATTAAGTTAATCTACCAGAAGGGGTAAAACCTATAGGATGCAAGTGGGTTTTCAAGAAGAAAATTGACATGGATGGTAAAGTACAGACCTATAAAGCGTAACTGGTGGCAAAAGGTTTCAAACAAGTTCATGGTATAGACTATGATGAGACCTTTTCACCAGTTGCTATGGTCAAGTCCGTCAGGATTTTGCTAGCAATAGCTGTAATATCCGGGATATATCGTGTAATTATTTTTGCTAATAGATAATTATTATATATATTCAGTATCTATTCTGTGAATTATTTGTTAAGTGTTAAAAATGTTTGAATGTTTAAAAATGTTATTAATTGAGTATTTCAATTTTTTTTATGTCCAAAATAAAATATAGATAATTGTCATATCTTCCTAATTATTTTTATGTTAATTTATGAATTTATAGGAATCATATGGATTTTTTTAAACTCTTGTTCCGGGTATTTAAAACCTATTTTATGAAAACGGGAACCAACTACCGTTAATCATTTTTACGTTTTTAGAACTCGAAACTCTTCCGAGAACTCCTTCCTAACCTAATTGCAATATTCCGAGCATTTTCCATGTTTTGACTTTTTCGATCCGGCGTACGGTTTGTCCTGCGCGGGTCCCGGCGCAATATTTTCGATACAATATTCGTTTCGGTAAATCAATAAAACCCGTATTTTCGATAAACGGGGGCTTTTTATTAAACTATCCCAATTATCACCTCGTAGTACGTGTAACCAGGCGCTGAGACCAAGACCGCAGTACAAATTGTACTGATTTGGATAATTATCCCGAAAACTGATACCGTTTGGATCAGTTCTTATAAATAAACGTACCGTTTTATATCCGGAATGATCCAACGGGATACTAATTCTCCGTAATTATAAATAGCCTTTTTCCGTATTTTATTTCGTATCAAAATCATTTGCAGACAAATAATTATATAATTTTTACAGAGAAAAATCATATATTCATAAACCTTTCTGAGAATCAAACCACAAATTCAAGGTGATACTGAAATCCGTTTGGAAAGTTGGAGTAACCAATTTGAAGGTCTCAAGGAGTACTATCAGATTCCAGGACCTGTTTTACTGCAGAATTAAAGGTTGATTTTTTATAAATTTAATTATTTTCGAATTATTTTCATGAAAAATATGAATTTTTGTTCGGATGATTGTTTGTATGATTTGATGATTGCATGTTATAGAGCTTGTTTTCCTGATGATTTTGGTATATTATACGTCTGATTTGGAGTCCAATAACATGTTCAAATTTGAGTTTGATTTTCGAATTTCAAAATTAGGGTTTATAACCCGTATGAATGTTCTTAATTGAAATTTGGGGGTTTCTTATTCTGGAATAGATTGATGTTGTGATATAGTGGATTGTGTTCTCTATAAAATTTGCAATCCAGTCGTATAAGTTTCATGAATAAACGAGGTCTGTAGAGAAGGGAGTTGTGTTTTGAATATTTCCGAAGTTCGCCGGAAACTGGCAAACTTCACGGCCAAATTCCGGCCAACTCAGGGATTGTTAGATCGATTTGATTGCATGGTTATGTTCCTGGTAATCCGTAGATGTGATCTGGAGCTTGTGGCAAGGTGAGGAGGCCGGAATCGTGTTCTCCGGCCACCCCTGTGTTTTCCGGCGACTGGACTGCAAAATTGCAGTTTAGTCCCTGTAGTTTTGTAGATGATGAAGTTTAGTCCCTGAAGTTTCCAGACTTTGCAAAAATTGGATTCCTGTTTTAAAAATGTTTAAAAATCATATTTCCTATTTATTTTTATTATAAAAATCCATTTTTAATTTCTGAAAATTCTAAAAATTATTATTTTAATTCCGAAAATTATTTTTAATTCACAAATAAATCTGAATTAATTAGTTAATTAATTTCAGTTAATTTTTAATTGATTAATTAGTCAATTAATTCGAAAATTAATTGATTAATTGATTTAATTAATTATTAATTGATTTTTAATTAATTATTTAATTAGATTTAATTATTTAAAAATGATTTAAAAATTTCGAAAAATAGTTTCGAGCTTTAAAATATTATTCTAAATTATTTTCAAGGCTCGATAATTATTCTAAAATTGTTTCGGAGCCAGAATTGGCCAACTGAACCGTGTTTATAATTCCGAAATTGATCCAACGACCCGTTTTAATTTCGAAAAATGTTTTAAAAATCATTTTAAATACCAGAAAGCCTATTAATGACCCGAAATGTCTTTATAAATGATATGTCATTGATTACGTGATGTATTATGTGTGACTTGTTGATTGACTGTCGGTTTATATATTCGATGATTACTGTTTATGGCATAACTTTCAATCCGTTAATCGGATTTGGGTGAAACGAAGGGTAGATAGAAGTATGTATTGAACAGAATCGTATGAGTAGAATATTGATAGATACTTATGATGCCTAGCAGAGTAAGCAAGGCGTAAGAAAGAGAAGCAGGTGATCAGAAAATAGAATTGACATGTAGAAAATACAGCAAATGAGCAGAGATTAGAAGCGAGGCATAGGAGAAACAAAAGAATGGTGGTTGAATAGAGTCGTAGACACGTACAAGTGAGGTTGGAATCAATTATGATAAGGCAAGTACTTCTAAACCTTTCTCGAGATTTATTGGCAAATATTTCTAAATTCTCTTGTGACCTATTGTTAATATTCAAAATAGCTCTCTTTTATATTGGAAATACTTTGAATCCTCCAGCCTTGAACCTGAGCCACATCATTTGATCTTTGAGCCGTAAGCCTTATTCTTTGTGAACCATTTCTTGTGGATTTACCAAATATTAAACCACACAAATACGATACTACTCCACAAATATATATCCATCATATACCAAACACTGGAACAAAATTGTTTATATATACAAAAACTTTTATACTTAACCATACCTTGTGATATCAAAGCACTAAAACTTTAGAAAAACACTATTCATCTAATACCCGATTATCCTACCGGCTGGAGGCCACTTCTTTTATGTATTTTGACATACCCTTTTTGGTAACTTTGAACTTTTACCATGCTCTTTTACAAATGTTTTATGGTTATTGATTATGATCTGGTTTTATTGAACTCTATTGTTTATCATATTGAAATGCTTTAGAATTGGATAGTTTTCTTTGTATGGACCAGATTCGTGGTCAGACCATATCGATGGTCAAGTTAGGCCAATATGTGCCTTGGATCCAGTAGTTAGAGCAGTGTTGTGTGCTTTGCTCGGGGTTAGTGCGTGACTAATCAGCAGCCTAACCTTGGTTTAAAAACTTAAAATGAATAATCCAATTCTATTGATTATTTAACAAGAAACTTGATTCCTTTGAATCATCTCATTTATTATTGTCTAACCTCAGTTATTGATAATATGACTTGCTGAGCTAGTTAGCTCACTCTTGCGAATCTTTTTATATATTCTACAGTTAAGAAGGATACGGTTGATAGCAAGGTTTCCCAGTTCAATGTTCGAGCTAGGATTCCAGATTATGATTGATCGAGCTAGCAGGAGCTTATGGCAATAGTGAGATAGCAAGGTTGTAAGAATGATTTTATTATCAATTGTAAGTTAAATTAGTTGGGATTTGGTACGATGTAATAATTAAGGTTGTGGCTTGTTTTCATACTTTAACCTGTTGCGATCCGTGGTTTTGTGAAGCAGGATCATTATAAATAATATTTCTTATACAGGTTGATATATTGTGTTTGTGTTGTGGACCCCAAACTTCTAACCCGGGTTTGGAGGGCGCCACAGGTTGGTATCAGAGCTACAGGTTATAAGTCACTGAAACAAGCCTAGATTGTCGGGATTGGGTAGAGGGTTAGGATTAGGAATAGGAAATAGAAAGATAGGTCATTGTGAGGTTGAGTGCGACTGTATAGTAGGTCTCCGGCACGGTTCGTGTTGCGATTCGGGATTCTTGACTAGCGACGTGATATCCAGGCAACGGCAATGGCAGATCCTGATTTCCCTGCATCAACTGATCTTTTGGAACCTTCCGTTTAAGGATCGTCATCTTCTCCCAGATTTGATTTGCGCCTTGTTCTCTATCAGTATTAATGGTATTACTTTCTGTTATGACAGTTGCGCCTCTCCAAGTTATTCAACGCTATTCTATCATCTCTCGATCTGAGACTACCTATTCAAGAACCTTCATTTGCTTATTCTTGTTCTTTTGAACATTCAACTATGAATGTATCTTTTCTGTCTATTATACACCATATTCTACATCCTTAGTTTAAAAACCTTTCTACCGAAACAACAGCGTTTGCGAGAAGGGACGCGATAGCGGTAGTAAACGGTGAGTATTGAGATATAAATTAAAGTGAGAAGGAGTTTAGAAAGAAGATTCAAGTGTTCTGGAGGATGGCTGTATCCGGTTAAAAGAAGCTATTAGTAATTAGGCCACTCATGACTAGCTTGTGGAATGGAGTAGATAAGTGTTGAAGAAAGAGGGTTAGAGGAGATGAGGGATCTGAAGATTTCTTGAAATTAATGATATTGTAATGATGTGATATTAGCTGACTTGTTGACTATGGGATAGTCTGTTCCACTCAATGATTGCAAAGTGGTTAACGGGAGTACTACCAGTATGGGAGCCTTAATGTGAAGCTGCGAATAAGATAACATGCAACGACAGTTGAAGTTTACATCGATTAAGGAAGATAATAGACCCAATGAAGGAGAGGAGATAAATGGAAGTGAATGGACCTTTGAGTGATCATTTCTTTAACTTGGTATTTGGTCATAAGAAGGACAACAACCAACTCATATAGTGAGGACAACCAGAGGTGTGATTTTCAAAATTTTCAAAATTTTTAACAAGTTTTCGAAAAAGATTTTTCCTCACAACATTTCTAAAAGCCTTTTCGAATAAAATAATTTTAAACATCGGTTGTCAAGTTACTACTTGAGTTTCTTGTTTGTCAAAAGGCTCGGATTAGCTGGAAGGATATTATTTTAGATTTAGTATTGTTAATTCAGAGGATGAAGTAATCTGCGATTATGAGGAAGTTGGTTATTCCTAACAAGAAGGTACAAATATTATTTGATAAGATTAACAACAAAACCAGCGTATGGAATAACTATTCATCCAATTACTGGGATTATCAGAGTTCGAAGAATTCATTGATTAAACGGAAGCCTGAGCATGACCGAAGAAGATTGGGAAAATTTTCAGACTCTTCTAAAGGAAGAATATTATTAATAAAATGATCGTTATGTTAAATGATTTACGGTTATTCCAAATTAGAAAGAGGAAACTCAAGGTTATCTGATAAGAGCGCCATTATGATCAAATTGTTAAAGTATTATACGTGTAGGTACGACGTTACAGATGCGAGACTTAACAAGTAAGAATCTACCATAATGCTTAGTTACGAAGGCATTTTAGCATACTTCTAAAGTTACTATATGATTCAATTGGGATATGATCAATCAAACTCGAAAGATGAATACAAGTGAAATGTGGATGGTGATCAATGGTATCATTCTTGTCCTCAACATTACAGCGTATATTCCTTTTTAATTCCTAAAAATGTATGAACTCCTTTTCTTAATAAATTCTTTCTGATAACATCAAAATGGAGAATTTTGCATTCCTTTTAAATTTAATTGTTCCCCTCGGGTTTTGCTTTCTGATTGGGACAAACAGTGTTATGATGAAACACTTTGTCGGAATGACAAAGAGTCGGGTGGGACGCCACCTAATCATGTGCTGTATGCCACACGGTATGAAAGACTGGCCATCTTCAGTACTAATGTGGTTGTCTCATTCATATTCAAATAATTACTTCTTCTTTCTCTTTAACTCTACGTTTATTAAAATTGTGAATCCTTCTATTTGTTTCGTTGTACCGTTGTTCCTTGCGAGAGTTTTTCAAATAAAAGTTAACGTATTATACACTCAGCGGGCAAAGTCTCATCTACCTCGCATGCATGGGAAGGAAACAAGGGCATATGGTGAAAATTACAAATCACTGTCCCTAGCCCGGGATGCATTAACAGTTAAGGGAATCTACTTCAATAAGGGATACGTCTCCGAGAACGAGAATTTGTGATATGTTATTTAGAATATGGATATGATGACATGGAAGATTATTGCGGATACCTTATGCGTTAAAGTATTAAAAGATTTGGGAGCAACTTGATCATATATTTCTCAAGGTTTTATTGATAAGATGAATTATCCTGTCGAATCAATAAGTCCAGGACTAAAGGACTAGCAAATTAAGAACGTGCAGTCATTAAATATGTAAGTACCAATGACGGAATCGATATTTCTGGCATTAAGATGTGAAGAATTCATATCATTTGAGATAAGAAAATTTGATATTATTATAAGGAGTGGATTAACTATTCAACTGTGATGCCCAGGTAAACCGTCGTGACGGAAGATAGTTCTGGAGATGCCAAAGGAGAACAGGAAGAAGTTTAAAGGACAAAGGAAAGTAAAAAATTTGTTAAAAATAATTTAAGATTACAGTGACCAAAATATAAGTGCTATGGCGATTATAAATAAGAGTTAGGAGCAGACCGAACTTGAAGATTTTACAGTATCAAGACATATTTCCAGATGAGTTACCAATATTTCCTTTAGATAAAGAAAATGTGTTTATAATTGATTTAGTACGTGAAATGAAGCCAGTGTTCAAAGCCCCGCGCAGAATGGCACCAGATAAAATGAAGATTTTACCAGAGCAAACGCATGAGATGATTAAAAGAAAAAGCAACTGGACCTAGCGTACCCCCTTAAAATGCACCGGCACGATGTGTTAATAAGAAAGATGGAAGGGTGAGATTATGTGTTAGCGAAAGCTCAACAAGTTTACTCTCAAGAGCAGATATCTGTTACCTCGAAACCAATGATTTGTTTAACTAAATGAACGAAGCAAGGTATTTTTATAAGATTGATTTAAGAATGGGTATATTACCAAGTGAAGATTGAACTTATGGACATATCAAAAATGATTTTCAGAACTCAGTACTGTTGTTATAAAATTCTAGAAATGTTTGTGGGATGCACTGATATACCAGTGATATTTAAATTTGATGAGTAGAATTTTGAAGGAAGAATTTGGATAAGATATACTTGCGTTAATTAAGAAGAACCATGCAACCTATACAATGATAGCTGAGGAGTCAAAGAAGAAAGAAGCAGTATAAAAAGAGTTTACCAGGTGAAAACTTTAATGGCAGGAGGTATAATTCTTAGTATAGACAGTCAGTAAGGAGGAGACAAAAGGGGATTCAGTAGAAAAATTTAAAGATAGTATGAATGAAGAAAGACCAGAAGCACCAACAAAAGTAAGAAGTTTTATCATGGGCCAGTTATTATTGGAAATTTGTGCAAAATTTCTTGAAAGTTGTAATATTAGAGATGAAGTTAACCAGGAAAAGCAAGAAGGTTATATGAAATGGAGAAGGGTGAAGAAAGCTTTGCAGAGTTAAATGAAAGAATGGTTACAACACCTATTTTATCACTTTGAAATCATCAGGGAGATTTGGTAGTTTATAATGATACTTCTCGTAAGGTAATAGGATGTGTGTTGACGCAAAACAATAAAGTTATTGCATATACATCCAGATAACCGAAACCTTATGAGCAGAAGTACCCTACTCATAATTGGGAATTAAAAGCAACAATAATATTCATTTTGAAAGATTGGGAAATATTATAAGTATAGAGAAAGATGTGAGATATATACGGACCACAAGAGTTGAAGTATGAACTCTCTAGGAAAAGCAAATGTAGTGGCAAGAGATGAGCAAGAAGGAGAGAGAATGAACATAGAGACTGTACCAGAAGAATTATCTATGGAATTCTAGAAGTTGGAATTGGAAGTCAGAGTGCATGATCCAAAAAGGAGTGAGAATATATAAGTATAACTTTTCAGTCGGGATTGTTAGAAAAGATAAAGAAGTGTCAGGAAGAGGTAGTAGATCAGGATATAAATCATTTAGTATGGGAAGAATAGTGCACGCAAAAAGGACGATCAAGGTATTCTTAGGATTTCTTCTAGAATTTGGATTCCACCAGTGATGGAACTGAAGAATGAAATTTTATAGGCAGTTCATAATTTGAGGTATTCAATCCATTCAGGGAGTACCAAGATGTATAGAGATTTAAAGGAAATTATAGGTGGTTAGATATGAAGTGAGGAATTGTGGAATGAATTAGCAGATGTTATATATGTCAACAGAGTTAAAGTAGAGTATCAGAGATCAAGTGGATTGCTACAGTCATTGGAAGTTTGGAAGTGGGAGCATATCACCATGGATTTCATAGTTGGGGTTACCAAGCACAAAAACTAATCATGATGCCATTTGGCTTATAGTGGATAGATTTACCAAGTCAGCTCATTTTCTGCCTATAAATGAAAGATTTTCGCTCGATAAGTTGATCCATAGGTGCCTGAAGGAAATTGTAGTTCGTCATGAAATTCTTGTGTCTATCGTATCTGATCGAGATCCAAGATGTAATTCGAGATTTTGGAAGAGTTTTCAAGAATGTTTAGGAACAAGATTGAATATGAGTACGACTTACCACCCGCAGACGGACAGCTAGAGTGAAGGAACGATCCAAACCATCGAGGACATGCTACGTGTTTGTGTATCGATGTTAAAGAAAGTTGGGACAAGCATTTACCTCTGGTAGAATTTGCTTACATTAACAATTATCACGCCAGTATTGGGATGCCACCCTATGAAGCCCTTTAGGAACGCAAATGCAGATCTCCAATGTATTGGGACGAAGTAGGAAAACGCAAAATACTCGGACCTGAATTGGTGCAGCAGACAAAGCAAGTTGTTGAAATTATCCAGAAGAGATTAATAGCCGCACAAGATCGTCAGGGGAAATATGCAGACCAGTCAAGAAAAGACATGGAATTTGAAGAAGGAAGCTTGGTATTATTGAAAGTATCACCGTGGAAAGGACTAACGAGGTTTGGAAAAAAAAAGGGAAGCTAAGCCCAAGATATGTCAGACCTTTTGAAATCCTAAAGCGCATTGGTAAAGTAGCTGACGAGTTGGCGTTACCCCCGCACATGGAGCACATTCACAATGTTTTTCACGTATCGATGCTCAAGAAATATAATCCAGACTCCAAGCATATAATAGAATATGAGCCAATAGAGCTTCAGGCAGATTTATCATATGTAGAGAGTCCGATAGAGATTCTAGAGGAAAGGGAGAAAGTATTGAGAAATAAAGTGGTAAAGTTAGTAAGAGTATTGTAGAGAAACCCAAAGGTTGAAGAGTCAACCTGGGAGTTAGAAAGTGATATGAGAGAAAAGTGTCCTCATTTGTTTTCTTAGAAGATTCTGAGGACAGAATCCTTTTAAGGGGGGAAGGATGTAATATCCGGGATATATCGTGTAATTATTTTTGCTAATAGATAATTATTATATGTATTCAGTATCTATTCTGTGAATTATTTGTTAAGTGTTAAAAATGTTTGAATGTTTAAAAATGTTATTAATTGAGTATTTCAATTTTTTTATGTCCAAAATAAAATATAGATAATTGTCATATCTTCCTAATTATTTTTATGTTAATTTATGAATTTATAGGAATCATATGGATTTTTTTAAACTCTTGTTCCGGGTATTTAAAACCTATTTTATGAAAACGGGAACCAACCACCGTTAACCGTTTTTACGTTTTTAGAACCCGAAACTCTTCCGAGAACTCCTTCCTAACCTAATTGCAATATTCCGAGCATTTTCCATGTTTCGACTTTTTCGATCCGGCGTACGGTTTGTCCTGCGCGGGTCCCGGCGTAACATTTTCGATACAATATTCGTTTCGGTAAATCAATAAAACCCGTATTTTCGATAAACGGGAGCTTTTTATTAAACTATCCCAAGTATCACCTCGTAGTACGTGTAACCAGGCGCTGAGACCAAGACCGCAGTACAAATTGTACTAATTTGGATAATTATCCCGAAAATCGATACCGTTTGGATCAGTTCTTATAAATAAACGTACCGTTTTATATCCGGAATGATCCAACGGGATACTAATTCTCCGTAATTATAAATATCCTTTTTCCGTATTTTATTTCGTATCAAAATCATTTGCAGACAGATAATTATATAATTTTTACAGAGAAAAATCATATATTCATAAACCTTTCTGAGAATCAAACCACGAATTCAAGGTGTTAGTGAAATCCGTTTGGAAAGTTGGAGTAACCAATTTGAAGGTCTCAAGGAGTACTATCAGATTCCAGGACCTGTTTTACTGCAGAATCAAAGGTTGATTTTTTATAAATTTAATTATTTTTGAATTATTTTCATGAAAAATATGAATTTTTGTTCGGATGATTGTTTGTATGATTTGATGATTGCATGTTGTAGAGCTTGTTTTCCTGATGATTTTGGTATATTATACGTCTGATTTGGAGTCCAATAACATGTTCAAATTTGAGTTTGATTTTCGAATTTCAAAATTAGGGTTTATAACCGTATGAATGTTCTTAATTGAAATTTGGGGGTTTCTTATTCTGGAATAGATTGATGTTGTGATATAGTGGATTGTGTTCTCTGTAAAATTTGCAATCCAGTCGTATAAGTTTCATGAATCAACGAGGTCTGTAGAGAAGGGAGTTGTGTTTTGAATATTTCTGAAGTTCGCCGGAAACTGGCAAACTTCACGGCCAAATTCCGGCCAACTCAGGGGTTGTTAGATCGATTTGATTGCATGGTTATGTTCCTGGTAATCCGTAGATGTGATCTGGAGCTTGTGGCAAGGTGAGGAGGCCGGAATCGTGTTCTCCGGCCACCCCTGTATTTTCCTGCAACTGGACTGCAAAATTGCAGTTTAGTCCCTGTAGTTTTGTAGATGATGAAGTTTAGTCCCTGAAGTTTCCAGACTTTGCAAAAATTGGATTCCTGTTTTAAAAATGTTTAAAAATCATATTTCCTATTTATTTTTATTATAAAAATCCATTTTTAATTTCTGAAAATTCTAAAAATTATTATTTTAATTCCGAAAATTATTTTTAATTCACAAATAAATCTGAATTAATTAGTTAATTAATTTCAGTTAATTTTTAATTGATTAATTAGTCAATTAATTCGAAAATTAATTGATTAATTGATTTAATTAATTATTAATTGATTTTTAATTAATTATTTAATTAGATTTAATTATTTAAAAATGATTTAAAAATTTCAAAAAATAGTTTCGAGCTTTAAAATATTATTCTAAATTATTTTCAAGGCTCGATAATTATTCTAAAATTGTTTCGGAGCCAGAATTGGCCAACCGAACCCTGTTTATTATTCCGAAATTGATCCAACGACCCGTTTTAATTCCGAAAAATGTTTTAAAAATCATTTTAAATACCAGAAAACCTATTTATGACCCGAAATGTCATTATAAATGATATGTCATTGATTACGTGATGTATTATGTGTGACTTGTTGATTGTCTGTCGGTTTATATATTCGATGATTACTGTTTATGGCATAACTTTCAATCCGTTAATCGGATTTGGGTGAAACGAAGGGTAGATAGAAGTATGTGTTGAACAGAATCGTATGTGTGGAATATTGATAGATACTTATGATGCCTAGCAGAGTAAGCAAGGCGTAAGAAAGAGAAGCATGTGATCAGAAAATAGAATTGACATGTAGAAAATACAGCAAATGAGCAGAGATTAGAAGTGAGGCATAGGAGAAACAGATGAATGGTGGTTGAATAGAGTCGTAGACACGTACAAGTGAGGTTGGAATCAATTATGATAAGGCAAGTACTTCTAAACCTTTCTCGAGATTTATTGCAAATATTTCTAAATTCTCTTGTGACTTATTGTTAATATTCAAAATAGCTCTCTTTTATATTGGAAATACTTTGAATCCTCCAGCCTTGAACCTGAGCCACATCATTTGATCTTTGAGCCGTAAGCCTTATTCTTTGTGCACCATTTCTTGTGGATTTACCAAATAATAAACCACACAAATACGATACTACTCCACAAAATTGTTTATATATACAAAAACTTTTATACTTAACCATACCTTGTGATATAAAAGCACTAAAACTTTGGAAAAACACTATTCATCTAATACCCGATTATCCTACCGGCTGGAGGCCACTTTTTTTATGTATTTTGACATACCCTTTTTGGTAACTATGAACTTTTACCATGCTCTTTTACAAATGTTTTATGGTTATTGATTATGATCTGGTTTTATTGAACTCTATTGTTTATCATATTAAAATGCTTTAGAATGGGATAGTTTTCTTTGTATGGACCAGATTCGTGGTCAGACCATATCGATGGTCAAGTCAGGCCAATGTGTGCCTTGGATCCAGTAGTTAGAGCAGTGCTGTGTGCTTTGCTCGGGGTTAGTGCGTGACTGATCAGCAGCCTAACCTTGGTTTAAAAACATAAAATGAATAATCCAATTCTATTGATTGTTTAACAAGAAACTTGATTCCTTTGAATCATCTCATTTATTATTGTCTAACCTCAGTTATTGATAATATGACTTGCTGAGCTAGTTAGCTCACTCTTGCGAATCTTTTTATATAATCTACAGTTAAGAAGGATACGGTTGATAGCAAGGTTTCCCAGTTTAATGTTCGAATTAGGATTCCAGATTATGATTGATCGAGCTAGCAGGAGCTTATGGCAGTAGTGAGATAGCAAGGTTGTAAGAATGATTTTATTATCAATTGTAAGTTAAATTAGTTAATATTTGGTACGATGTAATAATTAAGGTTGTGGCTTGTTTTCATACTTTAACCTGTTGCGATCCGTGGTTTTGTGAAGCAGGGTCATTATAAATAATATTTCTTATACAGGTTGATATATTGTGTTTGTGTTATGGACCCCAAACTTCTAACCCGGGTTTGGAGGGCGCCACAGGTTGGTATCAGAGCTATAGGTTATAAGTCACTGAAACAAGCCTAGATTGTCGGGATTGGGTAGAGGGTTAGGATTAGGAATAGGAAATAGAAAGATAGGTCATTGTGAGGTTGAGTGCGACTGTATAGTAGGTCTCCGACACGGTTCGTGTTGCGATTCGGGATTCTTGACTAGCTACGTGATATCCAGGCAACGACAATGGCAGATCCTGATTTCCCTGCATCAACTGATCTTTTGAAACCTTCCGTTTAAGGATCGTCATCTTCTCCCAGATTCGATTTGCGCCTTGTTCTCCATCAGTATTAATGGTATTACTTTCTGTTATGACAGTTGCGCCTCTCCAAGTTATTCAACGCTATTCTATCATCTGTCGATCTGAGACTACCTATTCAAGAACCTTCATTTGCTTATTCTTGTTCTTTTGAACATTCAACTATGAATGAATCTTTTCTATCTATTATACACCATATTCTACATCCTTAGTTTAAAAACCTTTCTACCGAAACAACAGCGTTTGCGAGAAGGGACGCGATAGCGGCAGTAAATGGTGAGTATTGAGATATAAATTAAGGTGAGAAGGAGTTTAGAAAGAAGATTCAAGTGTTCTGGAGGATGGCTGTATCCGGTTAAAACAAGCTATTAGTAATTAGGCCACGCATAACTAGCTTGTGGAATGGAGTAGATAAGTGTTGAAGAAAGAGGGTTAGAGGAGATGAGGGATCTGAAGATTTCTTGAAATTAATGATGTTATAATGATGTGATATTAGCTGACTTGTTGACTATGGGATAGTCTGTTCCACTCAATGATTGCAAAGTGGTTAACGGGAGTACTACCAGTATGGGAGCCTTAATGTGAAGCTGCGAATAAGATAACATGCAACGACAGTTGAAGTTTACATCGATTAAGGAAGATAATAGACCCAATGAAGGAGAGGAGATAAATGGAAGTGAATGGACCTTTGAGTGATCATTTCTTTAACTTGGTATTTGGTCATAAGAAGGACAACAACCAACTCATATAGTGAGGACAACCAGAGGTGTGATTTTCAAAATTTTCAAAATTTTTAACAAGTTTTTGAAAAAGATTTTTCCTCACAACATTTCTAAAAGCCTTTTCGAATAAAATAATTTTAAACATCAGTTGTCAAGTTACTACTTGAGTTTCTTGTTTGTCAAAAGGCTCGGATTAGCTGGAAGGATATTATTTTAGATTTAGTATTGTTAATTCAGAGGACGAAGTAATCTGCGATTATCAGAGTTTGAAGAATTCATTGATTAAACGGAAGCCTGAGCATGACCGAAGAAGATTGGGAAAATTTTCAGACTCTTCTAAAGGAAGAATATTATTAATAAAATGATCGTTATGTTGAATGATTTACGGTTATTCCAAATTAGAAAGAGGAAACTCAAGGTTATCTGATAAGAGCGCCATTATGATCAAATTGTTAAGAATCTACCATAATGCTTAGTTACGAAGGCATTTTAGCATACTTCTAAAGTTACTATATGATTCAATTGGGATATGATCAATCAAACTCGAAAGATGAATACAAGTGAAATGTGGATGGTGATCAATGGTATCATTCTTGTCCTCAACATTACAGCGTATATTCCTTTTTAATTCCTAAAAATGTATGAACTCCTTTTCTTAATAAATTCTTTCTGATAACATCAAAACGGAGAATTTTGCATTCCTTTCAAATTTAATTGTTCCCCTCGGGTTTTGCTTTCTGATTGGGACAAACAGTATTATGATGAAACACTTTGTCGGAATGACAAAGAGTCGGGTGGGACGCCACCTAATCATGTGCTGTATGCCACACGGTATGAAAGACTGGCCATCTTCAGTACTAATGTGGTTGTCTCATTCATATTCAAATCATTACTTCTTCTTTCTCTTCAACTCTACATTTATTAAAATTATGAATCCTTCTATTTGTTTCGTTGTACCGTTGTTCCTTGCGAGAGTTTTTCAAACAAAAGTTAACGTATTATACACTCAGCGGGCAAAGTCTCATCTACCTCGCATGCATGGGAAGGAAACAAGGGCATATGGTGAAAATTACAAATCACTGTCCCTAGCCCGGGATGCATTAACAGTTAAGGGAATCTACTTCAATAAGGGATACGTCTCCGAGAACGAGAATTTGCGATATGTTATTTAGAATATGGATATGATGACGTGGAAGATTACTGCGGATACCTTATGCGTTAAAGTATTAAAAGATATGGGAGCAACTTGATCATATATTTCTCAAGGTTTTATTGATAAGATGAATTATCCTGTCGAATCAATAAGTCTAGGACTAAAGGACTAGCAAATTAAGAACGTGCAGTCATTAAATATGTAAGTACCAATGACGGAATCGATATTTCTGGCATTAAGATGTGAAGAATTGATATCATTTGAGATAAGAAGATTTGATATTATTATAAGGAGTGGATTAACTATTCAAGTGTGATGCCCAGGTAAACCGTCGTGACGGAAGATAGTTCTGGAGACGCCAAAGGAGAACAGGAAGAAGTTTAAAGGACAAAGGAAAGTAAAAAATTTGTTAAAAATAATTTAAGATTACAGTGACCAAAATATAAGTGCTATGGCGGTTATAAATAAGAGTTAGGAGCAGACCGAACTTGAAGATTTTACAGTATCAAGACATATTTCCAGATGAGTTACCAATATTTCCTTTAGATAAAGAAAATGTGTTTATGATTGATTTAGTACGTGAAATGAAGCCAGTGTTCAAAGCCCCGCGCAGAATGGCACCAGATAAAATGAAGATTTTACCAGAGCAAACGCATGAGATGATTAAAAGAAAAAGCAACTGGACCTAGCGTACCCCCTTAAAGTGCACCGACACGATGTGTTAATAAGAAAGATGGAAGGGTGAGATTATGTGTTAGCGAAAGCTCAACAAGTTTACTCTCAAGAGCAGATATCTGTTACCTCGAAACCAATGATTTGTTTAACTAAATGAACGAAGCAAGGTATTTTTATAAGATTGATTTAAGACTGGGTATATTACCAAGTGAAGATTGAACTTATGGACATATCAAAAATGATTTTCAGAACTCAGTACTGTTGTTATAAAATTCTAGAAATGTTAGTGGGATGCACGATATACCAGTGATATTTAGGAGATATCACCTCCTTCAAGAGATTAATGAAAGAGGAGATATACATATATGTAAAGTGCATACCGATGATAATGTTGCAGACCCACTGACTATGGCATTGTCGCAACAAAAGCACGAAAGTCATACTAATTCCATTAGTATTAGATACATGGGTGATTGGCTCTAGTGCAAGTGGGAGATTGTTAGTGTTTGTGCCCTAGAGACAACACTATTATGTTTATATTATGAAACATTTGTATTATTAATTATGATTATATGGATTATTCTTTAGTAATTTATTATATCTTTATTTTCTGCGATAAGATGTTAGATTAATAAATCTCCTTGAAATATGATATATAAATCTATATCTCTAAGTACGTGACTTAGAAATGAAATTCTGAGAATAGTATTGATATTCCTAAAGATCCCTATTCAAGTATTATTGTTAAGGGACGATAACAAATACATTGAGATTATTGTGTTTGTTGGCTGATGATCATATCTCATTGATCATAGGTATGGTGATACTAAAGTCAAAACACAGGCACATGTATTAAATACATGGTGCTGGATTGACCCGTTGTGAGATACTACATGTTTATAGTGTCATAAATTAATCTCAAAGTGATAATGATGTATTGGTCCTTTGACATGAAATCAATATATTTCTATACAAGAATTAATATACTTTGATACTATTAAAAGTTATCCTTGACCGGGTAATAATAAAAGTAGACATTGGGTACATTATGAATCGTGTGAAATATGAATGATCTAGATGGGATTAAGCCCTCCTTTATTAAAGTAGTGATATTATTGGCATCTTGATTAAGTAAGACTATAAAATGCATGGTCGTGCTGAAATACTGATTTGTTTAATAGTTTACTCATTGATCAAGGAAAGAAGGATTGAACGTTAACAGAGGATGACACAATGCATGCCTCGAGTTTGATCTATAATATAAGGCTAAAGGGATTATATTACATTGTACATTATTCACGAAAGGTTTAACTGATCACCGATTTAATTATTATTACTTGGGTAACAATGATGTATTACTAGATGCCGCTCTATGTTTATGATTTTAAATTAGATTTAAAATTGTTGCCAACGTAATAATAATCTAAAGGGTCGCATAAAGAATGATTGGAGGATTATTTAATTTAAATTCGGATTTAAATTAAATATAAGTAATTCGAATTATTTGTTATTAATTAAGTGTGACTTAATTAATTAAATAAATATGAAATTCAAATTCAATATTAAATCTGAAATTAAGTTATTGGAAGATTAAGTGAGACTTAATAATATAATAATTAGAATTTCGAATTTAATAATAATAATAACTCTAATATTCAGTTTAGGGTTGGAGGCCCATTAGCTATTGTCTATATAATATCTTTTTCTAATAGAATTAGGGTTACACGTTTTATTTGATAAAACATAAACTCTAGCAGCTTGAAGTGAGATAGAGAGAGCAAGAAGGTGGCCTCAAGAACGTGTTAGTACACACCCATCCTCCGGGCGATCATTCGTGTGGATACCTTCAAGGCGTAGATCGTTCCAGCGACGGGCTACGTGGTGATCATTCAAGACCTCCATCTTTCCATTAACCTAAAGCTTCTTAAGTTAAACATACTGAACTACGAATTAAATAATGTTTTTCGCATGGATACTGCGGAGGGTTTCGATTTTTAAGAATTAAATATATGTTTTTCGTTGCGTTTATGTGCTAAAACCCTTCATTTTGATCTAGGGGTTATTAGGTTGATTGGTTGGTATCAATGTGTAGAGCTTGAAAAGAGGAATCGATTGGTAGTGGTCTCATGAACAGAAGATATCGGAAGCGAGTTGGCCAGAGAAAAGAAGAACTCACCATCCGGCGAGTTTTCTTTGAGTTATTCCGGTCAACTCAAGGGTTATTAACTAGATTTGATTGCATGATTATGTTCGTGGTGTTTTGTAGTTTGATTCTGGAGGTGATGGTGGCCTGAGCGTACCTGTAACGTCTGGGAAATTTACATCTGTATCATATCATATTATATCATATTACATCTGTCTGTTATTGTGTCATTTATGTGGAATTATATGTCAAACCCTAATTGTTATGTGTTATGTGCATTCTGTGTCGTCTCGATACTTTTAAGATATTTTTCAGGTATTTTATTTTTCATTTACAGCTTTCATTTCAAACGTTTTACGACCCGAATCATGATTTTAAAGCAGGCATTTCAAATAAAACAATGGGCCTTATTTTTCATCAAACGGCTTTTACCATCGCATTATTCTGAACATCTAGGTATTTTATAAATTTTATCGTTTTGCGAAAAATAACTTTTCCGAGCCCCATTGGGTGTTAAAAACCCCACAAAAAAGCACAATTTTATTTTTATAAAATTATAGGACTTTTATTTATACCATTTCTTTGTATTTTTGCATTATTTATAATTTTTGGGAAATTTTGGCATATATTGCATATATAAAATATTTATAAATTAAATTTTAATACTCAAAAATTATAAAATTAGGAGCTTATTAATTTTGAAAAGTGTAGAATTAGGGCCTTAATTTTAATTAGGAGTATTAATTTTACTACTATAAATAGCCTAATTTTTATTTAATTAATTATAATTAATCATTAAAAATCTGCAAAATTCACAAAATTCTCTGAAATCTGGTCGGGAAGAACAGGGTCGGGTCAGGAATTCAAGCCGTGATTTTTCACTGATTACAGCATCAAATCGTGTGATTCAAGTACCCAAATTGAAGGTTTTGATCTGTTCTTTCTGTTTCTAGCATCAATTTCATGTTTTAATTTGTAGTTTTTGATTTTCGATTTCAAGGGTTTATGTTCGAATTAGGGCTTTTTGATACTAGGGTTATTATGATGTTTTGATGATTGATATAGCTTCCTGATGTTATTTGCAATCGATTCATGGTGTTTAATTGAACAAACGATACCTGGAGAGTAAAATTCAATTATTAGGGTTTATGTACAAATGAAGAAATTCGAAGTTTGGTCGGAGTTTTAAGTCGGTTTGATCGGAGAATGGTATCCAGGGAAGATTCCGACGATTGAACAGTGTGGTTGTGTTGTGGAAGTGATTTGGAATGGTTTGGACTCAAAAACCGTACCAAATGATGTTGTTTTGGCCTGATTTTTGGTTGGTCGGAATCCTGGCCGGTGGCCGGATTCTGGGTAATTTCCGGTCATGTTCTTCTTGACCTGGAACCCAACCCGTTTGACCCGGTTTTTTAACCCGGTTTTGATCCGTTTTGTCAGAGATTCTGTTTCTGACAAATGTTTCTGGATTTAATTTTCATTTTTCTTTTTATTAATTATAAAAATCAGATTTATTTATTTTATAAATTGATTAATTAATTATTTAATTAATTGATTTATATTATAAATAATTCTGAAATATTTTCTAAAAATCAGATTTACTTATTTTCTCAATTATTTATTAATTATTTATTATATATTTATTATTTATAAATTATTTAAAAATGATAAGTTATTTTGATAATTAATCAAATAATTTTTAATAAATCATAATAAATTCATTTTAATTCCAAAAATTATAGAAAAATCCTTTTTAATTCTAATCTTTCTTAAACAATTATTTAAAAATTATTTTAGGGTTTAAAAATTAGTAATAATTATTTATATTGAATAATAAATTGAATTATTCGTGTTTAATTGATATTAAATAGACCGTTAGTCCGATTCGAGCGAAACGAAAGTCCTTTGACTCAGAAAAATGAATTCGTGCCATTAAGAATAATATTAAGACCTAATTTATTCTAGAACTTAGTTGACTTTGTTATTCGTTTGATTATCAGTCGAATCGTCTGCCGAGATGAATCCGAAAAATTCTGAAAAATAGGAAACGAGTCAGATAATGATCAGTTGAGTGATCAGGGAATAGATTTTGATTCTAAAAATTACTTTAACTATAAAAATGATTATGTGCTTATGTGCTTATGTGTATTATGTGGTTAATGAGTCTTACTTGCTAATATATAATATATGAGTCAGTCATAAGCGCATGGGTAGACAATAGAAACGATGCGAAGTCGGTTCAAGACGCAATTGAAGTATAAAATGACTAAATTAGTCTATTTCTCTAACAGAAGCTAAGCCAGCAAGGCAGGTTGAGTCGGTGATAGACGAAGGTGACAAAATTGCAGTGAGTCACGCAGAAGGCAAGTTTTTCCCCTATTCTAATTTCAGAATAGTGATATTTCTTCATATTCTTATCACGCTTGCACTCTTTTGATTTTTGTTCATATTTCATTTTGATTCTTGATTTCTCCTTTTCATTTGAATTCATTGTTCATATTCCAATTGTTATTCACAAATATTGATATATTCTGGTGATTTGAATATATTAAAGCATACCGATTGTTCCGGTTGCTATTTTATGGACTGGATAGTGCTACTTTGGGGATTAAGTTTACTTAATCCTAAGGACCGGGACATAACCGGATCCTTGAGATGGGCCGTAGTGCCTGGGTTCCCGACAGGATCTATATAGTGGGATATAGATCTGCACTGTATCCTGGCTGATCAGTAGGGTATAGATGCGAACTTGTGTCCAGTTTAGTTCGTTTGTACTCGCCAGTAATGGCCTTCTTTCTACTCTCGCGGGGTGATATCTTTGCAGATATACTAAGGTTACCGTTTCATTTAAACTGCTTCAACACTATTTATATTTTTTAGACTTGTTGAGCAATTTTTGGCTCACCCCTTTTTGTTGTTATTCACCTTATTGTCTTCAGTTAAGAAGGAATATGAAACCCATCAGGAATCGAGTGGTAAAGAAGCGGGTCAAGCCTCGGGATCCTCTCATACCCAGGGTGTTGATCCCAATCCAGGAAGAAAGCTTTGAGTTGCCCGAACAGGTGGAGTGTAGATAGTTAGTGTGTGTGTTTGAATAAAAAGATGAAATTAGTTTAAAACTGGTTAGACAATGGTTTGTAATAAAGAGAGTTTGTAAGATTTTGAATTTGGTTTGTAATAAAGTAGTTAGTGGCTCTTATTTTTATACTTCAACCTAAAAAGATCTTGGTTAGTGTTAAAGGGGTTTAGATTCATTTCTTTATTATTTGTTAATCAAATTGTACAGGTTCAGAGATTAGCTAGTAACCCCCAGACTTATACCACGGGTCTGGAGGACGTTACAGGTTTGGCATCAGAGTTGTAGGTTTGGTCCCTGAAAACAAGAACATTAGGGTTAAGATAAAATAGGGAGATCACATAGGATCGAAATAGTCAAATAGGAAGAATAGTGTTAGGATTTAGATAATATTAGGATAGAAATGTATTAGTTATAGGAATGATTTAGTGACCTTTTTTCTTTTTTTGGTATATTATCAGATGGCGTCGTCAGGTTATTCGGCTTCTTTCGAGAGGACAGTCACCGGGCCAGTCGCACAAGTTGTTCCACCAGCATCCGAGTTCATGTTTCCTCCTCTTCCACCACCACCACCATTGCCACAGGAGCCAGTACCTCCAGTACAGGGGATAGTCTATGACCCTATAGAGATATTTGATCCATTGGAGTTCTTTGAGCCGATGATTCCACTATCGGTAGAGTATCAGTTTATACCGGGGATTGAGCCGGAGCTTCCACCACCACCAGTATTGCCTTCTATACCAGTACATGCCCCAGAGCCAGACATATTTCAAATGATCCCAGTTGAGGGGATGGGCGAGCATGATGTTGATTTATAGTTGGAATTACCACAGCAGGGTGCAGGGATGCCGAGGGTTCCATCACAGGAGTCAGTGGGTCAGGTTGCACAGCCATATATGGTACCATACCATAAGTACAGGGTTATGAGAGATGATGTTGAGTACTTGAGAGCTCAGTGTAGGGAGATCATGCATTTATTTGATCAAAGAGACCGAGGACCGTTAGCTGCCTTACAACCAAATTATATGATGAGGCAGAGGTTACAGTCTGCTTTGATGAGTGCTACCTGGGAGCTAGATGATTTGACACACGAGGAGCCGCCTTCTTTTGCGGACTTTTACAGGATATTCTGTTTGGCACAGACTTTGGTTCGGATACTTAGGATGAGCTGAGGCATATTCCGCCGGGGTTCTGAGAATATTGACTTCAGAGGATAGATGTATATAGATGCAGCCTAGTATGATATAGTGAGTAGTGTGTATGTGTGTAGTAGTAGCTTGACTTGTAGTAGTAGTTGACTGGCAGTAGTTAGTTTGACTTGTAACCGCAGTTATGACCAGCAGAGCGAGACTTTTTGTACCAAGTACTTACACCTGAGGCTGGTGTCATATATTAAATGAACTTTTTAAAGTTTTCTTTATTTAAATTTCAGTCTTTACAGTTTTAAAGCATTTAATTTTACTTTATTGTTTTACAACTTTTCATATTTTAAATTCTGTCGGAAAAAAATAGAGACAAACATTTCATTTAGCTGTTTACATTTCCTGTTTTTATATTAAGGAAACTATTTTCTTTCTTCGAACCATTGTCTAAATTTTGTTAATACAGGATAAATTATTTTCTTATCTATTGTCAATTAATTATTAAACTGTTAAAGAGACATCACTTGTTTTATTATCAAAAAAATGGCACTAAAGAGAAAGACCAGGACTGAGACTTCTAACAACAATTCCGAAGAACAAACCAATGATACCATGAACCAAATGTTCCATCTGATGCAACAACAGATGGTAATGATGAAACAGCAGATGCAGCAACAGCAGTAGCAGATTCAACAGAAAATTTTACAACAGCCACCTCGTCCTGAGCTTCAGATACCACCAGCTATACCTATTATTACTTTCAAACAGTTTCAGTCGGCTAAACCTCCAGAATTTGAGGGATCTACTGATCCTATTAAGGCTACCACTTGGTTAAAAGAAATAGAGAAAGCATTTGCGTTAGTGAAGGTAGGCAAAGACCAGAAGACTAGCTTTGCTAGTTATTTGTTGAAAGGAGAAACAAATTATTGGTGGGAATCTAAAAAGGCTTTAGAAGTGAAGATGTTATTTCATGGGATAGGTTTAAAGAGCTGTTCATAGAGAAACATTTTCCTCACTATGTGAGAAAATAAATGCAGATTAAATTTTTGGAATTGAAGCAGGGAAGTATGTCCGTGACAGAGTATGAAGCCAAATTCACTGAATTGGCTAGGATCGTTCCAAAACAAGTTGATACTGAAGAAAAACGAGTCCAAAGGTTTCAAGAAGGGTTACGACCGTGGATCCGTGGGCATGTTGCAGTTTTTGAGTTAACAACGTATACCGCTGTAGTCCAGAAAGCCTTGATCATTGAAGGGGAAAGCGAAAGATCTCAAAAGGAAAGAGGACAGGGAAGTTTCCAAGATCGATCCAGCAGGAAGCCGGGATTTCAAGCCCGAAAAAAATTGAATTTTAAAAGAATAGGACTAGGGATGCACACGGGTTAACAAAACCGATCAAACCGACCCAACCTAACCCTATTTTCGGCCGATTAAACCGAACTGTTATAACCCGATATTAGGTTGGGTTAAAAATATGTCAATCCGACTTTAATGGGTTGGATATGGGTTTTAAGTTATTTTTAACCAATCCAACCCGAATTTTTAATTTATTCGTATAAATATATACTATGTATATCTCTTTTCTATACTTCTTGTATTAATATGTTGTTCAATTTCAAACTAAATTTATTGCATATCAATTATAGTCAATTATATAATTTATTTTTCATACACCATTAGAGATCTTTTGTAATTTTTTGTGTAGAAAACATATTTTACTACAAATAAACCCAAGAGTTTATCGTAGAGTAATGCTATGTATCTCGAAAGATATCTAAAAAATGTTCTCGAATGACACATAACATGATCTTATTTATGGATTTGTACGTCTCCACAAGTAGTCTTATATCATAAATATATTTTTTATCAACTATATATTTTGAATAACTTTTAACAAACCGTTCAACCCAACCCAAACCGAACCAAACTGGTGGGTAAAGGGTAGGGTTGGGTTGCATTTTTATTTTTTATGGGTCGGGTTGTAAATTTTCAAACCGATTTAATTGGGTCGGGTTGCTAAAATGGCTCTAACCCGGCCAACCCGACCCATGTGCACCCCTAAATAGGACAAGGTATCCAGAAGACAGCTAATCGTTTCCAAGCCCCCAACCAGTAGGGAATTGTCAGAGTTCCAGTTCCGTACTGCAGAACTTGTGGACGAAAACACACCGGCGTATGTATCAAAGCGGATGTGACATGTTTCAAAATATAAGCAGAAAGGGCACTATTCTAACGAATGTCTAACAGGAAAAACAACCGAAATTACTTGCTAGCAGTGTGGAAAGAAAGGGCATATCGCTAGGAATTGCAAAGAACCAGCAATGGCAGCTAGTATTCCGAGCGTGTTGGCATTACCTCCTCCACCGCCGCCAAATCAACCCAGAGCAAGAACTTTCAACATGACAATGAAAGAAGCAGTGCAGAATCCTAGTGTAATTGCGGGTACGCTTTTGGTGAATTCTATAGATTCAAAAGTATTAATTAATTCTAGAGCTACCCGTTCATTTATTTCTAAAGAATTCCTTGATAAGTTACATTGCGAAATCGAATGGTTGGGCGAGACGTTAATTATAAAATTAGCGAATGACGACCAAATTCCAGTAGATCGAGTATGTCTTGCGTGCGATATAGAAATAGCTGGACATCATTTCTCCGTAGACTTGATTCCTTTTAAGTTAGGAGAGTTTGACGTCAATTTGGGAATGGATTGGTTAGCTTTTCATAATGTTCAGATCGATTGCGCGAACAAAAACGTCAAATTGCGAATTGCGGAAAATGCAACGGTAATGTTCAAGGGGAAAAACAGTAAAAGAAATTTCTGACTGCGATGCAGACCAAACGATTACTTCAACAGGGATGTGAGATGTACATATCTTACGTGTTAGATACTGAGAAAGGAAGTCCCAAAATAGAAGATATTCCAGTTGTATGTGAATTTCCGGACGTCTTTCCAGACGAGCTTCCAGGGTTACCGCCAGATCGAGAAATTGAATTTACGATTGATTTAGCGCTAGATACAGAACCAGTTTCGAAAGCTCCATATCGAATGGCTCTAGTCGAGATGAAAGAGTTGTCAACACAACTATAAGATCTTCTAGACCGAGGCATCATAAAACCTAGTGTATCTCCGTGGGGTGCACCGATATTGTTCGTAAAGAAGAAAGATGGCAGCATGTGATTATGCATTGACTATCAGAAATTGAATAAGCTCACTATCAAGAATAAGTATCATCTACCAAGAATCGATGATTTATTTGATCAGCTAAAAGGAGCTTTGTGGTTTTCGAAGATAGATTTGCGATCGGGCTATCATCAATTGAAAATTAAAGCTGAAGATATTTCCAAGACTGCATTTCGTACCATATATGGACATTACGAGTTTCTTGTAATGGCATTCGGTTTGACCAACGCGACAGCAGCATTCATGGATCAGATGAATAGGGTATTCAAAAGGTATCTGGATAAATTTGTGATATATTTATTGATGACATCTTGATTTATTCAAGGACGGAAGAAGAGCATGTTGAGCACTTGAGGATAGCTTTGGAAATTATGAGAAAAGAGCAACTGTACGCGAAATTCTCAAAATGTGAATTCTGGTTGAAGGAAGTACAATTTCTAGGGTACATCATCAGTAGAGAAAACATTCAAGTCGATCCAACGAAGATTGAAGCTGTGTTGAGTTGGGAAAGGCCAAAGACACCGACAGGTGTTCGAAGTTTCTTGGGATTGGCAGGATATTATAGAAGATTTGTCAAAGATTTTGCGAAAATAGCAACGTCGTTGACCAAGTTAACTCAAAAAAGTGAAAAATGCGTATGGGATGATAAATGCGAAGAAAGTTTCCAAGAGCTGAAGAATCATTTAGTAACCGCACCGGTACTCGTATTGCCAGACGAGCACGGGAATTTTGTCATTTATAGCGATGCTTCATACCGTGGATTAGGATGTGTACTGATGCAGCATGGTAATGTCATTGCATATGCTTCGAGACAGCTAAAACCCCATGAACAAAAATATCCTACGAATGACCTGGAATTAGCAGCGATCGTATTTGCATTGAAACTTTGGAGACACTATCTTTACGGTGAAAAATGCGAAAGTTACACGGATCATAAAAGTCTGAAGTACATCTTTTCGCAGAAGGAGTTAAACATGAGACAACGCTGATAGCTGGAATTGATTAAAGATTACGATGTTGCGATTAGTTATCATCCAGGGAAAGCAAATATTGTGGCAGATGTGCTAAGCCGGAAAGAAAGATTGAATTTGTTAACTTCATGCGAAGAATTAGCCAAGGAATTTGACGAGTTGGAAAATCGAAATTCGTGTTCCCAATGAATCTACTGAAGCTATCTACGCTATGACTTTTCAACCGGAATTACTAGAGAAGATTCGCCGCTGTCAAGAAGAAGTGATGAATCAAGATGACGACTTAACGGGAGAAGAAATTACAACTCAGAAGGATAACAAAGGAATCCTATGCTTTGCATCACGAATCTGGATCCCTAATATGGCGAAACTGAAAGAAGAAATATTGCGAGATGCGCACAGTTCGAAGTATTCCATTCATCCCGGGAGTATAAAAATATACCGCGACCTGAAGGAAAACTTTTGGTGGCCGAATATGAAGAAGAAAATAGCAAAATGGGTAAGTAAATGTTACAAATGCCAGCGAGTTAAAGCGGAACATCAATGTCCGAGCGGATTACTGCAACTATTGGATATTCCAGAATGGAAATGGGAACATCTAGCGATGGATTTTGTGGTAGGACTTTCAAGGACTAAAGCAAATCATGATGCGATATGGGTAAACATTGACAGACTAACAAAGTCGACACATTTTCTACCAATCAATGAAAGATTTTCACTCAACAAGCTAGTGCACTTGTATCTCATGGAAATTGTGATGCGACATGGAGTTCTAATATCTATCGTGTCTGATCGAGATCCCCATTTCAATTCAAGATTTTAGAGAGAATTTCAAGAATGTCTTGGAACTAAATTAAACATGAGTACCGCTTATCATCCGCAAACCGATGGGCAAAGTGAAAGGACTATCCAAACAATCAAGGACATGCTACGAGTTTGTGCGATTGATTTCGAAAGCAGTTGGGATGAGCAGTTACCTTTGGTTGAATTTTCTTACAATAACAGTTATCACGCCAGCATTGGAATGCCACCGTACGAAGCGTTATATAGAAGAAAATGCATATCACCAGTATATTGGGATGAAGTTGGAGAACGCAAGGTTTTGGGTCCAGAATTAATCCAACAGACCAAAGAAAAGATAGAACTTATTCGAAAACGATTGGATGTAGCACAAAACAGGAAACGCAAATATGCAGATCAAGCAGGGAAGGATATGGACTACCAGGAAGGAGAGCATGTGTTACTCAAAATATCGCCATGGAAAGGATTAACCAGATTTGGCAACAAGGGGAAATTGAAGCCACGATATGTCGGACCGTTTGAAATTTTGAAGAAAGTGGGAAAAGTTGCGTACGAATTAGCTTTATCGCCTCATATGCAACATATTCACAATGTGTTTCACGTGTCGATGCTTAAGCGATATAATCCTGATTCTAGACATGTAATAGAATATGAACCAGTAGATATCCAACCTGATTTGTCTTCTGTAGAACAGCCGATAAGAATTTTAGATCGACGAGAGAAAGTGTTGAGAAATAAGTCCGTGTCTTTAGTGCGAGTATTGTGGAAAAACCCTATGGTTGAAGAATCAACCTAGGAGCTTGAGAGCGAAATGTTAGAAAAATATCCTCATTTATTTTCGTAGCGAGATTCTGAGGACATAATCATATTAAGGGGGGAAGGATATAACATCTGGGAAATTTATGTCTGTATTATATCATATTTATAATATATTATGTGTGTTACTGTGTCATTTATGTGGAATTATCTGTCAAATCCTAATTGCTATGTGTTACGGCATTCTGTGTCGTCTCGATACTTTTAAGATATTTTTCAGGTATTTTATTTTTCATTTACAGCTTTTATTTCAAATGTTTTACGACCCGAATCATGATTTTAAAGCAGGTATTTCAAATAAAATAATGGGCCTTATTTTTCATCAAACGGCTTTTACTATCGCATTATTCTGAACATCTAGGTATTTTATAAATTTTCTCGTTTTGCGAAAAATGACTTTTCCGGTCCCCATTGGGTATTAAAAACCCCACAAAAAATCACATTTTTATTTTTATAAAATTATAGGACTTTTATTTATACCATTTCTTTGTATTTTTGAATTATTCACAATTTTTGGAAAATTTTGGCATATATATTGCATATATAAAATATTTATAAATTAAATTTTAATACTCAAAAATTATAAAATTAGGGGCTTATTAATTTTAAAAAGTGTAGAATTAGGGCCTTAATTTTAATTAGGAGTATTAACTTTACTACTATAAATAGCCAAATTTTTATTCAATTAATTATAATTAATCATTAAAAATCTACAAAATTCACAAAATTCTCTGAAATCGGGTCGTGAAGAACAGGGTTGGGTCAGGAATTCAAGCCGTAATTTCTCACTGATTACAACATCAAATCGTGTGATTCAAGTACCCAAATTGAAGGTTTTGATCTGTTCTTTCTGTTTCTAGCATCAATTTCATGTTTTAATTCGTAGTTTTTGATTTCGATTTCTAGGGTTTATGTTCGAATTAGGGCTTTTTGATTCTAGGGTTATTATGATGTTTTGATGATTGATATAGCTTCCTGATGTTATTTGCAATTGATTCATGGTGTTTAATTGAAGAAACGATATCTGGAGAGTAATATTCGATTATTAAGGTTTCTGTTCAATTTTCAAAACATAGCTTCGTGATTTTGGTGAATATTTGGTTTCTGAATTGTTAGGGCTTTGATTATACGTGTTGTAAGCTTTGATTTGCACTATAGAACGTTAAGTTTCCTGTACATATGAAAAAATTCGAAGTTTGGCCGGAGTTTTAAGTCGGTTTGATCGGAGAATGGTATCCACGGATGATTCCGACAATTGAACGGTGTGGTTGTGTTGTGGAAGTGATTTGGAATGGTTTGGACTCAAAAACTATGCCAAACGATGTTGTTTTGGCCTGATTTTGGTTGGCCGGAATCTTGGCCGGTGGCCGGATTTTGGGTAATTTTCGGTCATGTTCTTCATGACCCGGAACCCAACCCGTTTGATCCGGTTTTTGAACCCGGTTTTGATCCGTTTTGTCAGAGATTCTGTTTCTGACAAATGTTTTTGGATTTTATTTTTATTTTTATTAATTATAAAAATCAGATTTATTTATTTTATAAATTGATTAATTAATTATTTAATTAATTAATTATTTAATTAATTGATTTATATTATAAATAATTCTGAAATATTTTCTAAAAATCTGATTTAATTATTTTCTCAATTATTTATTAATTATTTATTATTTATTAATTATTTAAAAATGAATAATTATTTTGATAATTAATCAAATAATTTTCAATAAATTATAATAAATTCATTTTAATTTAAAAAATTATAGAAAAATCATTTTTAATTCTTATTTTTCTTAAAAAATTATTTAAAAATTAGTAATAATTATTTATATTGAATAATAAATTGAATTATTCGTGTTTAATTGATATTAAATATAACGTTAGCCCGATTTGAGCGAAACGAAAGCTCTTTGACTCAGAAAAATGAAATATTTTCATTAAAAATAATATTAAGACCTAATTTCTTCTAGAACTTAGTTGACTTTGTTATAAGTTTGATTATCAGTCAAATCGCGTGCCGAGACGAATCCGAAAAATTCGAAAAAATAGGAAACGAGTCAGATAATGATCAGTTGAGCGATCAGCGAGTCGACTTTGATTCTAAAAATTACTCTAACTATAAAAATGATTATGTGCTTATGTGCTTATGTGTATTATGTGGTTAATCGAGTCTTACTTGCTAATATATAATATACGAGTCAGTCATAAGCGCATGGGTAGACAATAGGAACGATGTGAAGTCGGTTCAAGACGCCATTGAAGTACAAAATGACTAAACCAGTCTATTTCTCTAACAGAAGCTAAGCCAGCAAGGCAGGTTGAGTCGGTGATAGACGAAGGTGACAAAATTGCAGTGAGTCGCGCAGAAGGCAAGTTTTTCCCCTATTTTAATTTCAGAATAGTGATATTTCTTCAGATTCTTATCACGCTTGCACTCTTTTGATTCTTGTTCATATTTCATTTCGATTCTTGATTTTTTCTTTTCATTTGAATTCATTGTTCATATTCCAATTGTTATTCACAAATATTGATATATTCTGATGATTTGAATATATCAAAGCATACCGATTGTTCCAGTTTCTATTTTATGGACTGGATAGTGATACTTTGGGGATTAAGTTTACTTAATCATAAGGACCGGGACATAACCGGATCCTTGAGATGGGCCGTAGTGCCTGGGTGCCCGATGGGATCTATATAGTGGGATAAAGATCTGTACTGTATCATGGCTGATCAGCAGGGTATAGATGCGAACTTGTGTCCAGTTTAGTTCGTTTGTACTCGCCAGTAATGGCCTTCTTTCTACTATCGTGGGGTGATATCTTTGTAGATATACCCAGGTTACCGTTTCATTTAAACTGCTTCAACAATGTTTATATTTTGTAGACTTATTGAGCAATTTTTGGCTCACCCATTTTTGTTGTTATTCACCTTATTGTTTTCAGTTAAGAAGGAATATGAAACCCATCAGGACTCGAGTGGTAAAGAAGTGGGTCAAGCCTCGGGATCCTCTCATACCCAGGGTGTTGATCCCAATCCAGTAAGAAAGCTTTGAGTTATCCGAACAGGTGGAATGTAGATAGTTAGTGTGTGTGTTTTTGAATAAAAAGATGAAATTAGTTTAAAACTGGTTAGACAATGATTTGTAATAAAGAGAGTTTGTAAGATTTTGAATTTGCTTTGTAATAAAGTAGTTAGTGGTTCTTGTTTTCATACTTCAACCTAAAAAGATCCTGGTTAGTGTTAAAGGGGTTTAGATTCATTTCTTTATTATTTGTTAATCAGATTGTACAGGTTCGGAGATTAGCTAGTAACCCCCAGACTTATACCCCGGGTCTGGAGGATGTTACAATAACTGAATCGCCTTGTCCGGCGAGACAGGGCATTTTTCGGCGAAAACGACGGCGAACTTTGCAAATTTGCAGATTGGTCTCTGTAGTTTTGTATATGGTAAAGTTTAGTCCCTATAGTTTGTACAACTTGCAAAAATAGGATTCCTATTTTAAAATTATTAAAAAAACTTATTTTTTTATTTATTTTAATTTCATAAATTCGTTTGGATTTTTAAAAATTCCAAAAATCATTATTTTAATTCTGAAAATTAGTTTTAATTCAAAAATAAATTTGAATTATTTAGTTAATTATTTTAGTTAATAATTAATTATTTTATTGGTTAATTAATTTTAACATTAATTTATTTAATTGATTATTAAATATTTTTAATTTATTATTTCATTAGATTTAATTATTTTTTTATTTTAAAATCCCGAAAAAAGTTTTGAACTTTAAAATATTTAATTAAAATTGTTTTCAAGGCTCGATAAATATTATAAAATGATTTTAAAGTCAGATTCGGTATTTGAACGTTTTTAATTATTTATAAATGATCCATCGACCCGTTTTAATTTCGAAAAATATTCGTAAATTCGTATTAAATATCCGGAAAATCATTTTAAGCCCGAATCTTCTTTGAAAAATTATTTTTATCGAATACCTTGCGTGCTATGTGTTATGTGCTATGTGTTATCTGATTCATGCATTATATGTCCATGTGTTTATTGTTTGACTATTTTGGTCATAACTTATAATCCGTAAATTGGATTTGGGCGAAACGAAGGGTATGTAAGAGCTTATGATGTCTATGTGACGATTAAAATGATATGATATTGATTATTGATAGATACTTATGATTCCTCACAAAGTAACAAGGCATAGAAAAAGAGAGCAGGTGATCAGAAATGAGAATCGATGTGGAAAGCAAGTGATCAGTGAAAAGGAGCGAGGCATGTAAAAATTAGACAAGTGGTTGTTGAATATAATCGTTAGACGAGTGCAAGTGAAATTGGAATCATTTGTGATAAGGCAAGTACTTCTAAACCTTTCTCGAGATATATAGCAAATATTTCTAAACTTTATCGTGACATGTTGCTAATATTTAAAATAGTTATGTTTTATATTATAAGTGCTTTTGAATCATTCAACCTGAATCCTGATCATATCATTTGATCTTTGAGCTGTGATCCTTATTTTTTGCAAACCACTGACTGTTGATTTTCCAGATATTGAACCATACAAATACAATACTACTCCATAAATACATATACACCATATACCAGACACTGAAATAGAATTATTTGAGCATACAGAAACTTATATACACTATAATACCCCGTGACATCAAAGATCTACACCTTGTATAATCACTGAACCATTGTTCACCTGATAATTGATTCTTCAACAGGCTTTAAGTCGTTCTTCACATATATACCTTGATATATCCTGGTGATACTCATGAATTGCTTTATACTCTAAGATAAATGTTTTATCAATTTTAATCATGATTCTCTTTAATTGAATTACAATGTTTATCATATTAAATTATTTTAGAATTGGATAGTTTTCTTTATGTGGGCCAGATTCGTGGTCAGACCAGATTCATGGTCGTATTAAGAAATGTGCGCCTTGGATCCAGTTTATAGAGCGGAGTTGTGTGCCTTGTTCGGGGTTAGTGTGTGAATGATCAACAGCCTAACCTTGGTTTTAAAACTTAAAACGAATATCCAATTCTAATGATTGTTTGACAAGAAATTTGATTCCTCTGAATCATTTCAATTGATTAATGTTTAACCTCATTTATTGATATTATGACATGCTGAGCTAGTTAGCTCACTCTTGTGAATCTGTTTATGTATTCTACAGTTAAAAAGGAAGAGGTTGATAGCGAGGATTTCCAGTCCAGTGTGCAAGCTAGGATTCAGTTGTAAGTTAAACTATTTGGGATTTGGTAAGATGTAATAAAAGTTAAGGTTGTGGCTTGTTTTCATACTTTAACCTATTACGATTCGTGGTTGTGTAAGTTAGGGTCATTGTATATATGTTAATTCATAAACAGATTTATATATTGTATGTGTGTTGTGAGGCTCAAACTTCTGACCCGAGTTTGGAGGGTGTCACAGAGAACATGTTCCGAGAGTGGAGAACACTACGGTCGATGCCCTATCTAAGTTCTCCTCGTCTAAAATCAAGAACTACCCAAGAAATATCTACTTCCATGTCCTAAGGACCCCGACCATTCATGTCATAAATCTGCTAGCATTGATTACTATGGCGAGCTATTGGATTGATCCTATCAAGGCTCATCTTGAGACATGATGGCTCCCGGACGATGCCGAGAAGGCATGCAAGTTATCAATGAGAGCATTGAGAAATTACTTTATCGAAGGCCTCATGTACAAAAGGTCTGTCGTTATTTCATACTTGAAGTGCTTGAGAGCTCTTGAAGTAGAGGAGCCACTTAAGGAGGCCCATGAGGGAATTTATGGACATCACTTGGGGGGTAGGGCCCTCACTCACAAGATAACTCGATGGAGATTTTACTGGCCAATAATGCTAGCCGATATCAAGGATTATGTAAAAAATACAACAGATGCCAGAGGTATGCTCCTATTGCACTACAACCCTCAGAGAGGCTTACATCTATCAGCACACCCATCCCTTTCACAATGTGGGGGATGGATCTACTTGGTCCGTTCCCAATAGCATCAGGACAAAGGAAGTTCATCGTGCTAGCCATAGACTACTTCACAAAGTGGATTGAGGCTTAGGCGCAAGCCAAGATAACCACCAAGCAAATTACCCAATTCTTCTGGGAGAATGTGATATGCTGGTTTGGAATCCCATGCATCCCTCTCACTAATAATGGGTGACAATTTGACAATGCAGATTTTAAGGAGTACTATGATGATAAAAGCATAGAGCTTTGCTTCATCTCGGTTGCCCATCCACAGGAAAACGGGAAATCAATGGTCGCTAACCGGATTATCCTTGATGGACTCAAGAAGATGGTTGAATGCTTGAGGAATACTTGGGTGGATAAGTTACTGCCTATCATAAGTGCATATCATACCACTTGCAAAGTTACTACTAAAGCAGCCCCATTCATGGTGGCTTACGAAGCTGGGGAAGTAGTGCCCGTAGAAATCACTCATTGATCACCTCGGGTTAAAGCTTATGAGCCAGAGACAAACGAAGAAGGTATGAGGCTTGCACTTGACCTGATTAATGAGGTCAGAGACGAAGCCAACGGCCATAATACAGAACATCAGTGAAGAGCATCCCTCAATTACAATAAAAGGGTGAAGGAAAGGTTCTTTCAGCAAGGAGACTTGGCCTTGAGAAAGATTGAGGCGTCAGGAGTCGGGAGAGAGAAAAGGTGGCCCCTAACTGGGAAGGGCTTTATAAATTCAGAAGACTCTAGGATGAGGATCCTACAAGTTGGAAACCCTCGAGGGTGATGAAGTGCCTCGAACTTGCCACACCATAAACCTATGGGATTGCTATATTTATGACATGCAAGAATGTTCTTAATACTTAGTAGTAGATGGAGAAATAAGGTCGACGAAACCATTTTCCATTCTATATGAGGTTACATACTTAAAATGTTTAAGCCCGTGAAGGACCGCAAATAAATCCATACAAGGCCATAAGGATCACTCATTCGAAGAGTCTTCATCTTCCCCGTGAATCTCCGCATCAAGGAGTTGTTCTCCTACAGGAATAAATTTGACCAAGGATAAAGTAGGAGGAAGATAAGTACCCTCAATAGAAAGGCCTCTAAGGCCAGCTTCAAGAAGCATCATTTAAGTCGTGAAGACCCTAAAGTGAAAAGATAAAAGCTTGGAAGGAAAAGCTTTGAAGATGGATAGAAATCAAGGAATTTTATATGAAGTTCAAGGCATATCATGAACACGAACATGGTTGTTTGTAATCGAGGCCCGTCACGAACATAACCGAGACATGATATCCAAAAAAGATAAAAATATATTTTCTCGACCAACCAGAGGGGTCACGACTGGACCCTTTGGCCGATTAGAGGAGGCCGGGTAACCATCCAGGGAGGCCTTGGGCCGACTAAAAGGGTTCTCGAACGAGGCCCTCATCCGACCATGCACTCGTACAAAAAAGTGAGAAAAAAGGATAAGGATCATGATATTCTAATCTAAGGAATTGGGATTCAATCAAGCTATGATTTATGGCAAACTATAGCTGCAATTAAAATTTGAGAAGGGTTGTTGTCTGACTAGAGCACCCTCAAACAAAGTTCAAGAATGACAGAGACTTTATTGGAACAAGCTTCCAGCCAACTAAAGGTTCCTAGAAAGAACCCATGGCTGAAGGAAGGAAACTAGCCAAACTACGAGAAGGCCAGAGGCCATCCAAGACGCCTCATGACGGGTTAAGGCCGACTAGGACATCCTCTAAAGGACGTTTAAGGATTTTTACAAGAAAGATCTACAAAAGTCCCCAAAGAAGGTTCTAGGAATTCAAGGACGAAAATCATAGGAGGTTCACGAACCCACGCCTCGGTACCTTATGAATGAAGCCCCTGGACGACTAGGCCGTGCCGATCGACCTCCCAAAATAGAGGGTCTTGGCCGACCAGGACATCCTCAAATGGATGACTTGGTCGAGCAGAACATTCTCGAATGAAAATCCGTAAACGTCCACAAAACAAGGCTATAAGGGCCAGAGAACTTTAGTAAGGAAACCCCCATCAAGGCAAGAAATCCCCGGCTGACCTCCTCATTTTCACGAGTTGCAGATGACCAAGACTCTCAAAATGCGGAGGTCCCGGCCACTCAGGTCCTCAAAGACTTGGTCTTCAGTCTAACCAAGACCAAGAGGAGCCGACCTTTCTATTTGGAGGGCTAGTGACGACTAAGACGTCCTCACAAGGACATCCAAAGATGTCTGGAACCAACAGGGATGACCTTCAAATGAAGATTCCACGGAAATAAGTTTCGTGAAGAGTAGAACGTTCACAAGAACAACTTTCGTGCAGACTAGAACGTCCACGGAAATAAGTTTCATAAAGAGTAGAACGTTCACGAGAACAAGTTTTGTGAAGACTAGAACGTTCACGATAACAAGTTTTGTAAAGAGTAGAACGTTCACGAGAACAAGTTTCATAAAGACTAAAACATCCACGCAAATCAGTTTTATGAAGAGTAAAATGTTCACAAGAACAAGTTTTGCAAAGACTAAAATGTCCGCGGAAACAAATTTTGTGAAGAGTAGAACGTTCACGAGAACAATTTTCTTGAAGACTAGAATGTCCAGGGAAACAAGTTTTGTGAAGAGTAGAATGCTCACGAAGGTGATATTTCGGCCTACCAAGAGTTAGTGACGCGTAATCCTCCACATGGAAGGGTTGAGCGGACTATAACCCTAAGGGAGGTTAGATTGTGGCCTACCAAGAGTTAGTGACGCCTAGTCCTTCACATGAAAGGGTTATGCCGACTAGAACCCTCACTGAGGGAGACAAGTTTCATGAAGAGTAGAACATTCACGAGAACAAGTACAGAATGATCATGAGAACAAGTACATAACTTCTACGAACCAAGTCGTCAAGACGACTCCCGACCGACTAGAACCCTCATAGAGGTGAGATTTTGGCCTACCAAGAGTCAGTCACTCCTAGTCCTCCACGAGGAAGGGTTGGGCTGAGTAGAACCCTCATGGAGGTGAGATTTTGGCCTACAAAAGTCAGTGACACCTAGTCCTCTACATGGAAGAATTGGGCCGACTAGAAACCTCACGGAGGTGAGATTTTGGCCTACCAAGAGTCAGTGACTCCTAGTCCGTCACATGGAAGGGTTAGGCAGACTAAAACCCTCATGGGGAGGAGACACGTTTCGTGAAGGGTAGAATGTTCATGAGAACAAGAACAAAAAGTTCACGAGAACAAGTACAGAACGTTAACGAGAACAAGTACAAAATGACCACGACCCAGATGACCTAAACCTCCACGGAGGTGGAGGCCCGACTGACCAAGAGACATCCCAGCCGAGTCTTCCACATTGGAGGGTGAGTTTGAGTGAGATGCATTAAAAAAGAAAATCGAGAAAGATCACGACGCGACAGACAAGGTCGACGAAGAGTACTTTGGGCCGAGTCCTCCACATGAAGGCCTCTGGATGACCAGAACCTCCACGGAGGTTGGTCCAGAGCCTCCTGGAGGACTTCCCGTCACCCTATTGTGAAAATTTTATGAAAATTATGAAGAATGATTCGATTTTTTTTTGAAATTTTCAAGATTTTATACTTAGCCCCGTTCAGGTCCGATTAGTGAGAATTAGCCCAGGTTAGAATTAATTAGTGTATATTACACGTAATTAGCCTGAATTAAGGGTGATTAGTGGCTTGTGTGATATAATTATCCCCGTTTAACGTCGTTTAACTTATATGCACACATGATTAGTGAGGATTAGGAATAATTAGTGAATTGTACAAACTTATTAGCCCTGATTAAGATAAATTAGCCCCAAGTACGGCCAATTTGCCTCGATTAAGGCCGATTAGTGTACCCTGAATTAAAATTAGGCTATTTTAAGCCAAATTAGCAGCTTGTACATGGAGATTAACCCCAATTAGGTCTGATTAGCCTCGATTAGGGCCTATAAACAGTTTTCACCCTATAATTAACCTTGACGAAGGTTAAAAGGTGATCAAAGCTCACTTTTAGTCCCGATTAGGACTGTTTAATGTCAAACACTATACAATTCGCTTGTGTTAAGGCCTTAAGTGTGTATACTTGCAGTAAAAATGCATAAGTCATTGTAAACGGGTAGGTCGCTCCATACTTTACGATAAAATAATAATACCCATGAAGGGCCGACACCCGTGAAGGGCCAATGCCCATAAATGGCCAGTACTCATGAAGGGCCGATAGCCGAGAAGGGCCTAAAATATCTCGAGTCGCGAATAGACCGTTATAACTTCCATGAAAACTCGAGTAGTCTTCCCGGAAGTGGGGGGCAAATAAATGGGTAGAAAATACATAATAAAGATACATCAAATTTTGCATTGATTACGCTTGGAATTTTTTTCCAACGCCCAATATAAATCAGGTTGATTAAGGTCTGTCACAGACTAAAGACGGCCCAAGTCGTAAAGGCCCACGAGCTAGGGTCGTCAAGATCCATGAGCAGAAGTTGTCAAGGTCCACGAACACAAGCTGCCCACGGACTAGGCTCAATACGGCTGGAAGACCAAAGACATGATGTCCAACATGGACACTAACTCCTACAATGAAGGGTCTAGAATCCCTTGCCTTATAGGAGTCCTAGTTACCATCTAAGTTGGAGACTTATCCACCAAGTCTCCCAACACGAGTTTAACCATAGACTCGCCTCTATATAAAGGGCTTTACCCCTTTGAACTACATCTTTTGGCTTGATTCTCTCCAACACGGAGATTAAAGCTTGAAACTCACAAACTCTAGCATTAAATACTAATGAACCCTAGTTTTTATTTCACAACATATATATTTTAAATATTTTTTGACAAAAAACTTATTAATGACTTTATTTTTGATATCTATATATGTATTTTGGATATAATTTACGGATTTTGATTTAAACCCGAACATAATCGCAAATCGACGGTCGGGTTTGATTTTTAATTTTTGGATTCCATTCGGTTCGGTTTGAGTTTGATTTTTATAAAAATAATTTGGCATGATATTGTTTTTGTTAAACCATTAGGCTTTGCTCAGGATCCGAACCATACTGACATGTTGCCATCCTTAATTTTGTTTCTTTATTATATAATAAAAAAATTACATCTCTCCCTTTAAAACTTTTGTCTAAAAGATATTCAAATTATTTTTTTTAAAAAAACAAAAACTATTTTTTTTTCTTTTTTTTTCTCTAAGCCCTTAGGTAACTCCTAGCAGTTCTTCACTTTCGTGTGCCCTGTACTTGGATTTTGTTTTTGGGTAACTTATTCACGAACATCATTGACATTTAAGATTACTTTAAGATAATTGGCCGATAATATCCATTCGGTAAAATATATCTATAAGATATTAATTTTTATAGTTAATTCTAAAATTAAGTAGTTAATAATTTAATTTTTTATATATCTTATAACCTCCCGTTTCTGAATTGCTCTATGATTTATTAACGGGCTAATATAAACCATTAAATTAATAAATAATATTAAAAAAAATAATAGTCTAATCGCGTTTTAATTTTGTTTACTCAATTTCTAACCACTGAATTTCTAAATCAAGTTGATCAAAATTATTAGATGTAATATTAAAAATTATTATATAAGTAATCTAAGAATCAAATCGCACCAATAACCTAAATAATTGTAAATTAAAATATTTAAATTAAACACATAACATAATTACTTTGGCATGAACCTAATGCCTCGGGGTAAAACATGGCCTTGAATACCTTTTAAATGTGTTATTTTGTGTTAATATTATAGAAATACACAATATTATTTTACGCATGTAAAGAACATACGTGTTTTCAACATACACAAAACCTACGTTATTCGATATGACCCATTTTACACGTTATTTCGTTAATAGTATTAAGTGAATACGATTCTTATTTACCGCATGTGATACTTTACAATGTACGTTTACATGAATGTTTTTTATATATGCTTTCCTCAATTAACGAGTTTATATTTCATCGCGTAAACTTATCCCACTACCTTTTTTTATTTTACTCTATTCCCTCACATCTACTTCTTGATAACTCCGGTGAGCGGGCGGCTCCGTCCGACGGCGTTCCTGGACCTTCTGTGCGGGGGTGAGGTGTAGCTGCTGGTTGGGCGCCTGCAAAACAACACCGGAAGGGGGGTTTGGCTCTCACGGCGCCTCCGGTATGAGAATAAGAGCAGGCTTTGGAGAAAAAGAAGGTTTATGTAAGTAATGTAAAGGCTGCTGTGTGTTTGTGTGTGGATGTATATATGTGGTGGCTGTTGTGTGTTTTTGAGTGTATGAGAGAGTGTGAGTGTGCAAGAGTGAATATTTTCTAACCCCTAAACCCTTCAGCCTTGGGGGTATATATAGCCCCAAGGTAGGGTTTAGGGGTAGTTACCTCTAAATCTGGGTCGTTGGATTTTGGGAGCGGAGGACGCCTGGCTTGGGGGGATTGCTTACCCGTGTCCAGGGGAGGACCACCTTCAGAGTGTCCTAACCGCCTCTGACACGCGCCGTGCTTGTCTGGTGTGTTGGTTGTTGATAGCTGTCAAAGTCACGTGCCCACGTACCCTTGCTTGGCGGGTTGTGGGATGTGCATGTGTTTACTAGGAACCCCCCTCATGGTGGCTTGAGTCCTGATCTGGATCCGGGTAGGCATTAGGTCCGGGTTCCGGGTTGGATCCGGATCCGGGTCATAGGATGGGCCTGGGTCTGGTCTCTCCATTTGATTGTACTGGGAGAGGGGGGTCTCAGTACATCGATTGAGCCTGGTATTCCATAGATCCAGGTTGGTCCTTACCCGGGTCTCTTATACCCTATCAATTCTATTATTCATATATCTATATTATACTATTATAAGCAGAACACCCTCTATTTGGTAGTCGGTTGCTCGGTACAGTTGTTTGGTACGATAATAACAACTGTCAGATCTAAAATCGGATAGATGAGAACCATTGGATGCAATAATAAATATTATTATATTAATGTTAAACTGCTCCCATGGAATCAGGGTTCGAACCCCGTCAACAACTTATTATATTTAATCTTTTATATTCTTTATTTAAACAATTTCTACAGGTTCAGGGCTCGAGTCCCGTGAACTACATATTATATTATATTATTTATTTTCAATCAAGTCTCAAATTATCACAAAACATCCTCTATTTGGTAGTCAGTTGTTCGGTACAGTCGTTTGATACGACAAATAACAACTGTCAGATCTAAAGTCAGATAGATGGGAACCGTTGGATCCAATAATAAAATAATATTATATTAATATTTAAACTGCTCTCATGCATCCAGAGTTCGAACCTCTTCAACAACTTATTATATTTAAACTTTTATATTCTTTATTTTAACAATTTTCATAGGTTGAGGGCTTAGTCCCGTGAATAACATATTATATTATATTATTTATTTTTAGTCAAGTCTCAAATTATCACACAATATTTATTATTAAAACTTATTATATTCTTCAATTTATTTTTTAATTATTAAAAATGTATATCAAAATATAATAATTTTAAGATATAATTATATTATTAAAAATCATTAAAAATCATTATAATTATATTTGGCTTAGGAAAAAACTTTCTGCTCCTAGTTGCCCCCCAATCCGGATCTGGTGTAATGGATACCAATCCGGATTAAGGTAGAATAGTTGCTTCAGAAGGATTTCTGCTCCTGGTTGCCCCCCAATCCGGATCTGGTGTAATGGATACCAATCCGGATTAAGGTAGAATAGTTGCTTCAGAAAAATTTCTACTCCTGGTTGCCCCCAAATCCGGATCTGGTGTAATGTATACCAATCCGGATTAAGGTAGAATAGTTGCTTCAGAAAAATTTCTGCTCCTCATTGCCCCCCAATCCGGATCTGGTGTAGTAGATGCCAATCCGGATTAAGGTAAAGTAGATGCTTTAAAGAAATTTCTGCTCCTGATTGTCCCCCAATCCGGATCTGGTATAGTGAATACCAATCCGGATTGATATGTTCCTGTGTAGGCTTATATGATCCGGGTAGGAAGCTTTAGGTCCTGTGAATTTTTTGGAATTTGTAACGTTTCTGCTCGATCCCCCCCAATAATTTGAAAATTTGGCAGTTACGTTCCTTGAAAATAGGCCCCTAATGATGATGGGTTTTAATTTGCATTTATATGTGTGTAATCACACACACACATATATATATATATTCTTTCTTCTCTTTTTTTTTGTAACTCCTCCTTGCACCAGTAGGGTCCTGCCACGTGGCAGCAGTTTATTTTTCCTGGGCCTATAAAAGGCTACCTCCCCTCTCAAATGATTCTTTATTTTTCATTAAAGAAAGCCAACAGTCATACATCTCTTTTTCTCCCAAAAAATTCGAAGTGCTGCTTTCTCTATTGGAGCTCTCCGTCTCTGTGCCGCCGTGTTTGCCCATTTGTTCTCAATTCGTAAGTTTTATCCCTTCCTTCTTCGATTCCCTGTGTTTTATCCGCGCGTTTTTTCAAGGTTTTCCGATTTTGCATGCTTCAATTTTGTTTCTTTACCTTCGAATCTATGGTACCGGTCAGTGTTTTAGTGTTTTTTGTGTTAGGTACGATTGTTTGTGTGTAGATCTGTGATTTTTTGCTTGTTTTTGTTTGATTTTGGTTGTGATTTTGGGTTTTTGTACTCGATTTTTTGTGTTTTCTCTATTTGTTCTTCGTGTTCTTGATAGAATATAATTGCGTATATATGTAAAAAGGGGTGGATTTTGCTGTTTGATTCTTATGATAACTGTTTGTGGGTAATTGTTTTGTTTTTGATCTGGGTCGAGGGTATAGGATCCGGATCTGGGGAAGGTTTTTGGGTAGAATTATATGACTTGGGTTTTTAAGCTGTTTTTGGTTGCTTTTGATCCGGGTATGGGTGTTTGCCATGAGGATCCGGGTATATGGGTTTTGTTTTAAGTTTTTTGTTGCTATGGATCTGGATCTGGGTATTTGCCATCAAGATCCGGGTCCATGGTGGTTTGCTTTTGTGGATTGTAGTTAACATGATCCGGATCGTTGATGTTTTTTCGGGTTGGACTTGTATTGGTGGTCCGGATCATTAGATTATGCTAATACTAACATAACACACTTGATCCGGACCTCTTAGCGATATAATTAAAATATGTAGGGAACAGGCTAACTGACCTTCATTTTAATAGGTATATGGTCCGGATCAAGGAGCGGGCTAGAAAAGTCTATAACTGCTACCCAAACTTTTCTGGAGAGGAGAGTGACCCAGATTCATCTGGTAGAGAACAGATCCGAGTAGAGATGGTTAAGAAAGCTTCTGTTTCCGCCTGAGATAATCTCAAAGTTCAGGTATAAGAGAATGCCTGGGGGCTCAGTTCCATTCACGCCCGAGGGGTACTGGATAGATGTTAAGTATCACTTTGTTGAAAAGCCGACCGAGATCGAAAATGAGGTCTATTATAGCCGGGTTAGATATGATAGACAGCCCGACGGATACCCCGGGGTATATAACCAAGAAGCTCTTGAGAAGATGTTTGCTGAGTTTCCTATAAGCCGGGATCACTACCAGTTGAAGGACTCGTTCTTTGAGGCCGATCCGGGTGAGATGAACGAGGCGCTCCGGGCTGCTTTCCAGTTGACCCCAGATATTGAGTGGAGATGGCCAGAAACCCATGAGAGGATTTATCATCGTCCGGAAGATGGTTTTGTCCCGGTCTGGATGGAACATCTCAGATCCAGGTGGAGCCCCCGGTGCCATATGTTCATAAAGCACCTCTGCAAGCACGTGTACAGGATATCCCCGATGTAAATCACTCTGAATGGGATAAAGTCGATGACCTGGTTCATCGCTTGCTGCATCAAATCCGGATTCTTGCCCACTTTGAAGCTCTTCCACCAGATTTTTTACTTATCCAAGTCAAGTCAGAAGCCTTTCTATGAGATCAGGTTCCGGGCCTCGGAGTGTGGTTTTGGCCCGGGCAGAGCCAAACCAATAATGCACCAGTCTTCTTTGAAGTACTGGAATGGGGAGATAATCCTTCTGAAGGGATATGACTTGGCCTATCTCCCTTACTTTACTACTGAGGGGGTTCAAACTAAGTTTAACCCGGCTGTGCTCGAAGACCGGGTTGTTACCCAGATTAGATGTTTCTGTGAATCTCTCGAGTTCCAGCCGACTCGGGACACATTTATGAATCATAAGCTGCTTTTTAATCTAGGCTGTAAGTTTTCCTTTAATTTGTGATGCCCTTGATCCGGATCTTCCTTTCATCCTGGGGATCCGGGTCCTGTTTCAATTTTATTTTTCTTTTTGATTTTGGATGAGATGATTGCCTTCGATCCGGATCACTTTCACTCAGTTTGATGATCCGGATCAACGTATAGTTTGCTTGTAGAATATATAGTTTATTGCCTCTGATCCGGATCTCTTTCACCCATCTTGATGATCCGGATCATGTTCCAGTTTGCTTTTAATTTGTTTGAATAAATTTGTTGCCTCTGATCCAGAATTTAACCTCCCTTTGTTTTATTTCCACAGGTCTTCCTCATTTCAACCGCAATTTTCTGAAAATCATGTCTTCTTCTGCATATGCTGCTACTTTCAACACTCTCGGGTTGGCCTTTAAGACAAGTAAGGGAGCCCCTGGTCCCGGATCTGGCTCTGTAGATATTGAAGGAGGGGTCGAGTCCTCCATCCCTCAGGAGGGGCCGGGCCACGAGTCTGAGCCTGAGGTCCAGGAGATTCCGGGCGGTGATGACCCCCCGAGGAAGAAAAGAAAATCTGTTTCGACCAAGCCACCCCGGGGCAAAGCTGTGGTTTCCAACCGGGTTTTATGTGATTCGGAAGGCCGAGGGTCCGATGGAGAGGCCGTGAAGATAGGTACCAAAACTCTAATCGACCTAGCTGGGTTCATGTCCAGTATCCCCTCCGAAGATGACTGGGAGGAGGTAGATGGGTACATCATGGCGGCTTCCTTGAAAAGGGTTACAGGTCAATGGGGGCAGGTGATTTCTGAATTTTTATGCTCTTAGTTCCGATGTTGCTTTCACTGAGCTCAAGGAGGCCAACAACCGGACTAAAGCCGAGAAGATACTTTCCGATTCCTTGAGGGGAGAGCTGGAGGAGGCCCGGGAGGGATTCCGTGTGGTGGAGTCCGGGTTGAATGAGAAGCTGAAGGATTCTGAGACCCGGGCTGAGGGGCTGGCCAAGGAAGTGGAGAGGCTCAAGGCCGAGCTTGCTGCTAAAGAAAATTTGAATAAGGAGGCTATCATCGCTGAATTCAAGGCTAGCGATGTTTATGACTTCGAGGTTTCTCAGGCCGGGGTTCCCGAGGTTCGTAGGTCCTGGGTCGTTGCTGAGCGCCACATAAAGACCGACCCCTTGGTGTCCTGGGAGAGCTTCATCCAGGAGTTCCTTGCTGCAAAGGCTGCAGTTGTGCAGGGTAAAGGGGAACCGGAACCCTATGATGGTTCGAGCCTCAGCTTCATCTAGATTCGGACCAGCTTTGCAAAGCTTCTCGGGCCCAGCCCATGTAATTTCATTTTCTAGGATTTCTCATTGTCGTACTTTGATTTGAACTGTGTAATATTTGGATTTGTTCCGGGTTGATGGCAATCCGGATTGTGTTTTAAACTCTTCTTCCGTTGTAGGAAATATTTACTTTTCTTTGATCTGTTTTTTTTAGCGATCCGGATCCTGGTTATGGCCCCTAATCCGGATTGGGTTCATATCAGGGTTGGTCCGGGTATGGAACCGTGTCCAGGTTGATGTTTAATTTTTTTTTGTGTACTTAGAAAATGTAAGTACATAATGTTTGTTTGCAACCTGGATTTGAATGCTAATCCGGGTTGTTTTTTGCTTTTAAATTTGCTTTCAATCCGGGTATAAAACCCACCCGAGTTGATGTTTGCTTTTTTGCTTTATGTACTTAGAAAGTTTAAGTACATAATGGTTGTTTGCAACCTGGATTTGAATGCTAATCCGGGTTGTTTTTTGCTTTTAAATTTGCTTTCAATCCGGGTATGTCTAACCTGGATTGATGTTTGCTTTTTTTTTTCTTTATGTACTTAGAAAATTAAGTACATAATGGTTGTTTGCAACCTGGATTTGAATGCTAATCCGGGTTGTTTTTTACTTTTAAATTTGCTTTCAATCCGGGTATGTCTAACCTGGATTGATGTTTGTTTTTTTTTTCTTTATGTACTTAGAAAGTTTAAGTACATAATGGTTGTTTGCAACCTGGATTTGAATGCTAATCCGGGTTGTTTTTTGCTTTTAAATTTGCTTTCAATCCGGGTATGTCTAACCTGGATTGATGTTTGCTTTTTTTTTCTTTATGTACTTAGAAAATTTAAGTACATAATGGTTGTTTGCAACCTGGATTTGGGTGCTAATCCGGGTTGTTTTTTGCTTTTAAATTTACTTTCAATCTGGGTATGTCTAACCCGGATTGGTGATTGCTCCGTTTACTTAGAATTTTTCTAAGCAAATAGTGGTTGCTTTTGTTTTTTGCTTCTAACCCGGGTATGAGAAGGTACCCGGGTTGTTTTTTGCTTCCGTAACTGGTAATTTAAAAGTAATAACTTTCTAAGAAAGGAAAATTCTTCTCATTGATTTGCAAATTTTTTCATACAAAATGTAGGATCATAGATTGGTTGCTTGCCATAGGCTACAAGTTATGGTTGCTTTTGGTTGCTTTTTCTACTGGTAAAACTTTATGAGCCTGAGTCCATGCCATGTATTTGGTACTTCAGACTCATCCATGTTCATGAGCTTGTATGTTCCTGGCCTTAGAACTTCCTTGACTTTGTATGGGCCTTCCCACTTTGGCATTAGCTTTCCAGTGTTGGTTGGGTCTGAAGCTTCCGTGTCTCGAAGGACCAGGTCTCCAACTTGAAAGTTTTTGACCCGGGACTTCTTGCTGAAGTGCTCTCTTGTTTTCTACTTATACTTTTCCATTCTTGCCACTGCCTGGTCTCGGACTTCATCAATTAGCTCAATATTCGTTCTGAGCCCCTCCTCATTTGCTATCTCATCAAAGTTGATTGCTCGATGGGAGGGGGATCCTACTTCAATTGGTAGCATGGCTTCAGTTCCATAAGCCAGTTGAAGGGGGTTTCTCCTGTGCTTGTTCTGGGGCTTGTTCTGTATGCCCAAAGTACATTAGGTAATTCTTCTGGCCATTTGGTTTTGCTTTCCTTAAGTCTCTTCTCTATCCCCCTGAGAAGTATTCTATTTGTTACTTCAACTTGGCCATTCCCTTGAGGGTAGGCTACAGATGACTTCTTGTGCCGGATACCCCGTTCTTGAAGGTAGGATTCGAATTCTGAACCAACGAATTACGGACCATTATCTGAGACCAGTACTCTCGGGATCCCGAACCTCATCAGAATGTTATCCATGAACTTGATGCAGTCTTGTTGGTTTATTGTTCTCATTGCCTTTGCCTCTACCCATTTTGTCATATAATCAATTGAGACTAGTAAGTACCTGAGGTTTCCTCTGGCCCTGGGAAAGGGTCCCATGATATCAATGCCCCATACAACAAATGGGATTGGTGACAAGACTGAAGAAGGTAGGACTGGGCTCATCCGTGTCACATTGCTGAAGAGTTGGCATTCCTTGCATTTTTTCACAAAGTCTATTGAATCCTGGTGGATAGTAGGCCAGTAGTACCCCTGCCTTATGATTTTGTGAGCTAGTGCTTTTGCGGACATGTGGTCCCCGCAGATTCCTTCGTGAACTTTCATGAGGCAGTACTGTGCCTCTCCTGGGTCTATGCACTTGAGGATTGGGGAGGAGAAGGTCCGGCGATAGAGTATTCTCTCTTCAATGAAGAATTTTGAAGCTTTTGCCTTTAACCTTTGTGCCTTCCCTTTATCCTCCGGGAGCTCTCCCTTCTCCAAGTAATTAATGAATTGAGTCATCCAATTTGGATTGTTGTCTATTTCCATAACTTCCTCAGACTCTGTGCTTGGTTTCTGCAATTCTTCGAAGTAGACGGAGCAATCCAGGTCTGATGAATTTTGAACAAGCTTAGATAGTGTATCAGCTTCTGAATTTTCCTTTCTGCAGATTTGGATGACTTGTATTTTTGGTATCAAGGCGAGGTAGCTTTGGACCAGAGCCTGGTACTTGGCTAGAACTGGATCCTTGGCTATGTACTCGCCATTTGTTTGCTTTACGACGATCTGGGAGTCGCTGTAGATTTTGAGGTTCTGGATCCTGAGTGTTCTTGCTAGCTTCAATCCTGCAATCAAGGCCTCGTACTCTGCTTGGTTGTTTGTTGCTGAGAATGCAAAGGAGATTGTTGTTTGGATTGTGAATCCTTCTGGGCTTTTTAGGATGAGCCCGACTTCTGATCTTTCATTTATTGAAGAACCATCAACTTTGAGGGCCCAGGCTTCTGTTTCTTGATATGTGTTTCTCTCAGGGTTAATGCTCATGGGCACGGGCTCTTCATCTGGGAAATTGCATTCTATGATGAAATCGGCTAGAGCCTGGGCTTTGATTGCTGTTCTAGGGATGAAACTCAAATTGAATTGACTTAGCTCAACTGCCCAATTTACCAATCTCCCTGAGACATCTGGCTTGTGTATTATCTTCCTTAAGGGTTGGTTAGTTACAACCCGTATCTCCCTTCCCTGGAAGTAGTGTCTGAGCTTCCTGGATGCTGTGACTAAGGCAAAAGCAAACTTTTCTAGCCTCGGATACCGGGTCTCTGCATCTTTTAGCACTTGGCTCACATAATAAACTGGTTGTTGTTTGCCATTCTCTTCCCTTATCAAGGCTGCTCCAACTACAAGGGCCCCTGCTGACAGGTAAAGGGATAGGGGTACCCCGGGTTGAGCTTTTGTTAACACAGGGGGTTGAGAAAGGTACCTTTTGATTTCTTCAAATGCGCTTTGGCATTCCGGGCTCCAATTAACTTCTCTCTTGTTGGTTGCTCCTTTTAACAGGTCAAAAAAGGGTAGACATCTCTCAGCTAGCTTGGAGATGAATCTTCTGAGTGCTGCTAGTGATTCTGCTAGCTTCTGCACATCTTTTTGTGTTCTGGGAGCCTTCATCTCTTGGATTGCCTTTATCTTTTCTGGGTTGGCCTCAATCCCTCGGTTGCTTATCATGAATCCAAGGAATTTTCCTACCCCTACTCCGAATGTACATTTTTCTGGATTGAGCATGAGTGAGTATTTTATCAAGTTGTCGAAGCATTCTCTCAAGTCTCCTATGTGCCCGGGGATGCTTGTGGATTTTGCAATCATGTCGTCCATATAGGATTCCAGGTTCCTTCCAATCTGGTCCTTAAAGATTTTATTCATTGCCCTTTGATATGTTGTTCCCGCATTAGTCAATCCAAACGGCAGCATTACATAGGCATAGACCGCCCTGTGGGTGATGAAGGCTGTCTTTAGAATGTCTCTGGGATTCATCTTGATCTGGTTGTACCCCGAGTAGGCGTCCATGAAACTTAGCATCAGGTGCCCAGAAGTCGCATCGATCAATTGATCAATGTTTGGCAAGGGGTAGGGGTCTTTGGGGCATGCGCTGTTCAGGTCTGTGTAATCGATACACATTCTCTATTTTCCGTTTGCTTTTTTCACCATCACTACATTTGCCAGCCATTCCGGGTACTTGACTTCGCATATTATTCCATCTTTCAGTAGTTTCTCAATTTCTTCATCGATTGCTTTCTGCCTTTCTGGGGCAAAATTCTTCTCTTTTGCTTGACTGGCTTCCTCTCTGGGTTGACGTCCAAACTATGCATCGCTATGGATTCATCCAACCCGGGCATTTCTTTTGGGGTCCAAGAGAATATATCAGAGTACCCTTGGAGTAGCGATATCAGGTTTTTTCTGAAATTAGCCTCGAGCCCGGATCCTATCTTTATCTTTTTGGAAGGATCGCTTGTATTGATCAGAATTGTTTCTGTTTCAACAGCGGCCTCTATCTTGGATTGATCCGTATTTGATACCATCTTCTGGATCCTAGCCTCTGTGTTCTTTTTCATATAAATCTGAGCCTGGGCTGTCATCTCTTTATTGTTTTTTTCTCTAATTTTTTCTGGGTTGGTTGCTTGCATAGTAGGGTTGGTTTGGCCAAGGCCTAGGCTCAATTCAATCCCTTCTGTGACTTGGTTGCTTTTTTGCTCTTCTGAGCTTGGTTTGGTTGCTTTCAGATTTGAGAGGGACTCTATGACCTAAACTTCTTTCCTCGCATCGTCCCTTGAGTGGGGGCGATGTTTCTTAATACTTTGTTATTTCCGGAGTACCACGGCCTTTCTCTTGTTGTCTTGGTGGGTTTCAGCCATTACCAGAGCCTGGCTATAACATCTTTCAGCTACCTCATAGTCTCCCTTGATTTCTCCTACCCCAGTTGGAGTTGGGAATTTGATTTTCAAATGTGATATGGAGGTGATTGCTTGGATCCTGGTCAAGGCCGAGCGCCCGATTATGCCGTTGTAGGATGAAGGAGTATTGATCACGTAGAACTTTATCACATGGGTAACCTGGTTTGAGCCCGATCCGAATACGACTGGCAAGTATAAAGTTCCCTGGATCGGGACTAAGTTGTTCCCGAACCCATACAGAGGGTCCTCTTGGCATTCATTGGAGCGTACGCTCCCAAGCTTCATCATGTCCACAGTATGCTTGAAGAGTATGTTTACTGAGGATCCCTTATCGATCAACATCCTTCTTACTTCGTTGTCAAAGATATCAAGTGTTACAACCAAGGCTTCATTGTGATTCGGGTTGACTCCTTCATAATCCTTGCTGCTGAATGATTTGGCCCTCCTTCTAGCGCCAAATGATAACTCCGGTGAGCGGGTGGCTCCATCCGACGGCGTTCCTGGACCTTCTGTGCGGGGGTGAGGTGTAGCTGCTGGTTGGGCGCCTGCAAAACAACACCAGAAGGGGGGTTTGGCTCCCACGGCGCCTCCGGTGTGAGAATAAGAGCAGGCTTTGGAGAAGAAGAAGGTTTATGTAAGTAATGTAAAGGCTGCTGTGTGTTTGTGTGTGGATGTGTATATGTGGTGGCTGCTATGTGTTTTTGAGTGTTTGAGGGAGTGTGAGTGTGCAAGAGTGAATATTTTCCAACCCCTAAACCCTTCAGCCTTGGGGGTATATATAGCCCCAAGGTAGTGTTTAGGGGTAGTTACCTCTAAATCTGGGCCGTTGGATTTTGGGAGCGGAGGACGCCTGGCTTGGGGGGATTGCTTACCCGTGTCCAGGGGAGGACCACCTTCAGAGTGTCCTAACGGCCTCTGACACGTGCCGTGCTTGTCTGGTGTGTTGGTTGTTGATAGCTGTCAAAGTCACGTGCCCACGTACCCTTGCTTGGCGGGTTGTGGGATGTATATGTGTTTGCTAGGAACCCCCCTCATGGTGGCTTGAGTCCTGATCCGGATCCGGGTAGGCATTAGGTCCGGGTTCCGGGTTGGATCCGGATCCGGGTCATGGGATGGGCCTGGGTCTGGTCTCTCCATTTGATTGTACTGGGAGAGGGGGGTCTCAGTACATCGATTGAGCCTGGTATTCCATTGATCCAGGTTGGTCCTTACCCGGGTCTCTTATACCCTATCACTTCTATTATTTATATATCTATATTATACTATTATAAGCAGAACACCCTCTATTTGGTAGTCGGTTGCTCGGTACAGTTGTTTGGTACGACAATAACAACTGTCAGATCTAAAATCGGATAGATGAGAACCATTGGATGCAATAATAAATATTATTATATTAATGTTAAACTGCTCCCATGGAATCAGGGTTCGAACCCCGTCAACAGCTTATTATATTTAAACTTTTATATTCTTTATTCAAACAATTTCTACAGGTTCAGGGCTCGAGTCCCGTGAACTACATATTATATTATATTATTTATTTTCAGTCAAGTCTCAAATTATCACAAAACATCCTCTATTTGGTAGTCAGTTGTTCGGTACAGTCGTTTGATACGACAAATAACAACTGTCAGATCTAAAGTCAGATAGATGGGAACCGTTGGATCCAATAATAAAATAATATTATATTAATATTTAAACTGCTCTCATGCATCCAGAGTTCGAACCTCTTCAACAACTTATTATATTTAAACTTTTATATTCTTTATTTTAACAATTTTCATAGGTTGAGGGCTTAGTCCCGTGAATAACATATTATATTATATTATTTATTTTTAGTCAAGTCTCAAATTATCACACAATATTTATTATTAAAACTTATTATATTCTTCAATTTATTTTTTAATTATTAAAAATATATATCAAAATATAATAATTTTAAGATATAATTATATTATTAAAAATCATTAAAGTGTTAAAAGCAATCCGTACATCGCACGGGTCATAGGCTACTATATATATACACAAACTCATTCTCACAAACCTAACATTAGGTGTGTACACAACTCAAATTAGCTGGGTTTTAATTATTTTAATAACTCAACCCAATCAAATTGATTTGAGAAATTTTTAAGTCAACCCATAAAAATAAATTTGCAACACAACTGTGATTATTACACATCGATTTTAGTCAGTTCGGTTTGAACCGGGTTGAATAGGGTTTAAAAGTAAATGCGGTTTTAAGTTCTTGAAAATCGCAAAATCGCAATCGCAACCGCAACCGGAAGTCGCAACATATATTTATAATAAAATATATTTCCAAAAATGTAGTTGATATTATATAAATTAATAAGTATACGCATTTATCAACTAATCTTTGGTTAATGTTAAAACTTCGTTCATAAAATTCACAATCATTATAAGATATATATCAAACAAATGAAAAATATAATCAACATATAATTTTTTTTATCCTTTTCTTTTTTCTTTTTTCTCGGCTCCATATTTTTGTATGTTTTTAATATCCTTACTCCACACGGGGCATTAGTTTATATTTTGATTTTGAATGTAATTTATCACGTAACTTAAATTTCAATTTATTAATATTTCGAATTTATTTTTTTGTAAATTATTAATTATTTTAAAATAAGTGGTTAAACCGCAACCCGATCCGCAATAACCGCAAATTCGCAACCGCAAATGACGCGGTTAACCGCAACCGCATTTGCGGTTGCGGATGATAATTTTTTAAAACCGCTCTTCGCGGTTTGGTTCGACTTTTACCCCAAAACCGATCCGATCCGAACCGGGTGTATGCGGTTGCGAATGATAATTTTTTAAAACCGCTCTTCGCGGTTTGGTTCGACTTTTACCCCAAAACCGATCCGATCCGAACCGCGTACGTTCGAAGATGTTATAACCTGTAACATTGCAAAAGTGTTAAAGATGTCTAATCTATTTATGGAACATCTTCACCGACTCTAAATGGAATGATTATAGTCTATTCTAGAAGAACTAAATAAAAACAATGCAACATCACATTTAAGGTAACATTTAAATTTATGAAACACAATTTAATTAGTAGAGTAGTTTTGAACACAATATATATATATATATATAATTTTTTTTAATGTGATTGGGAGATTATAGCGTAGCCTATGAATATATATATATAATTTTTAATGTGATTGGGAGATTATAGCATAGCCTATGAAGAAAGTGAGACAAAACTAATGGTAGCACGATATACAAATCTGCTGGCTAGACTAGTAGTAATGGATTGGGCTAAGTATAATATGGGTATATGACTATAATAGTATAACGGGTTTGGTTGGCTTAGATAAGAGATAAGAGTTAAAAGTTTTTTTAAAACTTGAGCCAACCCAATTTATTCGAATTGGTAAAAAATTAATTAAATATCGATTTTGGATTGTTCAGTTTATTCGAATGAAATAAGGGGTGGGTTGAATTGGGTTATATGGATTAGTCAGAAATTTATTTACCATCATCTATTTATTATCAACTTGCCAAATAATTTAGAAAGGAATTTTGGTTGATAGACTTAATCCCAGATCATTTACCAATTATTTTGGATCGTTTTTTGACCCAACAAAATCATCGATGAAGAGTTTGTGTACTGTGTTACATATGATCGGGCAAGAATGAATATAATATGTATAACAACCGAAGTCAATATGAAAAACGAGTTCTGGCATTCAGTGGGTAAATAAGGCCCAAATTTCGAACAAGATTATATAAGACCACATAGTCTAAAATAGGGTATTATGAGCATTTTCTCTAGAATATTTTAGAATAAACTGTAAATACATTAAACCATTACATAATAATAAGAAATTATTATTAACTAATAATACAAATTAAAAATAGTAACACATATAATTATCAAAAGTAATAAAAGATAAAAAATATTATTATTATATGACTAATTAATTACAATGCCTAACATCGAGTGATATATATATATAATATTATATAAGTCGAAACATTAAAAATCTTATTTTTCAATTTTCCCATTTTTTTATTTAATAAATAAAAAATATAAATAATAGTAATTAGACGAATGTGTCTCAGAAGTAAAAGATGCTACCTTTTATTTAAAACATACTACCTCTATAAACATCTAAAAATACCAATTACACAAAAATGTTACCTTTTTAAACTTTATTAATAGGTCTAATTATATAATATTTGTTTCCATATTTAACATACTTAATTATTTTCAAGACATATTCTGATTACAATACATATAACTATTTTTAATTTAAACATATACTCTAGAAACTAATTAGTCTTTTAACAATGAAATTATTAATAATAAAATAATATCATAAAATAGCAAATATTAAGAGGTTCATCACATGATATAACTAATATTAATGACACAATATAGAAATTTTTTATTTTAGATTTCGATCATTCTATTCACAAAATAAAAAAAATTGATATCAACATTAATAATAACTAGCAAATATCTTTTTTAACCGAACTATGTCATTTTTTAAAGATATGAAAAATCTTTGAAATTAATTTAGTTAATTAAAATAACCCATGCGATGGATGTAGGTTAGTATTTTGATAAAGATAAAATGTTAAACATTTTGGTCAATCGTTAGTACTTGGACCGGCACCGGGTAATTGGCTTATTTATTTTAATTTATTTAATGGCCTCATACTTTTAAAGAAGATCGTCAATAAATGAGCATAAGATAAGGAAAACAATCCAACAAATCAGTATTCAGAATTACACAATCAAGTTTCTTAATCATGCTTTTAAAAACCTACTGCAAATGGACATATTAAAAGGGTTAGCAAAAAACAATACTTAGGCCCCGTTTGGTATTGTTTTTGTTGCATACAGTTACAACAGCTTTTTACTGAAATGCTGACATAAAGGTGTTTGGTAAATTCTAAAAACTGTTGTCTGGAAAAGCGTTTTTGGTCTAAAAATTGCTGTCTACAAAAGCATGTCCCCCATGCTTTTGGAAAAAACTGTTTTCAGTTTTTGCAGAAAGTAGCAATCAGCTTCACCATCAAACCTTCTCAAAAATATTATTTTTATATATTATATCTCAAAATATGTATAAATTAAAAAAAAATACCAAACAGTCATCTAATTTTTCTGACAGCACTTTTTCTACCAGCATTTTTTCTCACAGCACAACAGTTTTCAACAGCACTGTCAAACAAAGCCTTAATGTTATAGCCAAAAACCGACATCATCATAATTATGCGGCGTTACCCACTTTGGGTCGGTGATAGGGATAAACAAAAATGCACCGAATACTCGAACCGAATCGGGAAATTTCGGTTCGGTTCGAATTTTTATAAAAAAATTTGGTTATTTTGATTTTTCGGTTTAAATCAAAGTAAAATCATTTGGTTCGGTTTCACAGAATACCTGTTCGGTTTTAACCGAGTTAACCGAATTTTACATATATATATATATATATATATATATATTTCAAGATATTTTATATATAATACTCCCTCCGTCCCTCCCAAATATTTATATTTGGGTTGGGCACAGAGTTAAAAAAAATGATAAAGTAGTGGAGAAAAGTTATAAAAAGTGAGTAAAGTAGTGAGACCAATTAATATTATATATATAAAATGAGTATATTGTAGAGAAGTAGTGGATGTAGTTATTTTAAAAATTATAAAATTTTTACTATTTATGAAATTTTTTGAAATGTAAACAAAGTCAAAAATATGACCAGTATGACCTAATTCTACATTTGGAGTTCCGGACCGACTTGAATAAAGTTATAGTGGAGTCAATTTCAACACCAGGAGAGACTACTAATTCGATTCTTTTTCCAAAAAATGATGGTGTAGATGAACTGAACTATTGATGGTTTAACACCGATTCCGGTTTGTATTTTTTTTAACTTCTCAAATTGTTTTTTATTTCCCTCTTACTAAATCGTGTAAACAGTCTTCTAATTTATCTTGTTTTTTTTCCAATTTTGAATTTGATGTAAGACGCAATTTTATTTGTGTTTGTTGAAATATAATTTTAAATATTTCGGTTTTTATAAACGAAACCGTATAAACCAAAATAATTTGGTTCGGTTTTTAGTTCGATTTATACATAAGTTTGGTTAGGTTCGGTTACAAAATATTTAGCTATTCAGTTTTTGGATAATTCGGTTTGGTTCAGTTTCTGACCGAATCGGCATAATGCTCAACCCTAGTCGGTGAAGTATATCCGATTTCACAAATAATGAACAAGAAGAAAGGATATGCGTAATAGGTGCAACCCCCACATTCCAACTTATATCTCATATATATCTCCCCTTAATAGATTGAAGGAGGATGACCCATGCCTAGTATAGGATAGGCATCTCCCAGAGGAGGATATGAGGGAACCACTACATTAAAAATGAGACATATGGCCCAGACCCAATATGGAACGGATCTCCTAATAGGGGATCCGTCGTACCTGAGCCTTACCTCTGGACTTTATTGAAGAAGGAGACCCGGCTATCAATTTTGACTCATCTCACTACATGGAAGTCTACCCTTTAAAAATAGCCTTGCCCTTTAGGGCTTATGTATAGAGGAACCTCCCCAAAATAGCTATTCGGAATACACTGAAGACTCAGGGCCATGCCCCTAAATCAACTATATTACATCTTCACATTTGGAAGTAGACTAGGCTCCATCTCAGATAACAGACCTCGCACTGTTAGGGGGTTGAAGGGTGTCTCCCCTTAATGAATCTCAGGTTGTCTTTTCTATGTGATTGAATGTGGACATTGACTCTAACAATCTTCGAAAAATGACTTAGCAGCCATGTTTCGAGAAAGTAAATAGGCTTCTAAGGCCTATGACGATTTCAGTAAAGGAGGTGGCGCCGGTCCCATAGGCTTTTGAAGTAAGAAACCTAGCCCATATAGGTTTCTTACCATAAGAATTTTATTAGGTTTGGTCCTATAAATAGGGTATGTAGGCACATTAAATGGGGATAAAGCAATCCTTGCGAAAAATAGAGAATTTTACATTTGATCTTAATTTAAAATTCAAAAATCCTATATTTGATTTTAATTTTTAATTCGACAATCCATACAATATTAGTCACCCCAACAGCAAGCCCTAACCCAATCGCCCTATGTTGTTCACCATAATCAACCACTATCATAATTCCAGCAACACTCACCCGAATATATTTTCACTAAATTTCTTAATTCACTTTTAACAAGCAAAACAAAACACAATCCACTGAAATTAAGATGGGAACTAAAAGAGATTTTCATTCACCATTTCTAATAGCACTTCTTCCACATCCACGAAGTCTATCCCCAGCTCAGCCTGCAATACCATTGGTTCACTAATGATTGCATGATCCGTAGCTTATACTGCATCATTAGCTAATGCCACGTGTTCATCCAAAGTCCCATTCACAACACTTTCTAAAACATCTTTAACGTAATTGGCTTTGTAAATATGCTCATCAAAGTCAATGACTTTATTCGCGAAACACAAGAATAAGTTTGCCAAGAATTTATTATCTATGAGTTCTATCGCTCTAGCACCTAGCAACCATCTGGATTAAAATAGTGTAATTAACAAGAAAATTTTGTTGTTGAGCTTCTTAAGGTACAGTTTTCATAATCAATAAATTATGTTCTGAGCCACAAAAGAGAGGGGTAAGTTAGGTGCAAGATTGAGATCATTTGTGAAGTCATTCTCACTGGCTATCAAGATCTAGGCAAGTTATAATATAGCCTAAAATTAATAATGATGATGTAAGAGTATAAAATCGGTGACATGTTTTAATATTGTCTACAATTAATAATAATGATGTAAAATTGAGAGTTGGAGTATCGAAAGTATGAATATTCTGATAAGTATAAATATACATAGTTTCATAATTTAGGTTATAAGTATGTTTCTATAAAATATAATAATGCATTTTTTGATAAAATAAAATATTTGCAGGTTCATTTCTGTATTTGACGATCTAACAAAAAATAGAAATAACTCAACCATTGATTATATTTTTTACTCATTAAATATCGAGAAAAGGCTAAGTAAATTATATGTGTGGCGTAAATATTTGACACACATTTCATATATATATGTATCATATACACGCACTTGATACATATGTAAAACATGAACTTGAATGAATAGTACACTCAATAAAGATGTACAACAAAGCATAACATTATTTAGATATCGCAGCACAAATCAAAACATGAGAAAGTACATCTACCTCATTCCTCGCTGCATGCTAACTAAACTAATTTAGCTTATCCAAATAAAGAAACATAAATTCATCAACTACACACATACATCAATAAAACTAAACAAATAAAAAAGATTAAGGATTCTTTAATATTGAAAGGATCCATCAATTGATCCTTATTTATTATTCCATAATAAAAGAAACCCATTACAAATTGTTCTTAAGCTAAATCACTCATGCTCTAATGCGCATTGATTTTCCATTCGAACTTCTTGCTCTTCCTCGGGAGTGAAATCATTCTTGATATTGAAAATTCTTCGTATTTCCTCAGGTGATTTTCCTTTAATCATATTAGCCACAGTTTTGCATGTGAGGTCCAACAGGCTTTTGATATCAAGATAGTTCGCGGCCTAATCAATTTAATAAATGTTAGTAATCAAGAATCATATTAAACCATGTTTGTATTCTAAAAAAGCACACTTATTATGGTTTCTAATAAAATCTTTTGGAGAATATATATCAAGCAATAATGAGATATATATATATATAACCTTTATACTTGGAAATCGATAAACATATTATCACTTTTAAAAAATAGAAGAAATAAATAACTAACATTGAAAATAATGATATTACCTTAATAATATCAAAGAGAGTACTATTATCCATCTTGAAAAAATCATCATCCCACGCATCAAGCTCCTCCGGATCAAGTGACTCAGCGTGCTTCATGCAAAACTCAATCACCTTAGCTAGAATTCTGCCGGAAACATTGGGAACAGGAATCATAATATCAGCACAATCATCTTGAATCATGTGACTGATTACATTTGACTGAAAAACTACCTTCTCATCCACCTCGAAATACTCCTCATCTGAGCTCTTGAGACTTATTTTCTTTGTAGATGTCATTGATGATAATTGTTATAGATGAATAAATTTTGAGATATGTTTACGTTTTATAGTGCAGACGTGAAGTCATTTTCAGTTTCTATTCGAAAACTGACATTGATAGTCATTGTTCAAATTGGATTTGAACTCATCGTCGTATATTAACAAAATAACATATTTCACATAATATTTCATGTAAAATTTATAATCCATCAACCTATATTTCTATACAAAAAAATATTTGCAAAAAATGATCTATCAAAATATGTCAAGATAAATATGTATCTGATATGATTCATTACATGTAGACACTTGAATGGTTGTATCCAGTGTAAAGTTCTAATTTTTTTTTAAAAAAAAGTATACTGTTCAACTAAGATTTAAAAGTACTTAAGACCGTGTACATATCAAAAAAATTTGTGTATAATCATGACAATTTTGTGTCTGTATTTACGACTTGATTACATGAATACAAAAACTCACAACCATATTTTATGGCATGTTTTTATTTATGTAAGCGACATGTATAAATATTAAATTTGAATTTTATGTCTTTTCATTAAAAAATTTCCGCATGATGTTACTAGTATAAAATGCAAAAAAACATAACCGGCCATGCTCTGGAGCCTTAAAAATTAAGTTATGTTAATATTTAGTAAATAAATGATTTCTTGTTAAAATTATTTTTTTATTTTCATTGGATTTGAATTATTAGTTAATATTAGGTTTATTATACACTCCTAAATGTTCAAAGATGTAACTCTGAACAGTCATGCACGGAACCAGTCTTAAAAGCTAAGAATCGAAATATATGGAGGACTTACGCAAATGATATAGATTTTACATGATTTTTTTTACATATTGTAGTAAATTCTTATTATAAAGGCTCCATTTTAAAGTTGTTAATCCCTCATTTTGCCTAGTTGGGTAGATTTGGATTGTAGGTATGCGAGCATTAACGTATCCCTGTTAGGATATACATTTGATGTTGTAAAATATGCTATAAGAATTTAGTGTAATGATCTACCATCAGAGGTTGATCGTTTGAATGTATCATCATTGTTTACTCGATTACAATTTACTATCAGTGTTTTATAATCATTGTTTGACATGCTACAAATAATGAGAAGATTGATTACTTTTAAAAAAATAAGATATTCAGAGATATGTTAGTTCTAGAAATTCAGCAATTGCCAATCATAGAATAAATAATTGTTAATCATTGTAATACATATCTTTAAATTATTTTTTGACGGTGAATAATATAAACACATATTATCTTTAGACCCTATGTGTTACTATATTATATACCATTCGTGTAACCTAACAGCTCTAAAGAATATTATACATTCTCGGGAGAGTAGTGAGTATTTTGTTATCAGTTTTTATACCTTAAATAAAAGTTGTCTTTCTTCATAGTTACTTTGATTAGTTATTGTAAAATTGAATTTGTCGTATATATTGTATTCAACCTCCTTCTACAATATTTACAGAGTAATAATTGGTACCATAACCAACCGTTGAAGAATTCAAAAAAAAAAGATCATCAATCATGTCCTTAAGCCAGTATGGAGGCATTAAAGTACCAAACTTGAAGAAAGAGGAATACCCTACATGGAAATTCAAGATGACTATATTTTTTAGACTATTGATCCTGAATACTTAGATATGATCAATGATGGACCCTTTGTTCCCTCAAAGAATGCTCAAACAACTCCTGATGTACCTGAATACTATATCCCAAAGGATAAAAATGAGTGGTATCTTAAACACAGGGCATATGTTCTTAAAGATGCAAAGGTAAGAAATTTTCTGCAGAATACTCCATACAATGTCATGGCCAATAGGCCTATTGGTTGCAAGACCATAAAGGAAATCCAGGATGCATGCCTCGAACAAATGAGACTAAGAAGAATTTGACGACTATACTCATATAAGAGTACGAGTGCACACCTTGACTCAAAAGTTGATGAGTCATTGAATGAAGTTCACGACATATTCATGACCATATTAAATGAATTGTTATGACTATGAAGACTCCAACACCATGTTACACATGGCCTTTCTTGAACAATGGGATTTAAAGACCACTGCAATAAGAGACAATATTGATTAAAGTAAGTTGTCTCTTGATGACATCTATGAAAGTCTTAAAATCTATAAACTTAAGATGTAACAGAGAACGAACGTGAAAGGAAACAAGGAAACGTTTGTTTCCTTCAATGTTGAAGAAATCAATCGAAGTGAAACCAGCAAGCTCAAGCCATTCAAGAGGAAAGGCAAAATATGTTGATTTAGAAAGTGAACTATCAGAATACGAGCCTGATATACACTCTAATGCAGACTCTGAGGAAGCATTTACCGATAAAGATGTGAAACTGCTGGTGGCTTTCGTTGTAATAACCCAAATTTTTGGGACTTTGTAAAAAAATCAATAAATAGTAACCCTGAAGATCGGGGAAAAACTTTTTATCCCACACTATGATATATATGGTAAATTGAGTTTCTGAGTCGATATTGTGATTACACGTACCAAATGAGTTTATGTAAAAGTCATTAGTTTTTGAAGAAAACCAATTTTGTAAAACAACCTTATCTTACGAACTACCAAGAAATACGAGCATCACATTATGATCATTAACTTAGAATTATACGAATAAAACCCAAGTACAAGATTACAAAGCATAAAAAGATTTATAAGAAAATGATTACCCCGCGAATCGCTTACGAGGATTTATCACAACAAAGAACAAGCGACCAAGTGAATATGTAAGCATGTAAATAAATATATCAAGCCCATGCAACTTCCCATACAAACCATGCAAACTTATTAGTACAAAATTCAACCAAGGATTTGTAATCAAATAGTAAACCATCTAAGAAGCATAGTAACCTAGTTGGAGTGAATAGTAAGAAGCATGGAAGTAGTATTATTTGGATAGAGTGTAGGTTTTGACAAAGTCATGCTACTTGATTTGTTCAAAGATACATATCCAATTATTCACACAAATCAACCAACACACTTCATCACCCAAGCAAGCAATGTTGCCCAGTAAAGTAATTGTTCAAGGGGGGTTGAATACAATTACTAAAAAAATCGATGTATTATGAAAGTAAAGTAAGAATAGATGAATCAAATACTCCCTCTGTCCCTCCTATTTGTTTACACTTTTCTTTTTGAGATGTCCCTTCCATTTGTTTACATTTCAAAAATTTCCAAAAATAGTAAAGTTTTTATAATTTTTAAAATAACTACATCCACTACTTCTCTCTAATATACTCACTTTATACATATAATATTAATCGGTCCCACTACTTTATTCACTCTTTTAACTTTCCTCCACTATTTTATCATTTTTCTTAAACTCCATGCCCAACCCAAATATAAACATTTGGGAGGGACGAAGGGAGTAACAGTTTATATTGATTTTTAATAAACTGTTACAAAACTCTCTCAAGAACAATATTCTTAAGAGCTTGTAGGTTATACGAATACTCGAGTTGTGCACACTATATTGTGATAACCTATTCTGTGTTTATATACTACACAACTAAAAATCAGTCCTCTATCAATTACAAGATATGTTACAATATAATTCTAATAATTTATATATCTAAATCAACTATGATCTTATAAATCAACACCTTTTGATTTATCTCGCAATCTTGACTTATCATCCAAGTCATTCTCAATGGATAGCCTTGATCAACGGATAAATGTTTTAGCTTCAACGGATAATCATTTATATATATCAACGGATGACTAACGATCGTCAATGGATGATATCGAAGCTTTCAACGAATAATTATATCATAGCAGTTGATCATATCCTAATTGTTAGACAGATCCTGATCTTAGACTTAGCCAATTCTCAACAATCTCCCCCAATTTATGCTTTGCAGAATAAACATGAATTCTAATAGAATTGTCTAGTGCCAAAAACCAGATAGACAAAATATGTAGTATAAAGCTTACTTTGTTTCAAATGTTAATCTTCATATTTCTTGTTAAATTCTACAGTATCTCTGAACAAAAGCTTTAACTCTGTCAACAATCTTTTTCAACAGAATATCTTCTAACTTGATCTTCAAATTCTCCTCATACTCTGTTTTGTCAGATAATTGATAGATAGCAGCTCTCGGATTTCGGATTTGAGCACTTTCTGTTCTTCATGTCTTCCAATAAAACAAAGCAAGTTTTTCTTCCATCAGGATTCATAGTTATATGACTCTGAGTAAAAACATTTTCAATGACAGCTTCACCTTTCTTCATGTTGACTTCTTACCCTCTGAAATTTATGTATTTAAGAATCATGTTTGACCATAACCTAGAAGTTTCATCTTCCACTCTTAGCAAATAGTGAATGTACTTCAATTCTTTTGTAGACATGATCATCAGTTCATCAAGTGAAAGAACTTGAACTTGATCATTTTGTAATAAGAGTAAGATCTTCTGTTTAGATTCAAAACCATCATGTTTTTCAAGAATAATTTTTACAGCTTCAAGTCTATCCAAATGATCGGCAGTTATTGCCTGAACTGGACTATCAGCAAGTGTGAAGTTCAACAACTTTATTGACAAGTTTAGCTTCATGATGTCCTACTCCAGCTCTTGTGAATAGTTCAATCAACTTGAGATTCTTGGCTTGTACTAACCAAGACTTCTTATCTCCCATGGTATTAGAACCAATAAACCATCCATCCTTATTCCTCTAGGAGTAAAACTCAAATTATCATTACAACTAAGATCATCATTTTTTCTCCATTTGTATTTGTTCTTGATCTTGGAAAATACTTAAGCTCTCCTTTCTACTCTTTTCTGCAACATCTTCATATTTGTACTCCTCCATCTATTCCTCTCAGATCTTTTAAGCATATTCTTGTATTCTTGATCTGCTTCATCAACAGCTATTCTGATTTTTCCTTCATGTGCCTTTTCTTCTCTGTCAAAAATCATTTCTTCTTCCTTGAAGTTTTCAGCATTAACAGCTTCAACATAAGCAGAGAGAATCTGTAAATCCATTCAAAATAAAATTTCTTCTTCTTCTTCTTCAGTTTTCACAGAATCAGGAATCACTATCACTCTTTCAGTGTCAGGAAAATCATCAGAACTTGTAACTTTGTCATCAGGAATTGAACTAGGAGTAACAAGAGCAGCTTCCAGTTTTGATCCATGTGATCTATCCTTAGAGACTTGAGTTGACTGTGTCTTCTTTTGACTTTGAATTCGAGTTCCAGATTGAACTTTCACAGTATCAGAGGTCTCATTTCCTTGTTCATCACCATCATCATCAGAATTGGTATTTCTCCTCAAAACTGATTCAGGTTGACATTTTGTCACTATCTCCCCCTTTTTGGCATCTAGACTTTGTAGAAGAGAAAAAATAGCATCCAACTTGGAATTTGTAGCCTTCTGACCAGCCTCCAAAGCTATCATCTTTTCAAACATTTAAATTTTTTGGCTTCCAAGCTAAACATTCTCTTTAGCAAACCACTTTGTTTGTTTGTACCTTTAATGGTCACAGAAAGATCAGCGAGTTCTTCTCTAATTTTAACAGTATCTTCCTTGAACGCATAGAAAGAGGAATGCAGTCCTTTGACTAAAACTGTAGTGGATTTGATAGATGCTTTCATATCAGTATGTGAAACCAATTGAACAGTATGATCAACTAAAGTTTGAGCAGATTCCATAGATATCTTTTCACTAGGTAATCTCCAAGAGTGATTCCATTCATAAGCCCTATGAGGTTGTAAAAATAGCAGCATGACCAGATGATGAACCAAAAGTAGAGAATTTAGATGCTTCAATACCAGTTTTTGAAATAGCATCATCAGGATTATCATCATCAGGGTCATCAGAATCACCTTAATCACTAGAATATCTCTCAGGAATATCAATCAACCTCAGAATCAGAAATTATGCCTTTGAGCTTTAAATCAAGATTTGACTTATAAGGCTTAGTTACTTGTGTAGATCCTGTAAGAAAAGAACCATGAGTACGTAAATCTCTCTGTTTTTTTAAAGAGATCTCATCACTTCTCACTCCACTTATCTCATGACTTTTATTAGTTAGAGCTTCCTCACAAGGACTAACTAAATCTTGTCTCTCATCTACCTCTCCTTTTGCCAGGTAGGGATCATGCCGCTCTTTAATTCTGTTTTTCACTAAATCTTTTCTCTCATTCTCACATGAAAATTTCAGAGAAGTTTGTCCTACATAAATAAGAGGTGGCTGAGAAGAGTTGTATGTGATCATATGACTAGAGGTATTCTTTTGTAAAGGTCTAATCATAGTCATATCAACAGATAAAATAGAGTGTAAAGGATTTGTACCTTTAGGAGTATCAACCATTGGTATAGCCTTGAGTGGTTGTATCAAGATTGCTTCAAGCTTATCTTGAGAAGGGATCAGTACAGCTGTAGATGCGGGAACAGCTATATCAAGAATTGTCCTTGTATCTGGAATGTGCTGCTTGTCCGAACTTGACCCCATAGTAGAATTTGATACTAAGTCTGCAATAGTACTTTGAACTATTGGTTCTTGTGTGACTCGAGGTGTAGAAGCTTCTTCAATCCTTTGAACTGAAGGTTCTTGTGTGCTTCCCTCAAAGATAAGATCATTGATAACACCATCCAATCCAACAATGTGCTTTTGATGAGCTTCCCTGTCATCTACCTTCTAGAAATATCATCAACCACAGAACTTCGAGTTTCTTGAGAAATGTCAGGAATAGTCAGATGTGAAAATATGCTTGCACCTACATTTTGAGCAAGTTGTTCTCGTGTAGCCGGGGCATTAACAGGTGCATCTTCACTTTGAGAAGATGGTTTTTATGGACTGTACCCCTTCTGTGGTGATTGAAGTTTGATCTTCTTGCTTTGAAAAATAGATGAAGTATGTGCTTTCCTCTTGATAGACTTCTGCAGATCAACTTCCTTAGCAATTTCAACTATCTTGGTTGTCTGAGATGTAATAACTGTCTGATTAGGAATTGTCACTATTTTTTCAGGAATTGCTTGTGACCTGTCAGGAATTGACAATGATTTGTCAGGATTGGTGGAATCCTGATCCAGAGCAATATCAACCAACACTATAAGACCATCTGGTTTCTTGTGAATCTTTTCTACTAACTTCATCAATCTTCTTTTCTTAGGTTTAGCAGCTACAACCAAATTTTGGTCTTCTCCAGCATTAGCACCAATAACCTCCACTGGTCTAACAGGCTTCTTGAATACAATTGAATCATCACTGTCACTTTCAGTGTTTGATGATTCATCAACCAGCTTAACACCAGCTCGAACTTTCCTTTTATTTCTTTCTTGAATCTCCTTGATTTTTGTTACTGATGAAACACTTTTCTTCCTTACTCCACCTTTTTGCTCCAAAGATATAGGTGAGTGTGAAACAACCTTTAATCCTGATTTTCTCTAAGACAAATCATACTTTGCTACTGTCTTTGATTTTGTAACTGATTCCTTTACCGCATTAATTAGTACAGAGGTAAATCTTTGCCTACTAGGTAGGAGGATATCAAGTGAAGAATCGGAGGTGATGTTGTGCTTCAATTTAAGTGAAGAAAAATGGACACTTTGGTCAGGAAAATGGTTGGTTGTGCCCTATCCCACAGCATCAGGATTCAGAAAATTATTTTTTTCAGGCATTTTGTTAGACAAAAACACCCACAATTCTCGTGGTAAAACAGTTCCTCTCCTGAAAGTATCTTTCCTTTTTGCTAAATCAGTCAGAGATTTAAAATTGATTTAAAAGATAATCAGTAATTCATCATTTTCAAAACTTTCACCAGGTAAAAGATATATAAAAATCAATTATAAGAACCTAGTGTAACCAACACCACCAGCTTTATCACTAAACCGGGCTATCAAGAATTGCATAATAGTGTTAACATATTCAAAATCATGACCAAATATCAATGAATAACCTATTTGCAGTGATGATAATGGAAGAGCACTAAAATTAGATACCTTATTCAGAAAAGCTTATACAATCAAAGTAGAAATTCCATTCTTTCCTGAGCTTTGTTCTGAACATCTCCCGAGATTTAGTGAAATCAACGTTATGACCAATCTCTCTGACCCAGTTAAAGAGTGTCGAACTGGGAGTCACAACTAGAATCATGCCATTTAACGCATGCAATTTCAAAGCTGCCTCAACCACAGTAGCATTGATCTCATATTCCTGATTTTTCTCTATGAAGAGAATGACCCATTTCTCAGCATCAACTGTCGAATTCTCCTAAATCTGCATAATATGTTTAAACTAAATTCTAGAAAGAGCAGTGAGGACATACCCAATATCACTTTGGGCTAAAAAATCCCGAGTTACTCTAAAAATAGCAGGAATATCAGGTTCATGCAAAGGGGCTTGAAATTTATTAGCTGAAAAAGTCTTGTGATTAAACACATACTTAATCGTAGAAAACGAAGAAGCAGACTCAGTGTTAGCCATTCAAAAAGTTAGGGTTTATGCACAGAGAGAGAGAGAGAGAATAGATAATAAGTAGTTCGTGTATAATGTATGTCTTATAAAAAAAGATAATGGTTTTAAATCAGTAACAGACAGTAAGACACTAATACACATGGCATTTGCTGATTGAAGAGAATAGATAATGCCAAAATTAATGTGTATTTCTGGTAAATATGAACGATTTTCAAGGAGAATATGTGATACGACACCGAAAAATTAGCAGTCATGCTACTATACATAACCAATTTACAAACAACTCAATAATAATGTACAAAAATAATTCTCAATTATACTTAATATAAATCAAGTATTACTTAAGAAAAATAATTGAACAAAATCATAATATACTCATAACCAATGTCAAAATTACATCATCAGGATTTAATGTATCAGGATTTGACGTGAGGGTCAGGATCTGATAACTCAATTATTCTCATAGCTAACCATCCCAAGCTCATGAAGTAATTATGCAAACGTTACTTCCAGTAAAGGCTTGGTGAAAATATCAGTTACTTGTTGATCAGTCGGAACAAAATGAAGCTCAATTATTCCTTCGTTGACATGTTCTCTGATAAAATGATATCTAATACTGATATGTTTTGTGAGTGAGTGTTGTACTAGATTACTTATCATTGCTATTATGCTGTGATTGTCACAGAAGATAGGAATATTTGAATAAGACAATCCATAGTCCATTAGTTGATTTCGCATCCAAAGAATCTGAGCACAACAATTGCCAACAGCAATGTATTCAGCTTCAGCTGTAGATGTAGAGATTGATTTCCGTTTCTTGCTCTCTGGCAAACAACCAATCTACCACCCAAATATTAACAGCCACCTAAGATACTCTTCCTGTCAATTTTGTATCCAGCAAAGTCTACATCAGAATAACCGACCATACTGAAATCTGATTCTCTTGTATACTATAAACCAATAGATGGAGTCCCCTTCAAGTATCTCATAATCCTTTTTATAGCAACTAAATGAGATTCTCTGGGCTTGGCCTAAAATCTTACACACAAGCAGGTTGCATACATAATATCTGGTCTGCTAGTAGTTAGATAAAGCAATGAACCAATTATACCTCGATAGACAGCAACATCAATTTATGTACCTTGGTCTGGATCTAACTTTGTAGCAGTGGCCATTGGAGTTGCAGCAGTTGAACTTTCTTGCATATTAAACCGAGTCAATAAATTCTTTATGTACTTAGACTGATTAATGAAAATTCCCTCATCAGTTTGTGTAACTTGTACTCCAAGAAAGTAACTCAACCCTCCCATCATACTCGTTTGATACCTCGACTTCATAAGATCAGAAAATTTCTTGCATAAATTGTTGTTAGTAGACCCAAAAATAATATCATCAACATAAATTTGCACCAAAAGCAGATCACTACCTTTATTTATGTAAAACAAGGTTTTTTCAATAATACCTCTTTTGAAACCACTTTTAATCAGAAATTTAGCAAGTGTTTTATACCAGGCCCTTGGTGCTTGTGTGAGTCCATATACAGCTTTGTCAAGGTTGTATACATGATCAGGAAATTTTGGATCAATGAAGCCAGGTGGTTGCTCAACATATACTTCTTCTTCTAACTCTCCATTAAGAAAAGCACTCTTGACATCCATCTAAAAGACCTTAAATTTCTTGTGTACAAAATATGCTAAAAAAATCCAAATAGCTTCCAGCCTTGCCATATGAGCAAATGTCTCGTCATAATCAATACCTTCTTATTGTGAATAGCCTTTTGCAACAAATATAGCTTTGTTCCTAATTATTATGCCATCTGAATCTGTCTTGTTCCTAAAAACCCATTTTGTGCCAACCACTGATTTGTTCTTCGGAATCAGTTTGAAAGAAATATTCCAAAATTTATTTCTTTCAAACTCATTCAACTCCTCCTGCATTGCTTGAATCCAATTAGCATCCTTGAGTGCGTCTTCTTTTTTCTTTGGTTCCTCCTTAGAAAGGAAGTTGTGATAAAGACATTCATGTTCAGTTGCACTCCTATTTCAGACTTCAGCCGTAGGATCTTCTATGATAAGGTCAGGTGTATAATCTTTTGTCCATTTTACAGCCTTTGGTAATTTAATCTCATTTCTTGATGCCCCGCCTGCACTTGTGCCATCATATCAACGTGAAGCCCCCCCTGTATCAGTGCTTTCTATTCTTGATTGAGAAGAACTTCTGTTTGAAGACTGGTCACCAGACTGATTTTGATTTGCTGTTGAATGATTACCTCCCGATGAACTATCATCTGTTATATTTGAGAAATTTCTAGTAGACCATGTAGTTTCTGGTTCATCTTCTTCATCAGAATTTGAATTACTAGTGCCATCACTTTTTGTTTGTGGATGTTGCTCCCCCTCAACATGTGAATCTTCATGAACAAACATTAAATCAGGATCTGAATCGTCATTAGGATCTGACTCATTGTCAGGATTTGGCTTGTCACAAGAGTAGGGTAATTTTTCAGAATTTTAAAGATCTCCTGACTTAAGTCTTATATTCGCAAACACAAGTTCCTCATGTGTGTCTTCTTCAATTCTAGTGATCTTCTTGTCATCAAAGGAAACACGAATTGATTCAACAATTGTCCTCGTTCTCAGATTAAATACTTTGTATGCTTTTGATGAGGGATATCCAACAAAAATGCCCTCATCGTCTTTTTTGTCAAATTTTCCAAGCATTTCAGGATGTGTTTCTAGAACAAAACACTTGCATCCAAAAGTATGTCTGTTGATCAGAGTTAGATTCTGAATATAACAAGCAGTGTTGATAGTTTCAGCTCAAAAGTATGTTGGTAGATTAGCTTCCACTAGCATAGTCCTACCGGCTTCAATAAGCATCATGTTTGTCCTTTCCACAACACTATTTTGTTGAGGTGTTCCGGGAGCTGAGAATTGTTGAGAGATTTCCTTGTATCTGCATATCTCATCCATCTTGCTGTTTTTGAACTTTGTCCCATTGCTGCTCCCCAGAATTTGGACTTTGTATTTTGTGCCATTTTCAATCATTCTTAGATGATCCAAGAGAATTTCAACTGTTTTATCCTTAATGTGCAAGAAAAACACCCAAGTAAATATAGTGTATTCATCAACAACAACCAGAGTATACCTTTTCTTGTTTATTGACATGACATTCACAGAACCAAAGAGATCCAAATGCAACATTTGATATGGCATTTTGATGGATGATTCTGATTTGCTTTTGAAAGAGGTTCTTCTTTGTTTAGCTTGTTGACATGCATCACACAAATCATCATGGGAGTAGTACATGTTAGGTAGACCTCTTACTAAATATTTCTTCACCCGTTCATTGAAATTGTTGAAGTTCAGATGAGAAAGCTTCTTGTGCCAATTCCAACTTTCATCTATTGATGCCTTGGTTACCAGACAAGTCTCTAGACCATCAATATTTGCATGAAGTTTGGCTTCGTAAATGTTTCCATGTCTATAAGCTTTGATTGTGTATCATAGAACATGACATTGAAACCTATGTTAGAGATTTGACTAATGCTCAACAATTTGTGCTTCAGTCCATCTACCAGAGCTACGTTAGAGATGATGATATTTCCAATGATAATATTACCATATCCCAGTGTTTTTCCTATATTGCCATCTCCATAGGAAACCATTGGGCCAGCCTTCGCCTCATATTCTGACAACAGGGATTTAGTTCCAGTCATATGAGCTGAACAACCACTGTCCAAGACAAGCACATTTTTCTTGCTTCCCTGTAATCAGAAATATGAAAATCAGTCAGAAGTTTTAAGAACCCACACTTGTTAGGTCCTTTTTGACATCTTATGCATTTTTACTTTAACAGACCTCTTGTCATTATTTGATCCATCAGGATTTACTCCATCATGATTTGTCTTGACATTTTTGACTCTATAAGATGTATGCATATTCAGTTTAGCAGTTCTATTTAAAATAACAATTTTATTGAATTTTGGCAAATGATCATAATTTTTGTGATACAAACTATGATAATCTTTACAAGTTTAAATAGAATGCCAATTGCTACCACAGTGAGAACAAGGATTTTATGGTTTGTATAATACTGATCTACCACTCATATCAGAATCAAGAATTTTAGAAACTTTCTTTTTAGGCTTCCTACAATCAATAACAATATGATGAGTATTACCACAATTAAAACAAGCTTTCCTAGGAGCATTAGGAATGTACTTATAGTTGTTTGCCTTGTTTATTCCTTGTTTTCTATTTCTACCTCTCTTAGACCTAGGTTTGGGAGCCTTAGAAGTTACCTCACATATCTTCTTGTCTAACTGACTCTTAGAAAGAAGTCCTATGTTTTTGCTTTTCTTTTCTTGCATTTTAGGATCTTCTTTCTTTTAAGAAGGAACTCTAGGTTCATCTTTCTCTGCAGCTTTATTCTTAGAGGTAGATACAAATTCATAGACAAACTCAACTCCTCTTTCATCAATTCCAACAAACTTAATTGTAGTAGTGTTATTAATGGATTTATTCATATTCCTATCAGCAAATTTTTTATAACCTAGACATTCTTTCCAATTTTTATCAATGATAAAATCATGAACTTTCTTTCCTGAGGTCATCTATGTTTTAAACACCTCTATTTCCCGTTATAGAACTTTCTCTAGTCTGGCATACCTGATGTTTATCTGAGTTTCATATATTGTGCCTTCTTGCATGCCTTTTCATGTTCATGCATGCATACTAACTCAGCTTCTAAGAAATCATTTCTTTCTTTAAGCCTCTTATTATTAGCAATCAAACTATCACATTCAATAGTCTTACTTTTAAAAGTATCATGCAAAGAATATAAGAAAGTTATAAGTTTAGAAAAATTATCAATATCAACAGGAAATATAACTGAAGGTACCTTATCAGTTCCTGAGGCATTCTCTCCATGAGCTGCCATGAGAGCATAATATTCATCATCATTGTCAGTTCCTGATGAATTCATCCAGTCTCTGTTGAAGTTTGTTGTGACCAAAGCGTTTCCAGTTGACTTGGGGCACTCACTGGCAAGATGTCCCCTTTTATTAGAGTTGTAACATGTCACCTTGGTCTTGTCTCAAACTTCTTTTTCTTGTTGTACTGACCATCACTCTTTCTGGACCTGTCTTTTCCTTGACCAGAGAACCTTTTGGTGAAACCACATTTTCTCTGTGGTTTTGCAAACCTCATCCTTCTGAAACCTTTCAAAAGCATTGTAGCCATTTCAACCACTTGAGGATCATCCATATCAATATCAAAATCCTCGTCAACATCTGTGTCAAGATTTGACATATCATCAGTATCTGACTCTTCAACAATGTTCCTTCTCCTTGACCTCTCACTCATCTTTTCTTTTCCTTTGTGAGTCTCAGCATTAAGAGCCACAACCTTCATCTTCTGACCTTTTGAATTTTTCCTTTGATGGATCTCCAAGTCATGAGTCTTCAGCATCCCATACAATTCATCCAGAGTCAGAGAATCAAGATCATATTGATGTTTGATTATTGAGGCTTGAGTATCCCAATCTTCTGGAAGAGCTCTCAGAAACTTGGTGTTTGAGTCTTCTCTTTCGTAATTTTTTTCAACCAATGATAGATCATTCAACAGTGTCAAAAACCTATCATGTATGTCAGTAATTGACTCATCAATATTGACATCAAATTGCTCATATTCTTGCACAAGAACAGCTCTTCTGTTCTTTTTTATTGCCACTGTACCTTGGCAATGTGTCTCCAAGACCTCCCATATCTCCTTTGCAGTTTTGCAGGAAATAACTCTGTTTGACATCATATTGTCCAAATTGTTGTGCAGAATATTCCTGACTTTGGCCTCCTTAAGCATCGCAGCTCTTTCAGGATCCGACCACTTTGATTTTTCCTTTATGGCATAGTGTTCAGGAGCATCTGCAGTTATATCCATAGTTTCCATAGGATATGGAGGTCCTGTTTTGATGATATCAACATATGGATCATCAATGGCTTCAAGGAACATCAACATCTTTACTTTCCATTAGAGTAATCAGCTTTCTTTAGGATGGGAATTTTCCTGCTTTTATACTTACTTGCAGACATCTTGACCTTTGCAAATTAACAGTTTAATTTGACCGTTCTGATACCACTTATTGCCCAGTAAAGTAATTGTTTAAGGGGGTTTGGATACAATTACTAAACAAATTGATGTATTATGAAAGTAAAGTAAGAACAGATGAATCAAATAACAATTCATATTGATCTTTAAAAAACTGTTACAAAACTCTCTCAAGAACAATATTCTTAAGAGCTTCTAGGTTATACGAATACTCGAGTTGTGCACACCACATTGTGATAACCTATTCTGTGTGTATATACTACACAGCTACAAATCAGTCCTCTATCAATTACAAGATATGTTACAATATAATTCTAACACTTTACATATCTAAATCAACTACGATCCTATAAATCAGAACCTTCTGATTTATCTCGCAGTCTTGACTTATCATCCAAGTCATTCTCAACGGATAGCCTTGATCAACGGATAAATGCTTTAGCTTCAACGGATAATCATTTATATATATATCAACGGATGACTAACGATCGTCAACGGATGATATCGAAGCTTTCAACGAATAATTATATCATAGCAGTTGATCATATCCTAATTGTTAGACAGATCCTGATCTTAGACTTAGCCAATTCTCAACAATCTCCCCCAATTTATGCTTTGCAAAATAAACATGAATTCTAATAAAATTGTATAATGCCAAAAACCAGATAGACAAAATAAGTAGTATAAAGCTTACTTTGTTTCAAATGTTAATCTTCATATTTCTTGACTTAGCCAATTTTCAACAAGCAACACAAAATCACTATCCCCCTCCCAACACAAGCTCCATTCATCTTTGAATAGTAAACCAAGAAACCAAAATCAAAAACTCAATATCCAACCATGGAGAAATCCTACAATTAATTATCAAGCTTTCTCATCATCAAACTAAGGTAAGATAAATCTTTCATAGCATTTACTTGAGGTTTTCATGGTTAAATAAAATGATAAAAGTGATGATAAATAGTGCTAGATAGTGACTTTTAGTATTTTCTTGAATTTCTTAGAAAGATTTAGCTTTCTTAACCACACCAAGAACGCACGAAGCATCATCCATAAGTAAGAGAACCTCCCAAGCTACAAATAAGGGTATAAACCTTAATCCAAACTTTTTTAAGCTTTAAGTTGCAATAAAAGTATTCATCTTGGATATAAGTATAGTTTTAATGGTTGTTTTATTGATTTTATGAATATTAGTTTGTTAGATGCTAAGATTAATGTTGTGGCCTCAAGAACCTAATGTTCTTGAGTTTATTATGTTGGATTTATGATTGTTGTTTGATGATTAGTAACTTATATTGTTGGATTTATGATTGTTTTTTGATAATTAGTAACTTAGAGTTAAAACGTAATACGGATCGTAAACATAATGACGTTATAACGCCCGAGTCACGACATTAAGTTTTCTACAAATTTATAGAGAGTATAAATTGTGTCTTATTTAAAAAAGACTTGGTAATGATAGAGCTTGTTGTAAGGATCGTTTAGGCGCTTGAATTGCTTGATTTTAATTTATGGTTCAAAACTTAGGTTCATTTGAGTGAAAATGATTTACGCGATAAAAACTGCTACGAATTACGAACTTTGGAAGTATAAACGATCGACTTAAAATTATTCAAAAATCATGAAAAATTTACAGAGAGTAAGAAATGAAGTATACAAACTTCCATACAAAGTTCAAGTGAAAATATGGATTTTTCAATTTTATAAATATGTCGGAGCCGAGGTTGCACGAGTAGAAATTCTTAAAAATCGCGAGAGAAACCTAATGGTAAAGGCAAATAAGAATAATGGACATAAAGGATTGTTAAATGAAAACAAAGTGAACGACTACTCATACTCTATAAAAATGACGAGAGTAAAGCGAGTCGTGTGATTCGATTATAAATATTGCGTATTTACCCATACAACAATAAATACGATTAGAGACTAACGGAACAATAATGTTCTTGATTTTAGATTATCGAACTAACTCGAGAGTTCCCTCCACCTCAAAACACCCAAGAAAGTTTACGAACTCTACTCCATATACTGTTATGTTGTGAAGATTTATTTTACTGCATTTCGTACAAATGCCATGTATGCCATGATAGCAAATTACGAGCTTTTACATATCGATATTGATTGAAATTACAATGCATATATCGTAGACTATGATAACACTAGTGAATAGCGTGATGATAATTTATAGACCGAGATTCGGTTGGCTTGTATTCATTAAAAACCCGAAAATTATTTCGCAGATATTTTGGATGACTAAAAGTCCGTAATTATTTTATTCCAAAGGACTCGATGTCCTCTTACGAAGTATTAAATACCTCGAATTTATTTAAAACAATTTCTAAAGATCGTATTCCCTCAATTATATTTACTTACTCGAGCAATGAATATTATTTCAACTATTCATTTAAAGAGGAGAAATATTCTCCGATGATTATTTTATTTTAAACTCAATTATTTTATATTTATTAAAGATTATTTTATTTACTTAAACATAATTTAGTTGAGGAATATTATTTTAAATATTCTTTAAAATAGAATTATTCCAGGTTTAACTATTTAATAATTATTATTTAATTATTAAATATTTATTAAGTAATATAATATGATTTAATTACTATAAAATATACTTTAAATATTTTCTGAATTTTAGAAAATCATTTGAACACTTGCGGATCGTCGAAATTTGTGTATATGATTCTGATTAGAAAATTTTGTAAAGAATAACAATGCAAAGAAACAATCATAAAGGTTAATAAGTCAATATATTATGGTTAAAGAAGAAACAATGAATGATGATTTGGATATGAATGAGACAACCATATTTGTACTTAAGATGACCACTCTTTCATACTATATGGTATACAGTACATGATTAGGGGGCGTCCCACCAGAATCAGAAAATAACACTGGTTGTCTCAATCAGAAAATAATATTTGAAGCGAGAATGATTTGAAAGGGATACAATAACATTCTTTTCCTTATTTTCTCCTAAAACTTAGTAATGAAAGAAGTTTAAACTTATTCAAGAATCAAGGAGAATATACGCTGTCGTATTTATAGAAAAGAATGATACCGTTGGCCCCCATTCAAATTTGACTTATGTATACCTTCAGGCTCATTCGATTAATAGATTCCAATCCACGTCATATAATAACTTCGAAAGTTTTCTGGAAATGCTTTCATAAATTGATCAACTATAATAAATTCCTACTTATTAAGTTTTGTATTTTTAATTTCGTGCCTCCACGTTCGATACTTTGTTAATTTGTCCATAATCGCGTTCCTACGGGATTTACAATCATAACTTCTAATTTCGTCTATGCCGCATAAAAGAACCATTGATCATGCAACATATCGACTCTTTTGATAGTAATAATATTCTTTTTAAAAAATTTGGAAATTCCTCAATCCTCTTTGATCATACTCTGACTTCTTTTGAACCAACGAATCCTTTAAACTTTAATAGTTTCATGAATTGGATAAATAATGTTTCCGCACGCTGATTCTATTGTTGATACTATTAAACAAGATTTGCAATCGTCTGTCAGAAAAGAATTTAAACTCCTTCATACTAGCGAGTTCACTTGGTCCTCTGAATTAACATTACTAAGTCTAGAACAAGTATTCTTCGGGGTAATCTGATTCTTATAACGAATAAGAAACATAAGTATTAATTTGTCAACCAATTTTAAAACTCATTTTATTTAAAGATCTTTTAGAAATTTTGTAAAGAAAATCTTTTTCGAAAACTTGTTTTTTTAAATTTTAAAAATCACCCACATGGTCGTCATTATTATATGAGTTGGTTGTTGTTCTCACAACTCACAAACAAGGTACCATGTTAAAGAAACTTATATATATAAAAGTCCATCCACAATTCACTTCAGCATACCTCCTTCTTCTTGTTGGTCCATCTCACCTTCACCAATCAGTGAAAACTTCATTTGTCGTTGAATAACTATCTTATTCGTAACTCTAACTCTAATTCTGACATCATAATTACAACCAATCGGTGCAATTTAATGTTCTGTCCATAGATAAGGTCATATCTTCTTATTAACTTAAGTTTACCTAAAAAGGTAGATATGTCATTCCTTGCACGGTGCCCGAGAAATAGATGATAATTACAAGAAAAATCTCGCAAGAATATCTAGGGTCAACCGTTAGAGTGCCTCTAAAACTGATAGCTTTAACTCTCCGCTTGACTTGCTTGGCCAAAGACTAATAGCTATTTTCCACTACGCGATCCTACACCGGATCATATTAAAATTCATTTGTCTCTTCTTTTACAAAATTCTTAAAAGAATCCATCTCACATCTATTTTAAACCACATGAAAACCAAGGTAGTTTACCCAATATCTATTGAGCTGTCGATTCCTTGGAACTAGGATCCGAGTACTTCCTATATTTATAGCATCAATATATTCGCCTCACACCTATTAACGCGTCTTATCTTAGCTATCAATACCATATCCGATAATATTAACTCAAACTCAACATGAGTTTACTTAAGGTCTTCCCTGTCTTATATAACCTGTCAATCATATCTTATTTTCTACCTATTCTTATTTCAGGGACCAATAACCTGTGGCTCTGATACCAACTTGTAACATCCCCCAAATCCGGAGTCAGGATTGGGGGTTACCAAACATCATTAAACAATATAAACCTGTATATTAAAATAAATATACCGATGAGCCCTCCATTCTGGATCGTTTAGAGGTTATGGTATGAAACAAGAATCTAAACATCTAAATTTTATAACAACTAAATCAAATGTTATTACCTCTTTACCATCTTCCTCGTATTATTTATTCTGCCTTATCCAACTTTCTGAAGCTGTGGTTTCTCCATTTTTCTATCTATTGTGAACTCTCTATAGTTATCCTCATTGAGCTAAAAGAAGAAGAGAATAATAAAGCAAGAGTGAGCCAACACTGCCCAACAAGTATCATAGTTTGGTTTCCAGGTATTTTTAACAAGTGGAGACTCCCGGAAACAATCTTTAAATGATTTTTATAAACATCTTTATTTGTTTAAATAATTAAGTGAAGAAAATATTGGCCTTTATTAGCCTTCAATCATATATCAATATCAATGAACAGTTCACTGATTCATCTCCTGAATCCATTTTTTGTACAGTTTTGCAATCATAAAAATTTTCAAAGAAAGAATACCGTTAATGGTGATCAACAGTAAATTAGACTGAACACTAGATACAACATATGTACTATACTCTGCTGATCAGCCAGAATATAGTACGGATCTATACCCATCTGCATAGACCCGCCATCATACCGGGTACCCAGACAATATGGCCTAATAAATCATAGGGTCCAGTCCATCCCTGACCCTTAGGGTCCAGTCCATCTCTGGCCCTTATCATAACCATCCAGTCCGTAGAGTATTTTGATGCTAAACCATTTTGATTAAAACATCATGATTCAGGATCCGCAAATAACCCGGAATAATAGGTATTTGCGAGAGATTAATCAATGATAATGAAAGAACAATAATAAAGGATACTTGCATAATTAAGATTCATTGCAGCGAAATATGAAAATAATTAATTATTGTGAATTTAGAATAGGGAAGAAATACTTGCCAAAATTGATCTGCTTTCTAACTTTCAATCACCATTATATGTTTACCAATATTATGTATCCACTCGTCTCATTTACCACACATAATCAGGCTTTACTTTTATTATCACTGTCCGAGTTTGAATGCCTCAAACTATATGTATTTTTCATGAAAGATACTATTTCAATTAACCGACAATATATAATTTTCTATTCTATACATTTATCCTTAATATCCATCCACCCGATAACAATAGATAATGATTATATTTAATCATATAATGTTTAATAGACACATGGACTCACAATTTACATAATATGTAAACACATAAGGCATGTATCAAGTATTTCATGTAACATATAAATCAGTTCGTCAAAACATTCGACTCGACGCGTTTAAAATTGAAATCGAGTCGAAATATGACTTTTTGATTGTTACTCGACTCAGAAATATTTACAAAATCAAGTGAACTTTCGAAACGAAAGATTTTATGTCTCGAAAGTATTTTTAATAAAAGCAGAATATTTTTCTGAGTCTATACGCGTTTGTTTCGTAATAAAAGGACAAACGGTCTATTTATTATGAGTAAAATAAGAATAATTCAAATATTAATAATATTAATTTAATTTTAAATACCTTTATATAATTTTTAAAAGCTCAAAATGATTTTTAAATCATTATTTGATTTAATGATAAATACCTATATTTTATTTAACTATTTATAGATAAAATTAATTGATTAAATGAATTAATCAATTAATTAAATCAATAAATAATTTACTAAAATAAATTATATATAATTAAAACAATTTTTGGATTTTTAGACATAATAAAGAAAATAATTTTCTCGAATTAAAATAATTTAGTTATTTATTTAAAATAATTAACCAAATTAATTTTGAATTTAAAAACAATTTTTAGAATTTAGAAATGATTTGAATTATTTAGATAAACAATTCTTAGAACTAGTTTTAATAAAATTGGTTGGGGCAGAAGGAGATTAAAATCGGGTTGTAATTATTCAGAAACAGGTTGCCAAGAACGGAGACCGGGTCGGGTTGAATGCCGACCGGTTTCAGTCTACACACATCAGCCATCAAGCTAGAACAGGTTGATTTTTGTGTTTTTTCAGTCTACACACATCAGACATCAAGCCACGGTTTCAATTACGCGATCAACAATAACAACTGATACACTGAACCTCGATCCCGGCCAAAACCCGGTGACCTCAAACATGAACTCCAGCGAATAATCGAAATGGCTAAATCCTTAACCAAAAACAACGATACATATCTGAAATCAAAGCTACTTAATTGTACAATCTATCCCTAAGATCAAAATCAACAATCATATCATAAATAACCAGAAAAATCAAAATTAAAAATGAATAAAATAAAATTAAACAAAACCCCTGTTTAACTGATCTAGCAATCGTTGGGTGCAAATAAATATATGAATCGATTGCAAATCACATCCAGAAGCTTAATCAAGCATCAAAATAAATCAATAACTCAAGGAACAAAAACCCCCCAAATTCGAACATAAACCCTAAAATTCGAATTTAAAATTCACTAACTTGAAGTACGATTTAATGGCATAATTTGATAGAGCTCTTCATGGCATTCGATTTGACTACAAACATGACATGATTTGTTTTCCAGATCACTTCAAAATCATCGATTGATTCCAAGAACTGTTTTTGAAACCTTAACCCTAATTTGAGAGAATTTTCTGAATTTTGTTAATATATTTTCTGAATTTTATATAATTAAATAAAATTTAAATAATAAATAAATTCTATTTATAGTTACAAAAATAATACCCTCAAAATTATTTAGGTCCTAATTATATCATTTAATAAAAATAATTATCCCAAAATTAACAATTAACGGGAAATAATTTTTAATCCAATAAATATAAAAATTATGTCAAAATTCCCCAAAAATTACAAATAATCCAAAAAGCCAAAATATCGAATATTTGAAAGCCCCGTAATTTTATAAAAATAAAAATATGATTTTTATGGGCTTTGACGTCCCGGAAGGGGCCCGAAAAATAAATTTTCAGGAGACGAAATATTTTCTAAATTAACTATATATTCTGAAAATAAATATAGTAATTACCTTATTATATGAAATAAGGCCAAACGCCCTACACACAATAACGGCTATTAAAATTGATTCTCGGTGATATAATACTCAATACAAACACATTTATCACATAATGAAATAACTGAAAAATATCTTGAACCACACTATATATATATAACACATAACAACTATCATTTTCTGATCAATCATAATTTATAATATCATAAATCAAATAATACTCACTTAATAAACTTGGGAAAACAGTCGTAGTTTTCCGGTTGTTACAAGAAGGCTGGCTCAAGTGTTTCTTATGCAGATGGCAAGTTAGGAAAAACTTTGGGATATGGAAAGATTAAACTTGGGAATGTCATCATTGAAAATATAGCTCTAGTTGCATGACTCAAGAATAATATGATGAGTGTGAGTCAAATCTGTGACAGAGATTATCATGTGGATTTTTATGATGAGCATTGTGAAATTGTTAGCAATTCAAGTGGTAACATTGCAATGATTGGTTACAAACATGGTAACTTATATGAAGCCAGGGTTTTCAAAAATACTGACGACTCTACAACTTATCAGTTAAGTAGAGCAACTTTGGAAGACATCTGAAATTGGCATTGAATACTTTCTCACCTGAACTTCAACAACATTAATGAACTTGTGAAGAAAAATCTTGTAAGAGGATTTCCCAATGCAGTTTTTACTTCTGATGGCCTATGTGATTCATGCCAGAAAGCCAAACTAAGAAAATCGTCATTCAAGATTAAGACTGAATCCTCAATTCTTGAACCATTTTACTTATTACATATTGATTTTTTTGGTACAGTTAATGTAATATCAATATCCCACAGGAGATATGCACTTGTCATTGTTGATGAATATACTAGGTATACTTGGGTATTCTTTCTGTATACAAAGGATAAGACACCATCCACTCTTCTTGATTATGTGAGGCAACAGGAAAAAGTGTTAGGACAAAAAGTAAAGATAGCCAGAAGTGATAATGGAACTGATTTCAAGAACATCACTATGGAAGAATTATGTAAACACACGGGAATCAAACAGGAGTTTTCTGCTCCTGAAACTCCACAGAAAAATGGAGTTATTGGAAGAAAGAACAGAACTCTTGTAATAACCCTAAATTTTGAAATTTTTTAAACCCTGATAAATAGTAATTTTTGCTAATTTTGCTGATTAAGAAAATTATCAGACCACGCTATATAGGAATTCTATTATGGAAATTTTGAGATCGTATTAGGATTACATAAGTTAAATGAGTGTATGTAAAGGTCGTCAGAATTCGAATTCGAACACTTTTATTTTTCCCAAAAATTCACCAGATACCGAAGGAATTAAAGTACAAGGTAACATGATTAAAAGGAATTCAATTCAAGGATAATAACAGAGGATCATTAAAGGAATATAAGATATTAAGAAAGGTTCAGGGAAGCCCAAGTAATAAGATACCAGATATGATCCCTCAAACGATCAACGAGAACGAGAGTTAAGCGAACCTTAAAACAAATAAGTGACCAAGAAACAAGATTGCATAATAAGCAAGAGGGATTGAACAAGTGGACGAGAAACAAGGTGACATCATCCAACCATAGGGAAGGGACAAGTGTCTCCCTAGTGATGTAAGCAAGTGATGCATGCATGATTTAGTAGATATTTTTGCAAGATTAAACCACAACCAAGTGTTTTAAACCCTTGAATTACTTGACTAATTACAACAAAGTAAACCTATCATAATTACCAAGGCAACAAGCAAGAGCTTTCTTCTTCTTCCCCCACCACTTTGCTCTCGGCCAAACAGAGGCAGCAACTTAAAACTGCACTATCTCCTTCGATTCTCACTAAAATATTATGTTCTATAGCTCGTTGGAAAGGTATTAAGATAGCATACAACTCTTGTTCACAAGCCCGCCTCGTCCAGATAAGCATGGTAAGATCCTTATTTATTTAGTTCTTTCAAGCGGACTAGTGGTAACTCCAAAAGTTTTAACTAATTTCTTGAACTCCTTTGCAAGTTTGAACATGATAAATATAGATCAAGGATATCTTAAGGATTGCAAGCACTTGTTAGTGTGTTCAAGGATCCAAGGAAGGTATAATCACCTGTTGTAAAAGACATGCATGTACTTTAACAAGACTAAGACAATTTGTCAACCCTGAGTAAGTTGTATTGTTATCTAAATTTGTATTTTGTACTTGTAACACTTAAAGTCTGTAAAAATGCAAAGGAGCAGACTGAAGTCTTTTTCCTAAAATAGTATCAAGCCTAAGGATTCTTTCTGGAAGAAGATTAAAAAGATCAAGCCTCAGAAGAATTTTGAAGAAGCTTGGAGTTGAATAAATCTGTTTGGAGAAAAATACCCTAAATCAAGATCTCTACAAGTCACAGATTTAATGTTATAGAGAAGTCATTCGAGAACTCCAGAATGGCTTATCGAGAAGTCATTCAAGTTTCTGAGAGTACCAACGGATGAGGAACATCCATCAGAATAGTAGTTTGGCTAGTCGACGGATGACTACTGTTAGGCACATCCGTTGGGTTACAATCACTACTCGACGGATGAGCAATATCCACCGGGATAGAAGAAATAAATGAATGAAGAGTCAGGAAAGCTACTAGAGAACTCAGGAAGATATCGACAAGCAAGATTGAAGAAATGAAGATTGGAGATATCGACAAGTCATTCCTTCACTAGAAAACTTAGAGTTATCGACAAGTCTACATTCAGTAGAGAACTCTGAGTTATCGATAAGTCAAAGTGAAGATATGAAGACTAGAGATCTCGACAAGCTGAAGACCTCTACAAGCCAAACTCAATATGGAGTTCTAGATATCTCGATAAGCCTATGTACTTATCGAGATGTCAAGTGTTCTATTAATTCAAACTGGAGATCTCGAGGTACAGTCTCAAAGTACAGAATTGTAGATCAGTTCAATATCCAAGATAAACGATCAACAAACAATCCAACAGCTGGATTGACAAGTCTACAAAAAGCAGCTTGAAGAGTGTGCAAGATCAATGGCAAAGATTAACTGACAGAGGAAGATTAAAGTAAACACGGATGCTAAAGATATGTTAAGCCAGAAATGGAAGATTTGCTTTTCTATAAATAGAAATGACAAGTGACAGTTTAGAAAAGCTAATAGCATGTTTATTATCCACTGTGTAAACCAGCAGTTAACTGAGTTATAAAGTTAACACTGGTCCTTTAGTTAGAAGTAACAATTTAGATCAAATCTCTTGTATCACTCTCAAGAAGAAGCTAAGCTCTTTAATATCAAAGAGCATAGGAATTTTGTAGCAAAACAATCTTAATTTTTACTATAAAAATTAAGTGAGTTTTAAAGATCTGTGTTCTTTATTTTCTGTAAGTTTAGATTCTGCATGAACACTTTTCTATACAAGATTTAATTTACTTTGTTCAACCATTAACTTTCAAGAAAAGCCAAAAATCAGAAAAACACATTCACCCCCCTATATGTGTGTGATTCATTACCTAACAAGTGGTATCAGATCATAATCTGAAAGAAAATAGATTCAAGATCTTGAAGAATGAATACACAGAAAATCAGTAGCATCAAAATTCCTACCTTTGACAAAGCTAACTACACATTTTGGAAAAAAATGATGTTGTTTATCAGGATGGCCAATCCACTCCACATTCAGATCCTCAAGAATGGACCTTTCATTCCTATGGTAAGAATTGAGGAATCTACAGATAGAGCCATGGTCATACCAGCTCATTATGCTCCTAAAGATCCAGCCGAGTATTCTGACCCTGAAAAGGACAAAGTCTCCCTGAATAGCAGCTTGCAATTGATATTGATTGAGTCACTTGACAATGTGATGTACAACAATATTGTTAACTGTGACACTGCCAATCAAATATGGGAGAAGATTAAAAATACTCTGTGAAGCAACTGAGGAGGTTAGATCTAATCAAAGAAGGATAATGATCTCACAGTATGAGGGTTTCATGGCTAACCCTAAGGAAAGCATTACTGATGTGTTTAAAAGATTCAATAAGTTGATAAATGACTTGCAGCTTCATGACAAGTACTATGAAGCTGAAGAGGTGGATCTAAAGTTCTTGCTTACTCTCCCTGACCATTTGGAACAGAAAATCTCAGCAATCAGGGAAGGGAGAGACTTGAGCAGAATAACTCTGGAATTTCTATATGGAATTCTCAAAATATATGAACTAGAGATGATTCAAAGGCAATCGTTGAGGTCTGGTCAAGGACATATTGTGGATGGCTCAAGTGCTTTAATAGTAAATGAAAGCCAATCCTTCAATGATGAACTAAGATCCCAAACTTCAGTTTCCTCAACAAGTGAGCAGAGAACAAATGATTCACAGGAGCAAGTCATACTAGAGTTGGAAAAGGATGAGTTCTACACTCTTGAAAAACTGGATGAGCTAGATCAGTCAATGGCCTATTTAGCTAGAAAATTCTCTAACATTAGAGTAAAGAAGCCAATGTACTTCAGAAATAAAGGACAATCCTTCAACAAAGACAACAGCTAGAAAGAGAAAGGGAAGTACAATTCTGACAGCAAGAGTGGTTACAAAACTGGATCTGTTGACAGATCTAATATAAGGTGCTTCAATTGTGATGAACTATGCCACTTTGCTACAGAATGCAGGAAACCTAAGAAGGCAAAGAAAGACAAATATTATCTTGAACTGGAAGCAAAGTATGAAGCTCTTCTGAAAAAGTAACAGAGCAAAGCTTATATTGCGGAGGGAAAGAGTTGGGATGATTCAGATAGATGAAGATGAGGAAGTTGGGAACTATGCTCTAATGGCTTTAGAGCAAGGTGAATCATCCTCATCAAAAGCACAGACACCAACTCTTACTGTTATTCCCAAGGAACTAACAATGAGATTTACAGAAGGTGGGTTGAATGTAAATCTCCAAACTTTTTTAAGTTTTGAGCAGTTTCAAAGGCTAAGTGTTTTGATGAACAGTTGTGTGTGAATTGCTTTGGGCAGGTGCAGACAGATATATATTCAAAACATAAATGTAAAGAACACAAAGGCTTTAAAAACTTTTCTGGTGGATTTGTTGTTCCACCAGAGATGTGTATTTCAGAAAATCTGTGATTCAAAAGAATTGATCACAGTTGCATCCTAGTACAAACTAGATGATTTTCTCTCTATATTTTTCTAAACATCTCTGGAAAATTCACCACCTAATTACTAGCTGCAACTTGGTTTATATATCACCAAGTTTACAAGTAAAGACAAAAGTACAAATATAATTAAAAAGATTCTTCACATGTTTCTTCTTCATTTCTCTATCCAATGCAATCTAGGATAATCTGTTAATCTTTGAATACTTCCTTGTTTGCACCAGAATGGAAATGCTGCATTTTCTTGATTCCTCCAAGAGGCTACCACATTTCAATTGTCTCTGTCAACCCATGTGCCTCTGTCAGTTTATGAATTGTCACTGTCAACTGCTATTGAACTGAGCATCCGTTGAAGCTTTCATCTGTTGATGGCTTTATCCGTTGATGCATTAGCAGTTGAAGCTTTATCCGTTAATGCACTCATCCGTTGAAGCTTTAAAGACATCCGTTGAAGCTTTGTTTCTCATTCGTTGAAGGCCTTGAATTCATCAGTTGATACTACTTCACTTATACAAAATTACAAGGCATGTAATATTTATAATTAGCCCTCCTATTTGCATATCCACTAGTAGTCAACATGACTTATAATTTCCCACAATCATCTAAGAATTATAACTTAAATACAGAAATTGAAATGTGCTACAATACTAAACTTATTTCTAAGTAAAGCTACTCCATCAATGTATAGCCAGAATCGTCTTATCCGTTGAGGCTACAAACACTAGATTTCTACTTAAGTGTTTTGTTTAACTTATAATCAAACTAATACACATATTCCTAACAATCTCCCCCTATTTATGTCTACTAGAATTGTAGGCATAAATTCAGGTTTAACTTGATGATAACAAAACACTTAACAAATATATGAACTGAAGTCAAGTAGAATTGAAGAATTACATTGTTTCCAAGGATGCTCCTTTAGGCTGAGCAGATCATTTTCTTTTTCTTTGATCCCTTGTTTTCTTTCCTAGCCTCCTGTCATTTTCCTCTACTTGGAGTTGGAGTTGTCTGTAGAATTCAGCTTCATCTTCTTCACTGATGTCCAACTTAGATTACATTTCCTTGAGAGTTTCATTACTGGCAATTTTAAGCTGGTCTTCAAGTCTGAAAAATCTTCTGACTCCTTTATTATCTCTAAACTCCATCAACCAATGAGTTGATTTATGAATTGTAATTCCATGCTCAGGTATGAGTAATGTTCTTGGCAAGGAATTAGACTTCCACCAAGTTTTCCTTATGTTGGCAATCTTGTTGAGAATCTCAGTTTTGGCAGTCCTGGTAAAGCCAGAATCTCTTTTGATAACTGAGTAGACTCTAACCAAGGTAGAATAGCCTTCATTCAGAATTCTTTGAAGAGGCCAAGTCCTTTCCTCACTTCCTTTATACTTGAACACTAGCCTTTCTGGGAGCTGTTTGTATGCACTTATTCCCCTTACTTCCTCCAGCTCATCCAGATAGAGTTCAACATCTGTAAACTCTTTTATGTCACAAATGTGAACATAATCATCCTTTGAGGCTTGTGGCTTAGGCTTAGGTTTGTATTTCTGAGTGACTTTACTTGAGGTTAGGGGAGGTGTAGATTTGGATTTTCTTTTCAGTTTCTTTGGTGGTGGAGAGGTAGTTAGGAAGGTAGGCAAGTTGATGGTGTCCCAATCAATAGGTTCCTCTTTAGGGATGATTGGTTCACCATGGACATTTATACTAGGATCAGCAATAAAAGGTTCAGGAATGGAAGGTAGTGGTTTAGATTTTGATTGGGTTTCTTCAGTGTCATCTCCACTCTTCCTTTTTGCATTGGCCTTCTTTCTGTTCCCTTTCTGCCATTCCTTTCTTTCCTCAACACTCTCTTCAACCATATTCCCCATATCCACATTTTTGCTTTCAATCTTGTCTTCTTCACTCTTGTCTTCAATCTTCTTCTTTTCTTCGTCCTGACTTGACTTTAGCTGTTTTTCAAGCTTTGTTTGTGCTCTTTTGTCAACCTTCAGCTTTTTAGCTTCTTCCTTTAACCTCATGGTTTCTTCCCTCTTGGCTTTTAAGAATTTGGGATGTCCTTCCATCACACAGATACTCTTTCCCTCTCTATAAATGATAGCCATATTCATTCTTTCCACTACATCATTGGTCTCTTTGTGCTTTATGATGTTGCCACCCAAAATTTTGTCTTCATCAGGTTTTGGAAGAGGAAAATCTACTTCCTTTGATTGACTAAAGTTTAGAGGGTTCTTTGTAGAGTCCCTGTTGAATCTAGTGGATGGCTTGAGTACCATGGGTTTCAAATTCCTGAAGGAAGTTTCCCCAACCTTATTCCTCCTTACTGGCTTGTGCTCCATAATGATTGGCTCAACCTTTGTGCTATGTTTCACAGATAATGATTTTGAGGTTGTAGAGCCAAACACATGTTGCATCCTTTCATCAATTTGTCTCCTTTGCTCTTTCACCTTCATCTCAGCTGCTGCTAGCTGGATTAGATCAATTCCATCAAGCTTTCCTTTGATTTGAAGTGTTGGAGTAGTAGTGATGGCAGAAACTAGCACTTTGGATATTTGGATGTTTGTAGATGGCTCCCCTCCCCCTTCTTTATTATCCCCCTTTTTGTTATCATCAAGGAGAGGAGTCAAGCCTTGTGCTTTAGCCAGCTGCATGAGTAGACTTGTCTGAGACTGTTGATTTTGAAGAATGGTGACCACAGAGTTTTCAATGACATGAACTCTGTCCTCCAACTTGGCCAGCCTCTTTTCAGCATCTGATTCTCTCCTTAGTCTCAGTAACAAGTCCTGCATGGTACCATAGGGCATGACCGAATCCAGCTTCTCAGAATTGTAGGATTTTAAGTCAGCTATATCCTTCTTGAGCTCATCCACACTCAGATTCTGCCTTAATTGCTGTAGCTTCATGAGATGTAGAGAATCTAGGTGGGCTAGAAGAAGAGCCTTGGTACCAGCATTGGAGGTGTTCTGAATGGCTCTTTGGATTGACATGATTTGTTTGACTAAGGAGACATTGAATTATCCTGGTGCTGACTTCTTTGTCAATGCCCATTCAGGTAAATCTGGAATAGAACTTGGGCCTTCATCTCCCCCTAAGTTCATGCTTCCATCAAACGAAACAGAGTCATCATCATTATAATTAACTCCAAATTCTTCAGATGGCTCACCAGCTGTAGAAGGCATCAAGTTGACAACAGCTTTATCCCTTTGTAGAGATTCTGAAGTATGCACTAGGTTTAAATTCTTTTCTGCCTCCTCATTGCCCTGAGTAGCCAACAATTGATAGCTTGACACAGGATGAGTAAAATTGTCAGCATCCAAGGAAATGTTATCAATTACAGCCTTGTAATGTTGCTGAAATAGTCTTTCCTTTTCAGCATCATCCACAATCATTGACTCATTGGAAATGGCTGGATCCACCCTTATACCTTCTGTACCTGCTTTTCTCTCAATTTCTCTCTTTTCTTGCATCAGGGGCTCCCCCTGGCTCACACTCCTCACACCCTCACCCTCACCTACTAAGGTGGCACTCCTCTCACTTTCTTTTGCCATGCTAGAAGAAATAGCATGCATATTTAGACTCTCAAGCTCTCCTTTTGCCTGGGAGCAACCCAGCCTCTCACTGAAATTATCACTCCCTTCCCTAAATCGTAGAAGTGATTGTACAGTAACCATGTCTTCTACACTTGGAATTGATTCAGTTATTTGTGTAGAGACTATCAACGGATAGGGAGTATCCGTTAAAGTAGGAACTGATGGTATCAACGGATAACTGCTGTTAAGATTATCCGTCGAAGAACAACCACTTGTCAACAAATGAGAAATATCCGTTGAAGAAGGAAAAGAAGTAGAAATTGAAAGTGACATGATTGTTGAATCTGTGTGGATTGATTTTAATTTAGGGGACACAGATTCTTCAACCAAATCTGAAAGAATTGGCTGATGATCCAACAAATCATCTAAAAGATGATGATCACCAGTATTTGAGTGGGGCTCCTCCCTGAGTTGTAAAGAGGGAGAATCAGGAATTGATGTGAATATCATATCCACATCCAGAGATGGTGATGGAGAATTTGGTGATTGATGTGTGTCAATTTTGAGAGAATGGGGCTGTGACTCCACATTTGTTGGAGTCACATCAAGCTGAATTTGAGAAGGCATAGATACAGGTGGGTGTATCTGTGCAGTGTGTGCACCCTGTGTGGAAACTGAGGTTTTGATCCTCTTTCTTTTTGTAAAGGCTTTTACAGGTGAGTATGTGGCTTCAGTGTCCCTCCCTCTTTTGTTCTGTGTCCCTGGTTGGGGACTATTTTCAATAGCTGCACCCTTTTGGGAGGATGCAACTAGGGATGAGTTTGAATCCTTTTCAACCACCACAGTCTTTTGAGAAACTGTGGCTTGGCTAGCTGGGGTACCACTCACCTCTCCTACCTTATCCTGGGGGGTTTCTTGATGTTCACCCCTCCCCTCACCACTCACACCCTGTTCACTCCCCTCAGAGTTTATGGTAGTTGTTACAACTGTTGTCTTTTGAGAAACAACGGAGGTGGTTTTCTTTGACTTTGGTCTTGAAACTTTAGGTTTGGTGGCTTTGGTAGGAATCTGTTGGGACAAGGACACAGATTTCATGGCCACACTTGAAGGCAAAGAAATAATGGGGTTGGAAGTAGTAGGAGTTGAAGAAGTATTTACCTCACTTACCTGAGGTGCATTCATTATTGGTAAATATACCAATGGCACCTGATTGTTGAGGTTAATTCTCAAAAGGTCTGCAAGGACCCTTTTCTCTTGTGCCCAGCATTTGAGTTTATTACTCTCATTGGTTATGACCAAACCTTCAGCAACATGGTTAGCCAATAACATAAAGAATCTAGCATAGTAGATGTTATGAGGTCTATTAGCTTTGTTACCTAACCTGGTACCCAATTCTAGCATGACATAGTTGCTAAAATTAAAATACCTATCAGAAACTAGCATATAGAGCATATTAACTAGAGATGAAGTTATTGCATCAAAATTACTAATTTTCCCAGAGAAATCCTTGATAAAGGCATCACGAAGAAACTCCATTCTTTCCTAAGGCCTTTTCTTCTAATACTCCCTAAACTAGCAGAATCAAAAGAATAGCCTATGGAATCTAATATGCTAGATACATCATTATTAGTGTGTGGTGTCATGGCATTGTTCTCAGGTAGTTTGAAACAGGACTGTATATCATCACAGTTAATACAGTAATCTTTACCTTTGAGAGTGAAAGAGATGGTCATATCAGCGGGGTTGAACTCTGCAGTTGTCCAAATCTCCTCAATTACCTCACAGTAAATAGTTGGGGCTTCCAGCATTGCGTAACTTAGTTTGCAGTTTTTGATGAAGTCCATCATCTTGTGATAATCTGAGTGAGCTTCATTCTTTTCCACCAAAGCTACGAAATTGTTTTTCTCATAGACAAATCCAGACTGGGACATTATCTTTACTACCGGTGCCATTGTAGTGGGTAGAGGTTGCAGAGAAAAGTTGAGAGTTTGGGGAGAGAAAGACAGTAAAAGCTTTTGAAAAATTACAAGAACGCGTAAAGTGAGAATAAAAATTCAAGAGCTTTTATACTTTCTCAAATTAAAACATAAGGAGAATGATTAATCAATATTTTTAAGTAAATTACAGCCGTTTGAGAATAAAGAAAACTGTATAAATTCTAAAAACTGCCTTTAATACAAATACATACAGCTGTGTATATATATATGTATCAACGGTTAAGTAAAAGAATCAACGGTTGTGACTTGCTTAAAATAACTGATGTGACACTTCAACGGATGAGGTAAATAGTTATCCGTTGAAGATTAACACACTTTTATCCGTTGGAGGATAAAATTACCAGAAATGTATTTGTCTTTCAACGGATAGTGAACATCCATTGATAGAACAATTTTGGCTTTCAACGGATAGGGAATATCCATTGATAGAATAAACTTTACTTAAAGCCAACTTTGTTCTTGCAACAAATTCATTTCAGGCTTCAAAACAAATTATAATAGGACATGAATTTATGAATAATTAAGCATACCTAGCTCACTTACTAATCTTGTGAATGTTGATTCATCAAGTGGCTTGGTAAATATGTCTGCAATCTGCTTTTCACTTGGAACAAAATGAAGTTCCACTGTACCATTCATTACATGTTCCCTTATGAAGTGGTACTTGATGTCAATGTGCTTGGTTCTTGAGTGCTGTACTGGATTTTCAGTAATGGCACTTGTGTTGTCACATAATATAGGAATTTTGTCAACAGTTAGCCCATAGTCAAACAGTTGATTCCTCATCCATAGTATCTGTGCACAGCAACTACCAGCAGCAATGTACTCAGCTTCAGCTGTTGATGTAGAAACATAATTTTTCTTCTTGCTGAACCATGACACAAGCTTATTCCCTAGAAATTGACAGGTGCCAGTTGTACTTTTCCTGTCTATTTTGCAGCCTGCATAATCTGCATCTGAGTAGCCAATTAGATCAAAACCAGACTCTCTAGGGTACCAAATTCCTAGATTTGGTGTCCCTTTGAGATATCTGAAAATTCTTTTAATAGCCACTAAGTGAGATTCTTTAGGGTCAGCTTGAAATCTAGCACAGAGACATGTAGAAAACATTATATCAGGTCTACTAGCAGTTAAATATAGAAGTGAGCCAACCATGCCTCTATAACTTATAATATCCACAGATTTTTCAGCCTTGTTTAATTCAAGCTTTGTGGCAGTGGCCATGGGAGTTTTTGCAGATGAACAGTCCATTAAGTCAAACTTCTTTAAAAGATCATAAATATATTTAGTTTGACTAATGAAAATTCCACCACTAACTTGTTTAACTTGTAAACCAAGAAAATAAGTTAGCACTCTCATCATGCTCATTTCATATTTACTTTGCATTAACTTAGCAAACTTTTTACAAAGCTTATCATCTGTAGAACCAAATATAATATCATCTATATAGATTTGAACAAGTATTGTAGAGCCATTAACATTTCTAAAGAAAAGAGTTTTCTCAACAGTACCTCTTGTGAAGTAATTATCTAGAAGAAATTTTGACAAAGTCTCATACCAGGCTCTAGGTGCTTGCTTTAGTCCATAGAGTGCTTTCAACAGATAATACACATAGTCTGGAAAATTTGGATCTTCATAAAAGAGATATGTCCTAAGTCCAATCATGTATGAGAATTTAGAAATAACTTTTATGTAATCTGTTTTGATTTCATTGATATTAATAAAAGACTTGTTTTGTTGCGGGCTCTATCTATTTAAATGTTTAAATAAGATATACCACAGTTTAGAGTAAAGCTTTTTATGGATTGTGATGAGATCATAATAATGAGACCTAAAAGATGATAACTCTAAACTTAAATAGTTCCTGGTCGTAGGATTACTAACTGGTAATAAATAATCCACAAAGATCGGTACATACTATGCTTGCTTCATTATGAAGGATGTCTGTTCTCATAGACATTTGTGTGGTGACACTATATCTAGTATGTAGGTGCTTATTATAGAATAAGTTCACTGAACATGACTCACACAGCTGAACAACTGATGGAGTTCACTCACGTGTCAGCAGTTATTCACATAGTGATAGTTGTACAAGTATCCTTAGACTTGAGGTCATCATAGTCATCTTGTGTACACTGAACTATGCTTTGGTTTAGTTCTTAGTCTCAAGGGACAATTATAAGGGCTCTACTGGGTATAGGAATTTGTACACGAAGATAGTGTATGATCAATAAAGGATCTAACCCTTCTAGTGAAGGAATAGAATGTTCAATGATGATCCACTTATGCTAGTTCAGGAATCTCTGGCCAGAGTGAATGAAATTAGAAAGGAATTTCTAATTTATATTAAATAGAACTAAGCATAGTGAATGGGAAAGCAAGTGATTAAATAAGATAGGCTTGACACAAGTTCCATGCCTTGTATTTAATCGTGACATTGCAGGGTAGAAGGAATTGATTGTACGGTAACTACTCATTGAATAGGTTCTTGGTATTCTAAGCAGTGAATTTATATTATCCGGATAGTCGCGATATGCTGAGAAGTATCCCTCACGATGTAGAATAAATATGATTAATTAATTAATCATATTTAATGAATTAGAGAATTTATATAAATAATGATAAAATAGTTTTATTATTATTTATTTCTACTACCGACTTAATATTGAACCTACAGGTTCACACCATAAAAGAGATTGATTTAATGGTGGAGGAATTAATTAATAATGGCTGATAATTATTTATTTATGAAATAAATAATTAATTGGCAAATTTAATAATTGATTAAATGAGATTTAATTGACTATAAATTAATTAAGAAAAGGTTCTTAATATTATTAATTAAGAATTTAATTTTTGGAAATTAAATCAAGTGAGAGAATTATTTCTAAAGAGTTTAGAAAAAGGATTAATAATTAAAAGGTGTTTTAATTATTAGTGAGAATAATAAAGGGTTAATAATAATAATATTTTATGAGAAAATTTTCAGCTGAAAATTTTGCCTATAAATATACTATTATAGACCCTATTTTTGCCTCAACCAAAAAGATTTACAAAACCCTAATTCTCTCCATCTCCTCCTCCTTCATTACATCGTTTTCTTGGTGGATACCGGTGGAGTGCTTCACACTTGAGGAGCAGCTGCTAAGTATCTCCGTTCATCGTTTTTGGATCGCCATTAAAGACCTCCATCTTTCCATTAACGTAAAGCTTCTTAAGGTAAACATACTGAACTACGAATTAAATATTATTTTTTGCATGGATCCTGCGGAGGGTTTCAGTTTTTTTTTAAGATTTAAATTTACGTTTTCGCTGCGTTTATGTGCTAAAAACCCTTCACTTCAAATCCTGGAGGTTGGCTTACATAAACTTCTTCCTCCAATTCTCCGTTGAGAAATGCACAATTCTCCGTTGAGAAATGCACTCTTGACATCCATTTGATAGACTTTAAAATTGGCATGGGCTGCATAGGCTAGAAAGATTCTGATGGCTTCAAGTCTTGCAACTGGAGCAAATGTCTCATCAAAATCTATTCCCTCTTGTTGAGAATAGCCCTTGGCAACCAATCTGGCTTTATTCCTTATGACAATGCCATTTTCATCCATCTTGTTCCTGAATACCCATTTTGTGTCAATAGAGCTCTTGTTCTTTGGCTTGGGTACCAGCTTCCATACCTTGTTCCTCTCAAATTGGTTTAGCTCCTCTTGCATTGCTAAAATCCAATCTGGATCCAATAGAGCTTCTTCCACTCTCTTAGGTTCCTCCTATGATAGAAAACTACTGTATAGACATTCGTCTTGAGTAGCCCTTCTAGTCTGCACCTTAGATGTTGCATCACCAATGATCAATTCAAAAGGATGATTCTTGGTCCATTTCCTTTGAGGTGGTAGATTAGCTCTAGATGAGGTTGCCTCAGTATTGTCATGATGTGAGATAGAGTGTTGATTGGTTGAAACTCCCCCTGAGTTACTGATCCTTTGAAAGGAACTGGGAGTTCTATCAACTGATGAAGTGAATTGATTATCCGTTGATAGGCTATGATCAATGAATGCTTCATTATGTACTTCAACTGTAACACCCCCAAATCCGGGGTCGGGGATCCGGGTTGTCACGAGTTCCATTTCCCTTAATAACACCCAATCTTAATAAACAATCAACTACTCTGTACTGTGACCCCACAATAAACACACACACCACAAGTTATAGTCTCAGAGATGAATATCCAAAAGTAACACGAGTCATTTTATTCCAAAATTATATGCCATTACACCTTAAAAGGGTTTCTGAATAGATTTACATTTCTTTGCCATTATTACAATTGATAAAGATACATAAGTCTGGTACATCAAAAGTTGAAAGCCTAGCCTATTGGTAGTTCCTACCTCAGCTACAGCGACATCAACGCCTATAGGAAACTGCAGAACGTTTCCTATCCGCTCGCGAATTGGGAGCTTGGTCCTGTTCATCTTTTCTATCTGTTGTTGTGTGATGAAAGAAGAAAGCAAGGGTGAGCAGCAAGCCCACCAAAATAATATGTATAGTGATTAACAATATATGAGCCTTCTCATAGTACTCATGAAAGTCTTGGTCAAAAGAAATGGACCAAGTTTGATATCTTAATGCGATGAAGTCGCAAAATATTCAGTATATATATACATATATACTTTTCAAAATATGGGAAGTCCTCTTCCATGCATAATACACACAGAGTTCCAGTGTATAACTGTATAAAAATATCGTTGCAAGGTGATCTCATATATCTAACCTTGTCTCAACGTTTTTCTGAAAATCTTTGTCATGCATAAGATAATCATTTACTAAATATAAGTTTAAAAGATGAAGTTACAAGATACTCCAATATACTTATATCTTTTCCAAATACTACTTGAACTACCACCGTTCAAGTTATAATTAGTTTCAAAAGTTCATCACACTGATGAGACTACAAGATAAGACTTGAATTGATTCAATCTTTGAAATATTTTGAAGGAAATGAAGTTATGATATACTTCATTAAGTCCCGATATATATATACACCTATATATATTCATACGTTTCCTGAAAACCTCTGTCATGTAAAGTATGAACAGAATTGCAATATCCAATAAATTTGGAAAGGAAAGAATTTTGGCATAAACCTGATATCTTGCTGATCAGGCAAAGATACCAATAAGTAACCTTTTCTACTAGTAGATGGATGAATCCCCCACCGGTCATCACCCTGGCCACATAAGGACCTTGTGCTGGACCGCCACCCGGCCTCTTACGCGTTGATGGACTGCCACCCAGCCACTTACACTTTGATAGACCGTACCCCGGCCTGTCGCTTATGCCGACTCAATTAGATGGGCTTACTTCCCGAACGTTGGGTAAGTAATCAATTCATTTGTTTTCTCAAAACAGCAACCACGTTGCGAATGTAAAATGCACCACAGAGCTGGATCCCCCAGGTTTTGAGCGAGTATTTAAATCCCCTTTGAAAGAAAGATCTTAAATATAAAAAAATGAGTTTTGGGGTCCACTCTAACTTTAAAAATCATTTTGAAGACTCGAAAATATTTTTAAGAATGTTTGGAGTACTGCTGATTTATTAAAATAAATCGGTCCCGATATATTAGAAAATATCTGAATATTATTATTTAAATAATATTCTCATAAAGATAATCCTTATAAAAATAATCGAAGTAGAAGTTTTAAAACTTATACTTGAAATGGATATTAAATAACCAAAGATATACTTATATGAAAGTACTATCTTTATTTGAATAATCGAAAATAAGTTTGATTATTGAAACATTATTCTTTAATAAAATAAAGAATATTATTAAATAATAAGCGGAGTCATAATACCTCGAATGAATATTATAAATAATATTCATTAAATAAAATAAACGGAGTCATACATCCTCCAATGAATATCCAATTAATAATCATTAAATATAATAAACAGAGTCATAAGTCCTCGAATGAATATTCAAATAATATTAATTAAATAAAATAAAGTTATCGAATAAATCTTATTCGATTAATAGTTTGGAAAACTATAACCATATATATATAAATATATATATATATATATAAAATCTACTCGGGATCCTCGACTCCCGATTTTAGAAAATGTTTTCACCTTTGGGTCCCTATACTAAGGGTATATGCAAATTACCGCTATTCTCTAGCATAAGTATTATCAACTGAACCAACAGATATATATGGCAAGAATACGAAACAGGCATGCATATGTACCATATCACATGCTATAATATATCGCAAGAATTTGCTAATAACAAATATGCATTTATCGCAAGATCATGCATATACACATATACATCATAACAACAGTTATAACGGGTAGAAAACTTGCCTGAGCGACTGGGGATTACAATGGCTCGGGACGAGTCTGGTAACCTATAAACAACAAGTAAGTTGGAATTAAACCAAAGTCACTTGTAAATCTATACATTAACCAACTTAGACTCTAACGCTCGCTTTGCGCTTACTGATTCTCTTAAGTCACTCGAGTACCCTCGGCTCCACCATTTTTAATAATTTAACCATTACGAGTTTTAAGGCGATTCCTTCGCGAGTGTCTTACCAACTGCCTATTACACCTTACATAAATGTTTCATACTTCAATTAGTCCTTTAAGGTCTTTAACCTATGTTTCAAAGTAAGGCGAGGGGTAAGGGTTCGTGCGCGAAACGTCGTTACTTAAAACGGTCGTTTCTCCTAAACCGTTCATCGGAATAAAACGAACCACATATCAAAATGAAGCTCGTAACATGAACTATCTAAACATGGCAATGGTCAAAACCTATCAGTGATTTCAAGGGTTCTGATGTTAAGAACAAAAACAGTCTACGGTAAATCGGACATTACGACGGCTATGTTTACGCGATTTCCCAATTTTATACCCTTCCAATTCAACCCATAATCAAGCCACAATCACATCCCAATCCAAACTCCATCCATAACACATCATAACAGCCCCAATCAATTTAATATTAACATTTATACTTATGCTTAAGCTTGAATTTAACTATACCTAAGTTCTTTTAACCAAAACAACAAGATTCACCATCCATTTCACTACCACTCCAACCCAAATTCTAAACCAACAAGCATTAAGCTACTATATCACCATAACAACTAAAATCATCCTATTTAACAAAGTAAAGCTAGGGTTTGGAGATGATATACCTTCCTTGAAGTGGTGTGAGTAGCTAGGAAGCCTTAAGAAGCCTTGAGATGACTTAGGGATGCTTGGATCTTAAAGGAAAAACAAGAAAATCAAGTTAAAATTCTTGAAGTCACTATTCATTGTCTTCTTCATTGATTTCTTGAAGAAGATTGTGAATGATTTGGAGGCTTAAACTCATAGAATAGCCATAACTATGCATAAGGAATACTAGGGAATTATCTTACCAATTTAGGAAGCCTTGAACTTGGATTTTGAAAATTCTTTTCTTTGAAATAGTAAAAAGCCGAGAGTAAAGTTTGGAGAAGATGAAATGTTTTGTGTTTTTGTTTTGATTTGTTTTGGTTGGTTGCTTATTTGATTTGTTTTAGGTTAATTACCAAATTAACCTTGGTTTTGTGTGGTTAATATTCCACCACATTTCCTTCCTTCTTATGTCATGCTTGCATCACTTTGTGATGTCATCATCCCTCCTTTGTCCTCTTTCTATTGGTTGGATAACATCATCCCCACTAATCTCTTTGATTAGCTTCTAATTGTTTGCCTAATGACCGCTGATCTGTTATACGGTTCGCTTAACTTTCATTTTCGTTTACCGTTTGAGGGATCATACCCGGAATCTTATTACTTAGGTTCCCTTAACCTTTCTCAATATATTATATTCCTTTTATGACCCTCTCTTATAATCCTTTAATTTAAATCCTTTTTATCCTGTTACCTTATACTCAATTCTTTCCGTAACTAGTGGATTTCCGGGAAAAATTAAAGTGTTCGGAATTGGATTCTGACGATCTTTACATACACTTATATACCACATAGAGTACTAATAATATCCCAGAAGATCAATAACAGAACCCCTACATAGTGTGGCATGAAAAGTTTTCTCATTCAGCATAATCTGCAAAATCACTATTCATAAGGGTTTCAAAAATTTCCAAAAATTGGGGTTATTACAGTCTCCCCTCCTTAAAAGGATTCCGTCCCGGAATCAGATAGAAAATGAATAAGGATACTTTATTAACATTGCACTTTCTAACTCTCGAGTAAATTTTCCCACATTGTGGTTCTTCCATCAAACTCTGAATAGTTTGATAACCCTTCTCCTAAGCACTTGTTCCTTTTTACTCTATAACCCTTCCTGGTTGCTCCATATAGGTTACGTCGGGTTGCATGTCTATGCGCTCATATGCCCCTATTTATCTGGCATCCGAATTACACTTCCTTAACATTGATACGTGGAACACGTTATGACTTGCTACATGTTCAGGGGTAGGGCTAGCTCATATGCTAACTTCCCAAAACGTCTTAATATATCCAAGGGTCCAACAAATTGTAGACTTAGCTTTCCTTTCTTTCCGAACCTCATCAATCCTTTCCAAGGGTTTCCAAGGGGATACCTTTAACAACACTAGGTCCCCTACTTCCCATTCCTTGTCCTTTCGTGTCAAATCAACATACTTTTTATGTCCATCTTGGACTACTACCAGCCGTCCTCTGATTAGATCTATTATATCCTTGGTCCTTTGGACCACTACTGGTCTGAGCATCTTGCGCTCTACAACTTCATCCTAACATAAGGGGGATCGACATTGTCTTCCCTCAAAAATCTCTTAAGACGACATCTCGATACCTGACATACGATCTATTGTCGTAAGATAACTCAATCCGCGTTAAGTGATCATTCCAAATTCTTTCAAGTCTATTGCATGGAAATTTTATCACAGCTTCTAGCACTATAGCTTTGGCGTCTTAATACCCATGGTCACCTGGCGTCTTAATACCCATTCTTTTCCAGTTCGTAATCGCTACTACCTTCCGTTCCTAATATTATACTGGTTATACTTCTGCTCGTTAGCGTTCTATAACCTTTTAATAACCACGTCAACCTTAGTATCACGAATGTGTTTCCATTCCGAATACTACCACAACTTTATTACTCCTTTTTCAGCTTTTTCTATTTTCCAAAATTTGATCAATCATATAGAAGTAAAGGAATTTGTTGAGAGATCACTATGATCATGAACACTTGTTCTATTGCATAGTTAGTACAAAAGGTGGCCAGCCTTTAGTACTTGACAAGCAATTAAACAATAGCTGGTATCCTACTAGGCTTCTATCACACAGATAGATAGTCATTCGGCAATACCTCCCCTTCTGGAAGGGTTGTTCTTCTCAGCTTATACAAAATGAAAAGAAGAGAAAAGAATGAATTGAAGAGAATTGTATATATGAAAAAAGAAATATACTGCCACAAAATATCTGGCTTGGAACCTACCTCTGAATTATAGAGGTTTGTCATAGGAGAACAAATCATATATGTATATATATCAACATCAAGTATTATCGCATCGCATTTCACATGCTTAAATATTTTTGCTACTCCGTCCATCATTCTATGGACCCATGCTCTTCCTCGAGCTTATACACAATCACCTTTGAAACTCCCTCGACATTGAAAATCGAATCTGGGATCTCATTCTAGACATCATCGTTACTAGAATTTTATGCTTGCATCACAACCTTCCTCGTATAGTCATACGACCCTCAATTGATAAGGAGGAATAAATATTCAAAAGGTAAATAATCTACTTAATTAGTCTATTCAATGATAACTTATACATCACCACGACCCGATTAGTGGTACTTAATCTCAACATCCATTCTAATACAACTCTCATGGCTGTAATCGACTCATTACTCGCAGAATCATTGCTGCACTACTATGGTCCACCACTGACTTACTGTCGTCATTCATTTTCCATGAAATCTTAATATCTAACCATACGGAGTCCATATATGTCGTATAAAATTCTTCTAAGGAGGTAACCTAATCACCATTCATGATTCATGAAGAACACTCCTGATCCTGACATACATACATGACATGAAGTAGATAAAATTGCAGAAGAGTTTCAGTCAAAGCACCGATAGCAGGTGAATACCATTCTTAATCGTATGCCTTAAATAAAAGACTTAACTCAAGGTTCGTTTAGTCCTTTTTTGAAATATGGTCCTGGATTATTCTTAAGATAGTACCTTCTGAGATAGATAGCCCGCTCATGGCGATTACACGAATTAAACCTTTACCAACCACTATTACGGTTGGGTATTGCACAGTCATCAGAAGGAATGTCAATCTTCCAAACCATAATACAACCTGCATAGCTTTAACCATCATCACTGTATTCCTTTGGCACAAGCGCCTATAATTATCCTCTTACCTTTAAAGTGTCGGCCACCTCTTTGGCCTTTCCTGATAGTAAAATTTCCTTACAGTCAATGTCATTTTAACCACCTCCAAATAAATTTTCTACCTTATTTCAATCACAGCTTATGTGAAGATGTTTTCCTTAAAATCTGATGAGTAAAAAAAAATTACCATTTTTCCATAAGTTATTGCCTCAGTCTTTAGAGGTTAATCACTGTCACGACTGACTCTCAATCATAATTAGAACATCTTTTTATCTCAAGTCCTAATTGCCCTGAACAACTTCGACCATTACTGGTTCGATCCATACCTTCTCGTGGTTTAACACGTGCCTCACTTGGCATCATTATAATTACGTCATATTTCCTTTATCAACATTTCTATTCTTGAGAATTTTGAATTTTACCTTTCTCCTTGTAAAACCTCTAAGGTTATCCTTCAATCGTTCCTCCTGTATTCCCTAGATACAGGGCATATCAAAATACCATTTACTAATACTAGAACCATTTTCTATATACTTCTGAAAAATTACTCCACTGATTCTTAAAGGTTGTTGTTACCTTAACCCTTTCCAAATCATACTGTCAAAACTCATACTGTCCCTATTAAGGGTGAAATGCCAACCTTTATGCATTCCCCTATGATTCGTTTTAAGTTACCGATGTTCTATCCTTAATTCCACCTTTAAAAAGGTACATGCATCCTTCCATGGATAAATCAAGTCATATATCCCTGATAAGGGTGTCTTATTCAATCATTCCCACCTCGATAGTATATGCCTAATTTTCACAATAACATCTGTATTCAAAATGAGGTCAATCAATACGGCCTCCAAAAGATAACAACGGTTATCCGCTTTTCTTGCCTAATTTGGTAATGATAACAAGGATGTTCTGGAAGATATTGGTCGTGTTCAACGTGAACCTCTTCTTAATAATTCCTTATTTACTTTTGTTGTTTATCTCAACAGTCACCTCAATGTTGGGATATCTTTCATACATGGCGTCTCCCTTTCTGGGTATCAAGCCGCTGGTATTACACTTCACATTCTTGAAGGTCACTTCCTTCATCCAATTTTTCCTAATTTCTTACTTTCTTGTCTCTTCAGTCTATCCTCGTCTCATTATTTATCCGTCGAACTATCTCAAGGTTTCCTCGAATCCTCCCAACTTACAGGGGATAAAATATATGTATCTCTTATACCTTCAACCATCAATTTAACTCATGGTGAATCACCCTCATCCTGACGATTACATACTTTTCTATTTCTATTACTATGAGTCTTTAGGGTTTCCTCATACCCAACTCCCTTATCATTCCTCAAACTCTATTGCCTTTATATTCCTTTCCACTCCAGTTTCTTTTTATTTTCCTTTCTCTTATCATTATTTCATGAACCAACACAACATAAGCATTGATTTCAAACATCCCGTCATTCTGGATTCGTGTCCTCAGAACGAATCTTGATAACTTTTACAGCTTAGATTCATAATTCATCATACTCGTCTGCCTTTGTTCTGGCTCTAAAGCTTTTACACTATCTCCATAACCTTGGGAAGTACTTTCCCGAAAACAATTGACTGAACTTTAATCAGTTTATTCTAACCTCTGGCTCCGTGCCTTCCTTGGCCTTTCACCAGCGGGTGGCCTCTCTCTTAGGAGGGTAAGTGACAAAACAGTCTTTTGTGATTCGTCAATCATTTAGAATCTCAAATGATTCCTATATTTCCTTTAGCCAGGCTCTTGCCCCAACTGGGTCAACCTGTTCCTTGGAACTCTGAGAGCTTAGCGATTTAAAGGTCATGAAATAATTTCCTACCGCATTATTTCCTCAAGGTGGTGGTTGGGGATAATAGTCTAAGTCCTTTTTATACAGGTCCATGAATTGCCGTAAAGGAGTACCGTCTCGGGTCTCCTTTCCTTACTCGACTTTCTGTTTCCTTAGTATGAAATATTTCATCCTTCTCCCATACTTGGGGTTATCTTATACGTTAAAATCCTCATTTTCCACTTCATTATGTTATGGGTTCCTTCTATCTTGATGGCGTCCTCCCTGACTATCACATTCATGGTTTGCCCTTAATCTTATTCCTTGAACTATGACTTTCATCTAAGATCTCATCTTTAAGCTCTTGAACATTTGGAACCCAAATTCTATAGGAATACCTCATTATTCCCTTATCATCTTTCTCGGTATTAATCTCTTATCTATTTGTTGGCTCTCTACCTTCATTCATCACTTTTTCTGGCACAATCTGTTCTTTTCCAATAATTCGGGTTGTATTGCAATCTCAAACAGCTTTTCGGTACCGGCTCCGGTTACCTTCATATCTATTTCCATTTTCTCAAAATCTCTTATCAACTCTCCCAAAGACATTATCATCTTGAGTCTCTCCTTTACACTAAGGGCATTAGCCACCATTTTGGCTTTCCCTGGATGATAAAGAATCTCATAATCGTAATCCTTGATTAGCTCTAACCGCCTCCTTTGGCGTATGTTGAGCTCTTTCTGCGTAAAAAAAAATGTACTAGAGCACTTATGGCTTAGGTAAATCTCGCACTTCTCTCCGTACAAGTAGTGCCTCCAATATTTAGGGCAAAACTATTGCCATGAGCCCAAGCTCATGGGTGGGGATATCGAATTTTATATTCCCTTAATTGTCTTAACGCGGACGCGATTATCTTGCTATGCTGTATAAGAAGCACCCTAATTCCTTATGCGAAGCATCACTTACAAATCACAAAATCTCCTTTTTCCATCTGGCAACGCCAATATAGGGGCCGTCACCAACCTTTGCTTCAGTTCTTAAAAGCTGTTCTCACATTTCTCTGTCTATTCAAACTTTTCAGTCTTATGAGTAAGCCACGTTAAAGGGGGCTACTATCTTTACAAACTTGAACGAACCTCCGGTAGTGACCGACCAATCCTACCTCTGGTAGTCGCTCTAACCATGGTTATCAATTCCACAGTGGTCCTTTATTCATTCTTGTCAGGATCCTCCATGGGATCCTCATCAGCAACTATCCCTTCTAGGACAACATCCTCAACCGCTACATCCTCAATATTAACATCCTCCGGTCCTGCGTTAGGACGCTCTATCGGATCCATAATCTGATCTCCAATAAGTAATAAAACATCATCGCGCTGTTGCTCCTCAACCTCAGGGTTCGGAGTCCCGCTACCATATACGATAACGAACTACGTTTCTATCACGATATTTATAAGGGTTCCCATAAGGGTTTTAACTATCAGTACTACGTTAGGTAGCCCGACTATGAACTTGGCAAGAGTTCTTATTATCTTAGTTATTATCTTAACGTCACATCATCTCTGAGGTTTATAACACTTAGCTCTGATACCATTTCTGTAACACCCCCAAATCCGGGGTCGGGGATCCGGGTTGTCACGAGTTCCATTTCCTTTAATAACACCCAATCTTAATAAACAATCAACTACTCTATACTGTGACCCCACAATAAACACACACACCACAAGTTATAGTCTCAGAGATGAATATCCAAAAGTAACACGAGTCATTTTATTCCAAAATTATATGCCATTACACCTTAAAAGGGTTTCTGAATAGATTTACATTTTTTGCCATTATTACAATTGATAAAGATACATAAGTCTGGTACATCAAAAGTTGAAAGCCTAGCCTATTGGTAGTTCCTACCTCAGCTACAGCGACATCAACGCCTATAGGAAACTGCGGAACGTTTCCTATCCGCTCGCGAATTGGGAGCTTGGTCCTGTTCATCTTTTCTATCTGTTATTGTGTGATGAAAGAAGAAAGCAAGGGTGAGCAGCAAGCCCACCAAAATAATATGTATAGTGATTAACAATATATGAGCCTTCTCATAGTACTCATGAAAGTCTTGGTCAAAAGAAATGGACCAAGTTTGATATCTTAATGCGATGAAGTCGCAAAATATTCAGTATATATATATATATATACATATATACTTTTCAAAATATGGGAAGTCCTCTTCCATGCATAATACACACAGAGTTCCAGTGTATAACTATATAAAAATATCGTTGCAAGGTGATCTCATATATCTAACCTTTTCTCAACATTTTTCTGAAAATCTTTGTCATGCATAAGATAATCATTTACTAGATATAAGTTTAAAAGATGAAGTTACAAGATACTCCAATATACTTATATCTTTTCCAAATACTACTTGAACTACCACCGTTCAAGTTATAATTAGTTTCAAAAGTTCATCACACTGATGAGACTACAAGATAAGACTTGAATAGATTCAATCTTTGAAATATTTTGAAGGAAATGAAGTTATGATATACTTCATTAAGTCTCGATATATATATATACATCTATATATATACATACGTTTCCTGAAAACCTCTGTCATGTAAAGTATGAACAGAATTGCAATATCCAATAAATTTGGAAAGGAAAGAATTTTGGCATAAACCTGATATCTTGCTGATCAGGCAAAGATACCAATAAGTAACCTTTTCTACTAGTATGTGGATGAATCCCCCACCGGTCATCACCCTGGCCACATAAGGACCTTGTGCTGGACCGCCACCCGGCCTCTTACGCGTTGATGGACTGCCACCCAGCCACTTACACTTTAATAGACCGTACCCCGGCCTGTCGCTTATGCCGACTCAATTAGATGGGCTTACTTCCCGAACGTTGGGTAAGTAATCAATTCATTTGTTTTCTTAAAATAGCAACCACGTTGCGAATGTAAAATGTACCACAGAGCTGGATCCCCCAGGTTTTGAGCGAGTATTTAAATCCCCTTTGAAAGGAATATCTAAAATATAAAAAAATGAGTTTTGGGGTCCACTCTAACTTTAAAAATCATTTTGAAGACTCGAAAACATTTTTAAGAATGTTTGGAGTACTGCTGATTTATTAAAATAAATCGGTCCCGATATATTAGAAAATATCTGAATATTATTATTTAAATAATATTCTCATAAAGATAATCCTTATAAAAATAATCGAAGTAGAAGTTTTAAAACTTATACTTGAAATGGATATTAAATAACCAAAGATATACTTATATGAAAGTACTATCTTTATTTGAATAATCGAAAATAAGTTTGATTATCGAAACATTATTCTTTAATAAAATAAAGAATATTATTAAATAATAAGCGGAGTCATAATACCTCGAATGAATATTATAAATAATATTCATTAAATAAAATAAACGGAGTCATACATCCTCCAATGAATATCCAATTAATAATCATTAAATATAATAAACAGAGTCATAAGTCCTCGAATAAATATTCAAATAATATTCATTAAATAAAATAAAGTTATCGAATAAACCTTATTCGATTAATAGTTTGGAAAACTATAACCATATATATATAAATATATATATATATATATATATATATAAAATCTACTCGGGATCCTCGACTCCCGGTTTTAGAAAATATTTTCACCTTCGGGTCCTTATACTAAGGGTATATGCAAATTACCGCTATTCTCTAGCATAGGTATTATCAACTGAACCAACAGATATATATGGCAAGAATACGAAACAGGCATGCATATGTACCATATCACATGCTACAATATATCGCAAGAATTTGCTAATAACAAATATGCATTTATCGCAAGATCATGCATATACACATATACATCACAACAACAGTTATAACGGGTAGAAAACTTGCCTGAGCGACTGGGGGTTACAATGGCTCGGGACGAGTCTGGTAACCTATAAACAACAAGTAAGTTGGAATTAAACCAAAGTCACTTGTAAATCTATACATTAACCAACTTAGACTCTAACGCTCGCTTTGCGCTTACTGATTCTCTTAAGTCACTCGAGTACCCTCGGCTCCACCATTTTTAATAATTTAACCATTACGAGTTTTAAGGAGATTCCTTCGCGAGTGTCTTACCAACTTCCTATTACACCTTACATAAATGTTTCATACTTCAATTAGTCCTTTAAGGTCTTTAACCTATGTTTCAAAGTAAGGCGAGGCGAAGTTCGTAACATGAACTATCTAAACATGGCAATGGTCAAAACCTAGCAGTGATTTCAAGGGTTCTGATGTTAAGAACAAAAACAGTCTACGGTAAATCGGACATTACGACGGCTATGTTTACGCGATTTCCCAATTTTATACCCTTCCAATTCAACCCATAATCAAGCCACAATCACATCCCAATCCAAACTCCATCCATACCACATCATAACAGCCCCAATCAATTCAATATTAACATATATACTTATGCTTAAGCTTGAATTTATCTATACCTAAGTTCTTTTAACCAAAACAACAAGATTCACCATCCATTTCACTACCACTCCAACCCAAATTCTAAACCAACAAGCATTAAGCTACTATATCACCATAACAACTAAAATCATCCTATTTAACAAAGTAAAGCTAGGGTTTGGAGATGATATACCTTCCTTGAAGTGGTGTGAGTAGCTAGGAAGCCTTAAGAAGCCTTGAGATGACTTAGGGATGCTTGGATCTTAAAGGAAAAACAAGAAAATCATGTTAAAATTCTTGAAGTCACTATTCATTGTCTTCTTCATTGATTTCTTGAAGAAGATTTTGAATGATTTGGAGGCTTAAACTCATAGAATAGCCATAACTATGCATAAGGAATACTAGGGAATTATCTTACCAATTTAGGAAGCCTTGAACTTGGATTTTGAAAATTCTTTTCTTTGAAATAGTAAAAAGCCGAGAGTAAAGCTTGGAGAAGATGAAATGTTTTGTGTTTTTGTTTTAATTTGTTTTGGTTGGTTGCTTATTTGATTAGTTTTAGGTTAATTACCAAATTAACCTTGGTTTTGTGTGGTTAATATTCCACCACATTTCCTTCCTTCTTATGTCATGCTTGCATCACTTTGTGATGTCATGATCCCTCCTTTGTCCTCTTTCTATTGGTTGGATAACATCATCCCCACTAATCTCTTTGATTAGCTTCTAATTGTTTGCCTAGTGACCGCTGATCTGTTATACGGTTCGCTTAACTTTCATTTTCGTTTATCGTTTGAGAGATCATACCCGGGATCTTATTACTTAGGTTCCCTTAACCTTTCTCAATATATTATATTCCTTTTATGACCCTCTCTTATAATCCTTTAATTTAAATCCTTTTTATCCTGTTATCTTATACTCAATTCTTTCCGTATCTAGTGGATTTCCGGGAAAAATCAAAGTGTTCGGAATTGGATTCTGACGATCTTTACATACACTTATATACCACATAGAGTACTAATAATATCCCAGAAGATCAATAACAGAACCCCTACATAGTGTGGCATGAAAAGTTTTCTCATTCAGCATAATCTGCAAAATCACTATTCATAAGGGTTTCAAAAATTTCCAAAAATTGGGGTTATTACATCAACGGATGATGCATTTTGTCTTTCAACGGATGCTGCATTACTTCTATCAACGGATGCTGAATTATGACTTTCAACTGATGCAGCATTTTGTGCATTATCCAAAAGCAGATTTTGAATTCTTTTCGAGGTGCCTTCTCCATCATTCTCATCTTCACTATCATCACAATATATCTCAATGTTGTCAAATTTGAGTCCTTCATGATGTCCCTCATCTGTTAGTCCATCAATCTTTTTATCATCAAACACAACATGCACAGATTCCATAACAATGCTGGTTCTTAGATTGTAGACCCTATATGATTTTCCAGCAGAATAGCCAACAAATATTCCTTCATCAGCCTTTGCATCAAACTTTCCTTTGGGATCAGGTTGATTCCTTAGAATGTAGCATTTGCAACCAAAGACATGAAGAAAGTTTAAAGTTGGTTTTCTTCTCTTGAACAATTGATAGGGAGTCATGCCTTTTGCCTGATTTATTAGAGAAATATTCTGAGTGTAACATGCACAGTTAACAGCCTCAACCCAAAAATATGTTGGGAGTTTTGACTCTTCAAGCATTGTTCTTGCAGCTTCAATTAGTGATCTGTTCTTCCTTTCCACCACACCATTTTGTTGTGGAGTCCTTGGAGCTGAGAACTCATGCATGATCCCATTTTCTTCACAGAACAACCTCATGGTAGAATTCTTGAACTCGGTTCCATTGTCACTCCTGATATTCCTTACTTTGAAATTTGGATGATTGTTGACTTGCTTGATGTGATTGATAATGATTTTACTAGCTTCATCCTTTGATCCAAGAAAGTAGGTCCATGAAAACTTAGAGAAGTCATCTACAATCACCAGGCAATATCTTTTCCTAGAAATTGACAATACATTGACTGGTCCAAAAAGATCCATGTGTAGTAGTTGTAATGGTTCATCAATTGCTGATTCAAGTTTCTTACTGAATGATGCTCTCTTTTCCTTTCCTTTCTGACAAGCATCACACAGTCCATCCCTTGAGAATTCCACTAGAGGCATTCCTCTAACTAAGTCCTTTCTGACTAGATCATTCATTGTCTTGAAATTCAAATGGGACGACTTCTTGTGCTATAGCCAACTTTCATCTGGACTTGCTTTGCTGAAAAGACAAGTAATTGATTCTGCATCTGTAGAGTTGAAGTCATCCAAGTACACATTCCCTTTTATAACTCCAGTTAGAACCACTTTGTTGTCCTTCTTACTTGTGACAACACATGCTTCAGAATTGAAGGAAACAGTATTCCCTCTGTCACATAGTTGACCGATGCTCAATAGATTGTGTTTGAGACCATCAACTAATGAAACTTCATCAATGATGACATTTTCTTTTGAAATCAAGCCATATCCAATAGTGAACCCTTTGCTGTCATCTCCAAAGGTTATGCTAGGGCCAGCTCTCTCCTTGAACTCTGTGAGCAGGGTGAAATCTCCTGTCATGTGCCTTGAACAACCACTGTCCAAGTACCATAGATTCTTTCTTTTTCCCTGTACACAACAAAATCAAATCAAGTTGATTTTGGTACCCAAGTTTCCTTGGGTCCAACCTTGTTAGTCTTTTTCCTAGACTTCATACCTCCTGCATCTTTTGACTTAGGTAACTTTGGGTCAACCTTGGTCTCAGATGTAGTTGGTTGAAGTGTAGAGTTAGTCACAGAATTATTTAGCACATTTGGTTGAATTTGATAAGGCACAGATTGTGCAAACATATTATTCCACATAGGCATATTGTATGGCATTTGAGGCATACTAAATGCAGCAAAATAAGGATTATTAACATATGGCATGTTTCCAAAATGTGCATGAGGATTCTGTTGAGACATAACAGGCATAGCATGCATAGGTGACATAGACATGTTAGACATGGAAGGAGTTAAAGGCATGGGAGCATTCTTAACAGACTTGCAGTTAGCAGATAGATGATTAACACTTTTACAATGCACACAACTTTTCTAGGAGCATACTTATCAGGTGTGTAATTGTTGTGTTTGTTAATCCCTACCTTTCCATTTCTGTTAGATTTCCTTTTAGTTTCTTTTTTATCCTAAACCATCTTAAGCCTATTTTTCAACTGATCTAAAGTCATGTGTCCTATATTCACCTTACTGGCATCTTTGGATGTGCTAGCTTCTTCTTTGACAAAGTTCTTGGAAGTTGAACCAAACTTCTTATTGAGATTTTTCAAATTGTTCCTTTTAGAATCACTTGCCTGTTTTGATTGATGAGCCTTCAATGGATGCTCTTTTTCTTCCTTCAACGGATAACTTTCATCATCCATTGATTCCACATCCGTTGACAATCCATCAATTAATTCTACTTCCTTTTTATTTTTCTTCAAGGCATTCTGACAGAGTGATTCAATTCCCTGAACCTTGACAATCTGAGCACTAACATCCCTAGATGTTTTCCAGGCCTTGATTACATCTTGTTCACGTTCTAATTGTTTAGAAAGAATTTCTACTTTCTTAACAGATTCTTCTAGTTCACTCTCAACAGATAAGCATTTGATTTTAATCTTTTCAAGCTCAATTACCTTACCCTCTAACACATCATTCCTATCACTTAAGAACAAATTATTCTCTTTAATTCTTGTGTTTTCTTTAGCTAGTAATTTAAGGGAAACACGTAGATGATATAATTCATTGGACATATCATTTATGGCTTCATTGCATTCAATCTTAGAAAGCTGAGAGAGGTCAGTAGTAATTACCTGGTTGTTTGATGAACTAGTTTCATTTTTATCAGAATTAGCCATCAGGGCTAGGTTGACATATTCCATATCATCATCTTCATTGGCTCCATCCGCTGCCCAGTCATCCTGAGTCAGAAAAGCTCTTTCCTTTTATTTGAGAAAATCAAAATATTTCTTTTTGTAATCCACTAGCTCAAATTTCTTCTTATCAGAGGTTGGCTTTCTGCATTCATTTGCAAAGTGTCCACTTATGCCACATTTATAACATTTGAACTTAGATTTGTCCACCATGTTCTTGTTTGACTTAGTGAATTTAACATTTTTCTTGAATTTCATCTTTGCAAACCTCCTGGACAGAAAAGCCAGATGTTCATCAACATCATCAGAGTCATCTTGACTGGAACTATCTTCAACCTCAGCTACTTGCTCCTTTCCCTTGTTAATTCTGATTTGCTTATGCCAATTTTGAGACTTGGCATTGTCTTTTCTTCATTCCTGGCTTCAGTCTTCTCATTGTCAGCTACAAGTGCAACTGATCCACCTTTTCTCTTTCCCTTTTCCAACAACTCATCTTGCTCCATCTCAAGTTCATAGGTCTTCAAAATTCCATATAGTCTTTCAAGTGTGAAGTCCTTATAATCTTGAGAATTCCTTAGTGAAACAGTCATAGGCTTCCATTCCTTTGGTAGAGACCTCAGAAATTTGAAGTTGGAATCCTTGACTAGGTACACTCTGCCATACAGCTTCAATCCATTCAATAGTTTCTGAAATCTATTGAAGGTATCATTTAGTGATTCTCCTTCTTCAAAATGAAAGTATTCATACTGTTGAATGAGAAGCTGCATTTTGTTTTCTCTAACTTGTTCAGTACCTTCACAGATGAGTTGCATAGTATCCCAAATTTCCTTAGCAGTTTGGTTGTTAATGAAATTATCAAACATATCTTGATCTACACCATTAAATAGATTGTTCATGGCTTTCTTGTCCTTGTGAACTTCTTCAATATCTTCATCAGTCCATTGTGCTTTTGGCTTGGGAATAGACTATCCAATAGCAACTGTGGCAGTTGCAGCTGTGGCTACCTTGTGAGGGATGTGAGGACCATTTTCAATGCAGTTGATGTAGCTTTCATCTTGAGAGAGAAGATGTAGATGCATCTTCACTTTCCAGTGATGATAATTATCTCTTTCCAGGATTGGAATCTTTACACCAATATCTTTCTTACTCATGATGTTAGTAGAATAGATCTTTAAACTTTTTGTAAGTTAAGAGCGACCTCTGATACCAATTGTTATTCCCAAGGAACTAACAATGAGATTTACAGAAGGGGGGTTGAATGTAAATCTCAAAAAAAATTCAAGTTTTGAGCATTTTCAAAGGCTAAGTGTTTTGATGAACAGTTGTGTGTGAATTGCTTTGGGCAGGTGCAGACAGATATATATTCAAAACACAAATATAAAGAACACAAAGGCTTTAAAAACTTTTCTGGTGGATTTGTTGTTCCACCAGAGATGTGTATTTCAGAAAATCTGTGATTCAAAAGAATTGATCACAGTTGCATCCTAGTACAAACTAGATGATTTTCTCTCTATGTTTTTCTAAACAGCTCTGGAAAATTCACCACCTAATTACTAGCTGCAACTTGGTTTATATATCACCAACTTTATAAGTGAAGACAAAAGTACAAATACAATTAAAAAGATTCTTCACTTGTTTCTTCTTCATTTCTCTATCCAATGCAATCTAGGATAATCTTTGAATACTTCCTTGTTTGCACCAGAATGGAAATGCTGCATTTTCTTGATTCCTCCAAGAGGCTACCACATTCCAATTGTCTCTGTCAACCCATGTGCCTCTCTGTCAGCTTATGAATTGTCACTGTCAACTGCTATTGAACTGAGCATCTGTTGAAGCTTTCATCTGTTGATGGCTTTATCCGTTGATGCATTAGCAGTTGAAGCTTTATCTGTTGATGCACTCATCCGTTGATGGATGTTATCCGTTGAAGTTTTAGAGACATCCGTTGAAGCTTTGTTTCTCATCCGTTGAAGGCCTTTAATTCATCAGTTGATACTACTTCACTTATACAAAATTACAAGGCATGGAATATTTACAATTAGCCCTCCTATTTGCATATCCACTAGTAGTCAACATGACTTATAATTTCCCACAATCATCTAAGAATTATAACTTAAATACAGAAACTGAAATGTGCTACAATACTAAAATTATTTCTATGTAAAGCTACTCCATCAACGGATAGCCAGAATGGTCTTATCCATTGAGGCTACAAACACTAGATTTCTACTTAAGTGTTTTGTTTAACTTATCATCAAACTAATACACATATTCCTAACACTTACCACTATTGATTTAAACGTGAATCAATACAAGGAAACTGTTGAAAAGATGAGCACAGAAATGTTTCACATTCACACAAGCATGGTTGCTGCTAATGAAGAAGTTAGCAGATTAACAAAGATAAATAAGAAGCTCGAGAGTGAGAAGCAAGAAATTGAATTGTTGCTAGTTGAGCTTGAAGCTTTAAAACAAGAAAATGATTATCTCAAGAACAAGCTCAAGTGTGCAAATGAAATTGAAGTATTGTTAAGGGAGAAGCTAGAAAAGAATGAAGTAAAGATGAAATCTTTCAGAAATGCATCTGAACTGGTCGGATAGTATCATGAAAAGAATAAGCCATGTGCAAAATTTGCTATTGGCCTTGACTATGATGACATGAGTGACAAAAAGAAAATTGTAGGTGACAAAGGGAAAACAAAGAAGACTGAGAATGCTCCAACCTTTTTTAAAGAGGTTAATGCACCTATATTCAAAGCATGTGTAGTCAACTTCAGTGAAGAAGAATTGATTATCAAGCAAGAAATTGTTGATAAAGATAAAGAGAAGAAAACTGAAGAATCAGTTCAGTCTTCCAATACTGAAGAGAAGCTCATGAGCAAACAATCCCAAGACTCCTGTTCAAGAAACCAAAACTGAAGATGCAAGAAAGAGAAGGAAAAATAGAAATAGAAAAATAGGGATAAACAAAAGCAATAATTTTGCTTATATTGCAAATGCTCCTAGAAAGAAGTGTAAAAAATATGGTTCTTCAAATCATCTAACTCACCTTTGTAAAAAGGTTGTTAGCAAGCCAGTAAGGAACTTGTAAATATAATGAAGGAAATTCAAATGATCCATATTCATTATGTGACAAGTTTGATTGCATCCCTTGCAACATGAAGGTAATGAAGAGTTGCCATAAACTGTGAGTAGACCTTAAAGAATCAAGAAATGAGTCCACATCAGAAGGAAAACATGCACAACAATCACTGAATTCTGTTTCTTCTAAAAATACTCATTCTACTTCTACTGAACAAGTTACCAAGAAGAAACTACCTAACACTGCTTGGGTTTCCAAACACACTTAAGACTCATTGTGTGCAGGGCAAGTGAAGAAAGTCATCTGGATCATAGACAGTGGATGTTCCAGGCATATGACTGGTGGTAAAGCCCTACTATCACAGTTTGAGGAGAAAGATGGCCAATTGGTGACCTTTGGAGACAACAACAAATGATTTAAAATGGGATATGGCAAGATTGTTCTGAAAATGTTGTCTTTAAATGATGTAGCACTGGTAGCTGATCTTGAAGTGAGTCTTTTCGGAATTAGCATATTGTAGACAATGGTCTCAAGTCTTATTCAACAAGAAAATGCACTGTTATCAACAAGAAAACTGGTGAAGTTTCTCTGAAAGGAGCAAGATAAGGAAGCTTGTTTGTTGAAGATTTTGACTCAACAAATAAGGATAGTATTTGTTGCTTCTATATCAAGGTATCAGGAGAAATAAACAAGCTCTTGCTTAAAAATCTATTTCACTTGATTTTCAAGAAAATTAACACCTTGCCAAAAAGGAGTTGGTAAGAGACATGCCTAAGATGGAGCTTGCTCAAGTTGAAATTTGTGAAGTCTGTCAGACTTAGGAAATGAAGAAACTACTCAACTGGAGATTCATGGAAATGGAAGCTCATCTCATGCACCTGAGTTTGAGTGCACAACCTCAAGGGGAGAAAGAGGGTCTTCAGATACTAGAAGGAAGCTCAACTTGGGATTATGGTATCCTAAGGGAATCAATTTTGGAGTTGTTGGTCTCACAGGTACATATTTTGCTAGATGGAGGGCTGACAAAGAGAGTTCTAGTGGAAGGTGTCAATTTTGTCTTTCAAAGACATGTATCCTGATATGGCATTAAGCTCATTTTTGTACCAACAAAAAACCAATTAGCTGATATTTTTACTAAACCTTTGGATGAAGCAACTTTCACTAGACTTGTAGGTGAAATTGGAATGCTTAATTCTTTATCATAAGGCAAGAACTCAGCTAATGTTTTGGTGCAGATTAATCTCCGGTAAATCAAAATTAATTTGATTAAATTGGAAATTAACTGAAATATCAATTATAAATATTTCAGAAATCTCTGCATATTTGTTTTTCAAATTCAATTAACTTGGAATTTTTCAAATTTTAAGTAAACTGCTCTGTTGTTAAATAACATTCTTAATATGTAAAATTAACACAAGGCAGAATTACAGTAACCAAAAGTAGTTAGAAAACTAAGTTCTCGATAAGTATAAATTGACTTCTGGACAAGTCATTTTAGGACTTCTCGAGTGAGTCCTCGATAAGTCAATTTACTGACTTCTCGAGTGACTTCTCGAGTGACTTCTCGATAGGTTTAAAATGACTTATCGATAAGTCCTTGTAGAGTTCTCTAGTAGTGTTCATTCACGGAGTTCTCTACAAGTACAATTATTTTCTTATCAATAACTCAGAACTGAGATAATTTAAGTTGATAAATTTGTTATGGATAAAAAACTAAGGTTATTATTTGCTGTATTTATTACTAAGATTCGGGAGCTCAAGGCCTTTAATGGCTGCTCTCGTGTTTCGTGACTCGATCTGCCTTTACGAGATGCCTACGTATCTCTGTGAATTAGAGAATCAAGCCAAAAAACGTAGTTCTGATTTGTGGGGTGAGGCCCCTTATATAGATGTGGGAGTCCTTGAATTGGACTTGGTATAGGAGACTTGGTGGACAAGCCTCTGAATTAGGATAGACTTAGGAGTCCTAGGAAGTAGGAAGCTGATTCCTTATCCTTTTAGGTCCCCTTGAGGCTAATCTATAAGGATTTATATCCTTATCGGGACTCTTCTCAATAGCTGATTTTTCCCTTATTAATTAATTACGAAATTAATTAATAATTAGGGCTTTTGGGCCTTTTTTATTCTATCAGGCCTGATCTGGTCCATCAGGCTTAACCTTTCTGGTCTGAGTATCATATATCTTTTTATTGGGCCTAGCAGCCCACAGCTTGTACAATTAATGCAGTATTTAATTATACAATCATAATTTATTTATCCCTATCATTTGCCCCCCAACTTTTGGGAAACATTGATTAGGTTTCGCAGAAGTTAAGTCTGTTTATTCCCTTACAGGGTTTCATTTTTGCATAAAGTGTGGAGCGACCCACACATTTACAATGAATCTTCCTTTTATTCAGGAATTATCTTAATTCCAGGAATGTTTCCCTTATTTCCGGGATTTTCCCTAATTTTCTGGGATTTTTCCTTTAATTTCTGGATTTTTCCCTAATTTTCTGGGATTTATCCTTAATTTTATGGATTTTTCCCTAATTTCCCGGGACTTATCCTTAATTTTCTGGATTTTTCCCTAATTTCCCGGGACTTATCCTTAATTTTCTGGATTTTTCCCTAATTTCCCGGGACTTATCCTTAATTTTCTGGATTTTTCCCTAATTTCCCGGGACTTATCCTTAATTTTATGGATTAAAATCGATCAGAATGCATTCAAAATCGATCAGGATGCAGACAAAATCGATCAGGATGCAGCCAAAATCGATCAGGATGCAGCCAAAATTGATCAGGATCCTGATCGAATTAGCTCAGGATCTTACACTCTGGTCGACAGGATTCCTGATCGATTTCGATCAGGATTCTGACCGAATTGGCCTTCAAAGTGACACCCTAGTCGATTGTTACACGGGCTTAATCGACCAGGATTCCTGATCGATTTCGATCAGGACTCTGATCGAATTAAATGGCTCTCGACCATTCTGATCCAATGGAATATCGATCAGGACTCTCTTCTCTGTCGATCAGGACTCTGATCGATCTTAGGGGATTTCTTCCCTCCTGTTCGAATAAGATATCGATCAGGACTCTCTTCTGTGTCGATCAGGACTCTGATCGATCTTAGGGGATTTCTTCCCTCCTGTTCGAATAAGATATCGATCAGGACTCTCTTCTGTGTCGATCAGGACTCTGATCGATCTTAGGGGATTTCTTCCCTCCTGTTCGAATAAGATATTGATCAGGATCCTCTTTTGTGTCGATCAGGACTCTGATCGATCTTATGGGATTTCTTCCCTCCTGTTCGAATAAGATATTGATCAGGATCCTCTTTTGCATCGATCAGGACTCTGATCGAACCATATTAAGGTTCTGGTCGATTTTTGACTTTTTAAATTCCACAGGAGCTTCTAGATTGTTCCTGATACTTCTTGTAGACGGGCCTCTAGGTTGGGCCTGGCTAAATGGGCCTAAAAACGCCTCGTATTCCGAGCTTTTCGCCTATATAAGTGTAGTGTGGAGTGAGAACCCTCACTTCACTTCCCACTTCTCATTTTCTCTCACAATTTTCTCTAGAGTTCTCCCTTTGAGAAGGCGATTTCCGGCTACCAAAGCCACCGCAGCTCCACCATTTTCAAGTATTTCTGGGTTTCAAGCCTTCAACCGAAGCATATCAATGGCGGACCGTGACCTGGCTCATTTGCAGAAGATGAATGTCTCTAAAAGAGGTACAAACATTCAAATTCAATCTCCATATACTTCCCTCATTGATATGATTAACTCGAGAGGTGATGAATATCCTTCTCTATCTGAGTTAGATTCGTATAATCATGGTAACACTTTTCATGAGTTAGATGGTAGGATAGAGTCTATGAACACCCTGTACAGACTTCCACCCCACCTTAGGATCACTCCAGCCGCCCCTGGGGATAGGACTTGTAATTGGGAGGGGGATACCCTGTTCATTTATCGAGGAGCCCTGACCGCAGGTCTTAGGTTCCCATTCCATAAATTTATTCCTTGTTTACTAGCCGATGTACGAATCAACCCTTGTCAACTCCCTCCTAACGCCTGGAGGAACATTATCTGTTTTATGGTCCTTTGTCTCAGGAATAGCTTCCCTCTTTCCGTAGCTGTCTTTAGGAAAGTTTTCCAATTCTATAATAGTTCCATGAGTCAGCCGGGCTGGGTTTTAATTCGCCAACGGCCCAAAATTCCCCATATCTTTAATAGTAACTCTATAGTCGAGAAAAACCCTAAATGGAGGGATGAGTTTGTCAGGCTGACCTGGGCTGGGGGTGATTGGGCCACACTCTTCCGTAGGCCATTTTGCAAAGTATCAGATGGTAGTCCTGGTAGCATCAGATTAACTGATGAGGAGGAGGTGGCCTACCAAGCCTTAATTTCAGATGATGGGAAAACAGACACCTGGACCCTTTTAGAGGAGTTTTCCTTGAAGAAAGTCGGTCTCTCCCAGGCCAGTGATAAGGGTAAATTTATACCTGCGTAATTATTTTTCCTTCTCTTTAATCGCACTTTTTCTTTTTTCTGGATTTTAATATTCCTTCTACTTTTCCTTTCAGCTTGTGAGGCTATTAATAATGTCAATAGGCCCAAGGAGGGGGAATCTGGCCGCCAGAAGAGGGCCAAGTTAAATAGGGACCCCAGGAGCAAACCTGACGGTCCTTCTTTCCTTAAGCCCCACGTCCCGGTGGTTGAGCTGGGGGACGATGTGGATCCTCCACTTAAGGCACATTCCTTCAGGCCTAACTGGGGCTTCAGGAGGAGCGATACGGTGGTTGGATCCACCAAACATGCCAAGGATTGGTCGTACCATTCCATCACTCCCCACGATTTCACTGACATTGTTACGGGGAGTGATATCGAGACTATTGAGCTTCTGGGTTCTCAAGCCCAAGCTGCGGTAATTTTCTTTTTTCTTCTCTTCCTTTTGTGAATTTCAACTTTTCTTGTATCCCAATGAATTTGTGCTAACTCATACATATTTCTTTGCAGAGTAATACCTATTTCCAGGTGGCCCTACATCAGGCTAGATCCTGGAAGGGTAACTCTGATGATTTTGAGAAGGAGATGAAGAAGTGGGAGGAGAGAGCCAAGGTCCTATAGAAGAAGCTGGACACGAAGAAAGAGGAGCTGGCTAAGGCTCATTCCGAGCAGGTGAAACTTAGGAGCGATAAGGATAAGCTCATTGATGACTACATGGATTCTGACAAGTTTAAGAATCTCATGGAGATTCATGATGATGGTCTTTATTCCCTACAGTTTACTTAGGGATGGGATGCGGCCGTAAAGGCGGTCTCTGAGAAGCACCCGGGCTTAGTCGACCCTAAGGACTTTATAAGTCCCGAGCAGGCTGAGTCGGAGGACAGCATAGACGCCCTCTTCAACTCCCCTCAGCCAGATGATCGCATCTTGGATCCTAACACTGCTTCTCCTCCCGCTTCTCCTGCGAAGGACGCTGAAGACGCTGATAAGGAGAAAGAGAATAAAGGCTCCCGCATGGAGGAGTAGTTTTTCTATTCTGTAATTTTATCCTTAACTTATGTCTGGACTTTTGTTTGTATTAAAACTTATTACCCTCCGGGGCTATTTTATATGCTACTTTCCTTATTTGCATTCTCTCCTTCATTTTTCCGATACTTTAATATTCAAACTTGGCTTAATGGGCCACACAAGTATTATCACAACTCAAACATCCATAGGTTGAAATAATTTCGAACTCTTCAATTTCAAGTCTGGTTTTCCAAAACCTTACATAATATGGGTTCGACCCTGATCTATAATAGCTAAAAAATAAAAATCCTATGCAAACAAAGCTTCAAGGTGCTTTTAAACCTACTTGTCATAATGACAAGTGAGAATCGTACTTCGACCATCTTACACGTAGTAAACCTTCAGGTTTTGTGCGTGCCAGGTTCTCGGGACTTCAAAACCATCCATAGTCTCCAGCTTGTAGGTTCCTCTACCCTAAACGCTCTTGACCTCATACGGCCCTTCCCAATTTGGGGCAAGCTTTCCTTTCTGTCCGACACCAGAAGCCTCTATTTTTCTCAAGACTAGGTCACCTTGTTTGAAAAACCTCTCTTTAACCCTTAGGTTGTAGTAGAATGAAGCCTTTTTCTGATATTCTACTATCTTTGCATGTGCTTTATCTCGCACTTCATCGATCAGATCCAGGGCTAACCTCTGCCCTTCCTCATTTTCTTCTGTGTTGAAAGCCTGAATCCTTGGAGAGGAATGTGATATCTCCACGGGAACTACTGCTTCCGCCCCATATGCCAACATGAAAGGAGTTGCTCCTGTCGTGACTCTACAGGTAGTCCTATAGGCCCATAATATGGGAAGTATCTCATCCACCCAATTATTTATTGACTTCTCGATCCTCTTCTTTAGTCCATCCAGGATTATCCGATTTGCTACCTCTGCTTGCCCATTGGCTTGCGGGTGAGCCACAGAGGTGAATCGTAATTCAATTTCATTTTCTTCACAATACTTCTTGAATTCCTCATTGTTGAATTGTGCTCCATTGTCAGTGACGAGGATACGGGGAATTCTATATCGGCACATAATGTTTTCCCACAGGAATTGTGCAACCTGCTTAGTTGTGATTTTGGCCAAGGGTTTGGCTTCGATCCACTTGGTGAAATAATCAATGGCTACAATCAGAAATTTCCTTTGTGCCGTGGCCATAGGAAAAGGCCCTAGAATATCCATCCCCCACATGGCAAAGGGAATAGGCGAGTTGATAGAGGTCAGCATCTCGGGGGGTTGTCTAACGACTGGTGCATGCTTCTGACAGCGATCACACTTCTTCACATATTCTTTGGCATCAGCCATCATTTCTGGCCAATAGAAGCCTAAACGGGTTATCTTATGAGCCAAGGCCCTGCCCCCCAAGTGCTGCCCACAAATACCTTCATGTACTTCCTCAAGAGCCAAGCGTGCCTCGTCGGGCCTGAGACACCTCAAGTAAGGAACCACGAAAGATCTCTTATACAGAATTCCATCTATCAAGGAGTACCTTAGTGCTCGAATAGTTAACTTCCGTGCCTCAGTTACATCACTTGGCAACCAACCGGTCTGAATGTGAGCCTTGATGGGATCAATCCATGACGTCCCCAAGCCTATGGGAGCCACAAGCTTAACATCTATGCTTCGTGTCTTCAAAACACGGAAGTACACACTTCCTGAACTTTCTTCAATCTCAGATGAAGCAAACTTTGATAGCGCATCTGCTTTAGCATTTTCTTCCCTTGGAATGTGTTCAACATGGCATTCATTAAATTGGGTCATCACAGCCCTTACTAGGCGAACATACTTAGCCATCGTATCATCCCTTGCCTCAAATTCTCCCTTTACCTGGGATATGATCAGCTTCGAGTCTCCACAGACCTTTAAGTTTTTGACTCTAAGTGTCCCAGCTAGACCAAGGCCAGCAATCAGGGCTTCATACTCTGCCTCATTGTTTGTGGTTGGGAAGTCTAGCTTCATAGCATACTCAATTAAGAATCCATCAGGGCTTTGCAAAATCAACCCTGCTCCACTGGAATTTGTTTTTGATGCTCCATCAAAATAGAGAACCCAATATTCTTTCTCCTTGTCCCCATTGTCGACTCCCTTATCTTGAGGTATGGTATCTTCCTGCCCCCCGACTTCTTGGTTGGGTATGGTACATTCCACCACGAAGTCAGCTAGTGCCTGGGCTTTTATGGCCGTACGTGGCTTATACTTGAGGTCGAACTCTCCCAACTCTATTGCCCACTTAATCAGTCTCCCACTTGCCTTGGGACTGTGAATGATGTTTCTCAGTGGCTGATTTGTTAGCACTTCAATCTGGTGAGCTTGAAAATAAGGATGCAGCTTTCTTGAAGCCATTACCAAGGCTAAAGCGAATTTCTCAATAGTTGAATAATTCAACTCAGCACCATGCAAGATTTTGCTGACATAGTATACGGGTTTCTGGACTTTCAGTTCCTCCTTAACCAACACCGCGCTCAAGGCGCTCTCTGAAACAGCCAAGTACAAGAATAAAACTTCACTCAGAACTGGCTTGGCCAACAACGGGGCCTGGCCCATATATTTCTTTAACTCTTCAAATGCCTTCTGATTTTCCTCACTCCATACGAAGTCTTTAATGTTCTTTAGTGACTTGAAGAATGACAAGCACTTGTCTCCTGACTTGGAGATGAATCGTCCTAGCGCAACAACCCTTCCTGTGAGCTTCTGAACATCCTTGATAGTTTTTGGTGGTTCCATGTCCAGGATCGCCTTTATTTTATCGGGGTTAGCCTCAATTCCTCTTTTTGAGACCATCAATCCCAAGAATTTTCCAGATCCTACTCGAAAGCACACTTCGTAGGATTCAACATCATCTTGTGGTACCTCAGGACCTCAAAAGCTTCCCTTAAATGGGCTATATGATCAGTCTTTACTAGACTCTTGACTAAGATGTCGTCAACATAGACTTCCATAGTCTTACCAATAAGATCCTTAAAAATTCTATTCACCAACCTTTGATAGGTGGCTCATGCGTTCTTGAGACCAAATGCCATAACAAGATAACAATAAACACCAAAGTCAGTGATAAATGATACCTTTGGAATGTCATCCTTATGCATTTTGATCTGGTTATATCCGCTAAATCCATCCATGAAACTCAGCATCTCATGTCCAGCAGTGGCATCAATCAAAGTATCAATTCTAGGCAGCGGGAAACAGTCTTTGGGGCATGCATCATTCAGATCAGTGAAGTCTATACACATCCTCCACTTTCCATTAGCCTTCTTCACTATTACAGGGTTTGCTAACCACTCCGGAAATTGAATCTCCTCAATGAAACCAGCCTCTAAGATCTTTTCTACTTCCTGTTTTATAGCCTCTTGTCTTTCCGGGGCAAAATTTCTTTTCTTTTGTTTCACTGTCTTCCGGCTTGGATCCACATTTAGCTTGTGAGTAATTAACTCCGGGTCTATGCCTGGCATATCACCTGCTGACCATGCAAACACATCACTATTTTCTTGCAAAAATTTCACTAACTTCCCTCTAAGGGGCTCCTCTAATGTGGCTCCAATGAAAGTCATCCTCTCAGGATTCTTGGGGTCTAAAGGAACCGAAACCAATTCTTCTACTGGCCTTCCTCTATTCTCATCATTTTCTCGAACATCCATATCTTCAATAGGAAGAACCTGCCCCCCGACTCCATCTGCCCTCAAAGAGGCCACATAACAGCTTCTAGCCATTTTTTGATCTCCTCTCTCTTCTCCAATCCCGTTTCGGGTGGGAAACTTCATGACTGAATGGTAGGAAGAGGGGACTGCCTTGAAGGCATGTATCCCTATTCTCCCCATGATAGCATTATAAGTTGAACTAGCCTTTACCACCATGAAATCCAGCATCTGCGTTGCTTGCCTTGGTTCCGTACCTATGGTGGTTGGCAATTTGATTATCCCTTCCACAGGACATTCTACTCCAGCAAATCCATATATCGGCATGTCGGTTGGTGTCAACTGGGAGTCGTTATATCCCATTCTTAGAAAGGTGTCGTGGAGCAAGATATCCACAGAAGCACCATTATCCACAAGGACCCTCTTAACCGGGCTATTTCCTATTATTGGTGTTATGACCAGCGGGTCGTCATGGGGAAACTTCACACCCTCTAGGTCGGAATCATCAAAAGCCAATTTTACTTCTGTCCTGGCCCTCTTCGGGGCTTCTCCAACAATATGCATAACCTCCCTAGTATATGCCTTTCTGGAATTTTTGGACAATCCAGCAGCAGTTAGACCTCCAAAGATCGTGTTTATCACTGGCCCTCGAGGGCGTCGCGGTCCTCCAAAAATTGCATTTATAACCGGCCCTCTGGGTTGGGGATTCCGCCCCTGATCATCTTGGTCCCTCCTACGATCTTCAAAGTTCTTCCTTCCATTATTATTTCTGTCCCCTCCATCTCCAGTATACTTGTTCAACCTTCCTTTTCGAATCAAAAACTCAATTTCATCTTTCAATTGCCTACACTCATCGGTGTCATGGCCAACATCCTTGTGAAACCTGCAATACTTGCTCTTATCTAGCTTGGCGGGATCAGCCTTCAAGGGCTTAGGCCAGCGAATATCTCTATCTTTCTCAAACTCCATCAAAATCTGACTTCTAGGAGCACTTAGCTTAGCGTATTCAGTGAACTTTTACCCAGGTCCTCCCTTCTTGGGGGTTGAATCAGGGTTTTGTTCGGTTCTAGGATATTTGTCCTTAGCGATATACTCCAGATCAGTTTTTCGCTTCTTGCCTCCAGTGGGCTCATTACTTACTACGGTCTTCCTCATGCTTTCTTCAACCTTGATATACTTCCCTGCCCTCTCTTGGAGTTGCAACATGTTTTCATGGGGACGTTTGGCCAAGGACATCTTGAAAAACTCATCCCTGGTTCCTTGTTGCAGTGCTATCATGGCTACCTTATCATCAAGGTCTGGGACTTTTAAAGCCTCCTTTGTAAAATGATTCAGGTAATCTCTCAAGGATTCCTTAGCTCCCTGCACAAGACTCATAAGAGATGCTGAACTTTTTTCATGGACTCTTCCACTGATGAATTGCTTAATAAAAGCCTGGCTTAATTCTCTGAATGATCCAATAGAATTTGGGGGTAGGCGACTGTACCATCTTTGAGCCATACCCGACAGGGTTTGAGGGAAGGCCCGACACTTTATAGCATCATTCACGGGTTGCAGCAGCAGTGCATTAGAGAATGTCCTAACATGATTAGCGGGGTCTCCCGTGCCATCATAGGCTTTGATAGTGGGCATCTTGAATTTCCTTGAGATATGGGCATTCATTATCTCTTCTATGAAGGGTGGATTTGGATCATCAGGATCTCCAAGGGGAAGGAGATTGCTTGGATCAGTTCTTGGGACAGCAGCCCTTCTTCTTACTGGACCATCCAGGTCTATGACAGGAGGAGGATTTCTCCCCCTAGGAGGTATCTGGGGTCTGGTGGCCTGGTGAGCCTCCAAATCACGCCTCAGCCTTTGGATTTCAGCCTCATGAGCCCTGATCCTTTCCTGCACTTCTTGGGGATTCGCCCCTGGGGTGCTTTGGGGGCGTTGCCTTCCATCGGCCATTGGCTCTTTTCCAGGACGCCTCCTTCTTGGGGCCACTTCATCATCCGAAGATTCGGAGTCTCTCTCAGTGTAAGGACCAGAAAATTCCCGATCCTCAGGGATAGGACCCAGACCTCGTATATAGGGGGGCGACTGCCCTCGTGCTTCGCTTCGCCCAGCATATCCGCTTCCTCCATCCTCAGGGTGAAGGGGCATCCCATAAGGGGGGTTAGTAGTAACAATAGTTGAATATTCATACCCGATGGGTCGAGAATTCACAGGTATATGTACTTGCTGAACTCGAGGATTCGTACCTTGAATAGTCGGGGGAGTCGTTCCTTGTGGCTGAGATTGAGTTGCCCTTATCTGGGTCTCCGCTTGAGTAGATGCATAAGTTGAGTGGGGAGGAATCTCCACGGTTGACGAAATCAGCTGAGTTGTCCCTGATGGTGTTCCCTCCTCCAGAGTGCTGGTTGTTCTCCGTGTTCTCGCCATGGTTGTTGTTCCGTTTCCCACAGACGGCGCCAAATGTTATGGATAAAAAACTAAGGTTATTATTTGCTGTATTTATTACTAAGATTCGGGAGCTCAAGGCCTTTAATGGCTGCTCTCGTATTTCGTGACTCGATCTGCCTTTACGAGATGCCTACGTATCTCTGTGAATTAGAGAATCAAGCCAAAAAACGTAGTTCTGATTTGTGGGGTGAGGCCCCTTATATAGATGTGGGAGTCCTTGAATTGGACTTGGTATAGGAGACTTGGTGGACAAGCCTCTGAATTAGGATAGACTTAGGAGTCCTAGGAAGTAGGAAGCTGATTCCTTATCCTTTTAGGTCCCCTTGAGGCTAATCTATAAGGATTTATATCCTTATCGGGACTCTTCTCAATAGCTGATTTTTCCCTTATTAATTAATTACAAAATTAATTAATAATTAGGGCTTTTGGGCCTTTTTTATTCCATCAGGCCTGATCTGGTCCATCAGGCTTAACCTTTCTGGTCTGAGTATCATATATCTTTTTATTGGGCCTAGCAGCCCACAGCTTGTACAATTAATGCAGTATTTAATTATACAATCATAATTTATTTATCCCTATCAAAATTATTTTGGTAAAATACTTTTGGAAAATTTATTCTAATTCTATTTTGAATTTATTCAAATAAAAGTTAGAATTAGTTTAGTCCACTTTTAGGACAAACTCGGTATTTATTTGACATTTCGATAAGTCAAGTTTGAGTTCTCTATAAGAGTAATTTAAAATAACTTTTCGACATGTACTTCACTTCTCAAAATGACTTCTCGATAGACAATCCCCAATTGTCTATTTTGAGTTCTCGACAAGTCATCTTCTTTTTATAAATACCCAGACTTCTCGATACATACTCTTACTTACTGCTTTCGAGATCTAAAGTGACCTAGCTTTCAATTCAAAACTGTTTTCTCTCTCGTTTTTCATCCTTTCTCGAAAATTTTTCTTACCCATTCATTCTCATCAATCAACAATGGCCCAAAATGTTGCTAGGACATCTATCCCAGAGAAAAGAACAAACTATCTTGCTTTCACTGATGCAAACCAAGTTCCTGATAGTTTCAAGGGGTTTGTGAAGCTGCTGTCTAATCCTATCTGACAGGTGCTTTGACTGCAAATCCAGTACTGTATCTAGATGTGCTGCATAAATTCTGGACTACAGCTGTAGTGAGGACTGATGTTAACAACAATTCTCTTTCTCTAGTGGTGACATGCACAATTGGAGGCCAACGAATAGAATTTAATGACCAAGATGTGAATAGGGCTTTGGGGCTGCCAACTGAGAATCTGGTGGAGGTACCAACTCCTGATGAGCTGACTGAGTTCATGGACTTCATCAATTATGGTGGGAGAATCAACATGTCAAGCTTAAACATAACTAATCTAAGGAAGGAGTGGTCATTCATCTTTGAATCTGTAGTAAGGGCCTTTACTTGCAGAAAAATAGGATATGACAATATCTTAAGTGTTGTGCAAAAGCTGGTGTATTCAATTGCCCACAACAGACATCTAAATGTTGGTCTGCTGATCCTGGAAGAACTTGCAACCAGGCTGATTATGCCTCTAACAGCTAGAGGTAAGGAAATTTTCTTTCCTAGATTTATTATGTCCACTTTAAATAATAAAGTAGCTGAAATACACCTACTGAATGGTATAGATAGTACTAAAATAGGCAATTGTAAGCAAATGTCCAAAATAATATTTGGCTCACTTACTACAAAGAATAAGGTGAATGTAAGTCTAAAAATCACTCCATTTATGTTGGAGAGATTTAGGACTTATCCTTATCCTAAACCTGACATGAGATCTAATGCACAATCTAGTACAACTATGATTCATGAACATGTGGAAGTACAAACACAGGATTACCAACAGGGATCTTCCCAAGCTGCAACCATTCTTTCACAACCTTTAGAAGCTAGGAAACCAACTACCTCATCTTCTCAAAAATGCGAGGTCAGTAAAAGGAAGAGAAAGGGGATAAGCCTAACTGTGTTAACTGAGAGTGGTGAGGAGAGAGCTAAAAGAAAACCACCTCTGATCAAAAGATCTAAAAGAAGTAAATAAACTGTGTTGACCACTCTATCCTCCTCTACATCCTCCCAACAAGATGCAGTTGTAAAAACAACCAGGAATGAGTTTGCACAGCCTGCACAAGAAGCAATTCAAGTGTATGGTAGGAGAAATAAGGAAGGCACACATTGTGAGAGCACATCCCTTGAAGCTCCCTCATCTATTCAGGGGGAGTTGCCAACACTCACAACTGAGCAATAATCTCTTCTATCTAATATTTCTTCTATTCCAATTCCACTTGAATCTATTTCTCAAGTGCACCAAAAATCAAGTGACTTAGCTCAAGAAGCTTTGTTCACCACCCAGACACCTCATTTAGATGGTGAGAGGCTACATGCTGGGGTAGACCTTGATGACACCATCACAAACATAGGGGATTTATCAGTCTTTACTGAAGACCCCATGGATACCTCTAATGCACCTTCATGTGCAAAACAGTCTTCACATACTGAAAGGTTTGAGGGTAGTACTCCTGAGGGGGAGCTATCTAAATCCTCTCCAATATAATTGGAGGTTCCTTATGAAGGAACAACTCCCCTCACAATCCTAGCAGAAATTGCCTCTGCAGTTGAAGCTAGGAGTACACTTGCCCATGATCCTGTCATAGGGGAGGCAAGCATAGCACATTCAAGTGCCAGTGTGTTGCAAGACACACAAGGGTTTGAGGCTGGTGTACATGACATTAACCCAGTCAAATCCCCTCCAATTCAATTGGAGGTTCCCACTATAAGTGGAGGACAACACATTGTCAAAACCAAAGAGCAATCTGTGAGTCAAACTGTGATCACAGTCATAGGAGTTTCTGATTGTAATAACCCCAAAATTTTTGGACTTTTTGTAACCCTTATGAATAGTGATTTTGCTGATTATACTGAATAAGAAAACTTTTCATGCCACACTATGTAGGGGTTCTTTTATTGATATTCTGAGATCTTATTAGTACTCTATATGGTATATAAGTGTATGTAAAGATCGTCAAAATCCAAATTCGAACACTTTGATTTTTCCCAAAAATCCACCAGATACAGAAAGAATTGAGTATAAGGTAACATGATTAAAAGGATTTTAATTCAAGGATTATAAGAGAGGATCATAAAAGGAATATAAAATATTGAGAAAGGTTTAAGGGAACCTAAGTAATAAGATCCCGGGTATGATCCCTCAAACGATAAACGAGAACGAAAGTTAAGCGAACCGTATAACAGATAAGCGATCATTAGCCAAGTAATTAGGAGTTAATCAAAGAGGTTAGTGGATGATGATGTCATCAGACCAACAAGAAGAAGAAAAGTGTAAGAAGATGACATGAGAAAGATGACATAAGCATGATGACTTAAGCATGACAAATGGAGGGATTGATTGGTTGATTGTGAGCCATTCATTTCTTACCATGGTAAAAAGTTAATTAACAACAAAAGGATATCAACCAAGCCAAAACAAATCATAACACAAAAACACAATTGACTTTCATTTTGAAGAAAGAAGCTCTCAGCTTCTTCACTTCTTCAAGGAGAAGAAAATCAAAATCCAAGATCCAGGTATTGTTAAATTGTGAGGTAATTATCCAAGGTTCCTTGTACATAGATATAGCTATCCTATGAATCTAAGATTCCATTTCCTTCACAATCTCTTCCAATAATTCATGGAAGAAGAGGGTGAATAGTGTTTTCAAGATCTTGAAAATTTTGATCTTGTGTTTTCTTTAGATAAAGCTTTCGTAAGGATTTTCAAGGGTTGTTTCAAGCTCCTTAGTTACTTCTACTCACCAAGGAAGGTATAATCTCATACCCTAGCCCTACTTTTGAATATTTAGAGTTTTTATGTTTGGTATGGTTCATGAGAAGCATGATTCTTGTATACTTAGAGTGTGGTTGGATTTGTAATGAGTTTGAAGTTGTAAATCTTGATTATTGGTTAATGAACTTAAGTATAGCTTTTAGTTCATGTTTGAGGGTAGTATTGAAAGAGATATGTCCTAAGTCCAATCATGTATGAGGATTTAGGAATAACTTTTATGTAATCTGTTTTGATTTCATTGATATTAATAAAAGACTTGTTTTATTTTTATTACGGGCTCTATCTATTTAAATGTTTATATAAGATATACCACAGTTTAGAGTAAAGCTTTTTATGGATTGTGATGAGATCATAATAATGAGACCTAAAAGATGATAACTCTAAACTTAAATAGTTCCTGGTCGTAGGATTACTAACTGGTAATTAATAATCCGCAAAGATCGGTACATACTATGCTTGCTTTATTATGAAGGATGTCTGTTCTCATAGACATTTGTGTGGTGACACTATAGCTAGTATGTAGGTGCTTATTATAGAATAAGTTCACTGAACATGACTCACACAGCTGAACAACTGATGGAGTTCACTCAAGTGTCAGCAGTTGTTCACATAGTGATAGTTGTACAAGTATCCTTAGACTTGAGGTCATCATAGTCATCTTGTGTACACTGAACTATGCTTTGGTTTAGTTCTTAGTCTCAAGGGACAATTATAAGGGCTCTACTGGGTATAGGAATTTGTACACGAAGATAGTGTATGATCAATAAAGGATCTACCCCTTCCAGTGAAGGAAGAGAATGTTCAATGCTGATCCACTTATGCTAGTTCAGGAATCTCTTGTCAGAGTGAATGAAATTAGAAAGGAGTTTCTAATTTACATTAAATAGAACTAAGTATAGTGAATGGGAAAGCAAGTGATTAATTAAGATAGGCTTGACACAAGTTCCATGCCTTGTATTTAATCGTGACATTACAGGGTAGAAGGAATTGATTGTACGGTTACTACTCACTGAATAGGTTCTTGGTATTCTAAGCAGTGAATTCGTATTATCCGGATAGTCGCGATATGCTGAGAAGTATCCCTCACGATGTAGAATAAATATGATTAATTAATTAATCATATTTAATGAATTAAAGAATTTATATAAATAATGATAAAATAGTTTTATTATTATTTATTTCTACTACCGGCTTAATATTGAACCTACAGGGTCACACCATAAAAGAGAATGATTTAATGGTGGAGGAATTAATTAATAATAGCTGATAATTATTTATTTATGAAATAAATAATTAATTGGCAAATTTAATAATTGATTAAATGAGATTTAATTGATTATAAATTAATTAAAAAAAGGTTCTTAATATTATTAATTAAGAATTTAATTTTTGGAAATTAAATCAAGTGAGAGAATTATTTTTAAAGAGTTTAGAAAAAAAATTAATAATTAAAAGGTGTTTTAATTATTAGTGAGAATAATAAAGGGTTAATAATAATAATATTTTATGGGAAAATTTTCAGCTGAAAATTTTGCCTATAAATATACTATTATAGACCCTATTTTTGCCTCAACCAAAAAGATTTACAAAACCCTAATTCTCTCCATCTCTTCCTCCTTCATTACATCGTTTTCTTGGTGGATACCGGTGGAGTGCTTCACACTTGAGGAGCAGCCGCTAAGGATCTCCGTTCATCATTTTTGGATCGCCATTAAAGACCTCCATCTTTCCATTAACGTAAAACTTCTTAAGGTAAACATACTGAACTACGAATTAAATATTATTTTTCGCATGGATCCTGCGGAGGGTTTCGGTTTTTTTTAAGATTTAAATTTACGTTTTCGCTGCGTTTATGAGCTAAAAACCCTTCAAGTATAATCTGGAAATCTTGAGATGTTGGGGATGTTGTAGTAAAGTATGGATGGAGTTTGGTTGTATTAATGATTGTGGGTTGATTGTGGATTGATTTGGAGTGGTACAAATTTGGTAATCGCGTAAACATAGCCGTCGTAATGCCCGATTTACCTTAGACTGTTCTTGTTCTTAACTTTAGGACTCGTGAACTCAATATCAGGATTTGTCCATTGCCATGATTAGATATTTCATGTTATGAGCTTCGTTTTGATATGTGGTTCGCTTGAATCCGATGTATGGTTTAGGAGAAACGACCGTTTTAAGTAACGGCGTTTCGCGAACGAACTATTACCCCTCGCCTTACTTTGAAACCTTGGTTAAGGCCCTTAAATGACTAATTGGAGTATGAATCAATTGTGTAAAGTGGATTAGGCAGTTGGAAGAGTACTCGCGAAAGAATCGCCTTAAAATTCTTAATGGTTAATTTATTAAAAATGGTGGAGCCGAGGGTACTCGAGCGACTTAAGTGAATCGTTAAGCGCAAAAGCGAACGTTAATGTCTAATTGATTAAAGTCTAGATTCTTAAGCGACTTTGGTTTAATTCCAACTTATATGTTGTTTATAGGTTATCAGACTCGCCCCAGGCCTTTTACTACCCCCAGTCTCTCAGGCAAGTTTTCTAACCGTTATACTGTTGTTGTGATGTATATATGTATATGCATTATCTTGTGATAAGTGCATGATTGTTATTAGAAAATATTGCGATATATTGGAGCATGCTGATATGGTATATATGCATGTCTGTTTCGTAATCTTGATATCTAATTGTTGATTTGATTGCTTATAAGTTGCATAATACCTATGCTAGAGATAAGCAGTAGTTCCGTATACCCTTAGAATAGGGGACCCAAAGGTGACCATATTGCTAAACCGGGAGTCGATGTTCCCGAGTATATTATATATATATATATATATTTATTTATATATATATAGATATAGTTTTCAAAACTATTAATTGAATAAGGTTTATTCGATAACTTTATTTTATTTAATGAATATTATTTTGAATATTCATCCGAGGACTTATGACTCCGCTTATTTTATTTAATGAATATTATTTTGAATATTCATTCGAGGACTTATGACTCCGCCTATTTATTAAATAATATTCTTTATTTTATTAAAGAATAATGTTTCGATAATCAAACTTATTTTCGATTATTCAAATAAAGATCGTACTTTCGTATAAGTATATCTTTGGTTATTTATTATTCATTTCAAGTATGAGTCTTAAAACTTCTACTTCAATTATTTTTATAAGGATTATCCTTATGGGAATATTATTTAAATAATAATATTCAGATATTTTCTAATATATTGGGACTAATTTATTTTATTAAATCAAAATTACTCCAAACATTCTTAAAAATATTTTCGAGTCTTCAAAATGATTTCAAAAAGTTAGAGCGGATCCGAAAACTCGTTTTCAAATTTAAGTTCTTCCTTTCGAAGGGGATTTAAATACTCGCTTAAAAATTGAGGGATCTGGCTCCGTGGTGTATTTTATATTCGCAACGAGGTTGCTGTTTTGATAAATGAATTGATTACCTACCCAACGTTCGGGAAGTAAGTCCATCTAATTGAGTCGGCATAAGTGACAGGCCGGGGTACGGTCTATCAAAGTGTAAGTGGCTGGGTGGCAGTCCATCAACGCGTAAGAGGCCGGGTGGCGGTCCAGCACAAGGTCCTAATGTGGCCAGGGTGATGACCGGTGGGGGATTCATCCATCTACTAGTAGAAAATGTTACTTATTGGTATCTTTTCCTGATCAGCAAGATATCAGGTTTATGCCAAGGTTTTCTCCTTTCCAAATTCATTGGATATTACAACTCTGTTTATAATTTTCATAACAGAGGTTTTCAAGGAGTGTATGAAATGTATATATAGGTGTATATATATATCGGGACTTAATGAAGTATCTCGTAACTTCATTATTTATAATGATATTTCAAGGATTGAATCTATTAAAATCTTATCTTGTAGTCTCATCTATGTGATGAACTTTTGAAACGGATTATACCTTGAACGGTGATAGTTCAAGTAGTATTCGTAAAAGATATAAGTATATTGGAGTATCTCGTAACTTCACATTTTCAACTTATATCTGGTTAATGATTATCTTATGCATGACAAAGATTTTCAGAAAAATGTTGAGACAAGGTTAGATATATGAGATCACCTTGCAACGATATTTTTTTTATATACAGTTATAAACTGGAACTCTGTGTATATTATACATGGCAGAGGATTTCAAGATTTTGAAAAGTATATATACATATATACTAAATATTTTGTGACTTGGTCGCATTAAGAGATCAAACTTGGTTCATTTCTTTTTTACCAAGACTTTCATGAGTGCTATGAGAATGCTCATATATTGTAAATTATTATACATATTATTTTTGTGGGCTTGTTGCTCACCCTTGCTTTCTTCTTTCATCACACAATAATAGATAGACAAGATGAACATGATCAAGCTCCCAATTCGTGAGCGGTTAGGAAACGTTCCGCAGTTTCCTGTAGGCGTTTATGCCGTTGTAGTTGAGGTAGCAACTACCAATAGGCTAGGATTTCAACTTTTGATGTGCCAGACTTATGTACATTTATGAATTGTAATAATGGCAAAGAATATGTAAATTTATTCAGAAACCCTTTTGGGGTGTAATGGCTTATAATTATAGAATAAAATGACTTGTGTTATTTTTGGATATTCATCTCTGAGACTGTAACTTAAGGTGTGTGTGTATATTGTGGGGTCACAGTACGCAGTAGTTTGTTGATTATTAAGATTAAGTATTATTAAGGGAAATGGAACTCGTGACAACACGGATCCCCGACCCCGGATTTGGGGGTGTTACACTGATGAACCATCCACCTCTCAACCTCAACAACCTCACATACTCTCTCAATGGCTACAAGAATCTATCTCTCTACCAACTTCTGTAGATGATTTACTAGTAGAGTAGATCTCTGGACTGGCCAACATCTCACAGCATCTTCTGACTTCAAACATGAGAAACCAAGATTATCAAGCCATCATGCTTGCTTATAATGAAGAGGTTGAGGAGCAAAAGAAGAAAATTGTCAATGATGCTGAGCCAGATGGGAATGTGGATGCATGGCTGTCTGAGTACTTTGCCTTAGAGATGAATCAAGTTCTGGCCAGATTTAGAGAAGAGTATGTTACTATTCTGGGAAGCAATGCAAAAGACTTGAGTCCAGAAGCTCTCTCTGATGCCATTACAGATGTATACAAAGCTCGGCTCAAAGCATTTCATCTGTTTGGTAAGGCTCTTGAAATCAAACTCACTGGCTATGAAGACAAAATGAGGAAACCGGTGAATGAGAAAATGGACATGATCATACCATCTCAAGAGAAAATCTCTTCTAAATTCAACCACTTTTCTGAGCAAATGGCTAGGATGGATCTTGCCTCTGTTGACAAGGAAGTCAAAAACCTCAAATTATCCTTCACAAATCTCCATGAAGTGATCCAGAAACAAACTACCCACTCAAATGAGACCAAGGTCCAGCTGGATCAACTTCACCAGAGCAGATTTAAGCCCTCAGCTTTGCTAATGAAATGGATCAAAGAGGCTATAGAAGAACACTTTGGCATATCTAGCAGCTCTTATAAGCCTGGATCCACTTCAACAAATCTGTAAATTCAGTCTCTACAGGGTCAAGTCACAATATTGCAAGAGTCCAACTTCTTTCTCACTGCACAAGTAGAGGCTTTAACATCTCTTGTCAAGAGCCAATAAACAGATATCCAAACTCTGGTGGATTCCCATAAGCATCTTCAAATGCAGAATTCTATAGCTTTAGGAGCCATCATGGGTAAACTCAACATACCACTACCATATCTACCTAAACAAGTAAGGCCTAAAATCCCTACTCCCCTTCTCCTGCCTTCCAACAAGACTAAGGGGGAGATAGAGGCTAGTTTGGCACAATCAAGGTCATCTCAACATCAAGTTCAAGGTGCTGGAAAGAAAGCTAAAGAAGTTGATCTTGACAAGGAGAGACTTATTAGGTCTGCTGAAGGACCTAGTTTGAGCAGAGAGTTTGAAGAACTACTCAATGCCTTAAAAGCTTCTCTCAACAACAATCACTTCACATATAAAAAGGCCTTGGATAAGATAATCAATTTCATAAGAGTGATCAAGGTCAACAAGGACAACTTTCTAGAAGATAGGACAGTGGTTAATGCAAATGACTCAGGGACAGACAGATGTATGTAGGTGTCCCTCAATTGCCTTATCTCAAGGAGGGCATCTGAGTTAGATATCTTTATCAACAAAGTTAGAGCTATAAATCGTGAAGATACCAAGCTATTAAATGCACTGAAAGATGCTCATGTAGCTGCCTTTCCTGAAGCATATCTACAGCCAAGCAAGGGAATAGCATACATCTGTCCAACCACCAAACAATTCAGATTTTTCAATATCCTTAAATAATATGTCAGGAGCAATGAGAAGCTTATCATGATCCTTGGAACTAGCTTAAAATCTAAGAAAAACAAGAACCATGATGATATGGAAATGATAAAGCTACTAAGGAGATATTTGGATAATGCAGAAGTCAACCTGCCAAAAACTCAGTTTAACAATGATGACTTGGATGATGATGAACACAAGAAGAGTGATCAGAATCCTTCTGGCTCAAATCTGAGTCAGTCTAGTAAGCCATCTGGTAGCAAGGGTGGAGAGAAGAAGAAGGAGGATGACAAGAAAGATGAAGAGAAGAAGAGAAGAGGGGAGAGCAAGAGCAGAAAACCTCATGATGATTCATGAACTCAAACAACCTTAAAAATCCAAATACAACCATCTCAAATCTAAGCTCAACCCACAGCATTAACTATCTCTAATATCAAACCTTACCAAACACCTAATCCAAAATTTCTTTACAGACAAACTGCCAACTCCTTCCTAAAAATTCCAATCACCTCAAGCCACACAAATCTCAAGAAAATGACAATCCTACCTTTAGCCAAACCATCACTAAAATTCAAGCTCAAATATGTTGGGAGAAAGCCTAAGAAAGTCAAGCCTGTAAAGAAAGTGGAAGTCACTAAAAGGGCCATCTGTAATTGCTTTAAGGAATTGGAAATTCTACCTCTAAATTGGTGCACCTCAGATGAAGACCATTTCCAGCATCCAGCTGAGGAAATTGTTAAAATCTGGACTGTATCTCTGAGAGAAGTTAGAGTTTATTTTAAGGATGGTACATTCACTCTTCCCGATAAAAAGTTAATGGATTCTTTGACTCCTGCAGAAATTAGGAGAGTGTTAAGTTTGTTAAAATGCAAGGACACTGTCACAAGGACTTGGAAATCATCTTTGGCTGAATGGTTGATTGAATGGGAGGAAATAAAGAAAAGAGATAAGGCTGAAGCTGAAGAAAGAAGAAGGAGACATGATGAAGAAATAGATATGTTTATAAAAAGATCAGATGAGTTGAAAGCAAAAGGAATGAGCAGAATTTCTAAAGATGGAGATTTCTAAACATCAAAGTTGGTGGATTCTCAAGATTCAACTTAGAGTATCTGGACCAGGGTTATCCCAAGGAAGCAAGGAAAAAACTTATGGAAGCTCTAAGTGGAACACTCATCATAGAAGAACTTAAAATTCTTGATCGCTTGAAGGTTTAACTTAGAGAAGAAGCAGATGTAAAAACTGTTTTTACCTGACTCTTGTAATCATGGAACCTGGTGAATCTTATGTTGTACAAACTGTAATTCTATCAAGATTTATGTTTTAATTTTATCCTCCATCATTTTTAAACTTGGGATTAGTCTTGTTAATAGGCATGAATTTGTGTTAAGCAATCTTCTCACAAATTGGGGGAGATTGTTATAAAAGACATGCTTGTACTTTAACAAGACTAAGACAATTTGTCAACCCTGAGTAAGTTGTATTGTTATCTAAATTTGTATTTTGTACTTGTAACACTTAAAGTCTGTAAGAATGCAAAGGAGCAGACTAGAGTCTTTTTCCTAAAACAGTATCAAGCCTAAGGATTCTATCTGGAAGAAGATCAAGAAGATCATGCCTCAGAAGAATTTTGAAGAAGCTTGGAGTTGAATAAATCTGTTTAGAGAAAAATACCCTAAGTCAAGATCTCTACAAGTCACAGATTTAATGTTATAGAGAAATCATTCGAGAACTCCAGAATGGCTTATCGAGAAGTCATTCAAGTTTCGGAGAGTACCGACGGATGAGGAACATCTAGTTTGGCTAGTCGACGGATGACTGCTGTTAGGCACATCCACCGGGTTACAATCACTACTCGACGGATGAGCAATATCCACCGGGATAGAAGAAATGAATGAATTTAGAATGAAGAGTCAGGAAAACTACTAGAGAACTCAGGAAGAGATCGACAAGAAAGATTGAAGAAATGAAGATTGGAGATATCGACAAGTCATTCCTTCACTAGAAAACTTAGAGTTATCGACAAGTCTACATTCAGTTGAGAACTCTGAGTTATCGATAAGTCAAAGTGAAGATGTGAAGACTAGAGATCTCGATAAGCTGAAGACCTCTACAAGCCAAACTCAATATGGAGTTCTAGATATCTCGATAAGCCTATGTACTTATCGAGATGTCAAGTTTTCTATTAATTCAAACTGGAGATCTCGAGCTACAGTCTTAAAGTACAGAATTGCAGATCAGTTCAATATCCAAGATAAAAAATCAACAAACAATCCAACAACTGGATTGATAAGTCTACAAAATGCACCTTGAAGAGTATGCAAGATCAATGGTAAAGATTAACTGACAGAGGAAGATAAAAGTAAACACAGGATGCTAAAGATATGCTAAGCCAGAAATGGAAGATTTGCTTTTCTATAAACAGAAATGACAAGTGACAGTTTAGAAAAGCTAATAACATGTTTATTATCCACTGTGTAAACCAGCAGTTATCTGAGTTATAAAGTTAACACTGGTCCTTTAGTTAGAAGGAACAATTTAGATCAAATCTCTTATATCACTCTCAAGAAGAAGCTAAGCTCTTTAACATCGAAGAGCTTAGGAATTTTGTAGCAAAACAGTCTTAATTTTTAATATAAAAATTAAGTGAGTTTTGAAGATCTGTGTTCTTTATTTTCTGCAAGTTTAGATTCTGCATGAACAATTTTCTATACAAGATTTAATTTACTTTGTTCAACCATTAACTTTCAAGAAAAGCCAAAAATCAGAAAAACACATTCACCCCCCCCCCCCTTCTGTGTGTGATTCATTACCTAACATCACTAATCCCTCTTAGTTTAGCTTGATCTTTATTATTGGGTTTGAAAATAGTTATATTTTAGTACATGTATGCTTAGATCTATTACCTCGAACCATGATTAAGCATGTTTTAATGGTGGAAACCTTGAGTTGATGAAAATTAAGTATTATGTGATGTTTTTGAGATAGTTTTGAATATAAAGTAGAGTTGATGATTCTTGGGTTGTTGTTTGAATGGATGTCAAAGATTGAAAATCTTGGAATTATAGTAAACATAAAGTTATAATGTCCGATTTTTCAATCCCCTATTTTGTGAGTAACATTCAAACACGAAACCCCAACTGTTAAACCTTACCATTTCCATGCTTAGATAGTTTTTGTTTTAAGCTTCATTTTTTATGTGGTTCGCTTAGATCCGATTTACGGTTTGGGACAAATGACTATTTTAAGTAACTGCGTTTCGCGAACGAACCCTTACCCCTCGCGTAACTTTAAGACCATGTTTAAGGCCCTTAAAAGACTAATCAGACCACGAAAGAATTATGTAAAGTGGATTACATAGTTGGTAAAGTTCTCGCGAAAGAGTAGCCTTAAAATGTTTAACGGTTAATTTTATGAAAATGGTAGAGTCGGGGGTACGCGAGCGACTGTTAGTCCCTTAACAATATAGCAAGAATTACAGAAGGGGGTTTGAATGGAATTCTTGAACCTTTTTCTTGAAATAAAAATGTTCAACTCGATTATGGATATATTTGTTTTGATTAGCACAATGCGGAATGTAAACTTGAATGAATCAAAACATAAGTAATTAAAAACAAGAGTCTTTAAAAACTTTCTGATGGATTTAAACAATTCCACCAGAGATATATTTAATATATCGAGAGGACTCTGTGTGCAGAAATGCTCACAGCTGCTTACACAAATAGAACTGCTAAGAACACAGGAAATGCTAAAGATAGTGCTTACAAAGATTTCTCTGTTGTTGTTTCTTAGCTATCTCAGTTATCTTTCTATTTTATACTCTCTTGGTTTATATATTACCAAGATTACAAAGTCAAAAGAACTGAACAAATATAAAATCTAACAGTCTTGATCTTTGCTGCTTTTCATCCTCTATTACCCAGTTAATGGGCTTCCACAGTGTACTTGTATCCAACTCAACGGCTGTGTGTCAGCTTTTACTGTTCAACTGATGTTTGAATCTTGATATGATCATCTGTCGACTTTCAGATCATCCATCGATGACTTAATTGATCATCCGTCGACTGCTATGTTAAACATCCGTTGATAGTCATTTGATCATCCGTCGAAGCTTTGTTAAGCATCCGTTGGTAGCTATTTTGGTCATCCGTCGAAGCTTTGTTAATCATCCGTTGGTAGCTATTTTGGCACTTGACTTCATTTCACTTATACAGAATTACAAGACATTGCTTATGTACAGTTAATCAACCTATTCTACATATCTAGTTAAAGTCAACATGACTTATATGCTACTCCAGATTCTATACAAAGGTGCATACAACACTGTGCTACAAACTTATTATTACATAAGCTACTCACTCGATGGATAATAAGTTAATCATCCGTCGGGACTATAATGAGTTATCCATCAGGACTATAATTCTTATCCGTCGAGTGCTACATTATTTCACTAAGTAAAATCTACTTAGATATTTTGTTTAGGTAATCATCAAGTACCCAACATATTCACAACAATCTCCCCCAATTTATGTCTACTGGAATTGTAGCCATAAATTAAGAGATACTTGATGATAACAAAACATCCTAAACATATATCTTTAAAAATAAGTAGATAAAACTGAAAGTGCTTTAATTTAAACAAAAATGTACAAGGTTTGGCTCACAGTTAGTTCAAGATGCTCCTCTAGTCTGAGCAGATTTTTCTAGATTCTTGAAGGTCTGGATCTTCTTCCAAGTTTTTGGTTGTTTTCTTCAATTTGATTCTTAAGCTGTCTGTGGAATTCTAATTCATCAGATTCTGAGAGATCTAACATTTCTTGCATTTCCAAGAGAGTCTCATTGCTAGAGATACTCAATTGGTCTTCTAATCTGAAGAATCTTCTCACACCCTTGTCATCCATGAATTCCATCAGCCAGTAGGGCCTTAGATGCACTCTTCTCCCTGTGTATGGGATGATAAGAGTTTTGGGTAGTGCATCTTTGGCTCTAACACTCCTTAGCTCTTCAATCTTCTTCAATACTAATCTTCTTGCAGTTACATTGAACCCAAAGTTTTTCTTGAAGGATGAATAGACTTTGATCAACACAGCTTGGCTTTCTTGAAATATCATGTGAAGAGGCCACTGAATCTCCCTTCCCCCTTTGTACTTGAACACCAACCTTTCAGGTAGGTTTCTGTATGCATCAATTGCCCTTACCTCATCCAGCTCCTCCAGATAAAGGTTTAGATCTGAGAATTCTTTGATGTCACACAAGTACAAGTAGTCTCCCCTGTTGACCTTGGGTTGAGCTTTGACTACTGACTTGGATTTGAGAGGTGACAGCTTCACTTTCTTGACTGCCCTTGATTTTGTCCTTCTTGGCTTAGTAAGAATTGGCAAGTTGAAGTCAGGAATTGGTAATTTATCCCACTCTATTGGCTCATCCTTTGGCACAATAGGCTCTCCATGTATGTTCCTGTAGGGGTCCACCACCCTTATGTCTTCAAACACCACAGAGGGCTTTGATGCTTGAGTTTCAGCTTGAGTGGATTCCTTTGGAAATTGATCTTCCAATTCCTTGTCAACAACATCCAACTTTCTTTTTGTTCTTTTAGCCAGTTCTTTCTTTCTTGGGGATTTCTTCTGTTTTTCAATCTTCTTCTCTGATTCAGTAGCTTGAGATGGTTGAGAGGGAATTTGTTGAGAAGAATTCACAGCCTGTAGCTTGGCCAAGATAGGAAACTGTTCTTTCTTTTGTTTAGACTTCTGTACATCTAGAGCAGCTTGCCTCTTTTCCTGCTTCATTCTGGCTTTTTCTTCTTCCTTTGCATGAGCAAATTGTGGATGTCCAGCTACCACACAAATTTCCTTCCCATTTCTGAATATCTTTGCAATTCTCTTTCTTGAGGTTGAATCAGCTGGATCTTTGTAGAGGAGAATAGATCTTGACAAAAGCTTCTTTTCATCAGGCTTGGGTGTCTCATACACAGAATCCATAGGGTTCTTCAAAGATAACTTTGGATAGTTTTCCCTTGGTTTAAGAATTATCTCAGCCTTTGTAGTCTTGATGCAGGAAGATTGTCCTTTCTCCAGATAGTTCATGCTCATCTCATTCACATTGATTGGCTTAACATGAGAGTGATGGATGGCTGACTGATCTGGTTCCTTGACTAATTGGAACTTTTTCCGTATTTCCTCATCAATCTTTTTCCTGTTGATCAAAGTCAACTCTCCTTTATCAGCATCTTTCAAATTTGCTGCTGCTGCATTTATAAGATCTATACCATCTGTAACTGGTGGCTTGGAGATAGTAATTGAAGGTACAATTACTTTGCTGATTTGAACTAGAAGTTTCTCCCCCTCAGTTGGTCCTTTCTCCCCCTTACTTGATTCTCTCTCCCCCTTTTTGTTATCATCAAGTGGAGGAGTTAGGCCTTGTGCATTAGCCAGTTCAAATTCATAGGAGTTCAGAACTTAGGCCTTCAGCTCCCCCTAAGTTCATGCTTCCATCCAAAGAACTAGAGTCATCATCATCAGAATTTACTCCAAATTCTTCAGATGGCTCTCCTGCTTGAGAAGGCATTCTGTTCACAGCAGCTTTATCTATTTGAAGATATTCTGTGGTGTGCACTAAATTCAAAGTCTGCTCTGCCTCCACATTGCCCTGAGCATCCAACAGGTGATAGGCTGAAACAGGGTGAGTAAAAGTGTCAGCATCCAAGGAAATGTTATCAATTACAGCTTTGTAATGTTGCTGAAATTGTCTTTCCTTTTCAGCATCATCCACAATCATTGACTCACTAGCAATGGCTGGTTCCATCCTTATTTCTCCAGTACCTGCCTTTCTCTCATATTCTCTCTTTTGTTGCATCAGGGTCTCACCCTGGCTCCCCACCCTCACACCCTCACCTTCACCTACTAAGGTGGGACTCCTATCACTCATTTTTGTCAATCCTGAATGAATGGATTGCTGAGATTCACTCTTTTCCTCTCCTTTTTCCTGAGAGCAACCCAGCCTCTCACTCAATGCACTCTCCTCTCTCAGTCCTAAGAGTGATTGTATTACCACCAAATCTTCTGCACTTGAAATTATTGAAGTTTGAAGTTGTGCAGAGACACTCGACGGATAAGTGATATCCGTCGGGTGAGTGGTAAAGCTATCCGACGGATAACTGCTGTTAAGCTTATCCGTCGGGATACAATCACTACACGACGGATGAGCAATATCCATCGAGAGAGTAGAAATGAATGAGGTGGGAAGAGAAACTATTGTTGACTCTGTGTTGATTGAAGTTATTTGAGGCACATATGTCACAATAGAATCAGAAAGAATTGGCAAGTGAGCCAACAAATCATCTAAAAGATGATGCTCACTTGCACTAGATTTTGGCTTCCCCAACAGAGTTAAAGAAGGGGAATCAGGAATTGAAGTGTTTATCATGTCCACTTCCAGTGAGTTAGTTGGTGAGTATTGTGTTTCTGTGGCTTCTATTATGAGAGATTTTGGCTGTGACTCCACATTTATTGGAGCCACATCAATCTGAATTTGAGAAGGTGCAGGGACTGTGTCTTTAGCACCAGTTTGCACTAAGTGTGTGCCCTGTGCATCCCCAGTTGTTTTGGATTTCTTCTTTCTAGTGTAGGTTTGGTGTGAGCTTGTGTCCCTAACCCTCTTGGCCTGTGCTCTTGGATGAGAGCTTTGTTCAATAGCCACATCCTTTTGGGAGGATGCAGCTAGAAGTGAGCTTTTGTCCTTTTTAAGCACTACAGTTTGTTGGGAAACTGCAGTGTGGCTAGGCTGGGATTCACTCAACTCTCCAACCTTATCCTTGGGGTTTCTTTGATGTTCACCCCTTCCCTCACCTATCTTACCCTCCTTCACACTCCCCTCTTTGGTTTTGGTAGATTTTTAAACTGGTACCTTTTGAGATATACCATAGGGGGTTTTCTTTGATTTGGATTTAGAAATTGCAGTTGTTTTGGCAGCTTTGGTAGGCAACTATTTGGTCATTGTCACAGTTGCCATAGCTATGCCTGAAGTCAAAGAAATAGAAGAGATTGGAATAGTTGAGGGTCTGGATGAACTTACCTCACTTACCTGAGGTGTCAGCATTACAGGAAAATAAAACATTGGCACATCCTTGTGATGGTTGGCTCTGTTCAAGTCTGCAATGATTCTTCTCTCTTGAACCCAACAAGCTAATTTGTTGTTTGGGTTCTCAAATTCAATCTCTTGACAAAGATGGTTAGCCAAAAGCATAAAAAATCTAGCATAGTAAATATTCTTTCCTCTTTTGGCTAAGTCACCTAGTTTAAAACCTAACTCATACACAACAAGGTCACTGAAATTGTAATATTTGTCTGTAACTAGCATGTATAGCATGTTAAGCATGGAAATGTTCACAGAATCAAAATTACTGATTTTTTCAGAAAAGACTTTAGTTACTACATCACACAAGTAACTCTATTCCTTCCTAAGACCTAGTCTTCTAATTTCACTTAGTTTTGTAGTAGGAAGTGCATAATGAATGGAATTGAGCATATTGACAATATCAGTGTCAGTGTGTGGTGCAGTTACATTATCATCAGGAATCTTGAAACATGCTTTTATGACATCACTATTGATACAGAAATCATTACCTTTGATGGTTAGAGTGATGGTTTTGTCAGTAGAGTTATAGATTGATGTTGTCCACATCTCCTCAACAACTTCACAATAAATTGTGGGTGATTCCAGCATGGCAAAACTTAACTTGCAATTGTTCACGAAGTCCATCATCTTATGATAGTCTTCAGATTGCTGAACCCTCTTATTGACCAAGGCAGTGAAGTTGTTCTTCTCATAGATGAACCCAGTCTGTGACATGATCTTAACTACGGGTGCCATTGTTAGAGAAGAAAAGCTTGAAGAGAAAGAGGATTTTTTTTTTGCTTGAGAGAGAATGAAGTAACACAGTTGAATTTGAGAATGATAAAAGAAAATGATTAAAATGAAATAAGCTTTTATACTTTACTCAAAATCAACTGATAAAAATAATAAAGAGAAGTAAATTACCCCATAGAAATTGTCTAAAATAGCCGTTTAAAAATAAACTGTAAAAATTCCACCCATTATCCGTCGTGTAATGCTTACAAACTGTAAGTATACTCGATGGATAATGTTCAGGGAATTAACGGTTAAGATTTAGACACTTCGACGGATGAGGATAAGTTGATATCCGTCGAGCTTTAAAGTACTCCAGAAAAGTAATTGATTTTTATTTACAATTTGTATATCGACGGATGACTCAACTTGATGGATAATGGTCATCCGTCGAGATGCAAATTTTGACTTAGCCAAAATTTTCATCCAAGACTAAAAATCAGTTAAATTTCTGGCTACTTTTCAACTTGCAAAATAATTCAGATAAATTCAAGAGTAATTAAGCATACCTAACTCACTTACCAACCTAGAAAAGGTGGATTCATCCAGTGGCTTGGTAAAAATATCTGCAAGTTGCTTCTCACTTGGAACAAAATGTAACTCTACAGTACCATTCATTACATGTTCCCTTATGAAATGGTACTTGATGTCTATATGCTTTGTCCTTGAATGTTGCACTGGATTTTCAGTGATGGCAATTGCACTTGTGTTGTCACAGAAAATAGGAATCCTTTCAACTTGCAAACCATAGTCTAGCAATTGATTTTTCATCCATAAAATATGTGCACAGCAACTGCCAGCAGCAATATATTCAGCTTCAGCTGTAGAAGTAGAAACTGAATTTTGCTTTTTACTGAACCAGGACACAAGCTTGTCTCCTAAAAATTGACAGGTTCTTGTTGTGCTTTTTCTATCAATTCTGCAACCTGCATAATCTGCATCTGAATAACCAGTTAGATCAAAGCTAGAATCTCTAGGATACCAAATACCAAGGTTTGGTGTTCCTTTGAGATATCTGAAGATTCTCTTAATAGCTATCAAATGAGACTCTCTAGGATCAGCCTGAAATCTAGCACACAAACATGTAGCAAACATTATATCTGGCCTACTAGCTGTTAAGTACAGAAGTGAGCCAACCATGCCTTTATAACTTGAAATATCCACAGACTTTTCAGTAGTGTTTAGTTCAAGCTTAGTTGCAGTGGCCATGGGAGTTTTTGCAGATGTGCAATCCATTAGATCAAACTTCTTTAAAAGATCAAAAATATATTTAGTTTGACTAATGAATATTCCATCACTAACTTGCTTAACTTGTAAACCAAGAAAGTAAGTTAGTTCTCCCATCATAGTCATTTCATACTTGCTTTGCATCAGTTTGGCAAACTTTTTACAAAGTTTCTCATCTGTAGAGCCAAAAATAATATCATCTACATAAATTTGAACAAGTATGCTAGAGCCATTCACATTTCTGAAAAATAAAGTTTTATCTACAGTACCTCTTGTGAAGTGATTTTCCAAAAGGAACTTTAATAAAGTGTCATACCAGGCTCTAGGTGCTTGCTTCAGTCCATAAAGTGCTTTCAGTAGATAATAGACATACTCTGGGAAATTTGGATCTTCAAAGCCAGGAGGTTGACTTATGTTAGATATATTTGATAATGTCATGGCTAATATGTTTTATGTGTAGCTTTCAGATCTTACTTGAACATGATAAATTAGTACTTAACTATTGATCAGTACTTATACTGGAAGTCAGGACTTAAGGATATCAGTACATATGTTATCAGGAGATAATCGTCAGAAGATAGATATCAGAACTTAAGTGCTGAAGGACAATCAGATAAGGACAGTAGCTGATTAAAGGAAAGAAGATCAAGATAAACATAAGAAGAGATATGCATGAAGAAGGAATTCTGTAAAGAATGGAATACTTGGAAGAAAAGATATCTGATTGATATATTTTAGGAAGCAAAATTATATTCAATATCAATTAGCGATTATCTTGTAACTGTGTAGTATATAAACATATATATAGGGTTTACACTATAAGTGTTATCATTATTAGAGAAGATTATTAATTGTAACCCTAGCAGCTGTCGTGATATTTGTTCATCACTGAGAGGTAACAGTTCCATACTGTAACAGAGTTTATTATTTCAATAAAGTTTGTTTTCTGTTACTTAAGTTCTTAAAGTTCGATTTGAGTATACTATACACTGTATTCACCCCCTCTACAGTGTGTGTGTGACCTAACAATTGGTATCAGAGCCTATCTGTTAACATACATACAGTTAAAGATCCAAACACAATCATGTCGAACACAGAAACTCCAACTAAGCCTACCAAAACTGAGGAACCACCAAAGACACAAATTCAGAGTCGGTATGAGACCATCAGAGTTCCCATACTGAGACCATCTGAATATCCCATATGGAAGGTAAGGATGACCATGTTCCTGGAAGCAACAGATCCAGAATACCTTGATAGAATCAAGGAAGGCCCTCACAAACCAACCAAACTCGATGTTGCAGTTGCAGGTGAAGCAGCAAAGACCGTACCAAAGGAGAAGATTGATTATACTGCTGAAGACATAGCATCAATTGCTAAGGATGCTAAGGTACGACACTTACTGCATAGTGCCATTGATAATGTAATGTCAAACAGGGTAATCAACTGCAAGACTGCCAAGGAGATATGGGATGCTCTGGAAACAAGGTGTCAGGGAACTGACACAATTAAGAAGAACAGGAAGACAATACTCACTCAAGAGTATGAACACTTTGACTCAAAGACTAATGAGTCATTGAATGATTTATATGATAGATTTGTCAAACTTTTGAATGATTTGTCATTGGTTGATAAAGAGTATGATCTTGAAGATTCAAACCTTAAGTTCCTGTTAGCTCTTCCTGAATGCTGGGATTTGAAGGCAACGACAATAAGAGACAACTACAATCTTGATGAAACAACTCTTGACGAAATCTATGGAATGCTCAAGACTCATGAGCTGGAGATGGAACAAAGAAGCAAGAGGAAAGGAGGAAAGTCAAGGACAGTTGCTCTTAAGGCTGAAGAAGAATTCCCCAAAGCAGCTTCCTCAAAGAAAGACAAGGGAAAAGCTCTTTTTATAAAGTCTGATACCGAGTCATCAAGTTCTGAGAGTGATGATGACTCAGATTCTGAAAGCTTGCCTGAGACTGATGCTGATGAGGAGATGATGAAGCTGTGTGCTCTTATGGTGAAAGGAATCACAAAGATTGCATACAGGAAGTTCAGGAAGGGAAAGAAGTTTTCCAGGAAAGGCATAAGTTCTGATAAGAAGAATTTCAGAAGATCTGAAGGCAGAGGAGGAAAGTCTGACAGAGGAGATTACACCAATGTTAAATGCTATAACTGTGGTGAGAAAGGCCACATATCTCCTGACTGCAAGAAGGTAAAGGGTGACAAAGGCAAGGCTCTTGTCACAAAGCAGAAAAGCTGGACAGACATCTCAGACTCTGAAAGTGAGGAAAACTATGCATTGATGGCAAATGCTGATAAAGAAAGTGCTGAGAGCAGTTCTGAAGCTGCTGAAACAAAGGGCAACAGGAAAAATATTCTAGTTCTGGACAGTTGATGTTCAGGACATATGACTGGAAATAAGGCCCTGCTATCAGACTTTGTGGAGAAAGCTGGCCCAAGTGTTTCTTATGGAGATGGCAATATTGGAAAAACATTGGGATATGGCAATATCAATCTTGGAAATATCATAATTAAACAAGTAGCTCTAGTCTCAGGACTTAAACACAACCTACTGAGTATAAGTCAAATCTGTGACAGAGGTTATCATGTTGATTTCTTTGAAGAACACTGTGAAATTGTGAGTAAATCTAAAGGCAAAGTTGTTCTAAAAGGATACAGGTGTGGTAACATTTATGAAGCTAAGCTTTCAACAAGTATTGATGGTTCTGCAATATGTCTAATGAGTAGAGCATCAATTGAAGAAAGCTGGAATTGGCATAAGAAACTCTCTCATTTAAATTTCAATAATATAAATGAACTGGTCAAGAAAGATCTTGTGAGAGGATTGCCAAACACAGTATTTGCTCCTGATGGTCTTTGTGATTCATGTCAGAAAGCCAAACAAAGAAAATTTTCATTCAAGAGCAAGACTGTATCATCAATTCTTGAGCCTTATCATCTAATACATGTTGATCTATTTGGTCCAGTAAATGTCATGTCTGTTGCAAAGAAGAAGTATGCATTGGTCATAGTGGATGAGTTCACCAGATACACATGGGTGTATTTCTTGCATACAAAAAGTGAAACTGCATCAACCTTGATTGGTCATATCAAACATCTGGATAAAATGGTCAAAGATTCTGTGAAAGTTTTAAGGAGTGATAATGGCACTGAGTTCAAGAATTTGATAATGGAAGAGTTCTGCAAAAGCAATGGAATAAAGCAGGAATTTTCTGCTCCTGGAACTCCACAGCAAAATGGAGTTGGTGAAAGGAAGAATAGAACTCTCATTGAAGCTGCACGTACAATGCTTGAAGAAGCAAAGCTTCCAACCTATTTCTGGGCTGAAGCTGTGCAGACTGCTTGTTTTACTCAAAATGTAACACTCATTAACAAGCATGGAAAAACACCATATGAGATGGTGAAGAAAAAGAAGCCAAATCTGAAATATTTTCATGTATTTGGATGCAAGTGTTTTGTTCTCAAGACTCATCCTGAACAGCTATCAAAGTTTGATCTAAAAGATGATGAAGGAATCTTTGTTGGATATCCACTTTCCACAAAAGCCTTCAGAGTCTATAATTTGAGAACAAAAGTGGTCATGGAATCTATCAATGTCTCTTTTGATGAAAAAAAGATTACTGGTCTTGAAGATTTCATTGACCATGATCAGCTGAGATTTGAAATGAAGACTCAAATTATGATACAGAAAATCCTGATAGTCTAAGTCCTGATACTGTAAACTCTGATGGATTAAACTCTGATGTTATTGAAAATGTGGAGACTACGTCAAAAGAAGATGCACCTATGCAGGGGGAGCATACTCAAGATCCTACCACATCTCAAGAAACATCAGAACATACATTTGGCTCTTCAAGTTCGGATAAGCCAAGTTCTGATAGTGCTGAAAATCTAAATACTGAAGAATCTAACTCAGAGAGCATAGTTTCAGGGGGAGCATCAGAAAATGAAAATGAAAATGAAAATAGCATGGATCTTGGGGGAGCATCCAGTTCTAGAGAAAACCTTCCATCTGCAAGGAAGTGGACAAAATCATATACACCTGATTTGATAATTGGAAATCCTGATGCAGGTGTCAGAACTAGAACAGGTACTTCAAATGAATGTCTTTATAATTCTTTTCTCTCTCAGACTGAGCCAAAGAAAGTGGAAGAAGCTCTTCAAGATGCTGATTGGGTGCAAGCAATGCAGGAAGAGTTGAATGAATTTGAAAGAAACAAAGTCTGGACCCTAGTGCCAAGACCAAAGAATAGATATGTTGTTGGTACAAAGTGAGTATTCAGAAATAAAACTGACAGTGATGGCATAATTACAAGAAATAAGGCAAGGCTGGTTGCAAAAGGATATTCTCAACAGGAGGGAATTGATTATGATGAAACATTTGCACCAGTTGCTAGGTTAGAAGCCATAAGGATATTCTTGGCTTATGCTGCTCACAAAAAGTTTACTGTCTTTCAAATGGATGTGAAAAGTGCTTTTCTCAATGGAGAATTGGAGGAGGAGGTATATGTTGAACAACCTCCAGGTTTTGTAGATACCAAACATCCAGATTATGTCTACAGGCTTGACAAAGCACTTTATGGACTTAAACAAGCTCCTAGAGCATGGTATGAGACTTTAGCTCAGTTTCTTCTGGAAAGTGGATTCAACCGAGGGACAATAGACAAAACACTGTTCTACCTCAACCATGGAAAGGACTTACTTCTGGTCCAGATTTATGTTGATGATATCATTTTTGGATCTACAAATGACAAACTTTGCAAAAAGTTTTCCAAACTAATGCAGTCAAGATATCAGATGAGTATGATGGGGGAACTTAGCTATTTTCTGGGCCTTCAAGTCAAGCAGAATGAGGAAGGCACTTTTATTTGTCAAACTAAGTACACCAGAAACTTGCTGAAGAAATTTGGAATGTAAGATTGTTCAAGTGCATCCACTCCAATGGCCACTGCGACAAAACTGGATAAGGATACCGGTAAATCAGTAGATATTACTGACTACAGAGGTATGATTGGCTCTCTACTCTATCTAACTGCTAGTAGACCTGATATCATGTATGCTACCTGTCTTTGTGCAAGATTTCAAGCAGATCCAAGAGAACCTCACTTAACAGCTGTAAAAAGAATCTTTAAATATCTTAAAGGAACAGCTGCTCTGGGATTATGGTATCCTAGAGAATCAGATTTTAAACTAATAGGTTACTCAGATGCAGATTTTGCAGGTTGCAAAATTGACAGGAAAAGCACAAGTGGAAGCTGCCAATTTCTTGGAGGCAGATTGGTTTCTTGGTACAGCAAGAAATAAAAGTCAATTTCCACATCAACTGCAGAAGCAGAGTATATTGCTACAGGAAGCTGTTGTGAACAGATTCTTTGGATGAAGAATCAGTTACTGGATTATGGGTTAACATATTTCAAAATCCCTATTTACTGTGATAATCAAAGTGCTATTGCTATGACAGGTAATCCAGTTCAACACTCAATGACAAAGCACATCAGCATCAGGTACCACTTCATCAGGGAACATGTGGATGAAGGTATAGTAGAATTGCATTTTGTTCCCACAGATCAACAACTAGCAGATATCTTCACAAAACCACTGTGTGAAGCTACTTTTACAAGATTGGTAAATGAACTTGGAATGGTTTCAGGTTCTTTCTCTAAATTTGCTTAGTCTTGTTCTGTGTTATCAGACTTTATGCTCAGTATTTACAGAATTAATCTCATTGTGTATTCTGTGCTTAATTGATAAATGTCTTTAAGTACTGACTGTTGTCTAATATATGTTTCTAAACTCTGATAAGTGATATGTCTGTTCAAGTACCTATTCAATCCTATGAGGATAAATGTGCTAGATACTGACATAGTAGTCTTCAATAAACAAATAATTCCATGTAAGAAGTAATTATTTCAGTGGAAACCCTATGACACTAGCAAATTCTGATAATTGAGCTTAGTTAAGTTTACTTTGTATATCTTATTACTAAGTCACAAATTAGAATAATGCTACTCATCTGTTAAGTTCTGATACTAGTAAAACTGTTGAATGTACTAAGTGCTGATAAACCTCACTTATCAAAAGAAAAAGCAAAAAGATCAAAGAATAAAATCAGGTACTCCTTTGAGATCTAGAGTAAAAATGTGGAAGGGACGACCCAAGTGCATTGCTGGTATTAAGTAGATATGCATTAGAAAAGCAAAATATTTTCTTGGTGACTTTTCACACTCTATGATTACTGGAGAAATACTCTGATAATAGCATAAATTCTGATACACAGTCGTGACTCACTTACACTGAGAAGCCACTGTAAAATAGAATTTCAAAAGATGCATAAAATTAGCACAAAACAGTTGAGGTGGACTCAAGCATGAACTCATTCATCAGTAGGTTTCAGGACAATGACAGCTCTTTAGCAAAATTTTAGTTATGCCTTATTTCTAAGATGTACTGAAGTGAATCAGACTTTACTCTTTGTTTGTTATTTAGCTTAATGCACACACTAATCACTCCATCTGAATGATGAAAATTTCTGTGGTGGTCTATGTTATTTTAGATAAACAGTCATTGTGTCATTATTGCACAAATTCTGAGGACAAGTTCTCGTTACACGTTCTGATGATTAAGTTCTGAAGTCTATAACTCAGAACTTGTATGAGGATTTACTAAGATGGGCATTCCTTTTTCGAGTTAAGAAATTATGTTCTGATGATTGTTAAGTTCTGGTATAGGTCTAAGTTCTGATTTCTCAGTCTAGTCCTTTACTTGGCTTATCTGTGAATAAAATTTGATAACAGTCTCAGTTCGAACTAGAATATGTTGAAGTGGAAGATTAATAGTCACTATGATTAGGATTAATGGTATTCGTACTTGAACAGTCCACTGTTTCTTGTTTCTTGTGCGGTTTAAACCATGATTCCTCTTTCCAATGAATGTTATTCTTTTTCAAAGTCTAGGGAGAAGAGGTAGAATTAATTCTACCTGTCAGCATTCAATTTCTTTGCGTCTCCTGGCATTCTCTTGCCTATATAAGCAGCCACTTCACATCAGTCTTTCCATCAAATTCTTCTCACACACTTATCTTCATACTTCTTCTTTCAAAAACACAATGGTCAGATATAACATGTTTTTGAACTACCAAAACTTCAATATGGAGCTAAGTTGTGCCGAGTGGCAGCAGGAATGGCATATCACAGCCATTCCTGAGGAGATATGGGACTCTGTCCCACAGGAGGTACTGACACACCTTCTATTCTTCTATATGGACTACCATCGCCATCTGGAGCGATTGGAGGAGGAAAGGCTGGAAGCTCTCCGCCAGCAAGAGCGAATCATCCGACTCGCCATTCTGTTTGTCGAGAGTAGGAAGAAGAAGATGACTTAATCTCGTCTTCTTCCTGTTTTTCTTCATCATCAGCTTTGTCAGGCTTCTTAGCTAGGACTAAGGCTGTTGATGTTAGGATTAGAAGCTTAGGGAAAATCTTGTATAAGTATTGATGTAATTTCCATTTCATAAATGTATTGTCTTGATATATTAATGAAAGTTGTTTTTCCTTCAAGATTTTGTCTCTGAGTTATTTTATCTTGTGTTGATAAATCTTGATTGATATTCTGATGACCATATAAATTTTGTTTTATATTAAGTTCTGATTCATTTTCAGCACTTACTTATCTAATTTATCTTGGTCATTTTCATGTGATGTATTTTCAGAATATCAATGATGCAGTGAAAAATAATTCAGTGCTAACGGTTTAAATTTTGAATTAAAATTGTTTCTCTTGATAAAAGGAACGGTTTTTCCTTGAAACTAGGCAACTGGGTAAGTAATGATTCCTGTTTTCTCGAGCCCAGTAACTGTCCGTTATTACTGCATGTCTGACAGGTGTCCAACGGTAACATTTTTGTTCAGAGTATAAGTATAACATAGAGAAGATTTCTTTAATCTTTTATTTTCTTTATATTTTATCTCTCTCCTTACTTTTACTCTCTTTCTCTTTCTTTTTCACGTTGGTTTTTCATACAGACATTATCTCAAACACCTAACAGGCATACTTGAATCTCAATTTTTTTTCACATGGCACCAAAGGATTTAATCATTGATGGAGCTAAGTTTGTCCCCAACAACTATGCTGCAGTTCTTGATCACACTGAAGCTCCATCTGAATTACACTTTGTGCAAGATCTTCTTGCACATAGTGAGGTTGGGTATGCATTAACACAGCCTGAATTCTTTTCAAGCCAACAAGTTCTGAGGTTTTGGAGGACTGGACTTTTTGATGATGGTGGTCAACGTGGAACTCCCAGTATTATCTTCCAAGTGGGTGATTCATCCTTTGTAGTCACTCCTGGTACAGTACGCAGGGCTTTACATCTTCCAGAAGATTGTACTTTCTCAATTCCAGAGGACTCAGCCCTTCGGGAGTTAATGGCTGAATTGGGATATGAAAAGAGTCTGACGAAACTTGGATAGTTGAAATGGGCTAATATCATAAGAGAATGGAGTTTCTTCTTTGATTGCATCACCAAAGCTTTTGGGAACAAATGTTCAAATTTTGATGCTATCCCAATTCTGAGTCAGCACACAGGGTATGCTATTATTCATCAAACTCATTTTGATTTTGCAACTGGAATAATTGGTTTTATTGGGGATATGATGACAGAGGATTGAGATGTTGTTTATTTTGCTAGATTCTGTCAACTTATTTACACTTACTGTACTGATGAACCTCATTTAGTCAGCACTCAAACCCCACCTTTTAAGGTTGCAAAATGATACTTTAATGACCTGGTAAATGCTGATACTAAGAAAAAAGTGCTTAGACCATTACAGATTCCTAAGTCTGTAAAACAGATCCTGGTAAATGCTGATCCTGATACTTATAGATCTGTTTACTCTGATGTCCAACCAACTCCAAATACCAAAAATCCATCAACCTCAGTACCTACCTCTCATTCTACTCAACCTACCCTCAGAACATATCTCAAATCCTATCTCTCAACTTCACAGATTGCTCGACCTTCATCTTCAGCACCTACTGTGAAATCTTCATCTTCCAAGCCAAAGAGGACAAAGAATGTTCCTCAAACATCTCAAAAGAGAAGGAGGATTGCATTGAGCGATGAATCTGATTCTGAGGAACCGGTTCCTGCTAGAGAACCTGCTGTTACTGAAGCTGAGAAAGAGGTTTCTCAGAAGGATTCTGAAATTGGGGGTTCTAGGCTTCTCAAGAGGCTTAGACGAATGATAGTTCCTGAAACTCCCAAGGAATCCAAATCAAAAAGGAAGTACAAGAAATAGAGGGCACAAAGGCCAGTTTCAGATGATGAAGAGGAAACAGCTAAGGAAGGGGATCAGGAATCTCTGATCTCACAAGACAAGGAATTTGCTCCAGTCACTTCTTCTCCATCAACTCCATCTCAGGAAGCTGTATCTGACAAGGCTAACTCACCATCTGTGTCTCTTGTTGATCCAGGCACAAGTGCTGATATTGATGTTCAACACTTGGTTGTGTCTGAAGTATTTCTCTTAGAAGCTCCAACAACAAATAATCCTTCCACAACACCTGTTACTGATGCTGTTCAAACTCCAGAGTTATCAACAACACCTTCTCTGCATCAAGATGCTGATGATCAGACTTTAGGTGAGCATCAGGATATCGCTGTTGATCAGAACTTAGTATCAGATCAGCAATTAGAGGATGCTGAAGCCTCCATTGCTACTCACACTGTTGTCTTATCAGAAGATACTGATTCTTTAAGTTCTGATGCTGCAAATGCTGGAGATACTGGTGATGTTGCTCCAACTGTAGATGCTGATGAAGCAGGTCCTTCAGGACATACTCCTTAACAGACTCTTCCTAAGTCTGAACTGGTAAAGAAGTTTGTTACCGGGGCTGCACCAGTACCTTGGAGTGAAACTCCTGCAGGTCAGGAGTGGACTAAGGAATGGAACTCAGTTTCATGTGTTCCAACTGCAATACATCTTGCTGAGCACTTGACTAAAGCTGATGAAATGTTAAATTCTGATGATTTAAAAACCCAGCTTAGAGTCACTGCATTGAGTATTAAACATCTACAAGGTCTTCATTCAACTACTCATGCAGAGCTACACAAGATTCAGGAGAACTTTATCAAACAAGAACAAGTTTGGAAAATTGATAAGAAAAAGTTCTTTCAACCTACCGTTGACAAGATTGCTTATATTGAGAAAACTCAAGAGAAACAACAAGCTCAGATTGATGACATTCTGACAAATCAAGCTTCTCAGCAATCGCAACTTACTGAAATCCAATCCTCAGTGGAATTACTTATCTCTCTTTTACTACCTGCTGATGCCAAAAAGGGGGAGAAGGTAATTAAGTCCAAATGCAACACTAACAAGACACTGCCAGGAAAGGATGATGGAAATGATGATCAAGGATACTCTGGAATGGGTAACGGTCATAGTCAAGGTAGAAGGTTTACATCAAGACAAGCTAGACACAGGACAAGTTCTGATACTGGGAAAAGAATAAGTTCTGTTGCTGGTAAAAGGATAAGTTCTGATGAACTTCTAGATCTTGATGAGGAAATGTCAAGACAGTTATTTCTTCAAGAAAATCCAGTAATGGACTTTGAAAGTTTAAAGGAAGAAGAAGCCAGACTTAAATCAGAGAAAGTCACATCTAAATCTGAAGCTTCTGGTAAAAAGTCACTTCCAAAACTCAAAGGCATTGTGATCAAAGAAAGGACACATACTGAAGCAACATTGGCTAGATCACAACCACAGATAGATCTAAGATCCAAGGGTAAAGAAAAGGTTGGTGAACCTATCAAGGTTTATGTACCTCCTGAGGAAGAAGAAATTACTGATGAAAAAGATGATCTTGCTCTGACTTCAAGAAAAGTTCTTAAAACAACCTCTGACATGGCTCAAGTTGTTCAGAGTCAAGAAATTATAAGTTCTGATATTCAGAAGAAGCAAGTAACCTCTGACAGAGCTCAAGTTAACTTGATATCAGAAAATAGATCAAAGACACTCCTACCAGGATTCACTAAAGCAAAACAGACTCAATCTTTGAAGACTACTGCAAGTGGTTTTGAAGCAAGAGTAGTTACTGGAAAGGAAGCTAGAGATAAAACTGGATTGGGAAGTGCTGATGAAAGAAGAGTACACAACACTACCAATGATCCAACTTCCTTGAGTGAACTAGGTATTGGAGCAACTCCTGAGAGATTGAATCAACTGGAATCTGTACAGATTGTTTACCATACCTACTTGAAAGAATACATCATGTTGTATTTCATGACAGATGGTAGGGTTTATCATATAAGACAAAATGCCATTCCATTGAAGTATTTTGAAGAATTGGAGCATGTACTTTTCTTACTTCAAGTGGATGACAGAATAACAGAGACTGCTGCAAACTACTTAAAAGAACAGATTCAGAGACAGAAAAGGCTTTATTCTGTTAAGTCTGACAGCATATATGTTCCAAAGTACAGAGATCACAATGGTGATATTGTTGATATGAAGCCTAATACTGCACAGATCAGAACATATCTTGGTATTAAGGGACTTGAATTCAATCTAGAGTCTGACAAAGCTTATATCATAAGACTAGATCAGGAGTTGAGAAAAGCAAAGATCAATGATCTCAGAGCTGCAATCTTTCAAACTGGTGAAGATACTGCAGAGTTTAAAGATGTCAAAAGGAGAATGATTGATGAACCCAGATATGCTGAGAAATGTTTGTTGAAGAACTATCTCAGAACAACTCCTGACATCAGAGAGATCAGAAAATGATGAAGCCAAGTCGAAGATCTACAACTGCTTAAATTCTGATATTTATACAGACTGAAGTTGTTATCAGAAGTTGAAATTGGTAAAAGCTTTAAGGACTGTAAGTTGTAGTTATCTAGTCTAATTCTCATGCATTTGTACTTAATGTTTTTGACATCATCAAATATCTGTTAAACTTGTATATTATGTTAATTTACAAGTTGGGGGAGATTGTTAGATATATTTGATAATGTTATGGCTAATATGTTTTATGTTTAGCTTTCAGATCTTACTTGAACAGGATAAATCAGTACTAGACTGTTGATCAGTACTTATACTGGAAGTCAGGACTTAAGGATATCAGTACATATGTTATCAGGAGATAATCGTCAGAAGATAGATATCAGAACTTAAGTGCTGAAGGACAATCAGATAAGGACAGTAGCTGATTAAAGGAAAGAAGATCAAGATAAACATAAGAAGAGATATGCATGAAGAAGGAATTCTGTAAAGAATGGAATACTTGGAAGAAAAGATATCTGATTGATATATTTTAGGAAGCAAAATTATATTCAATATCAATTAGCGATTATCTTGTAACTGTGTAGTATATAAACACAGATATAGGGTTTACACTATAAGTGTTATCATTATTAGAGAAGATTATTAATTGTAACCCTAGCAGCTCTCGTGATATTTGTTCATCACTGAGAGGTAACAGTTCCATACTGTAACAGAGTTTATTGTTTCAATAAAGTTTGTTTTCTGTTACTTAAGTTCTTAAAGTTCGATTTGAGTGTACTATACACTGTATTCACCCCCTCTACAGTGTGTGTGTGACCTAACAACTTATATACACTTCTTCCTCCAAATCTCCATTCAGAAAGGCACTTTTGACATCCATTTGATAGACCTTGAAATTGGCATGGGCTGCATAGGCTAAGAAGATTCTGATGGCTTCAAGTCTTGCAACAGGAGCAAATGTTTCATCAAAATCTATTCCTTCTTGCTGACAATAGCCTTTAGCAACCAATCTTGCTTTGTTCCTTACTACTATGCCATTTTCATCCATCTTGTTTCTGAATACCCATTTGGTGTCTATTGGATTCTTTCCTGTAGGCTTGGGTACCAGCTTCCATACTTTATTCCTTTCAAATTGGTTTAGCTCCTCCTGCATAGCTAAAATCCAATCAGGATCTAACAAGGCTTCTTCTACCTTCTTTGGTTCTTCCTTAGACAGGAAGCTACTGTATAGACATTCTTCTTGAGTTGCTCTCCTGGTTTGAACTCTGGAAGAAACATCACCAATAATCAGTTCAAAGGGGTGATCTTTTGTCCATTTTCTTGGTTGAGGTAGATTAGCCCTAGATGAAGAGACCTCAATGTTGTCTTGATGTGTGATTGAGTTTTGATTTCTAGAAACTCCCCCTGAGTTTGTGGATCTTTGATTTGAGATTGGGGTGCTTTCTATGGGTGATCTGCCTTGACTTCCTGCTCCTTTTGATAACCTGACGGATGGTGAATTTTGAGTACCGACGGATGAGGCAGGTTGTCTTCCGACGGATAATACAGATTGCCTTCCGACGGATGAAGCGTTATGTAACTCAACGGATGTTGAGTTTTGTGCTTCATTTGTAGTAGATTTGTCTGCATTATCCTTAGACACTGTTTCTTGATCACTCTCATCATCACTTTCATCACTGACCATCTCAACATTATCGAATTTGAGGCTCTCATGGTAATCTCCATCTATTAGTCCTTCAATCTTTTTATCATCAAACACAACATGTATAGATTCAACAACAATGTTGGTTCTTAGATTGTAGACTCTATATGCTTTACCAACAGCATATCCAACAAAAATTCCTTCATCTGCTTTAGCATCAAACTTCCCATTTTAATCAGTTTGATTTCTCAGAATATAGCATTTACAGCCAAAGATATGAAGAAAGTTCAGAGTTGGATTCTTGTTCTTGAACAATTGATAAGGTGTCATGCATCTTGCTTGATTAATCAGAGAGATGTTCTGAGTGTAGCATGCAGTGTTTACAGCTTCAGCCCATAAGTATGTTGGTAGTTTTGATTCTTCAAGCATTGTCCTTGTAGCTTCAATAAGAGATCTATTCTTTCTTTTCACTACTCCATTCTGTTGTGGAGTCCTTGCTGCTGAAAACTCATGCAAGATTCCATTTTCCTCACAAAATGCTCTCATGACATAGTTCTTGAACTCAGTTCCATTATCACTCCTGATTCTTCTAACTTTGAAATCAGGATGATTGTTAACTTGCCTTATGTGATTGATGATGATTTCACTAGCCTCATCTTTAGACTTTAGGAAATATGTCCAAGAGAACTTTGAGAAATCATCTACAATTACTAGGCAAAATTTTTTCTTTGAGATTGACAATATATTGACTGGTCCAAACAAATCCATGTGAAGCAGTTGTAGAGGCTCTTCAATTGCTGAATCAAGTTTCTTCCTGAATGATGCTTTAATCTGCTTCCCTTTTTGGCGGGCATCACACAGTCCATCCTTTGTAAACTCCACCATAGGAATGCCTCTAACTAGCTCTTTCTTTACCAGCTCATGCATGGTCTTGAAGTTCAAATGGGATAGCTTCTTGTGCCATAGCCAACTTTCATCTTGACTTGCTTTACTAAGAAGACAAGTTGAGTTGAAGTCAGCTAGATACACATTTCCTCTTCTCACACCAGTGAGAACCACTTTGTTGTTTTGATTATTAATTACAACACAGGTTTCTTTGTTGAAGGTTACTGAGTTGCCTTTATCACAAAGTTGGCTGATACTCAACAGATTGTGTTTGAGACCATCCACTAAGGCAACCTCTTCAATGATGACATTGTCCTTTGAAATCAAGCCATATCCCACAGTATAACCTTTGCTGTCATCTCCAAAAGTGATACTTGGGCCAGCTCTCTCTTTAAACTCTGTGAGCAGGGTAGAATCACCAGTCATGTGTCTTGAACAACCACTATCCAAGTACCAAAGATTCCTTCTGTTTCCCTGCACACATCAAAATCAAATCAAGTTGATTTTGGTACCCAAGTTTCCTTGGGTCCTGCCTTGTTAGCTTTCTTCTTCTGTTTCTTAGGTCTTAACTCATTTGACTTAGGAATTTCATATTCTTCCTTAGTCATTTGGGTTGGGCCTTTGAAACCACTAGATGCAACAGAATTATCATGCATGTTATGGCTAACAGGAAATGGCAAGCTTGGTGCAAACATGTTATTCCAGTAAGGCATGCTAAATGGCATTTGAGGCATATTGTATGCAGCATAATATGGATTAGGTGCAAATGACATATTAGCAAACTGTTCATTCATGTTCTGTGTAGGCATAGCATTAACAGGCATGGGAGGCATGGCATTCATGTTAGAGAATTGAGGCTGAACAGACATGGGAGTAGGCATGGCAGATTTGCAATTAACAGACAAATGATTTACACTACCACATTTGACACAGATTTTTCTAGGAGCATATTTGTCAGGTGTGTAGTTATTATGTTTGTTAATCCCTACTTTACCATTCCTATTATTTTTCCTTTTAGTCTCTGTTTTTACCTCTATCTTCTCAAATCTGTCACTTAACTGTTTGACAGTCATGTGACCAACATTAGCCTTCTTCCCTTTCTTGGCTTGACTTGACTCTCCTGAAACAAAGTTCTTGGAAACAGACCCATACTTTTCATTTAGCTTGGTTAATTTGGCTTTGCTAATGGGTTTGCTCACAGCCGACGGATGAGGATTTTTATCATTCGACGGATAACACTTTTTGTTCTCCGACGGATAGTTCTCATCATCCGTCGAGTCTACATCTGTCAGCAATCCATCTACCAAAATAGGTTCTAGTTTCTCCTTATTCTTTTTCCAGGCTTCATCACAAAAAGACTCAATTCCTTGAACCTTGGTGATTTGAGCATGAACATATCTGGATGTTTTCCATGCTTTAATCACCTCCTGTTCACGATCGAGCTGCTTCTTTAAAATTTCTTCCTTTTTCAAGGACTTAGTTAATTCCTCCTTGGCAATTCTACACTCAATTTTTAGTTTCTCAAACTCAACAAACTGAGACTCAAGCACATTATTCCTCTCACTCAAAAACAAGTTGTTTTCTTTGATTTTAGCATTTTCTTTAGTGAGGGACTTAGGTATAACACGCAAATGATACAATTTTGTAGACATGTCATTTATTGCATCATTACACTCAGCTTTAGATAAATATGCAAGGTTTGTAGTGATTACCTGATTGCTTGAGGAACTTGTCTATGTTTCATCAGACTTGGCCATAAGGGCTAGATTGACATAGTTGACATCCTCATCTTCATCCAAACCATCAGCTGCCCAGTCATTCTCTTGTGTAATAAAAGCCCTTTCCTTCTGTTTGAGTAGATCAAAGTATTTTTGCTTATAATCCACAGACTCAAATCTTTTCTTACTGGAATCTGACTTTCTATACTCATTTGCAAAATGCCCTGCCAAGCCACATTTGAAACACTTGAATTTTGATTTATCCACCATGTTTCTATTTGGCTTGGCAGCTCCAAAGTTCTTCTTGAACTTGAGCTTGGCAAATCTTCTTGAAAGGAATGCTAGGTGCCCATCAATGTCCTCCATGTCATCTTGACTCAATGAATCTTCACTTTCTGCAGCTAGCCCTTTACCCTTTCTTTCACAGGCCTTTGAAGCTGATTCCACAGCTTCCATCTTCACTTCCTTCTCCTTTTCCAGTTCAGCCACTAGTGCAATGGATCCTCCTTTCTTCTTTCCTCTCTCCATTCTTTCATCCTGCTCTATCTCAAGCTCATAGGTCTTCAGAATGCCATACAGTCTCTCCAAAGTAAACTCCTTATAATCTTGTGAGTTTCTCAATGAGACTGTCATTGGTTTCCATTCCTTTGGAAGAGATCTGAGAAATTTCAGATTGGAGTCTTTAGTCTGATAGACTCTTCCATGCAATTTAAGAGCATTTAGTAGCTTTTGGAATCTACTAAAAATGTCAGTGAGTGACTCACTTTCTTCATTGTGAAAATGCTCATATTGTTGAATCAGGAGCTGTATTTTCTTTTCTCTTACTTGCTCAGTACCATCATAGATTATCTGTATTGTGTCCCAAACTTCCTTGGCAGTCTTGCAGTTGATGATGTTATCAAACATATCTGCATCAACACCATTGAACAGAATGTTCATGGCCTTTTTATCTTTCCTGACTTGTTCAATATTAGGATGAGACCATTCATGCCTTGGCTTTGGAACAGATGGTTCATTTCCTGTTGCAGCTCTCATAGGAACATGAGGGCCTCTTTCTATGCAGTCCACATAAGCCTCATCTTGAGAAAGCATATGAAGATGCATCTTTACCTTCCAATGATGGTAATTATCTTTATCAAGAAAAGGAATCTTGACTCCAACATCTTTCTTATTCATCTTGCTGAATTGTTTTGATCTTTAAACTCTTTGTAGATTAAGAGCTTGCCTACAACAAACTCTGGACGACCATCAAGACATAATTAAGAGACTGGTAAAATACAAAATGGATGACCTTGTGCCAACTCAGGTGAAAATAAAGAATAAATTTCAGAAATTTGCTGACTAAATGGCAAGGTTTGATATGTCTAGTATGGAGCAGAGCATCAAAAATCTAAGGCAATCCTTTGTGGCTCTGCATGAAGTTGTCCATAATCACATCACCAGTAACAATGACACAAGGGTCAAATTTGATCAACTTCATCAAGCTAGATATGAACCTTTAGCTTTATTGATGGAGGGAATTAAGGAGTCCATTCAAGGCACATTTGGTGTTTCTGTCTCCACAAGCTCACAACAACCAATCTCCACATCCACAAACCTCCAAATTCAATCTCTTCAACATCAATTTTCCACTCTACAGTCATCAAATGATTCCCTTACAGCACAAGTCTCTCAACTCACGACTCTGGTATAAAATCAAAAGGAAGAAATCAAAACTTTGGTAGACTCCCACAGACACTTACAAATGCAGAATTTAGTTTCATTGGGAGCTATCATGGGTGCTCTAAATATTCCCTTGCATGTACTTCCAGAAGTTGTTAGGACTAAAATTCCAACTCCACTACTCCTGCCTGCTACCAAGACTAAGGGGGAGATAGAAGCTGGAATTCAACAGTCAAAGAAAGCTGGAAAATCTAATACTCACTCTGGTCAAAGTTTTACACAATTAAAAATCTATCAAGATGTTAGTAAAGACAGACTCCAGAAAGCTGCGGTAGGACCCTGTCAAGATAAGGAGTTCAATGAGCTACTGGTTGTACTAAGAGTCTCTCTGGAGAACAACTACATCACTTATAAGACAGCTTTGTCCAACAACATCAATTTTCTAAGAGTGGTGATAGTGAAAGTTGACAACTTTTTGGAGAAGAGAATAGTAGTCAATGTCAATGACTGTGGTCTGGACAGATGTCTACAAGTGTCTCTCTCAAAATTCAAACCATGAGAGCATCTGAGCTGGATGTAATAATTGACAGAGTTAATCCAATAATTCCAGAGTACACCTAATTGCTCCACGAACTCAAGAAATCTCAGATAGCTACATTTCCTAAAGCCTATCTACATCCAAGCAAGGGGTGGCCTACATCTGTCGACAGACCAAAAAGTGCAAGTACTTCACAGTTCCAACGAATTGTGTGAGAGGAAATTTGAGATTGATGATGACTCTGGAAACTGATCTCAAGTCCAAGGAGAACAAGAAAGTTGAAGATGAGGAGATGATCAGAATATTTGGGAGATACATATAGAATGTTGAGACCATGTTGCCAACTACACAGTTCAACATAAAAGATGATAAAGATGATGATAAGCAGAAGAATGATGAGAAAAAACCTTCTGGCTCATATCCAAGTCAATCTACCAAGGCAACTGGCAGCAAAGTAGAAAAGAAGAAACGTGATGATAAGAAGAGGGGAGATGAAAGGAGAAGAAAGAAGAGGAAAGATGGTAAAGGTACTAAGAAAAATGTCCAAGAACTACAATTCAAGATTCAACCTACTCAAACCTTTAAGCATGCAATCCCAAACACTCAATCACCTTTAACCTCTAAGCCTAAACTTTTGTACAAATAAACTGCAAACACCTTACTCAAAATCCCAATCAATTCTAGCCAAACCACCTTAAAGAAAATCTCAAACCTACCTTCATTTAAGCCACCAATCAAGACTCATTTTAAGACTGTTGGGAGAAAAACAAAGAAGCTACAAGTTGGTAAGGGGGTTATCTGGAATTGCTTTAATCAAACTGATTTTCTACCTTTAAACCGGTGCATCACAAATGATGACTACTTTCAACAATTATCTAAAGAAATGGTCAAAGTTTGGGTTGTATCATTGAGAGAAGTCAGAATCTATTATCAGGATGGCTCCTTCACTCTACGTGGCAGGGATTTAATGGATACACTTTCAACCATAGAATTTTAGAGGATAATTAGCTTAATGAAGGACAAGGACACAAGTACAAGGGCATGGAAGGCAGTGATGTGTGTATGGATGAGAGAAAGGGATGATAGAAATGCAAAAGCAAGGGCTGAAAAGGAAGAAAATGATAAGAAGTATGCAGAAGAAATTGCTAGGTTTGAACAAAGATCAAATGAGCTCAAAGCAAAGGGGATGATTAGGATTTAAAAATATGGACACTTTCTAAACATTAAGATTGGCAGTTATCAAGATTCAGAGTTAATTACGTCAATGGTTACAAACTGGATGTTTAGCTCAAACTGGTAGAAGCCTTGAGAGGGACAAAATTTATTGAAGAACTCAATGTGCTTATATATCTCAAGGACCTCATAAGGAAAGAACCATGCTATGAAGATTTCACCTAGTTTTTATAATATTGAACTAATGTAATTGCTCAATGTATAAATGTTAGAATTTGTCAAATCTGTCAATTTTTTGTTATCATTTTTAGCTTAGGGTTAGTCTTGTTATCAGGCATGAATTTGTGATAAGCAATCTTCTCACAAATTGGGGGATATTGTTGTGCAAGACATATTTGTATAATAACAAGACTAAGTCACATTGAAAACCCTGAGATGTAGTTATATGATAATCTAAATCTATATTATGTATTATATTTCTTGAGTTTGTAAAAAGGTTGGAAGATTAAACTGGTGTATGTTTCTATAAACAATTTCAAGTCTAAGAATAAACTCTGGAAGAAGATCAAGCAAGACCATGCCTCAGAGAAAAGATATGGAAGCTTGGAGTTGAATAAATCTGTTTTATGAAAATTATTCTAAGTCAAGATATCGACAAGTCATAGATCAAGTTATATAGAGAAGTCATTCGAGAACTCCAGAATGACTTATCGAGAAGTCCAAAATGGCTTATAGAGAAGTCTAGGAGATATCGACAAGTCAAATGAAAATGTCAAGATTGGAGATATCGACAAGTCAATTTCTCATTAGAGATCTCAGAGATATCGACAAGTCAAAATGCATATATAGATCTCAGAGATATCGACAAGTCAAATTCTACATGTAGAGATCTAGAGACCTCGACAAGTCAAGTACACTTATAGAGAACTCAGAGACCTCGACAAGCCCAATACACTTGTAGAGAACTCAGAGATCTCAATAAGTCATTATACTTATCAAGATGTCAGTTATTTATAGAAAAAAACTGGAGATCTCGACATGAAGCTCAAATACAATAATGCAGACAAGTTAAATATTCAATATTTTCAATCAACAAATGATCTATTCACTTAGATTTGAAAGTCTACAAAAGTAGCTTGAAGAGTGCAAGATCAAGGGCCAAGATTAATTGACAAAGGAACGTCATAGACTTATAAGATTATGCAAAGATTTACTAAGCCTTAAATAAAAAGATTCATGGGTTGCTTAGAAAAGGTTTTAGTACTTTTTATTATATATTGTGTAAACCAGTGTTTACTAATCTATAAAGTAAACACCGGTCCTTCATTTTTAGTGGTAACAAACAGATCTAAATTTTCTTGTACTCTCTCAATAAAGAAGTTGATTTCTTTTATTTCAAAGAACTTAGAATTTGTAGAAAGACAAACTTAATCAATATGAATTAAGTGAGTTTTGAAATGTTGTGTTTGTTATGCTTATTATTTTTATTATGCTAACATAATATCTTTATAAATTGTGCACTTCTTTGTACACCATATCCAAACAAGTTGAAAAAGGCTAAAAATCAATAAAACACATTCACCACCCCCCTATGTGTTGCACTTAATATCTAACATAAATACTCGCTCAAAAATCTGAGGGATCCGGTTCCGTGATGTATTTTTATATTCGCAACGAGGTTGTTGTTTTGATAAAATAACTTTTGATTACTTACCCAACACTCGGGAAGTAAATTCTTGGAATGTGTTTAATCCATTAATAGTCATCTCCTGGGAAATATCGTTGAGTTTTCCTTTCCAACTAGATACGACTTCTTGGTGGAGCCATATCAACAAATTCTACTTGGGGAAAAGGGAGACGAGATTTATGTTTCAGAGTCATGGATTTCATCTGAACTAGGAGTGGCATAATGGCCGAGTGGCGCCGGCCCAACCTTATTTTATTGTCCCAAATGGCCCGAAAGTTCCACTGAGACGGTCCATTCTTTAGGAGTCCAGCTTCGGTCGACAAGTAAATTTGACTATTCTCCTCTACATGAAGAAAATCGTGGGGTTGTACTACTGCAACTGATCATCGTAAGTGGTCTTCCTGGCATGGCAAACTCCCGTAATGATTTCATCATCCAGTTTGGATATTTCTGCAACACTACCCAGAGCACTTCTATAAAAAGGCTACGGCTGGGTGACTGATGAGTGTTGGCAGGGTCGAGTTTTCAAAATGATGTTCATCAAAAGAATTATCACATAACTTCAAATTTGTTAATGATCAAATTATTTGGTTTCCTTGAGTGGATAAAAGCCCTCAAAAGTATTTGCGAAAATGTTTTATACAAGTTTTACATTGTAACTTCATCTATGAGATGAACCTTTGAAAACTAATTATATTTTTAACAATAGTAGTTCAAGTAATTTTCTGAAAAGAAAGATATAAGTATATTAGAGTATTTTGTAATTTCATCTTCTTAAACTTATATTTAGTAAATGGTTATCTTATGCATAAAAAAATTTTAGAAATTTATCGATAAAGATACTTTGCACTATTGAATAGACAATATATATCTTGAAAGTATATATATTGAGTATTTTGCGACTTCATCGCGTTAAGATATGAACTTGGTTCATTTTTGCTTGACCAAGACTTTCATAAATACTATGAAAATGCTCATATATTATTAATCATAATATACATGTTATTTTGGTGAGCTGTTTTGCTCACCCTTGCTTCATTTCTTCATCACATAACAACAGCTAGGCAAGAGGACCAAGCTCCCAATTCTTGAACAGATTGGAAATGTTCCGCAGCTTCCTGTAGGCGTTGATGCTGCTATGGCTGAGGTAGGAACTACCAATAGGCTAGGATTTCAACTTTGATGTACTAGACATATGTATATTTATGAATTGTTATAATGGCAAAGAACATGTAAATTTATTCATAAACCCTTTTGAGGTGTAATAACTTATTATTTATACTATTTTTGGATTTTATCTCAGATACTAAAATGTGTTGTGGAGTGAGTATTATTGTGGGGTCACAGTATGTGTAAAGCCCTCCAAATCCAGGGTCTAGATTTGGGGGTTACTTGCTAAACTACAACATAACACAAACATGTATAACAATTATGCAAATATATATCTAACCCCTTTACATCTATCCAGGATCTTTAAGGTTGAGGTATGAAAACAAGAATAACATATTATCTTTATTACAACCCAAATCTAAATTCTCACAGAACTCTCTTTATTATAAACCACTATCTAAACAAGTTTTAAACTAAATTTATTTTATTCCAAACACACACCACATCTATCTACACTACACCTAATCAGGTGGCTCAAAGCTCTCCTCTTTTATCAGGATCAGTATATTTAGTGCTAGAGGGTCCCGCTGCTTGACACGCTTCTTTACCACACGAGTCCGAATAGGTTTCATTCTCTTTCTTGACTGAAAAAGACAAAGTGAATAACAACAAAAGGGGTGAGCCATAATTTTCTCAGCAAGTCCACAATATATAAACAGTATTATAAAAAAGTTAAATGAACCGGTAATTTGACTGTATCTGTAACTATGTATTTCTGCAAAGGAGAATGAAGGCCATTATCGGCGAGTATCAATAAACTAGACTGGACACAAAGTTCGCACCCATATCGTGCTAATCAGTGAGGATACAGTGCAGATTTATACCTATCTATATAGATCCATTCGGGTACCCAGACTCTACGGCCCAAAATAGGGGTCCGGTTAGTTCTCGGCCCATAGGATCAACTGTATACCTGATCCTCACCATCACCATCCAGTCCACAGATGAGCAATCGGAACAATCGGTATGTTTTGATATATCCCAACATTCGAATATATCAGGATATATATGATGTGTAACCTATTGGAATATGAATAGAGTATTCAGTGAATCAAGAGAAATTAGGAATCGAAGTGAAATGCAAACAAAAGAACAGTAATTGTGTATCTGTGTATGTGAACAGGAGTTATCACTGTTTACCGAGTTGAGAATTTGAGTAGAAGAAACCAATTCACTATTCTGAATTTAGAATAGGGAAAAAACTTGCATTTTACACGATTTACCACAAATATATCACAGTTTTCTAACACTGGCTGGATCCGCCTTGTTGGCTTCGTATATATCAAATAAAGATACTCATTTAGTCAACACGTATCTTAATCGCGTCTCAAACCGACTTCACGTAGCCCTTATCGTCTACCCGTACGATTAAAACTGACTCGTATAATAATTACTAACAATTAGGACTTGATTAACCACATAATTCACATAGCACGTAAGTCACATAGACATTCTAGGTTTATATATATTTTTAGAATCGAAATCGGATTAATATTCACATCATCTGCTAATTTCTGGCTCGTTTCCTAATTTTCAGAATTTATTGGACTCGTCTCTATAATTAATAGGGTCTATAAGTAAATAAATATCGGAAACAGACTTGTTCCCAAAAGAAATTAAGATTTAAAACTATTTTTATTGAAAATAAATCATTTTTCTGAGTCGAAGCGTCGTTTCGTTTCAATCGGATAAACGGTTTAATTATTATTAAATAAATAGGGATAAATTAATTTATTATTTAGAATAATCAATTATTCAAAATAATTGAACCTCAAATATATTTTTAAATAATTAGTTAGGAAAAATCAGAATTAAAAATGATTTTTCCATAATATTTTGATTTAAAATGAATTTGTAATGAATTATTGAAAATAAATTGATTAATTATCAAAATAATTAATCATTTTTAAATAATTAATAATAAATAAATTAATAAATTAATATTTTGAATTTTAGAAAATATTTCAGATTTATTTATAAAATAAATTAATTAATCAATTTATTTAAATTAATAAAACTGATTTTTATAATTTATAAAAATAAAATCTAGAAACATTTGTCAGAAAATGGATTTCTGTGAGAATGGATCAAAACCGGTTTGCAAAACGGGTTACAACCGGGTCCTGAAGAACAAATCGGGTCAGGAAGAACTCGCCAGAAAATTTCCAGTTTCCGGTGGGTTTCTCGGACTCCGACCAGCCAAATTCAGGCCAAAACCAACATTGTTTGGTCAGTTTTGCACCTGGAATCGATTTTAAATCGATTCAACATCTCAAATCAACCATTCAATCACCAGAATCATCCGGAATCATAACCTCCGATCAATCCCGACTATTTTCCGCCCAACTAGCAAAATCACTGAATTTTACATGAAACTTCACGTTATATATCTCAAATCAAAGCTTATTAACTGTACAATAAAACCCCTAACACCTAATTAACCTCATATCATTCAAAATCAAAAACGTTCAAATCAAAAATTGGTATAAACCCTAATAATCGAATTCACTCATACACGAATCGTTTGATGAAATTAATGGCATAAATCGGCTGTAAACATTCAAACAAAGCTATATGAATCATCAAATCAATCAAATAACCCTAATCAAAAAACCCTAATTCGAACATAAACCCTAGAAATTAAAATTGGAAATTAACGAATCAAAACATGAAATTGATGTAAGAAACTGAAAGAATATATCAAGAGCATCGATTTGAGTACTCACATCAACAGATTTGGTGCTCATAATTGATCAAAATCAAGGTTTGGTTCTTCGACCAGTTTCTGAATTTTCAGAATTTTCAAAATTTTTTAATGATTTAATTATAATTAATTATTAAAAACTAGGTTATTTATAGTAAGTAAAATAATACTCCTAATTAAAATTAAGGCCCTAATTATACATCTAATAAAATTAATTAGTCTTTAATTAATAATTTTTTAGTATTAATTTATAAATTTATAATATTAAATTTATACAATATATATGCCAAAATTTCCCAAAAATTATGAATAATTCCAAAATACAAAGAAATGGAATAATTTAAAGTCCCATAATTTTATAAAAATAAAATTTTTATTTTTTGACACCCTAAGAGGCCCGGAAAAGTTATTTTTCGCGAAACGAGAAAATTCCTAAAATAACTGGATGTTTAGAATAACGATATGGTACAAGCCATACTAGGAAAAATAAGGTCAATTATTTTATATGAAATATCAACTATTAAAACAAGATTTGGGTCGTATAACTTTTGATACGAAAGTTTTAACACAAAATAAAATACCCGATAAATACCTGGAAAATACCCTAACGTTACAGAACACACATAGCACATAACAGCTAGGGTTTATGAATAAATACACTTAATGACATAATACAACACATAATTCATCTTTATTATAATATAATACAAGCGTAATTTCCCAGTCGTTACAGTATATAGTTATTTATTTAACTAAAGTAAAGTGTATAAATGGAAATAAAGACCTTGACAACCCGGATCCCCGACCCCAGATTTGGGGGTGTTACAACTCTTATAGAAGCTGCAAGGACCATGCTTGAAGAAGCAAAATTGCCAAACTATTTATGGGTTGAGGCTGTGCAAACTACATGCTTCATACAAAATGCAACTCTTGTAAACAAGCATGGCAAGACATCAATTGAGATGGTTAAAGAAAAGAAGCCAAATTTGAAATACATTCACATTTTCTGCCACAAATGCTTTGTTCTCAAAACTCACCCTGAACAGCTTACAAAGTCTGACTTTAAAGTTGACGAAGGCATTTTTATTGGATATCCAATGTCAACAAAGGCCTTTAGAGTTTATAATCTGAGAACAAGAGTGAACATGGAATCTATTCATTTATATTTTGATGACAAGAATATTACAGGTCTGGAAGATGTAGATGATCATGGACAACTGAGATTTGAAAATGAAGTACCACATGTTGAATAGCTAAATCATGATACACTCTCAAACTCTGATACTGCAAACTCTGATATCACACTAAATTCTGATGAACCACTTGTCAGCGGCAACTTCATAAATACTGAAGCACATGTTAAGGGGAAGAAACATGACCAACATCAAGAATCTAGTTCAAGTGATACAAGTGAAGGCACATCAGACTGATGAGACAAATTCTAATAATTCTAAAAGTACTGATCAGTGGGAGCTTCAGAAAATAATAATGGTGCACATTTATATGGAAATAGAGATTTCATGGATCACGGGGGAGGATCATCTTCTAAAATTCAACTTCCTTCTGCAAGAAAATGGACTAAGTCATAAATTCCTGACTTATTCATTGGAAATCCTGATAGTGGTGTAAAAATAAGGAAAGCCACTCATAATGAATGTCTCTACCATTCATTTTTATCTCATACTTTACCAAAGAAAGTGGATGAAGCTCTTCAAGATGATGACTGGGTCACATTAATGCAAGAGGAGCTCAATGAATTTGTAAGGAACAAAGTCTGGACTCTAGCACCAAGGTCAAAGAACAGATTAGTAGTTGGTACTAAGTGGGTGTTCAGAAACAAAACTGATAGTGAGGGCATAATCACAAGAAACAAAGCAAGGTTAGTTTCCAAGGGCTACTCTCAACAAGAAGGTATTGACTTTGATGAGACTTTTGCTCATGTTGTAAGACTTGAGACCATCAGAATTTTCTAGTATAAGCTGCTCACATGACGTTTAAAGTGTTCCAAATGGATGTGAAAAGTGCATTTTTCAATGGTGAACTTGAAGAGGAAGTTTATGTTGAACAGCCTCATGGGTTCATTGATCCAAAGTATCTAAATAATGTCTACAGATTGGATAAAGCAATCTATGGACTAAAGCAAGCTCTAAGAGCCTGGTATTAAACACTTGCACAGTTCCTACTGGACAGTGGTTTCAAAAGAGGTACCATTGATAAAACCTTATTTTATAATTATCATGGTAATGACTTATTATTAGTTCGGATATATGTTCATGATATCATTTTTTGCTCTACTAATAATAAACTATTTGAGATATTTTCTAAGCTAATGTAGTCGAGATAGCAGATGAGTATGATGGGAGAATTGAGTAATTTTTTGGGATTACAAGTCAAGCATACTAAAAAATGGAACTTCATTATTCAAGCTAAATACACCAGAAATTTGCTAAAAAGGTTTGGAATGTAAGATAACTCAACTAGTATAACTCTCATGGCCACTGTAACCAAGCTAGATTTAAATATTGGCGCGTCAGGAGATATAACTAACTATAGATGTATGATTGGCTCACTCTTATATTTGACTGCTATTAGGCCTAATATCATGTATGCTACTTGTCTGTGTGTAAGGTTCCAAGCTGATCCGAAAAACCACATCTTATAGCTGTGAAAACACTTTTCAAATATCTTAATGGCACTATGAATCTTGGTTTGTGGTATCCAAGAGATTCAGACTTTAAGCTAATAGAATATTCATATGTTGATTTTGCAGTATGCAAAATAGACAGAAAAAGCACTTCTGGAAGCTGCCAATTTCTTGGAGGCATATTGTTTTCTTGGTTTAGCAAGAAACAAAAGTCAATTTCCACTTCCCACTTCCATGGCAGAAGCTAAGTACATTGCTACAGGAAGCTGTTGTACACAGATTCTTTGGATGAAGAATCAGTTACTGAATTATGGGTTATAATATTCTAAAATTCCTATTATTATGATAATCAAAGTACTATTGCAATGACAGGAAATCCGATACAACATTCAATGACCAAGCACATCAGTATAATGTATCACTTCATTAGGGAACATGTGATAGAGGGTATAGTGGAATTGCATTTTATGCCTATAGATCAGCAATTAGCAAATATCTTCACCAAACCACTTTATGAAGCTACCTTTACAAGACTGGTGAATGAGTTGGGAATGATCTCAGTATTTTTCTCAAATGCTGATGAATAAGTTATTTTCTATGAAAGACATAAGTAATCAGATTTTGGTATCTATTTATTAAAATTGGTATTTCTTAAAATCTTATGATTGTATTAAACACTAATACCATGCATTCATGCTATTTGTTTATGAAAATTTATTAGAGTGTTAAATTCTGATAATTTAATCTCTACAGTACTTTGCATGAAAAAACTCTGATAGGGGGACTAAATACTGATATGAGTCAAACATATGGGTTGACTGTTAAACTCTGATGTTTTTTTAATTTATTCAAAAATAGCTTAGTCAATATTTTATTTTAATAAGTGGGTTTTACATAAATAAGTAATTATTTTTATTGATTACTTTTGTGTGATTAATGTCATATAAAAGGGAAAACTGGTTCATTAATTGTAAGTTTTACATTGTGTAACTGTGCACGTTTTTAATGATTCCTTTTTATCTGGTCCATTATTATTGGTTACACCACGTGTCCCACTAATTTGAACCGTTTATCAATAAAAGAGTGTAGAGTTATAAAAAATCAATTTTTCATTTTGATTTTCACTTTTTATCTTTAATTTAACTCCATCTCTTCTCTTTTACTTTCTCTTTTCTCAGTGTTAAACTCTGAAACCTTAATCAGTGTTTAAGATTTTATTTGAAAAACAGCTACCATGACTTCACCAATTACAATAAAAGATGTTACCTATGATAATGCAAAGCTTGTAGCATACAACTATGCAGCTGTTCTTGACAAGAATGACATAAATCTTGATTATCATATCTTGCAGGATTTATTGGCTGTCAATGAGGTGGGATTTGCACTTATTAATCCTACTAAAGTTTCTGGTAACAATGTTCTTGCTTTCTGGAGAACATGTGTTTTTGATGACAGTGGTCCCAATAGAGGTACTCCAAGTATTACGTTTGAATTCAATGGGGAAATAAAGGTAGTCACTCCCTAAACTGTTAGGGATGCTCTTCATATCACTTCTCATGATAAATATACCACTCCAATTGTTGATGGAGAGATGAGGAGATTCCTTTCCCAAATTGGGTATGATAAGAAGATGAAGAATTTGGGTAAATTGAAAGGCCTGGACTTCGAAAAGAATGGAAATTTTTATTTGCCTACATAACAAGAGCATTCAACAACAAGAGTACTAACTTTGATGCTCTACCTATGATGTCTCGACAGATTGGGTGCTCTCTACTACTGTTAGGTCACACACACTGTAGAAGAGGGTTGAATACAGTGTATACTACAATCAAATCGAATTAAGATCACAGGTATAAAATACAGAATAATCTTATTAATAAAACAGTATTACAATGGAACCGTTCTCTCTCAGTGATGAACAAATATCATGAGAGCTGTTAGGGTTACAATGAATAATATTCTCGATTAAGATAACACTTATAGTGTAAACCCTATGTTGTGTTTATATAGACACGCAGTTAAAAGATAAACTTCTAATTGATATCGAACATAAGTCTGCATCCTAAAATATATCAATTAGTTATCTTTTCCTCCAAGTATTCTATTCTTCATAGAATTCTTCTCCATACATATCTCTTCTTGTATTTGTCTTAATCTTCTTTCCTTTCAATCAACCACCTTCCTTATCTAAATGTCTTCTTAAGTCCTTATATTATCTCCTGATAAATATCTTCTGATATCTTAAGTTCTGACTTCAGTATAAGTACTGATTTCCAGTTAAGTCCCGATTTGTCCTGTTAGTTAAGATTTGAAAACTAAACATAAATCATTATTAGACATGACATCACAAATATATCTAACAATCTCCCCCAACTTGTAAATTAGCATAATATACAAGTTTAATAGATATTTGATGATGTCAAAAACATTAAGTACAAATGCATATGAGAATTTGACTAACTACAACTCACAGTCCTTGTAGCTTTTACCATCCTTAAAGTCTGATATCAGCTTTAGCCTGTATATACTTCAGAATTTAACAGTTATAGTCCTTGACTTGGCTTCAGTGTGTGATCTCTTTAATGTCAGGAGTTGTTCTGAGATAGTTCTTCAAAAGACTCCTCTCAGCATATTCAAGTTCATTATGCATCCTCATTTTTGCATCTTTAAGTTCAAATGTATCTTCACCTGTCTGAAAGATAGCAGCCCTGAGATCATTTATTTTTGCTTTCCTTATATCCTGATCCAGTCTGATGACATAGGCTTTATCAGACTCTAGATTGAATTCAAGTCCCTTAATACCAAGAAATGTAGTGATTTTGGCGGTATTAGGCTTCATCTCAACTATATCACCATTGTGAGCTCTGTACTTTGGATAGTATGGTCTGTCAGACTTTACAGAGTAAAGTTTCTTTTGTCTTTTAATATCAGATTTTAAATAACTGGCAGCACCATCTGTTGATCTATTTTTCACTTAAAGTAGAAATAGCACATTTTGCAATTCTTCAAAGTACTTCAAATGAATAGCATTCTTTCTAATCTGGAATACCCTCCCATCTGTCATGAAATATAGCATGATATCTTCTTTCAATACAGAGTGGTAGACCATTTATACAGACTCCAGTTGATTCAATCTTTCAGGAGTTGTTCCTACTCCTAGTTCACTCAAAGAAGTTGGATCATAGGTAGTATTATTTACTCTCTTTTCTTTAGAACTACCCAATCCTGATTTGTCTCTAGCTTCCTTTACTCGAATAACTCTTGCTTCAAAACCACTTGATGTAGTCTTCAAAGGTTGAGTAGATTGTTGAGCTTTAGTAAACCCAATTAGTAGAAATTTTGAAGGTTTAACATGAGCAATGTCAGAGGTTTCCTTTTCTTCATCTTCTGATATCAAGCCAACTTGAGCTCTGTTAGTGGTTGCTTGCTTCATTGTAATATCAGAATTTATAAAGTCCTGATCTTGAACAACATGAGCTCTGTCAGAGGTTGTTTGAATATTCTTCTTTTTCAAAATCAGACTAGTATCTTCATCAGATTTTGCTTCCAGATCCATGATTGGCATATAAACCTTTACAGGTTCATCAACTTTTGCTTTGCCCTTGAACCTTGGATCTACCTCTACTTGTGATTTGGCTTTGGATTCAGATTTGGTTGCCTCAGAGTTTGTCTTCTCTTTAATCACAATGCCCTTAGGCTTTGGAGGTTTCTTTGCAGTAATAAAAGCTTTAGACTTGGATTTGACATTTTCTGCTTTAAGTCTGGCTTCTTCTTCCTTCAGACTTTCAAAGTCCATTCCTGGATTGTCTTTGAGAAATAGTCTTTTTGAAATTTCTTCATCCAACTTCTGTAACTTGGGGTCTTGATAGTAGACTGATGTTTCCTTCCCCTTAAGCTTCAGTGTCTGCATAAACTTTTGTGATTCTTGACTTTCACCCTGTATCAGAACATTAGGCTTAGTCAAAACTTGCTTATCAGAACTTATTCTTCTATCAACATCAGAGCTTGATCTCTGCGTAGAAGTTCCTGCTTTCTTAGATGAAGAGCCTTTTCCTTGACCATGACCTCTACCCCTTTCAGAGTTTCCCTGGTCTTCATTATCATCATCCTTACCCTTCAGTGGTTGATCAATTTTGCATTTGGACTTAATCACTTTCTCTCCCTTTTTGGCATCATCAGGTAATAGGAGAGAGACAAGCAATTCCACAGAGTTTTGGATTTCATTGAGTTGATCTTGTTGAGCAGCTTGCTTCTTTAAAATATCAGATATTTGAGCTTGCTGCTTTTCTTGAGTCTATTCTATATACCCAATGCGGTCAAAGGCTGGCTTAAAAAACCTGTTCTTTTCCAATTTGACATTCATGTCTTGCTGTCAGAGTTTCTTGAATTTTTTTCACCTTGGCTTGAGTTATTGAGTGTTGACCTTGAAGGTGCCTTGTACTCAATGCAGTAACTCTGAGCTATGCTTTGAAATCATCATTCACCAGCATCTCATCAGCTTTAGCCAGGTGCTCAGCAAGAATATTTGCAATAGGAACAAAATCAACTTTGTTCCACTCCTTGATCCATTCTTTTCCTCTTGGAGTTTCACTCCAAGGTACTGGTGCATCCCCTCTCACAAACTTTTTAATCAAATCAGCTTTATTAACTGCTGGTAGAGGTGCATGTCCTGAAGGACCAGCTGCATCAGCATATAGATTTGTAGCAGCTTCACCAGTATTGTCAGCATTTGCAGCATCAGAACTTACAGAGCCTGCAGAATCAGCTCCCTCTGATAAAATGATAGTGTGTGAGACTATAGAGGTTTCAAAATCATCCTCTAAGTTCTGATCAACATCCAAATTCTGATGCTCACCTAATATCTGATCTTCATCATCTAGATTCAGAAGAGGTGTTGTTGGAATATCTGCATTGAAATCAGCATCTAAAATCGGTGTTGTTGGTGGAGTTTGTTGAAGAATGGTTGGAGCTTCTAAGTACAGAACCTCGGGCACAACCAAGTTGTGAATATCTATTTCAGCACTTGTACCTGGGTCTTCAGCATGTACTTGTTCAATGATAGGAGACACGGGAGGTGTAGGCATATGTTCAGCTTGAATTGGCGATAGTGGAGGTGTAGATGCAGTGGCTTCAGCAAATTCTGGTTGTGTAGATGGAAGGGATTCAATCACAATTGGCTCCTTTGGGATCAGAGATTCCTGATCCCCTTCCTTAGTTGTTGCTTCCACATCCTCTGAATCTGACTCATCTATGTCCCTGTTAGCTATTTGTTTCTTCCATCTCTTCAAGGGTGGAGAGACTTTGGGAGCTTTGTCATCATAATTTCTCTTTCTAAGCCTTTTGAGGGGCCTAGAACTCCCAGTTTCCTTTGTTTTCTGAGGAGACACTTCCTCAGCTGCTTCAGCAACAGGTTCTAATGTTCGAACCTGTGCCTCATCTTCTGATTCATCTCTCAGAATCATCCTCCTTCTCTTTTGTTCTGTCTGAGAAACAGTCTTTGTCCTCTTTTCTCTAGAAGAAGAAGGCTTCACTGTAGGTGCTGATGGTTGAGTGGCATGTGTTGATGTATGTGTTTGTGGAGTGACAGGAGTAGGTGCTGATGGCTGTTGTGTGTTTGTGGGTTAGACATCAGGATATAGCAATGAATATGTAGCAGCATCAGCATTTACAAGAACTTGCTTTACTGATAAAGGAATGCTAAGGGGTCTCAATACTCCCTTCTTGTTGTCAGCAGTAAAAAGATCAGTAAAATCCCTTTTTGCTAACCTAAAAGGTTCTATGAGTTCACCTGCTAGTTTTGGTTCATCTGATGTACAGTAATTGTAAATGAATTGACAGAACCTAGCAAAGTAAACTACATTTCTGTCCTCTTTCATTCTATCTCCAATAAAACATAACACAGTCTTTGCATAATCAAAATGAGACTGGTTTAAGAGTGCATACCCAATTTGTTGTGTCAGAATAGGAATGGCATCAAAATTTGAGCATTTGTTGGCAAACGTCTTCGTGATACAATCGAAGAAGAAGCTCCATTCCTTTCGAATATATGGGCGTTTGAGTTGACCCAACTTAACCAAACTCTGTTCATACCCAAGGTTAGCCATCATTTGCTGTAGCAGGGGCTCTTTAACAGCAGAACTAAACTCGCAGGATTCAGGTAGGTGTAGAGCTTTTCGAACTGCTCCCGGAGTAACAACATACGCAACCTCATTTGCTGTAAATATGATGCTTGGAGTCCCATGCCTACCACCATCATCATAATGTCCAGTACGCCAAAATGTCAGTACTTGAGTTCCAGATATACTGGATGGCTGTGTCAATGCGAACCCAATCTCATTATGAGATATGAAATCCTGAATAAAATGAAGTTCCGAAGGATCTTCACTCTTAGTGAGAATGGCAGCATAGTTTTTGGGGATGAACTTTGCTCCTAAAGATTATATCCTTGGGTGCCATTGAAAATAGGTGAGAAGTTAGAATGCCTGAAAAGTGTTTGATAAAATTTCTGTATAGTAAACCGTCAGAAATATGAGAGAATAAGAAAAAGAGAGAGAGTAAATAGAATAGAAATATAAATAAAAGATTTGAAAATCTTTTATCTCTTTTACTTAGACACCCCACGTGACAACAGTTATTGAGAAGTAGAACAGACGTTACACCTGTCAGCCATGCAGCAGTTAAGACAGTAGTTAATGGGCACGGGAAATAAGTAATGATTACTATGCACATGCAGTTTTTCAAAAAAACTGTTCACACTAAACAAATGATTATTACTGTCTTTATCTCATATAAACCAATATTCTGATAAAATATAACCGTTAAAGTATTGACCTAAAAATAAATCAAGGAAATAATTACTGCCACGTCAGCATCAGAACTTGATTATTATCAGAATTTAAAGGTCATCAGAATATGGATTTTTTACTCAAAAAGTGAATGTTTATTTCTGTAATTCTTCACACAAATACTGATATGGTTTCCTCAGAACTTAATCATCAGAACTTCCATCAAAACTTGTCCTCAGAATTTATGCAACTGACACTTAAATTGTTCATCTAAAACAACATTGATCACCACAGTAGTTTTCATCATTCATATGGAGTGTGAGTGTGTGCTTTAAGCTAAATATCAGACAAAGAGTAAAGTCTGATTAACTTCAGTACATCTTAGAAATAAGGCATAACTAAGAACTTTGCTCAAAATATGTCATTAGTCTGAAGTCTACTATAGAATGAGTTCATGCATGAGTCCACCTCAACTGTTTTGTGCTCATTTTATGCATCTTTTGAAAGTCCTTTTTACAGTGGCTTCTCAGTTTAAGTGAGTCACGACTGCTTATCAGAATTTATGCTATTATCAGAGTATTTCTCCAGTAATCAGAGAATGTGAAAAGTCACCAAGAAAATTTATTTTGCTTTTCTAATGCATATTACTTAATACCAGCAATGCACTTGGGTCTTCCCTTCCACATATATTTTTCTCTAGATCTCAAAGGAGTACCTGATATTTATTTCTTTTCTTTTTCTTTTGATAAGTGAGGCTTATCAGCACTTAGTAATGTTAGTCCCTTAACAATGTAGCAAGAATTACAGAAGGGGGGTTGAATGGAATTCTTGAACCTTTTTCTTGAAATAAAAATGTTCAACTCGATTATAGATATATTTGTTTTGATTAGCACAATGCGGAATGTAAACTTAAATGAATCAAAATATAAGTTATTAAAAACAAGAGTCTTTAAAAAACTTTCTGGTGGATTTAAACAATTCCACCAGAGATATATATAATATATCGAGAGGACTCTGTGTGCAGAAATGCTCACAGCTGCTTACAAATGGAATTACTGAGAATACAGGAAATGCTAAAGATTATGCTTACAAAGATTTCTCTATTTTTGTGTTTCTCAGCTATTTCAGTTATTTTTCTATTTGCTACTCTCTTGGTTTATATAATACCAAGATTACAAAGTCAAAAAGACTGAACAAATATAAAATCTAATAGTCTTAAGCTTTGCTACTTTTCGTCCTCTATTACCCAGTTAATGGGCTTCCACAGTGTGTTTGTATACATCTTCGACGGCTGTGTGTCAGCTTTTACTGTTCAACTGCTGTTTGAATTCTTCATATGATCATCTGTCGACTTTCAGAACATCCGTTGATGGTTTAATTGATCATCCGTCGAATGCTATATGAAACATCCGTTGATAGTCATTTGATCATCCGTCGATGGCTTTGTTAATCATCCGTCGGTAGCTATTTTGGCACTTGACTCTATATCACTTATGCAGAATTACAAGACATCAATTATGTACAATTAATCAACCTATTCTGCATATCTAGTTAAAGTTAACATGACATATATGCTACTACAGATTCTATAAAAAGGTGCATACATAATTGTGCTACAAACTTATTATTACATAAGCTACTCACTCGATGGATAATAAGTTAATCATCCGTCGGGACTATAATGAGTTATCCGTCGGGACTATAATTCTTATCTGTCGAGTGCTACATAATTTCACTAAGTAAAATTTACTTAGATGTTTTGTTTATGAAATCATCAAGTACACAACATATGCACAACAATCTCCCCCAATTTATGTACTGGAATTGTAGCCATAAATTAAGAGATACTTGATGATAACAAAACATCCTGAACATATATCTTTAAAGAGAAGTAGATAAACTGAAAGTGCTTCAATTAAACAAAATGTACAAGGTTTGGCTCACAGTCAATTCAAGATGCTCCTCTAGCCTGAGCAGATTTTTCTAGTTCCTTGAAGGTCTGGATCTTCTTCCAAGCATTCTGTTATTTTCTTCAATTTGATTCTGGAGCTGCCTGTGGAATTCTAGTTCATCAGATTATGAGAGATCTAGCTTTTCTTGCATTTCCAAGAGAGTCTCATTGCTAGAGATACTCAATTGGTCTTCTAATCTGAAGAATCTTCTTACACCCTTGTCATCCATGAATTCCATCAGCCATTGGGGCCTTAGATGCACTCTTCTCCCTGTGTATGGGATGATTAGAGTCTTTGGGAGTGCATCTTTAGCTCTAACACTCCTTAGCTCTTCAATCTTCTTCAATACTAGTCTTCTTGCAGTTATATTGAACCCAAAGTTTTTCTTGAAGGATGAATAGACTTTAATCAGCACAGCTTGGCTTTCTTGAAGAATCCTGAGAAGTGGCCACTGAATCTCCCTTCCTCCTTTGTACTTAAACACCAACCTTTCAGGTAGGTTTCTGTATGCATCAATTGCCCTTACTTCATCCAGTTCATCCAGATAAAGGTTTAGATCTGAAAATTCTTTGATGTCACACAAGTACAAGTAGTCTCCCCTGTTGACCTTGGGTTGAGCCTTAACTACTGACTTGGATTTGAGAGGTGACAGCTTCACTTTCTTGACTGCCCTTGACTTTGTCCTTTTTGGCTTGCTAAGGATTGGTAAGTTGAAGTCAGGAATTGGTATGTTATCCCACTCTATTGGCTCATCCTTTGGCACAATAGGTTCACCATGTATGTTCCTGTAGGGATCCACCACCCTTATGTCTTCAAATACCATAGAGGGCTTTGATGCTTGAATTGTAGCTGGTGTGGATTCCTTAGGAAATTGATCTTCCAATTCCTTGTCAACAACATCCAGTTTCCTTTTTGTTCTTCTAGCCAATTCTTTCTTTCTTGGGGATTTCTTCTGTTCTTCAATCTTCTTCTTTGATTCAGCAGCTTCAGATGTTTGAGAGGGAATTTGTTGAGAAGAATTCACAGCCTGTAGCTTGGCCAAGATAATAATCTGTTCTTTCTTTTGTTTAGACTTCTTTGCATCTAGAGCAGCTTGCCTCTTTTCCTGCTTTAATCTGGCTTTTTCTTCTTTCTTTGCTTGAGCAAACTATGGATGTCCAACTACCACACAAATTTCCTTTCCAATTCTGAATATCTTAGCAATTCTCCTTTTTGAAGCTGTATCAGCTGGATCTTTATAGAAGACAATAGATCTTGACAAAAGCTTCTTTTCATCAGGCTTGGGTGTCTCATACACAGTGTCCATAGGGTTCTTCCAAGATGATTTTGGATAATTTTCCCTTGGTTTAAGAATTGTTTCAGCCTTTGTAGACTTGATGCAGGAAGATTATCCTTTTTCCAGATAGTTCATGCTCATCTCATTCACACTGATTGGCTTGACATGAGAGTGATGGATGGCTGACTGAACTGGCTCCTTGACTAGTTCAAACTTTTTCTGTATCTCCTCATCAATCTTATTCCAGTTGATCAAACTCAACTTTCCTTTTTCAGCAACTTTCAAATTTGCTGCTGCTTTAATTAGATCTATACTATCTGCAACTGTTGGCTTGGATATTGTAATTGAAGGTACAATTACTTTGCTAATTTGTACTTGAAGTTTCTCCCCCTCAGTTGGTCCTTTCTCCCCCTTACTTGATTCTCTCTCCCCCTTTTTGTTATCATCAAGTTGAGGAGTTAGGCCTTGTGCTTTAGCCAGTTGCATAAGAAGATTTGTCTGAGTCTGTTGATTTTGAAGAAGGATAGCCACTGAATTTTCAATAACTTGAACTCTGTTTTCCAGCTTGGCTAGCTTCTTTTCAGAATCTGATTCTCTCCTTAATCTCAGTAGTAGATCTTGCATGGTACCATATGGCATTACTGAATCCAGCTTCTCAGAATTGTATATCTTCAAGTCAGCTATATCTCTTTTTAGTTCATCCACACTCATATTCTGTCTTAAGTGCTGGATCTTCATGAGATGTAGAAAGTCTAGGTGAGCTTGAAGAATAGCCTTGGTACCAGCATCTGAAGTATCCCGAAGGGCCTCTTGAATAGCCACCACTTGCTTGACCAAAGACACATCAAATTATCCTGGTGTAAATTCCTTTGTCCATGCCCATCCAGGTAAATTTAAAACAGAACTTGGGCCTTCATCTCCCCCTAAGTTCATTCTTCCATCCAAAGAAACAGAGTTATCATCATTAGAATTTACTCCAAATTCTTCAGATGGTTCACCAGCTTGAGAAGGCATCCTATTGACAACAGCTTTATCTCTTTGAAGAGATTCTGAGGTGTGTACTAAATTCAAAGTCTGTTCTGCCTCCATATTTCCCTGAGCAGCCAACAATTGATAGGCTGACACAGGATGAGTAAAAGTGTCAGCATCCAAGGAAATGTTATCAATTTCAGCTTTGTAATGTTGCTGAAATTGTCTTCCCTTTTCAGCATCATCCACAATCATTGACTCACTAGCAATGGATGGATCCATCCTTATTTCTCCTGTACCTGCCTTTCTCTCATAATCTCTCTTTTGTTGCATCAGGGTCTCACCCTGTCTCCCCACCCTCACACCCTCACCTTCACCTACTAAGGTGGGACTCCTCTCACTCACTTTTTCCAATCCTGAATAAATGGATTGCTGAGATTCACTCTTTTCCTCTCCTTTTGCCTGGGAGCAACCCAGCCTCTCACTCAATGCACTCTCCTCTCTCAGTCCTAAGAGTGACTGTATTACCACTAAGTCTTCTGCACTAGAAATAATTGAAGTTTGAAGTTGTGCAGAGACACTCGACGGATAAGTGATATCCATCGGGTGAGTGGTAAAGCTATCCGACGGATAACTCCTGTTAAGCTTATCCGTCGGGATACAATCACTACTCGATGGATGAGCAATATCCATCGAGAGAGTAGAAATGAATGAGGTGGGAAGAGAAACTCTTGTCGACTCTGTGTTGATTGAAGTTATTTGAGGCACAGATGTCACAATAGTATCTGAAAAAAATGGCAAGTGAGCCAACAAATCATCTAAAACATAATGCTCACTTGCACTAGATTTTGGCTTCCCCAACAGAGTTAAATAAGGGGAATCAGGAATTGAAGTGTTTATCATATCCACTTCCAGAGAGTTTGTTGGTGAGTATGGTGTTTCAGAGGCTTCTATTATAAGAGATTTTGGCTGTGACTCCACAGTTATTGGAGCCACATCAATCTGAATTTGAGAAAGTGCAGGGAATGTGTCTTTAGCACCAGTTTGCACTGTGTGTGAGCCCTGTGCATCCCCGGTTGTTTTGGATTTCTTCTTTCTTGTGTAAGTTTGGGGTGAGCTTGTGTCCCTAACCCTTTTGGCATGTGCTCTTGGCTGAGAGCTTTGTTCAATAGCCACATCCTTTTGGGAGGATGCAGCTAGAAGTGAGCTTTTGTCCTTTTTAAGCACTGCAGTTTGTTGGGAAACTGCAGTGTGGCTAGGCTGGGATTCACTCAACTCTCCAACCTTATCCTTGGGGTTTCTTTGATGTTCACCCCTTCCCTCACCTAACTGATCCTCCTTCACACTCCCCTCTTTGGCTTTGGTAGATTTTGCAACTGGTACCTTTTGAGAGATACCAGAGGGGGTTTTCTTTGACTTGGATTTGGAAATTACAGTTGTTTTGGTAGCTTTGGTAGGCAACTGTTTGGTGATTGTCACAGTTGCCATAGCTACTCCTGAACTCAAAGAAATTGAGGAGATTGGAATAGTTGAGGGTATGGATGAACTTAGCTCACTTACCTGAGGTATCTGCATTACAGGAAAGTAGAACATTGGCACATCCCTATGATGGTTGGCTCTGTTCAAATCTGCAATGATTCTTCTCTCTTGAACCCAACAAGCTAATTTGTTGTTTGAGTTCTCAAGTACAATCTCTTGACAAAGATGGTTAGCCAATATCATGAAAAATCTAGCATAATATACATTCTTTCCTTTTTTGGCTAACTCACCTAGTTTAAAACCTAACTCATACAAGACAAGGTCACTGAAATTGTAAAATTTATCTGTAACTAGCATGTATAGCATGTTAAGCATGGAAATGTTCACAGAATCAAAATTACTGACTTTTCCAGAGAAAACTTTAGTCACAACATCACACATGAAACTCCATTCCTTACTAAGACCTAATCTTCTAATCTCACTTAGCTTATTAGTAGGAAGTGCATAATGCATGGAATTAAGCATATTGATAATATCAGTGTCAGTGTGTGGTGAAGTTACATTATCATCAGAAATTTTGAAACATGCTTTTATCACATCACTATTGATACAGAACTCATTACCTTTGATAGTTAGAGTGATGGTTTTGTCAGTAGAGTTGTAGATTGCAGTGGTCCATATCTCTTCAACAACTTCACAGTAAATTGTGGGTGATTCAAGCATGGCATAACTTAACTTGCAGTTCTTCACGAAGTCCATCATCTTGTGATAGTCTTGTGATTGCTGAATACCCTTATTGACCAAAGCAGTGAAGTCGTTCTTTTCATAAATGAACCCAGTCTGAGACATGATCTTTACTACAGGTGCCATTGTTAGAGAATGAAAGCTTTGAAGAGAAAGAGGATATTTGCTTGAGAGAGAATAAAATAAAAGCAGTTGAATTTGAGAATGATAAAAGAAAATAATTGGAATGAAATAAGCTTTTATACTTCCTCAAAAACAACGGATGAAAATAATAAAGAAAAGTAAATTACCCAATAGAAATTGCCTAAATTAGCCGTTTAAAAATAAACTGTAAAAATTCCACCCATTATCCGTCGTGTAATGCTTACAAACTGTAAGTATACTCGATGGATAATGTTCAGGGAATTAACGGTTAAGATTTAGACACTTCGATGGATGAGGATAAACTGTTATCCGTCGAGTTTTAAAAGATTCCAGAAAAGTAATTGATTTTTATTTGCACATAGTACATCGACGGATGACTCAACTCGATGGATAATGGTCATCCGTCGAGATGCAAATTTTGACTTAGCCAAAATTTCACTCATGACTAAAAATCAGTTAAATTTCTGGCTACATATCAACTTGCAAAATAACTCAGATAGATTCAAGAGTAATTAAGCATACCTAACTCACTTACCAACCTAGAAAAGGTGGATTCATCCAGTGGCTTGGTAAATATATCTGCAAGTTGCTTCTCATTTGGAACAAAATGTAACTCTACAGTACCATTCATTACATGTTCCCTTATGAAATGGTACTTGATGTCTATGTGCTTTGTCCTTGAATGTTGCACTGGATTTTCAGTGATGACAATTGCACTTGTGTTATCACAGAAAATAGGAATCCTCTCAACTTGTCTCCTAAAAATTGACAGGTTCTTGTTGTGCTTTTTCTATCAATTCTGCAACCTGCATAATCTGCATCTGAATAACCAGTTAGATCAAAGCTAGAATCTCTAGGATACCAAATACCAAGGTTTGGTGTTCCTTTGAGATATCTGAAGATTCTCTTAATAGCTATCAAATGAGACTCTTTAGGATCAGCCTGAAATCTAGCACACAAACATGTAGCAAACATTATATCTGGCCTACTAGCTGTTAAGTACAGAAGTGAGCCAACCATGCCTCTATAGCTTGAAATATCCACAGACTTTTCAGTAGTGTTTAGTTCAAGCTTAGTTGCAGTGGCCATGCGAGTTTTTGCAGATGTGCAATCCATTAGATCAAACTTCTTTAAAAGATCAAAAATATATTTAGTTTGACTAATGAATATTCCATCACTAACTTGCTTAACTTGTAAACCAAGAAAGTAAGTTAGTTCTCCCATCATACTCATTTCATACTTACTTTGCATCAGTTTGGCAAACTTTTTAAAAAGTTTCTCATCTATAGAGCCAAAGATAATATCATCTACATAAATTTGAACAATTATGCTAGAGCCATTAACATTTCTGAAAAATAAAGTTTTATCTACAGTACCTCTTGTGAAGTGATTTTCCAAAAGGAACTTTGATAAAGTGTCATACCAGGCTCTAGGTGCTTGCTTCAGTCCATAAAGTGCTTTCAGTAGATAATAGACATACTCTGGAAAATTTGGATCTTCAAAGCCAGGAGGTTGACTAACATACACTTCTTCCTCCAAATCTCCATTCAGAAAGGCACTTTTGACATCCATTTGATAGACCTTGAATTTGGCATGGGCTGCATAGGCTAAGAAGATTCTGATGGCTTCAAGTCTTGCAACAGGAGCAAATGTTTCATCAAAATCTATTCCTTCTTGCTGGAAATAGCCTTTAACAACCAATCTGGCTTTGTTCCTTACTACTATGCCATTTTCATCCATCTTGTTTCTGAATACCCATTTGGTGTCTATTGGATTCCTTCCTTTAGGCTTGGGTACCAGCTTCCATACTTTATTCCTTTCAAATTGGTTTAACTCCTCCTGCATAGCTAAAATCCAATCAGGATCTAACAGGGCTTCTTCTACCTTCTTTGGTTCTTCCTTTGACAGAAAGTTGCTGTATAGACATTCTTCTTGATTTGCTCTCCTGGTTTGACCTCTAGAAGAAACATCACCAATAATCAGTTCAAAGGGGTGATCTTTTGTCCATTTCCTTGGTTGAGGTAGATTAGCTCTAGATGAAGAGACCTCAATGTTGTCTTGATGTGTGATTGAGTTATGATTGCTAGAAACTCCCCCTGAGTTTGTGGATCTTTGATTTGAGAAAGGGGTACTTTCTATGGGTGATCTGCCTTGACTTCCTGCTCCTTTTGATAACCCGACGGATGGTGAATTTTGAGTACCGACGGTTGAGGCAGGTTGTCTACCGACGGATAACACAGATTGCCTTCCGACGGATGAAGCATTTTGTAACTCGACGGATGTTGTGTTTTGTGCTTCATTGGTGGTAGATTTGTCCGCATTATCCTTAGACACTGTTTCTTGATTACTCTCATCATCACTTTCATCACTAACCATCTCAACATTGTCGAATTTGAGGCTCTCATGGTAATCTCCATCTTTCAGTCCTTCAATATTTTTATCATCAAACACAACATGTATAGATTCCACAATAATGTTGGTTCTTAGATTGTAGACTCTATATGCTTTACCAACAGCATATCCAACAAAAATTCCTTCATTTGCTTTAGCATCAAACTTCCCATTTTGATCAGTTTGATTTCTCAGAATATAGCATTTACAACCAAAGACATGAAGAAAATTTAGAGTTGGCTTCTTGTTCTTGAACAATTGATAAGGAGTCATGCATCTTGCTTGGTTAATCAGAGAGATGTTCTGAGTGTAGCATGCAGTGTTTACAGCTTCAGCCCAGAAATAAGTTGGTAATTTTAATTCTTCAAGCATTGTCCTTGCAGCTTCAATAAGAGATCTGTTCTTTCTTTCCACTACTCCATTCTGTTGTGGAGTCCTTGCTGCTGAAAACTCATGCAAGATCCCATTTTCCTCACAAAATGCTCTCATGACGTAGTTCTTGAACTCAGTTCCATTATCACTCCTGATTCTTCTAACTTTGAAATCAGGATGATTGTTAACTTGCCTTATGTGATTGATGATAATTTCACTAGACTCATCTTTAGACTTTAGGAAATATGTCCAAGAGAACTTTGAGAAATCATCTACAATTACTAGGCAAAATCTTTTCTTTGAAATTGACAATACATTGACTGGTCCAAACAAATCCATGTGAAGCAATTGCAGAGGCTCTTCAATTGTTGAATTAAGTTTCTTCCTGAATGATGCTTTGATCTGCTTCCCTTTTTGGCAGGCATCACACAGTCCATCCTTTGTAAACTCCACTAGAGGAATGCTTCTTACTAGTTCTTTCTTTACCAGCTCATTCATGGTCTTGAAGTTTAATTGAGATAGCTTCTTGTGCCATAGCCAACTTTCATCTTGACTTGCTTTACTGAGAAGACAAGTTACAGATACTGCTTTGGTTAAGTTGAAGTCAGCTAGGTACACATTTCCTCTTCTCACACCAGTGAAAACCACTTTGTTGTTTTGATTGTTAGTCACAACACATGCTTCTTTGTTGAAGGTTACTGAGTTGCCTTTGTCACAAAGCTGGCTGATACTCAACAGATTGTGTTTGAGACCATCCACTAAGGCAACCTCTTCAATGATGATATTGTCCTTTGAAATCAAGCCATATCCCACAGTATAACCTTTGTTGTCATCTCCAAAAGTAATACTTGGGCCAGCTCTCTCCTTAAACTCTGTGAGCAGGGTAGAATCACCAGTCATGTGTCTTGAACAGCCACTATCCAAGTACCAAAGATTCTTTCTATTTCCCTGCACACATCAAAATCAAATCAAGTTGATTTTGGTACCCAAGTTTCCTTGGGTTCTGCCTTGTTAGCTTTCTTCTTCTGTTTCTTAGGTTTTATCTCATTTGACTTAGGAATTCCAGATTCTTCCTTAGTCAATTGGGTTGTACCTTTGAAACCACTAAATGCAACAGAATTATCATGCATGTTATGGCTAACAGGAAATGACATGCTTGGTGCAAACATGTTATTCCAGTAAGGCATACTAAATGGCATTTGAGGCATATTGTATGCAGAATAATATGGATTAGGTGCAAATGGCATATTAGCAAACTGTACATTCATGTTCTGTGTAGGCATTGCATTAACAGGCATGGGAGGCATGGCATTCATGTTAGGAAATTGAGGCTGAACAGACATAGGAGTAGGCATGGCAAATTTGTAATTAACAGACAAATGATTTACACTACCACACTTGACACAGATTTTTCTAGGAGCATATTTATCAGGTGTGTAGTTATTGTGTTTGTTAATCCCTACTTTACCATTCCTATTGTTTTTCTTTTTAGTCTCTGTTTTTACCTCTATTTTCTCAAGTCTGTCACTTAAATGTTTGACAGTCATGTGACCAACATTAGCCTTTTTCCCTTTCTTAGCTTGACTTGACTCTCCTGAAACAAAGTTCTTGGAAACAGACCCATACTTATCATTTAGCTTGATTAATTTGGCTTTGCTAATGGGTTTGCTTACAGCCGACGGATGAGGATTTTTATCATTCGACGGATAACACTTTTTGTTATCCGACGGATAGTCCTCATCATCCGTCGAGTCTACATCTGTCAGCAACCCATCTACCAAAATAGGTTCTAGTTTCTCTTTATTCTTTTTCCAGGCTTCATCACAAAAAGACTCAATTCCTTGAACTTTGGTGATTTGAGCATGAACATCCCTGGATGTTTTCCATGCTTTAATCACCTCTTGTTCACGCTCGAGCTGCTTCTTCAAAATTTCTTCCTTTTTCAAGGACTCAGTTAATTCCTCCTTGGCAATCTTACACTCAATTTTTAGTTTCTCAAACTCAACAAACTGAGACTCAAGCACATTATTCCTCTCACTTAAAAACAAGTTGTTTTCTTTGATTTTAGCATTTTCTTTAGTGAGAGACTTAAATGTAACACGCAAATGATACAATTCTGTAGACATGTCATTTATGGCATCATTACACTCAGCTTTAGATAAATGTGCAAGGTTTGTAGTGATTACCTGATTGCTTGAGGAACTTGTCTCTGTTTCATCAGACTTGGCCATTAGGGCTAGATTGACATAGCTGCCATCTTCATCCAAACCATCTGTTGCCCAGTTATTCTCTTGTGTAATGAAAGCCCTTTCCTTTTGTTTGAGTAGATCAAAGTATTTTTGCTTATAATCCATAGACTCAAACCTTTTCTTACTGGAATCTGACTTTCTACACTCATTTGCAAAATGCCCTGCCAAGCCACATTTGAAACATTTGAATTTTGACTTATCCACCATGTTTCTATTTGGCTTGGCTGCTCCAAAGTTCTTCTTGAACTTGAGCTTGGCAAATCTTCTTGAAAGAAATGCTAGGTGCTCATCAATGTCCTCCATGTCATCTTGGCTCAATGAATCTTCACTTTCAGCTAGTCCCTTACCCTTATTCTCACAGACCTTTGAAGTTGATTCTACAGCTTCCATCTTCACTTCCTTCTCCTTTTCCAGATCAGCAACTAGTGCAATAGATCCTCCTTTCTTCTTTCCTCTCTCCATTCTTTCATCCTGCTCTATCTCAAGCTCATAGATCTTAAGAATGCCATATAGTCTCTCCAAAGTAAACTCCTTATAATCTTGTGAGTTTCTCAATGAGAGTGTCATTGGTTTCCATTCCTTTGGAAGAGATCTGAGAAATTTCATATTGGAGTCTTTAGTCTGATAGACTCTTCCATGCAACTGAAGAGCATTTAGTAGTTTTTGGAATCTACTAAAAATGTCAGTGAGTGACTCACTTTCTTCATTGTGAAAGTGCTCATATTGCTGAATCAGGAGCTGTATTTTATTTTCTCTTACTTGCTCAGTGCCATCACAAATTATCTGTATTGTGTCCCAAACTTCCTTGGCAGTTTTGCAGTTGATGATGTTATCAAATATATCTGCATCAACACCATTGAACAGAATGTTCATGGCCTTTTTATCTTTCCTGACTTGTTCAATGTCAGGATCAGACCATTCATGCCTTAGCTTTGGAACAGATGGCTCGTTTCCTATTGCAGCTCTCATTGGAATATGACGGCCTCTTTCTATGCAGTCCACATAGGCCTCATCTTGAGAAAGCATATGAAGATGCATCTTTACCTTCCAATGATGGTAATTATCTTTATCAAGAAAAGGAATCTTGACTCCAACATCTTTCTTGTTCATCTTGCTGAATTGTTTTGATCTTAAAACTCTTTGTAGATTAAGAGCTGGCTCTGATACCAATTGTTAGTCCCTTAACAATGTAGCAAGAATTACAGAAGGGGGATTGAATGGAATTCTTGAACCTTTTTCTTGAAATAAAAATGTTCAACTCGATTATAGATATATTTGTTTTGATTAGCACAATGCGGAATGTAAACTTAAATGAATCAAAACATAAGTTATTAAAAACAAGAGTCTTTAAAAAACTTTCTGGTGGATTTAAACAATTCCACCAGAGATATATATAATATATCGAGAGGACTCTGTGTGCAGAAATGCTCACAGCTGCTTACAAATGGAACTACTGAGAATACAGGAAATGCTAAAGATTATGCTTACAAAGATTTCTCTGTTTTTGTGTTTCTCAGCTATTTCAGTTATTTTTCTATTTGCTACTCTCTTGGTTTATATAATACCAAGATTACAAAGTCAAAAAGACTGAACAAATATAAAATCTAACAGTCTTAAGCTTTGCTGCTTTTCGTCCTCTATTACCCAGTTAATGGGCTTCCACAGTGTGTTTGTATACATCTTCGACGACTGTATGTCAGCTTTCACTATTCAACTGTTGTTTGAATTCTTCATATGATCATCCGTCGACTTTCAGAACATCCGTTGATGGTTTAATTGATCATCTGTCGAATGCTATATTAAACATCCGTTGATAGTCATTTGATCATCCGTCGATGGCTTTGTTAATCATCCGTCGGTAGCTATTTTGGCACTTGACTCTATATCACTTATGCAGAATTACAAGACATCAATTATGTATAATTAATCAACCTATTCTATATATCTATTTAAAGTCAACATGACATATATGCTACTACAGATTCTATACAAAGGTGCATACATAACTGTGCTACAAACTTATTATTACATAAGCTACGCACTCGATGGATAATAAGTTAATCATCCGTCGGGACTATAATGAGTTATCCGTGGGGACTATAATTCTTATCCGTCGAGTGCTACATAATTTCACTAAGTAAAATCTACTTAGATGTTTTGTTTATGAAATCATAAAGTACACAACATATGCACAACAAGTACATCCATAAGATTTACCAAGATCAGAACTTAACAGATAAGAAGCACTATTCTAGTTTTTGACTTAGTAATAAGATACACAAAGTAAACCTAACTAAGCTCAATATCAGAATTTGCTTGTGTTAAAAGATTTCCACATAAACAATTACTTCAAACATGGGATCTTTAGTATATTAGAGACTACTAGGTCAGCATCTAGCACAGTTATCCTCATTGGATTGAATAGTCACCGAAACATTCATATCACTATCAGAGTTTAGAAATTCACATCATAAAACAATCAGCACTTAGGTAAATTTCAATTTAAGCACAGATTACATAAAGATAGTAATATTTGTAAATACTGATTATAAAGTCTGATGTATCAGAACATAAACTAAGCAGATTTAGAGAAAGAACCTGAAACCATTCCAAGTTCATTTACCAATCTTGTAAAAGTAGCTTCACATGGTGGTTTTGTGAAGATATCTGCTAGTTGTTGATCTGTTGGAACAAAATGCAATTCCACTGTACCTTCCATCACATGCTCCCTAATGAAGTGGTACCTTATGCTGATGTGTTTTGTCATTGAGTGCTGAACTGGATTATCTGTCATAGCAATAGCACTTTGATTATCACAGTAAATAGGGATTTTAGAAAATTCTAACCCATAATCCAGTAACTGATTCTTCATCCAAAGAATATGTGCACAACAGCTTCCTGCAGCAATGTACTCTGCCTCTGCAGTTGATGTGGAAATTGACTTTTGTTTCTTGCTAAACCAAGAAACTAATCTGCCTCCAAGAAATTGGCAGCTTCCACTTGTGCTTTTCCTGTCAATTTTGCACCCTGAAAAATATCCATCTGAGTAACCTATTAGCTTAAAGTTTGATTCCCTAGGATACCACAATCCCAGATCAGCTATACCCTTAAGGTACTTGAAAATTCTTTTCACAGCTGTTAAGTGAGGTTCTCTTGGATCTGCTTGAAATCTTGCACAAAGACAGGTAGCATACATGATATCAGGTCTACTTGCAGTTAGATTGAGTAATGAGCCAATCATACCTCTATAATCAGTAATATCTACTGATGTACCAGTATCCTTATCCAATTTTGTTGCAGTGGTCGTAGGAGTGGATGTACTTGAACAGTCTTGCATTCCAAATTTCTTCAACAAATTTCTGGTGTACTTAGATTGACAAATAAAAGTTCCTTCTTCATTCTGCTTGACTTGAAGGCCCATAAAATGGCTAAGTTCTCCCATCATACTCATTTGATATCTTGACTGTATTAGCTTGGCAAACCTTTTACAAAGTCTGTCATTTGTAGAACCAAAAATGATATCATCAACATATATCTGCACCAAAAGTAAGTCCTTTCCATGGTTGAGATAGAATAAAGTTTTGTCAATAATCCTTCTGTTAAATCCACTTTCCAGAAGAAACTGAGCTAGTGTCTCATACCATGCTCTTGGAGCTTGCTTAAGGCCATAAAGTGTTTTATCAAGTCTGTAGACATGATGAGGAAATTTTCAATCTACAAAACCTGGAGGTTGTTCAACATATACTTCTTCTTCCAATTCTCCATTAAGAAAAGCACTTTTTACATCCATTTGAAAGACTGTAAACTTTTATGAGCAGTATAAGCCAAAAATATCTATATGGCTTCCAATCTAGCAACTGGTGCAAATGTTTCATCATAATCAATTCCCTCATGTTGAGAGTATCCTTTTGCAACCAGCCTTGCTTTATTTCTTGTAATTATACCATCACTATTATTTTTGTTTCTGAACACCCATTTTGTACCAACAACTAATCTGTTCTTTGGTCTTGGCACTAGGGTCCAGATTTTATTTCTTTCAAATTCATTTAACTCTTCCTGCATTGCTTGTACCCAATCAGCATCTTGAAGAGCTTCTTCAATAATCAAGTCAGGCGTATGTGCTTTAGTCCACTTCCTTGTAGTTGGAAGTTGATCTCTAGAACTGGATGCTCTCCCATGATCCATGTTGTCTCCATCAACATCTTCTGATGCTCCCCCTGAAATTATGCTCTCTAAGTTGGATTCTTCAGAGTTTGAGTTTCCAGAATTATCAGAACTTGGCCCATCAGAACTTGATGAATCAGAATTTGAGTTTCCAGAATTATCAGAACTTGGTCCATCAGAACTTGATGATTCAGAACTTAAAGAGCCTGTTCTAGGTTCTGATGCTTCTTAAGATGTGGTTGGATCTTCAATATGCTCCCCCTGCACGGGTGCATTTTCCTTTGGCGTAGTCACCACAGTTTCAATAACATCAGAGTTTAACCCTTCAGAGTTTGCAGTATTAGGATTTAGACTATCAGAATTTACGGAATCAGAATTTAAAATTTACAGGATCAGGATTTAGGTCATCAGAATTTACAGAATCAGAATTTACATCTTCATTTTCAAATCTCAGCTGATCATGATCATTGAAATCTTCAAGTCCAGTAATCTTCTTATCATCAAAGGGGACATTGATAGATTCCATGACGACTCTTGTTCTTAAATTATAGATTCTGAAGGCTTTTGAGGAAAGTAGATATCCAACAAAAATTCCTTCATCATCTTTTAGATCAAATTTGGATAGCTGTTCAGGATGAGTCTTAAGAACAAAACACTTGCATCCAAATACATGAAAGTACTTCAGATTTGGCTTCTTTTTCTTCACCATCTCATATGGTGTCTTTCCATGCTTGTTGATAAGTGTTGCATTCTGAGTAAAATAAGCAGTCTGCACAGCTTCCGCCCAAAAGTAGGTTGGTAACTTTGCTTCATCAAGCATAGTTCGTGCAGCTTCAATAAGAGTTCTATTCTTTCTTTCAACAACTCCATTTTGTTGTGGAGTTCCAGGAGCAGAAAATTCCTGCTTTATTCCATGGTCTTTGCAGAACTCTTCCATGATCAAATTCTTGAACTCAGTGCCATTATCACTTCTTATGATTTTCACAGAGTCTTTGACCAATTTATCCAGTTGTTTGACATGATCAATCAAGATAGATGTAGTTTCACTTTTTGTGTGCAAAAAATACACCCATGTGTATCTGGTGAACTCATCTACTATGACCATAGCATATTTCTTCTTTGCAATAGACATGACATTCACTGGACCAAATAGATCAACATGTAGTAGGTGATAATGCTCAAGAATTGAAGATTCGGTCTTGCTCTTGAATGAAGATTTTCTTTGTTTTGCCTTTTGACATGAATCACAAAGGCATCAGGAGCAAATACTGATTTTGACAGTCCTCTCACAAGATCTTTCTTGACTAGTTCATTTATATTATTGAAATTTAAATGAGAGAGTTTCTTGTGTCAATCCCAGCTTTCTTCAATTGATGCTCTATTTAACTGAAAGATTGCAGAACCATCAGAACTTATTGAAAGCTTGGCTTCATAAATGTTACCATGCATGTATCCTTTTAGAACAACTTTGCCTTTAGATTTGCTTACAACTTCACAGTGTTCTTCAAAGAAATCCACATGATAACCTCTGTCACAGATTTGACTAACACTCAGCAGATTGTGTTTAAGTCCTGAGACTAGAGCTACTCTTTCAATGATGACATTCCCAAGATTGATATTGCCATATCCCAGAGATTTTCCCATGTTGCCATCTCCATAAGAAACTCCTGGGCCAGCTTTCTCCACAAAGTCTGATAGCAGGGCTTTATTTCCAGTCATATATCCTGAACATCCACTGTCCAGAACTAGGATGTTTTTCATGTTGCCCTGCAATCACAAAGACCACTAATGATTAGTTTTAAGGACCTAGACTTGCTTGGATCCTTTGGCCTTATTAAGTTTGTTAACATTTGTAGTGGATTTAACATCAGAGTTTATGTTAATATTTTTCTTATCGAAATTTACAGTATCAGACTTTGCATCAGAACTTACACTAGAAGGAATAATGCTAACTTTCTTTAAAGAAGGTTTTATTTGATAATAATCATAGTACAAACTATGATATTCCTTACAAGTATAAATGAAATGCCATAAATTACCACAGTGAAAACAAGGATTTTGTGGCTTAAACCTAACAGACTGACTCTTAACTCCTGACTTAGAAGGTAAGGAGTTTATATTCTTATTCTTCCTACAAAAAGAAGCCATATGGTTAGAATTTCCACTGTTATAGCATTTCTTTCTATGAGCATTAGGAACAGGCTTATAATTATTGCTTTTATTCACACATTCCTTTCCATTCCTATTTTTCCTAGGTGGTTTTACCTTGTTTACATTCTTAATCTCTTTCAGCTTATACTTAAGTTGCTTCTTAGTCATTAAGCCTATGTTAACCTCAGCTGGTTTATCCTATTTTGCCTTATCAGAAGTTGACTCTTCCTTAACTTCTGTCTCAGTATCTTTCATTTTTTCAGAATCAGACTTTACAGTTTTAGTTACAAACTTAACAGGATTTACCTTTGGCTTATTAGTCTGTTTAATAATGATTGGCTTAATTTGTTCAATTCCTGTTTCACTTTTATCATCTCCATAACCTAAGCCCTCTTTCCAGTTTCCACTACTTAGCAAATTCTGAGTTGTTCTTCCAGAGTTAGTCCAAGTCTTGATAATCTCTCTTTTCTTTTCTAACTCAGTTTTTAGAGATTGATTGAATTTTAACACTTCATCTCTAACATAAAAAGCATCATATTTTTCTTTCTGATTTTGATGGAACATAACTAACTCTTTTTCTAAATAGCCATTCATTTTCTTAAAAGCCAAATTTTCAGAAGTTAACCTATCACATGTTAAAGTCTAATCTCTATAACTAATGAATATGTTTTTAAGATAAGATCTCAACTCAGTAATATCATCAGTATGAAAAGCATAAGTTATTTGAGGTACCTTTAACTCAGAAGCATCAGAATTGCTATCAGCATTTGCCATCAAGGCATAGTTCACCTCATTTTCAGAATCTGAAGTGTCTGTCCAGCTTTTCTTCTTTGTGACAAATGCCTTGCCTTTGTCACTTTTTCCTTTCTTGCAATCAGGAGATATGTGGCCTTTCTTGCCATAATTGTAGCATTTAACATTTGAGTAATCTCCTTTGTCAGACATTCCTGCTTTGCCTTCAGATTTTCTGAATCCCTTCTTATCAGAACTTCCACTTTTCCTGGAAATTTCCTTCCCTTTCTGAATTTCCTGTAGGCTATCTTTGTGATGCCATTCATCATAAGAGCACACAATCTCATCATCTCTTCATCAGCATCCATCTCAGATAAACTTTCAGTTTCTGAATCCTCATCATCATTATCAGAACTTGATGAATCTGAATCAGACTTTGTGATGAGAGCCTTTCCTTTTCCTTTCTTTGAGGCAGCCACTTTAGGGGATTCCTCCTCATCCTTAAGAGCAACTATTCTTGACTTTCTCCCATGTCTCTTGCTTCTTTGATCCATCTCAAGTTCATGAGTTTTGAGCATACCATAAACTTTATCAAGAGTAGTTTCATCAAGAGCATAGTTGTCTCTTATAGTAGTTGCCATCAAATCCCAACTTTCAGGAAGAGCTAAAAGGAATTTAAGATTAGTATCTTCAAGATCATATTTCTTATCCACCAGTGATAGATCATTCAAGAGTTTGACAAATCTGTCATATAAGCCAGTTAATGACTCATCAGGTTTTGAGTCAAAGTGCTCATACTCTTGAGTGAGTATAGTCCTCATGTTCTTCTTAATTGAATTAGTTCCCTGGCATCTTGTCTCCAAGGCATCCCATATCTCCTTTGCAGTCTTGTAGTTAATTACCCTGTTTGACATGACATTATTAATGGCACTATGCAGCAAATGCCTTACCTTTGTATCTTTGGCAATAGATGAGATATCTTCAGCTGCATACTCACTTTTCTCCTTTGGTATAGTCTGTGCTGGCTGATCTGTAACTACAACAGAGAGCTTGGTTGGCTTATGTGGTCCTTCATTCATTCTGTCAAGGTATTCTGGATCTGTAGCTTCCATAAACATAGTCATCCTCACTTTCCATATGGGATATTCAGAAGGTTTCAGTATGGGAACCCTAATAGTCTCATATCGACTGTGGATTTGAGTCTTTGGAGTTTCTTCAGTTTTGGTGGGCTTGGTTGGAGTTTTCTCTTCTTCAGACATGATTGTTTTGGATCTTTACTGTATATGTGTTAACAGATAGGCTCTGATACCACTTGTTAGGTCACACACACTGTAGAAGGGGGTTGAATACAGTGTATACTACAATCAAATCGAATTAAGAACACAAGTATGAAACACAGAATAATCTTATTAATAAAACATTATTACAATGGAACCGTTCTCTCTCAGTGATGATCGAATATCACGAGAGCTGCTAGGGTTACAATGAATAATATTCTCGATTAAGATAACACTTATAGTGTAAACCCTATGTTGTGTTTATATAGATACACAGTTACAAGATAAAATTCTAACTGATATCGACCATAAGTCTGCATCCTAAAATATATCAATTAATTATCTTTTCCTCCAAGTATTCTATTCTTCATAGAATTCTTCTCCATGCATATATCTTCTTGTGTTTGTCTTAATTTTCTTTCCTTTCAATCAGCCACCTTCCTTATCTGAATGTCTTCTTAAGTCCTGATATTATCTCCTGATAAATATCTTCTGATATCTTAAGTTCTGACTTCAGTATAAGTACTGATTTCCAGTTAAGTCCTGATTTGTCCTTTTAGTTAAGATCTGAAAACTAAACACAAATCATTATTAGGCATGCCATCACAAATATATCTAACAACTACATTCTTGCAATTATGATTTTGGTAGAGTTATCTTATGCTTCATAGGTGATAGGTTTAATGTTGACCCAAATACTATCTATTATGCTAGATTTTTTCAATCAATTTTTAATCATTGTTTCCCAAATATTAATATTCTTTCTAATCAGATCATATCTACTTTTAAACTGACAAAAAGAGCTTTTTCTAATCCAATTAATAAGGATAAAGAGAGGGATGATCTTCCTGCTCTTAGAATTCTAATTTCTACTAAGGACTTGTTAATTTCAAGGCTTCATAAAACATATGCACAACAAAATATGCAAAGAGCCAGGCTACAGGCAATTACTGATGGGAACCTCACTGTAGCTAACCCCGGCTCTACCACCCAAACACGAATCCAAACACAATCCACCTTAGGAGCCTCCCAACATGCACCTGTTGTAAAACAAAAGAGGCTAGCAAAGTATGATGCTTCATAGGCATCAAGACTTAGGGCTTCTCAAAAACCACCTTCAAACACTGATGAAGGACATGGTGGAAGTCAGAAAACAGCCTCTTATTCTTCTAAACAACTTCTAGAATCCAAAAAGAGAAGGCTTGTTGTTGCTAAGTCAGAATTGGAGAATGAGAAAAAATGCTCCCATATCATCAGAATTTCAGAAATTAAAAACTGATTTTGCTCAAGCACCAGTTGTTTTACCAACTAACAGGGCACATCAACTACTGATGTTGTAAATGATGATGCTGCTAGCCTTGGACCAAAGAAAAGAAAACTGGTCAAGACTTATTTTTCCAAACAGGCATTGAAGATCATGAAAGAGATAGCTGAGGAAGGTCTAGCTGCAGGTACTCAAACAACCTCTAGGAGTCAAAAGGATGGCAATATTGCAGTTGTCCCAATCTCAATTTCCGATTCTCCAATAAAGTCTGTTCCAAGGGTGAGGGAAATTTTTGTTATTTCTGAGGAAGCACAAAGGATTATGGCTGACATTCAGCAGTAGCTGCTCAAAAAATAGCTGCTGAAAGAGATCTATCTTCCAGAATCATAATTGAAAGAGAGTCAAGCCCATAAGAACCTTCATCTTCTCATGATGAAGCAGCTACTACTGGATCTGTCCCATAAGAACCTACATCTCAATGAGATATAGAAGATGCAGTATATCTTGATCCAATAGTAACTCAAACAATTCAGGAAAAACATGATGCTGAGAATGCCAAGCTGACAGATGAGGTCTCAAAATTAAAAAAGCTTCTATAAGATAATTGAGTCTCGTAACAAAAAGAGTACATCTGGTGTGCATCTAAGAAAAGCACAGGATAATGAATCTGATGCAAAATAGGAGAGTCCACAAGAACCTGAATCTCAAAGAGATTTAGCAACTCCAACACCTCAAGCCATACAAGAACCACTACCTCAAAGTGGTAGTGCAGGATTATCTTCTGCTGCTTCCATTCCAGCTTTGGATCTAGAAGGAAGGGTGCATCCCACACAAAGATCGATTGAAGTTCTTTCAGTCCACCTTTGGATGCACTCCCTCTATAAGAGGATGATTTGTCTATAACACAAGATAAAAATAATGGTTCTTCTTTATCAATATTTAATTTAAATATTGATACTATTTTATCAGCATTTACTTTTAATTCTTATACTACTAGTATAATCATGGATAGTCCTCCACTGGAGGGTCCCTCTATTCATGTGACCTCATACATCTTTTTTGAGCCACCTCTTATTTTTGTAGGACATAAATATCTGAGATTCTCTAGTGAGATTGAGAGAAAAGATTTATAGAAAAATAGAAATACAAAGAGGCATGCTCCTGACTTGGAAAAAGGAGAGGTAGATGAGTGTCTGGATTTAGCTAATCCTTGTGATGATACTCCGACTCTTAAAAGTCATGAGATGAGTGGTTTGAGAAGTAGTGAGACTACTTTAAAAGAATATAGAGATCTGAGTGGTTCATTTTCTTCTATAGCAGGTGCTTAGAGTATCAAAGAAATAATTGATGGTGAACAACCTGTAGTCACTCAGTAAACTCTGATGCACCAAGTGCTCAAACTGATATTTCCCCTGCAGGTATAAACTCTGATATTCTACTATAGTCCACTCATATATCAACTTCTACCATTGTTGCAACCCCTGTTAGTGCTGAAGCTGAAGTTGCAAAATAATCCATTCTAAAAGCTGATATTCCAAAGTTTAACCCCATTCATGAGTTTCCTTCCATTCTACTGGAACTGAAGTCTTGGAGTTAGATGTTGATGCTCATATTCCCATGGTCACCATTTCTGAAGGAATTGAAGTCAATTTTACTAATAATGCTGAATCGAAAGTTTCTGAAGCTGTTGGTTCTCATACAGCTCATCTTAAAGATCAAATATTAAACTTTTATGCTGAAGATGAAGTAGTATAGAATTTTAAGGAGCCAATTACTGATTTTGAAGTTTCTAATCACTCTGGAAATGATAGTGATAATGATGATGAGGAGGATGACATTGATCCATTAAAATCAACGTTGCCTTAGATCCTGATGAGAATTTGGATGATATCATCTTCCCTGATGATATGCCAGAAAGAGAGAGGAGATTAAAGAAAAATAAGAGGGTTGTTGCTGTATCTAGAGAGTATTTGGAAGAGGAATGGAATTCTAAATGGAAGGATTAAAATTATCCCATTTCTATTCACAATGCTTCTCAGCATTTAGCAACAGCTGGAAGATAAATTTCTGATCCTAATAGTCTCATTCATCTTAAAGCTTCATCCTTGATGGTCAAATCCATCCATATTACTCAAGTCAAGGCTCAAACTCAGATGGATGAACTTATAAAAAAAATTTCATGAAGCTAAGACAAAAAGTGAGTTTGAGGTTCAGAACCAGTTAAAGCCTCTTATTGTTAAACATGACAAAATATAAGTTAATCAAGCTAGGTTGGAAGCTACTCAAGCCAAGATGTCTGGGCAATTGGATGAGGTTCAAATGTCCCCGAAGCTTATTGTCACTCTCTTGCTTGGTGGTGATGCCAAAAGGGGGAGATAATTTCTAAGTCTAAATGCAAGCAACTCAAGTCATATGCTTATGACGGGGATAATGTTTCTGATGGAGGAATAAGGGGGCAAAGCACCTAGAAGTTATAAGGGTGGAGACGGAGGCATAATTGGATCTAGTGGTATTTCAAAATCCACTAACCAATCAAGAGGAAGAAGTGATAGAAGAGGAAGAAAGAAGATTGTGCTCTCAAAGGAATTGACTATTATGACAACTACTGAATAGCAACCTCTGGCAGTCACAAATGCTGATGATGACCAAGCTAAAAGGATAGTAGAAGCTGGTGTTGAAGCAAGTCAATTTATGCAAACTCTGAAGGTAAAGGGGAAAAAACAACTATGTTCTACAAGGATCCTCAAATTCTAGCTCTTGATTCTGAGGTGATTAGAAGATTATTTGAAAGAGAGAATACTGGAGTTGAGCTTGAGCAAGTCGGACTGATGGAAGATGAATTTGCTCTGCTGAAATCTCAAACATTAAATATTGATAATGTTCCTCAAATTGAAGATATTCCTATAAGACAGAGGAGTCAGAGCCCCAAAGAAAAAGTAATAGTCATCAAGGAAATCAACACAATTACAAATGATGAAAGGCCTAATACTAGGTCTTAAGCCATATTAAATGCTAATATGAGGTATAAGGGGCAGAGAAAGTTGGAGAAAAATCAGCAGTTCCAAAATCTCAAATACTGATAGATCAAGTCTATACAGTAGGTCAAGCTCATGATGATGCTGATGAAGATAGAATCTTTGAGGAGGAAGCTAATCAATTTCACAAGAAAATAAAAGTCATTCATGGATCTAATTGGGATGAAAAGATGAAAATCACTTCAACTACTGACCCTGCTCAAGTTGAAAAAGTAAATATTGATACTCAACCAGTCTCAACCACTTATACTACTCATGTTGAAGATAGAACTGTTCAAGAAATAAAAGTTGATCATTCCATTCCTGATGAGGATCCAAAAGCTGATGAGGATAAATCTGATTCAAAAGATTCCTCAAATCCTGATAACTATCATCTTTCACTAGCTGACAAGAAAAAGTTTTTGTGGAGTAGCAAGACACCGGCACTAACGAGAGATTCTTCTGAAACTATCAATAAAATCTACAGTGGTCATTCTCAAGCAAAAATAGCTGATAAAAAAGGTGGGTTGGGTCTTCTGAATGCTGATACATATCAAGGGAGTGCTTTGATTCTTAGAGAACCTGGGAATTTGACAGGAATTGGTGAAAATATGAAGCTTAAAGATCTACACAAAATCATATATGCCCAACTTGTGCTTGATATGTTTGATACAAATAAGCCCAAGAAAAAGATCATCTATTTCCTTGAGTCAAATAAGAGGTTGAGGATATCCTAAGAGAAGTTACAGGATAAACCATGGTAAGAGATAGAGTATGTTGTCTGTTTGCTCAAAGTCAATAATTCTACTACTTCTAGATGGTTTGAGTTCTTAAAAAATCTGGTATACAGAAGAAAAAAAGGAAAGTTGATCAAATCTAAGTACTTTCCAAAGACATTGTTGAAGATGGTTCATATGCTCATATGCCTAAGGGAGGAGCTCAGATAACTGAATCTTTGGGAGTGAAAGTTCTTACTTCCAATCCAAATGGTAAGAAGGTTGGATTTCTTTAACTGGATGATTTATCTCTAAGAAGATCCAAACTTCATGACCTCGGAGCAGCTACCTTTTAAAATGATGAAACTACTCAACAGCTGAAGAATATCAAGCAGAGAATGGAAATATTCATGAATGTAGCCGAAGAAAACCTGCTAAAAAAATTCTTCCTTAAAGTTACAGGATATGGAAGAATTCAAGACTAAAGATTAAAGTCCGATGCACTGACTGTAAGATTATACATTTGTAATATTTTTGCATTTAGATAGTTTTCGACATCATCAATTAGAAACTTGTACATATTTAAATAATGCACAAGTTGGGGGAGATTGTTAGATGTAATTGATGATATCAGTATTTGAACTACCATAGTTTTCCATCATTACTTGTGATATCAGAGTTTGATAAAGGATGACGTCATGAATATTTGTCATCAGTATTTAATGATCATTGTTTATCATCAGCATTTAGTCATATTAGTATTTGTCAATCTGGAAATCGAGAAATATCATGGGAGGATATATTTACAGAGATATATCGATGTAGGACTTTACTTATTTGTAGAAATCAATAGTTGGATATGTATTAGGCCCCTTATTCATGTATATCATATCAACTAGAATGATTGTGTAACTGTGTAGTATATTAGCACAGATTAGGTTAACACTTTATGTGATTTTATTTTTTTTATCATTTTGTGTAACCTAGCAGCTCTCAAGTATATTTGTTCATCCTTTGAGAGAGTTTTGTAAACAAATTTTATTCATTAATATAAAGACTTTTCTTCATATTTCAGTTTCAATTCGATTTGATTGTTAATACTGCATTCACCCCCCCCCCCTACAGTATACTTAAAGGACTAACATGCCACTGATCTTTTGGACTTCCTGGAGGTTCCTATGAGACGTTCTTGATGTGTTTCCAGGGTGAGCTGGCCACTTTTACTTGCATGCATATTGTGCATTTGTTAGCAAAATTATTACAGGATTAGAAAAGGCTTGGAATTGGACTTAGAGTTAATCTTGATATCACTATTTCCACCCCCTAACTCAAACTATTATTATGCTCTTTACTTGCATATTTTAGGAAAATTACTACCATGTTTTTGTGTAGAAGGGTAATGATGTCAATGTTGAACCCTTGGCCCTCCCCTTCCCAAATCCCTTGCAGTTTTTTAAACTTAGTTTCAAATCTGTGAAAATTTTGCTCAAATTACTCTTTGTGTTCAGACATTGATGATCATATCTATAATGTCCATTCACTTTGTTAATTGATAAGTTGCAAAATTATGTGTTCCTACACTAACACGCTGTTTGTATTTCAGGAAATTTGCTAAAAGTTGGAACTTATTCGACCCAGAAGCAGCTTTAAAATTTTCTAAATTATAAATATAAAACTGCTAGAATTTTTTAATAGAAATACTGTACACTTAGAAATGTTCCTGTGTATTTAGTATATCTAACTTGGTTTTATAGATTATATCTAAAACCTCTACGGATTATAAATTTTTGTTAGAAGTTTTCGATATTTAGTTGATCTACTAGTTTAGATAGTAATTCGGATTTGTGCTTAAAAAGTGAATGATTATTCTTTCAGATTTATCTAAAAAATATGTAGTGTGTCAAAAGTTAAGTACTCAATTTAAATTTAAATATTTTCACAAGTACTAACATATTGATATTATGAATGTTTGCAGAATTAAAAATGGATCATTAGATTTAAAAAGTGGATCATTCGAATTCAACATGGAACATTCGAACAATTAACCTTGATCTAATTTCTTTAATTTTTTATTGAATTCTAACAAACTTATTCAATATTAAAGTTGTAATGCATAAAAATTGAAAACTTTAATTCTAATAATTTAAATATCAAATGCAGTTAGAACTGAACACAAAACGATCAATTCGGAACAAGATAACTCAAGGAATCAACTTCGTTTCAAACTGAACTCATCCACTTACGAGACAGGCTTAAAATCTAAGAATTCTTTTTCTTGTAAAATGGAGATTATTATGTATTCGTACAATAGGACTTGGTAAATATGTAACTAATTAAAACCAGTCCCAAATATGTGAAGTTTCGGTGTTAGACTAGTTCGGAGTTATAAGGGATATGCGATATCCTGGTTCTAATAATTTAGGACTTTATCATGTATCAATCCACTTCCCTTGTTCCCTCCCTCAATACTAATTCTTACTTGTTGTCTTTTGTCAAAAGGGGAAGAAAGTATTCTACTAGATAAAATCAAAATTATCGTTGTCTAACATTTTTATTGCAGATATCAAAAGAAGAAGCTTCGAAATATGAATAAGTGATAAGTTTCTGACACTTATTACAAGGAGTAAATTCTAGACTTATCTCTAGACTTATCTCTTACATTCTTAATTGCTTTGTGTAAATATTTTAAGGGGAAGCTATTATCTGCACTTTACTTTGTATCATGCATACACTTAGGGGAAGTAGCTTTTGCACACACTTATTTAATTTTCATCAGTAAATTTTGAAAAATATAAAAAATGGGAAAATTGAGAGATCAGTACTTTTACCTTTAGGTTTTGGTGACTTGTCAAAATAAAAGTGAGAATTAAATTGATTTTCTAAGTCACTTAGAATCCTCCATTACGGTTTAGACGACATTGATCTCATTAATCTGGTTACGGCTAAATTGAAGATCAAGGAACAGCAGAAAAAGATTGATGCAAGAATTGCTCAAGTTTTTGGCTCAACTGCTCAACCATCAATATCTATGAAACATATAACACCCTCCAAATCCGGGGTATAGATTCGGGGCGTTATTAACATTAACTACACACTAAACCTGCACAAGCGGAATATAAATATGATAATTACCCCGAACTACTGCTACTCAGGATCTTTTAAGGTTAAGAGTTGAAAACAAGAACAACACACTAACTTTATCACAAACCCAAATAAAATAAACTGTCTCAAGAACTCTCTTTGTTACAAACTTTATTCTATCTACATTCTCACTACACAACTTTTATTCAAACCACACAAAACTTTTATTCAACCCAACACTACTACTTATCCTGTTACACCTGATCCAGTAACTCAAAGCTCTCTTCGAGAATAGGAAGGAACACCCTTGGTATAAAGGGGTCCCGCTGCTTGACTCGCTTCTTGACTATGCGGGTCCTGATGGATTTTATTTTCTACCTTAACTGTAAAACAATAGGAATAACAATAAAAGAGGATGAGCCAAAATTGCTCAACAAGCCTGCAACAATATATATAGTATAAAGAGAGGAGAATAAATGAACCGATAATCTGGTGGTTTGAACAACCATCTGTTTCTGAGTAGAATAATAATTTGCCATTGCTGGCGAGTGCCAAATGAACAAGACTGGAAATAAGAACTAATTATGCACTATAACCTGCTGATCAGTCAGGATACAATGCGGATCTACACCCAACTGCATAGACCCGACCAACGTAAAGAGTACTCAGGCAACCACGGTCTATTAATTAATGGTCTGGGCAAAACCCAGCCCGTATAGTAACCATCCAGTCCAAAGCGTAGCATCCGGAACAATCGGAATGCTTTTGATGTATCCCAACACCAGGATATATCAAAGTATATGTAACACGGGTAAAAGTATAGGAATGCGAATAGGGATTCAATAAATTGGGAGAAATCAAGAATCGAAATGAAATAGAAACAAGAATCAATAATTGGGTAACAGTGTATATGAACAAGTATTATCAAAGTGTAACTGATATGGAAAATGGAGTATAATTCACTATTCTGAATTTAGAATAGGGGAAAAACTTGCCTTGCGCATACTTAACCTGGTTCAACTCACCGCCTTCAGTCTCTAGCTTGATCTGCCTTACTGACACTGAACCAATCATAGAAAGATAATCGTTTAGATAACTTACTACATACACGTATCTCGAATTGATACTACGCAACCCTATCAATCTACCCATGTGTTTCTATCTGACTCGCATATATACACATATATGATTATATAGCACGTAAGGTTCACATAACCATGTAAGGTTCGCATAACCACGTAAAGTACATAGCACATAAAGCACATAATTGATTTTTGGACTTATAAATATTTTTAGAATCGATACTAAACTCATACCTATAATAACTAACCCTATCTAATTTTATTATAATTTTTCGGGATTTATTTGAATCAATTCTACCCCTAATAGGGCCTATAAACAATTAATTATCACAAGACCACTCTCTTTCGGAGGAAATTATGACTTGCAATTATTTTTATTGGATTCGTTTCATTTTTCTGAGTCTAGGGGTCTTCGTTTCTCTCAAATCGGACTAATGGTTTAATTATTATGAATTAAATAAGATTTAATTAATTAATAATTAATTATAATTAATTAATTATAATTAAATAATCCTTAATTATATTTTTAAATAATTAGTTAATAATTATCGTATTTTAAAATAATTAATCCCTAATTATTAGGATTAATTACAACTCATTATAATTATTTACAAATTATTATTACTTATTCGATTAGATCGATTATTTATAAATAAACAATCGATACAATTAACTAATACGCTATTTATCGAATAAATACTTATTACTCGAATTATAATCTAACTCAACGAGCAACCACTCGTATAAATACGAGCTACTCGCGATCCTCGCATAATTATCGAACCCTTATTATTATTACTATACATATACGATTAATTAATTAATTAACTATCTGTATTTAATTATTCGATAGGAATAATTATTACGATATTCTTCGAATAAATTATCCCTCGAATAATAATTCTAATTATCGAATCACTACTCGTATAGATACGAGTTACTCGGAATATTCAACTAATTATCGAATTATTACTTATATTATTCGATTATTTTTAATCCTTATTTATTAATTAATTACATAATTATTAATTAATTACCTAATTATTAATTAATTAGATAACTAATAAATAACTAGATAAATAATTAAATAATTAATTAAATAATTAAATTCGAATTCCAAAATTAATAAAATAATTTAGAAATTAATTATAATATTTTTCAGGATTTAAAACTAATTTTTATTAGATTTTTAGAATTATTAAAAGTAATTTTAATTCATACAAAAAAATAATTAATTAAAAATTACAGAAATAACATAGCAAACAAGAAACTAGGACTTTTCGGATCAAACGGCGGGGGAAGGGAGGAGCAGTTCGCCGGCAAGAGGAAGAAGATGACCGGCGCGGAAGAACTTGCCCGAGAAGCCCAGAATCCGGCGAACTTCCGACGTCCGGCGTCGATCGATTCCCGGCCATTCGTGCACCATTCGACTCCATTCTTGCTCCTAAATCCATCCAAATGTTACCAGGAACTCACCCATCACCATAACAGTTCATAATCACCCTGATATCAGCAAAAACGACCAAAATCTCCGATGAACTCGCGGTTTTCCGGCGAGAGTCCCAAATCCCTCAAAACGCAACCAAACAACGCGATTCTTATGCCAAATTAAAGCTACGGGCTTCTATAATCATTCCCAACAGTTCATATCAATCAAAAACATCAAAAAAACTAAAGAAAACAAAATCAAAAACACTAAACTCATGAACTCGGCACATCGATTTAGGGGTTATAAAATCAAAGTAAAAATACCCGATTACTCCTGAGAATACAACAAAACTAACTGAATCAACCAAACAATCAAATGATTCTTCAAAATCAAAAACCGAAATTCATGCCAAGAACATAAAAATCGAAAACGAAGCTTTTCAGTAGTTGGGTGGTAGTCGCCAGAGTTTGGGAAGTTTTGGTCGGGGAATGGTTTTCCGGGATCGAATGAAGGTGATGGCGATGCAGTTACATTCCTAGAGTGATAAGGATGAGTTTACGGTCAAAAATCGTGAAAAACGGTAGCCGTTGAGTCGCCGGAAGTTCACCGGGACTCGGCCGGAATCTGGAATTTCCAGAAACCGGCGAGCCGGGAAAGCAATACTTGCATGATAATATTCAAAATAAATATCACTAGAACGATAAGTGATGATAGGGATACTTGCCTTTGGGTTTTAGCAGTTAGTCACACTCGTAAAGACGCATTTATTCTGACATTCTGTCTCAAAACATCATCGTCTTTCCTTTCAACATTTTACTGATATGCTGCTCCTGCGATTACTAGAAGTCAGCTACCCAATGCTATTCCATCTTATTCTTTATCCAACATCTTGTCCTTATCAACTCGAATGATCCGCATCTATAATTAAAAGATATAGCTTTAATTGTCTAAACGATAATCACTCGACGAACTGCGCGGCAAAAGCCTATCGTCTACCCACACGATAGCCCACACATAAATATAACAGACAAACACAGGAGTCTTGATCCACATATACACATAATTCATATAGCACATAAGCACATAACTCACATATCACATAATTCATATCACATATGACTTGGTTCGCCAAAAGGTTTGACTCGGTATGTTTAAAACTGAAATCAGGTCAAAAATATGATTTATCGATCAAAAATTGACTCAGAATAATTCGTAAAACAAGCCACCTTTAGAAACAAAAGGATTTGGGTCTCGAAAGTATTTTTATTGAAAGCGGAATATTTTTCTGAGTCTATACGCGTTTGTTTCGTATTAAACGGACGAACGGTTGATTTATTATGAATTTTTGAACATTTTCGGAATTAAAACGGTCTCCGAATCATTTAATAATTAAATAATAACGCTCGAACACCCGAAAATAATTTTATAAGAATTATCGATCCTGGAAAATAATTTAAAATAATATTTTAAAGCTCGAAACTATTTTTCGGAATTTTTAAATCAAGAATAAATAATTAAATCTAATTAAATAATCAATTAAAATTAATTAATAACTAATTAAATTAATTAATCAATTAATATTTAAATTAATTGACTAATTAAATAATTAATTATCAACTAAAATTAATTAACTAAATAATTTGGATTTATTTTTGAATTAAAAATAAATTTTCAGAATTAAAATAATGATTTTTAGAATTAAAATGTATTTTCAGAAATTAAAACAGAATTTTTTTTGAATTAAGTTTTTAAAAGAAATCCAGAAACAAAATCAGGAAAGGGAATTGGGGTTTTAAAGATTAAAACCGGGTCGAGTTTGTAGTGAAACGGGTTGGGACCAGGTCAACCGGGTTGCCAAGAACCACCGGCCGGAACCCAGAATCCGGCGGCCGGTTGACAACTCCGGCGAGCCCATTTTGACAGCCAAAACAACAGGTTTTAAGCTCATTCTTAATCCAATAACATCGATAACAACTTCAGCATCCCAGATATCACCACTGCAAAAACACCCCTCGATGCTTCATCGATACCTGCTAAAAACCCATGGAAGCCGGCGGGTTTCTTCGAGTTTTCCGGCAAAAACTCGAATTCAGTAATTCCTAAACCAAACTTCATGAAACATGGCTTGAATTAAAGCTCTGATTATGCACAATCAATTTATAACATCAAAATAACCCAAAATTCAGTTAAACAAAAAGCCTCAAATTCGAAGATGAACCCTAAAATTCGACTTGCATATTTGCCAATAGTTCGATGATTTTGATGACCCCAACAGATAGAGGGTGGTCTGGGCTTCACAACGGTTACAAATACTTGTGATTTGGTGTTCAATAACACCTTCAAAATTGACTTTGATTTTCAGAACTCTTCAAGAACACCAAGAACACATATTCCAGTAATTTTCAGAAAATCAAACTTCAATTTCTATATGATATTGAACTCTATTTTTGAAGTATAATATACCAAATTGACCAGAAAAATGTTATCTACAAGATGGAAGCATCAAATCACATCGACAACATCAAGAACAAATTTTTTGTAATTTAATTATTAAATAATTCGAATATAAATAAATAAATAAATAAGAAAATTAGCATGATTTCTAGGCAGAAACTGATGATTGATTCAGAAATAAGATTTCGAGAGTTTCGTTTTGATATGCTGCAAGCCCGAATCGGAGTTCGATAACGCATTCGTTCGTGTGTTTGATTCTCAGGAACGTATCGATTTCTAGAGTTTTTCTACGTATTTACGGTATTTTTAGTGGTTGCAAATGAATAAACGGAATAAAGGAAATAAGAAATAGGCTATTTATATTTATGGAATATTGGATCGTTCTGGATTGTTTTGGATCGTTAAATTAGTTGCTTAGCCGCTAAGTAACTATAAAAACGATACAATTTAATACCAGAATTGGATAATCATCAAAACCGGGCTTTTCATAAAACACCATATACGAAAATAATGTAAAATATCCCGTCTCTTGAGAATACGGGTTTTGTTGATTTATCGAAATTGTTATCGTACCGAAAATCTTGCGTCGGGCCGCGCACGGGTCAAACCGTAATCCGGATCGAAAAAGTCAAAACACAAAAAATGTCCGGAATTATCAGATTAGGTTAGGAACGAGTTTTCGGAAGAGTTTCGGGTTGTAAAAACGCAAAAACGGCTCAAGTCGGACGATTCCCGGCTTTATAAAACAGTTTTGTAATTATTCAGAAAATAATTAATAATTCATAAATCATTATAAAATCTTATAACACTCCAAAAATTATCAGAAAAATATCATAATTATCTAAATTTTATTCTGGACATATAATAATTCAAATACTCAAATAATATCACATATAAACACCCAAACATCAATTACAATTACCAGACAATTCACCAAAATTCACATAAAATTCACATAAATAATTCCAAATAATTATAATAATAATATTTGACCTCTGTTGTTGATATTAGTATCAATAGATTCGTCTCTTCACAAGGATTGTATCAGTTACTCGAGCTTTTTAAGTGGATTAGTGAATCTCCCAAAAACATGGATTGATCTTCTCCCTCTTCCAAGAACACAAAAGTCACCAACACTTTCTAATTTTTTAATAATCTGATTTTTAATAATTAATTAAATAAAAATTAATAATAATCCAACTATTTATATTATGGAAATTAATACCCCTAAATAAAATTAAGGGGCTAATTACACTCCTAATAAAAATATTTGGCCCCAATTTTTATAATTTTTGGGTATTAATAATGAATTTTTAAATATCCAATAAATACAAAATAAATGCCAAAAATTCCCAAAAATTGTGAATATTACAAAAATGCAAAGAAAAATATTGTATGATAATTTCATGATCATATAAAAATAAAAATGTGATTTTTGTGGGGTTTTTGGTACCCGAAGTGGTCCGGAAAAGTCGTTTTTCGCGAAAAAGGTAAATTTGTAAAACGTCTAGGGGTTCAGAATAGTGATATGGTATAAGTTGTTTTTGGAAAAATAGGGCCAATGATTTTGTTTGAAATAAGGGCTTTTAAAACATGGTTTGAGTTGTACGGGTTTTGATATAAGATATATAACTTACGATAAAACACTCAATAAATATCCAAAACACGTTTGGATCAAAACAAACAACACGTAGCACATAGCAGTTAGGGTTTAATGACGCAACACATTTAATCACATAATAATACACATAATTTATCTTTACTATGATATAATACAAGCGTAATTTCTCGGTCGTTACATTCTCCCCCTTAACAGGATTCTGTCCTCAGAATCACACTATGAAAATAACTGAGGATATTTTTCTAACATATCACTCTCGAGCTCCCAGGTTTATTCTTCAACTACTGGGTTTCTCCAAAAAACTCTCACTAATGACACAGACTTATTTCATAATACCCTCTCTTGCCGATCTAGAATTCTTATCGGTTGCTCTACATAAGACAAATCTGCCTGAAATTCTATTGGCTCATATTCTATTACATGTCTTGTATCAGGGTTGTACTTCTTAAGCATAGATACATGAAATATGTTGTGAATATGCTGCATATGGGGTGGTAAAGCTAACTCATACGCAACCTTTCCAACTTTCTTCAAAATTTTAAATGGTCCGACGTAGCGAGGTTTCAATTTGCCTTTGTTGCCAAACCTGGTTAATCCCTTCCATGGTGATACCTTTAGCAATACATGCTTTTCTTCCTGGTAGTCCATATCTTTTCTGGATTGATCTGCATATTTACGCTGTCGATTTTGCGCTGCTTCAAGTCGCTTTCGGATAAGTTCTATTTTTCCTTGGTTTGCGGAATCAGTTCTGAACCTAGAATCTTGCGTTCTCCAACTTTATCCCAATATGTAGGCGATCTGCATTTTCTTCCATATAAAGCTTCATAAGGTGGCATCCCGATACTCGCTTGATAGCTATTATTGTAAGAAAATTCCACTAGCGGTAGGTGCTCGTCCAATTGCATTCAAAGTCTATTGCGCATACACGTAGCATATCTTCAATTGTCTAGATTGTTCTTTCACTTTGCCCTTCCATTTGTGGATGATAAGCAGTACTCGTGTTCAACTTTATTCCTAGACATTCTTGGAATTGTCTCCAAAATCTCGAATTGAAATGGGGATCTCGATCCGATACAATCGATAGGGGTACTCCATGACGCATTACGATTTCCTTAAGATATAAGTGCACCAACTTGTCCAGCGAAAATCTTTCGTTGATCGGAAGAAAATGTGCTGATTTCGTCAATCGATCAATGATAACCCAAATTGCATCATGATTTGCTTTCGTCCTTGGAAGTCCCACTACAAAATCCATAGCTAAGTGTTCCCATTTCCATTCTGGAATATCTAGTGGTTGTAATAGTCCGCTCGGACGTTGATGTTCAGCCTTCACTCTTTGGCACGTATAACATTTGCTGACCCATTCCGCTATCTCTTTCTTCATATTTGGCCACCAAAAGTTTTCCTTCAGGTCTCTATACATTTTTGTGCTTCCGGGATGAATCGATTATCTTGAACTATGAGCATCTTGCAAAATTTTCGCTTTCAATTCCGGTACGTTAGGTATCCATATCCTTGAAGCAACACAAAAAATTCCTTTAGTATCCTTCTGACTGGTAATTTCTTCTCCTGTTAAATTATCGATATCCTGATCCATTACTTCTTCCTGACACCTTCTTATTTTCTCCAATAGTTCCGGCTGAAAAGTCATAGCGTAATTCATTTCGGTAGAACTTTCTGGCACACGAGCTTCAATCTCCAATTTATCGAATTCCTTGATTAAGTCTTCTGAAGACGATAACAAGTTCAATCATTCCTTTCGACTTAACACATCAGCTACTACATTGGCCTTTCCTGGGTGATAATTGATTGAAACGTTGTGTTCCTTGATTAATTCTAGCCAACGTCGTTGTCGCATATTAAGCTCCTTCTGGGTGAAAATGTACTTCAAACTTTTATGATCTGTATAAATCTCACATTTTTCGCCATATAGATAGTGTCTCCAAAGCTTCAATGCGAACACAATTGCTGCTAGTTCAAGATCATGCGTCGGATATTTCTGTTCATGCGGCTTTAACTGTCTGGAAGCATATGCGATCACGTTTCCATGTTGCGTCAAAACACATCCAATTCCTCGATACGAAGCATCGCTGTATATGACAAAGTCTCCTTGATCATCGGGTAACACAAGCACAAGTGCGGTTACTAGTCGATTCTTCAATTCTTGGAAACTGGCTTCATATTTCTCATTCCATTCGAACTTTTCATTCTTTCACGTCAACTTCGTCAATGGTGTGGCTATCTTTGCAAAATCTTTAACGAATCTTCTATAATAGCTCGCTAATCCCAAGAAACTTCTGACTTCCGTTGGCGTCTTTGGTCTTTCCCAATTTAAAATAGCTTCAATCTTTGCTGGGTCCACTTGAATTCCTTCAATACTAATGATGTGTCATAGAAATTGCACTTCCTTTAACCAAAATTCACATTTTGAAAATTTCGCATAAAGTTGTTCCTTTCGTAACGTCTCCAATGTCATTCTTAAGTGTGCTGCATGTTCTTCTTCCATCTTTGAATAAATCAAGATGTCATCAATAAATACAATGATAAACTTATCCAAGTACTTCTTGAATACTCGATTCATCAAATCCATAAATACTGCAGGTGCATTCATCAGTCCAAAAGTCATCACAAGAAATTCATAATGTCCGTATCTCATTCTGAACGCAGTCTTTGGAATATCTTCTGCCTTGATCTTTAACTGATGATATCCTGACCGTAAGTCAATTTTCGAAAACCATGCTGCTCCTTTCAGTTGATCAAATAAGTCATCGATGCGAGGCAAAGGATATTTATTCTTGATAGTTAACTGGTTCAGCTCACGATAATCAATACACAGTCGCATGCTACCGTCCTTCTTTTTCACGAACAAAACTGGTGCGCCCCATGGGGATACACTTGGCCTTATAATTCCTTTGTCGAGAAGTTCTTGCAACTGCTTTGCTAACTTCTTCATTTCAACGGGTGCCATTCGATATGGAGCTTTCGAAATTGGTCCAGTCCCTGGCGCCAAATCAATAGTGAACTCGATTTCTCGATCCGGTGGAAGTCCTGGAAGTTTATCAGGAAAGACATCGGGAAACTCACAAACTATAGGAATATCTTTGATCTTCGGACTTTCTTTGTCGGTATCCGATACATAAGCTAAGTAAGTTTGACATCCTTGGCGTAGCAATCGTTTCGTTTGCATCATTGTTAAGAATCTCTGCTTTTGCTTTTGCTTTTCACCTTTAAATATTACCGTTTTATTTCCTTCAGTCTGCAATTTCACTTTCTTATTTGCACAATCAATCTGAGAATTATTACTAGCTAACCAATCCATTCCTAAAATAACATCAAACTCTCATAACCTGAAAGGTATCAAATCAACTGAGAAATGACATCTGCCTATCTCAATATCACAACCTGGGCATACTTGATCTACCATAACCTGATCATCATTTGCTAATTTTATAACTAGCACTTCATCTAACCACTGAGCCTCACAATCTATCTTAGAGATAAAATCTTCAAAAATAAAAGATCTAGTAGCTCCTGAATCAATCAATACTAGAGTATTTACGGAATTCACAAGGAGCGTACCTACAACCACATTTGGACTTTATACAGCTTCCTTCATTGACATGTTGAAGGTCCTTGCCCTAGGCTGATTTTGTGGTGGAGGTGGAGGTAATGCTAAAACCCTTGAAATGCTAGCGGCCATTGCAACTCCTCTGCAGTCTTTGGCGATATGTCCCTTTCTTCCGCACTAAAAATAAGTGATCTCTGTCTTTCCCATCGGACATTCTCCAGAATAGTGTCCCTTTTGCTTACACTTGAAACACGTGATATTTGGCTTGTTGCAAATCCCAGTATGCTTCTTATCACATGTTCTTCAATCAGGTATGAAAGGTCGAATAAGTTTCTGCTGATTTGGGGCTGGAAGTCGATTACCCGCCCTCTGATTATTTTGTTCAGGTCTCCTGAAGTTTGCCCTTCCCCGGGCTTCAAATCCCCGCTTTTTGTTGAAACGGTTTTGAGAATTTCCTGGTCCCTTCTCTTTCTGAGCTGCTTCACTCTCACCTTCAATGATCATGGCCTTCTGAACAACCGCCGTATAAGTCGTCAACTCAAATACAACTACTCTGCTATGAATCCATGGTTTCAGTCCCTGCTGGAATCTCTTGGCCCGCTTTTCATCCGTATCTACTTGCTCAGGTACAAATCTGGCCAACTCAGTGAACTTGGTCTCATAATCCGCGACCGATAAGTTATCTTGCTTCAGCTCCAGGAATTTAATCTTCATCTGATTCTTCATAAAGCGAGGAAAATATTTCTCCAGTAAAAGATCAGTGAATCTATCCCAGGTCACCACACCTTCTCCCTCCAAGGCTTTCTTCGATTCCCACCAGTAATTGGCTTCGCCTTTCAGAAAGTAGCTAGCGAACTCCGTCTTCTGTTCTTCCTCAACCTTAACCAACGTAAAAGCCTTTTCTATTTCCTTCAGCCAAGCTCTTGCCTTTGTAGGATCTGTGGAACCGGTAAATTCTGGAGGCTTTACCGACTGAAATTGCTTGAAAGTGACTGCAGGTGCTGCTGGTGGTATTTGATGTCCTGGATGAGCGGCTTGCTGTAACATCTGTTGTTGTTGCTGCTGCATTTATTGTTGCATCATCAGCATCTGCTGTTGCATGAGATGGAACATCTGATCCATCTGATTATTATCGGTTTGGCCCTCAGTATTTCCGTTAGATGAGTCGGGTCGTGCTTTTCTTTTAGGTGTCATCTTTCAGATAATAAGACAATGGGTTCTCTTAATAATAGTATACTAAACACGTATTATATGATGGAAACAGTCTTTATAATATTAAAATAGTGTTAAAATAGTTGATATGGGGAAATAAAACAATTTATTAAATATCTAAATAAATAAAATAGTGCGATGTGTAAATAAATCATTTTTAAAATAATTTTGAAAATTTTGAAAACATAAAGGGTACAACATGATCGTAAATAAAACAACCTTTTTAAAATATGTAATGGTTAAACAATGAAATAAATGTAAATGCTCAAATGACTGGGAAATAAAGAAAATATGAAAAAGTCCATCTCATATATATATATAGGTAGGACACCAGCTGCAGGTGTCAATGTTTGATACAAAAGTTTGCGATATGTCAGTCATACTGCTACTGCTATCAGTCAAAACTTGTAGCTACACTCATACAAACTAGTCATACAATACTATGCTGCCTCTATCTACAAAAATATACAAGATACAACACTCCTCCGTCTGCTAAGATCAGAATCCTGGTGGCACATGGCTCAGCTCCTCCTGCAAAGCCTCTAACACTGCCTTTGTGAGTCCCATCGCCCTACGGTATGTTGCCTCTACACTAATGTCCTGCTGCCTCAGATCAGTAAGCTCATGAGAACGAACTCTATGAATCTGGCGTAGCCTTTCTCTCAATATGAAGTCTGGTCGTAGTGCTCGGACTGGACCGTGCCCCTGTGTCTCAAACAATCCAAGGATCTCCCTGCACTGGTTCTACCATCTAACCCTCTCCTCTCTCTCTGCCTGGAAACGCTGATATGTAACTGTATGATACTCACAAAGATTCGTGCTGGAACCTCGAGAAGGTAATGGCTCATCTACTACCACCTCGTCCATGAACTACGGCTGTGGAAACTGATATACCCCGGGAACAGGGGCATAGATAGCAAGCGGGGCAGGAAATAAGACAGGCTTCTCCATAGGTGCATATACTGGTGGCTCTGCCTCAGGCTCCATCAGTGGAATCTCTGGAATCTCGACTGGTGGCATAGGAATCTGGGGCTCTAAATCCTCCCACTGCGGAATATCAACCATGTCAAGAATATCGAACATCGGGAACTCTAGTGGTGGAAAATATGGTATCTCTGGCTCAAAATATGGAAAATAATCTGCAAAATCTGGTACCTCTGGGGGAAGAGGTATCTCTGGTGCTAGTCCAGGTGGCAATGGTAGAGGTGGTGGCAATGGAGGAAAGATCTGCTCTGACACTAGAGCCACTATTGGTGCAACCACTGGATCTGTCTTGATCCGCTCCGTAGACGATGATAAAGAAGCCATCTAATATACATAATAATAATAACACAAGAACAATCAAATCACAATCCTAAAACTCATAACTTCTAATCACATAAACAAACAATCCAAACACTCTTACTTCTATCCTATATGATCTTCCTATCTTATCTTAATCCTAATGTTCTTGTTTTCAAGGGTCAAAACCTAAGCTCTGATGCCAACTATAACACCCTCCAAATCCGGGGTATAGATTCGGGGCGTTATTAACATTAACTACACACTAAACCTGCACAAGCGGAATATAAATATGATAATTACCCCGAACTACTGCTACTCAGGATCTTTTAAAGTTAAGAGTTGTAAACAAGAACAACACACTAACTTTATTACAAACTCAAATAAAACAAACTGTCTCAAGAACTCTCTTTGTTACAAACTTTATTCTATCTACATTCTCACTACACAACTTTTATTCAAACCACACAAAACTTTTATTCAACCCAACACTACTACTTATCCTGTTACACCTGATCCGGTAACTCAAAGCTCTCTTCGGGAATAGGAAGGAACACCCTTGGTATAGGAGGGTCCCGCTGCTTGACTCGCTTCTTGACTACGCGGGTCCTGATGGGTGTCATTTTCTACCTTAACTGTAAAACAATAGGAATAACAATAAAAGAGGATGAGCCAAAATTGCTCAACAAGCCTGCAACAATATATACAGTATAAAGAGAGAAGAATAAATGAACCGATAATCTGGTGGTTTGAACAACCATTTGTTTCTGAGTAGAATAATAATTTGCCATTGCTGGCGAGTGCCAAATGAACAAGACTGGAAACAAGAACTAACTATGCACTATAACCTGCTGATCAGTCAGGATACAGTGCGGATCTACACCCAACTGCATAGACCCGACCAACATAAAGAGTACTCAGGCAACCACGGCCTATTAATTAATGGTCTGGGTAAAACCCAGCCCGTATAGTAACCATCCAGTCCAAAGCATAGCATCCGGAACAATCGGAATGCTTTTGATGTATCCCAACACCAGGATATATCAAAGTATATGTAACAAGGGTAAAAGTATAGGAATACAAATAGGGATTCAATAAATTGGGAGAAATCAAGAATCGAAATGAAATAGAAATAAGAATCAATAATTGGGTAACAGTGTATATGAACAAGAATTATCAAAGTGTAACTGATATGGAAAATTGAGTATAATTCACTATTCTGAATTTAGAATAGGGGAAAAACTTGCCTTGCGCGTACTTAACCTGGTTCAACTCACCGCCTTCGGTCTCTAGCTTGATCTTCCTTGCTGACACTGAACCAATCATAGAAAGATAATCATTTAGATAACTTACTACATACGCGTATCTCGAATTGATACTATGCAACCCTATCAATCTACCCATGCGTTTCTATCTGACTCGCATATATACACATATATGATTATATAGCACGTAAGGTTCACATAACCACGTAAAGTACATAGCACATAAAGCACATAATTGATTTTTGGACTTATAAATATTTTTAGAACCGATACTAAACTCATACATATAATAACTAACCCTATCTAATTTTATTATAATTTTTCGGGATTTATTTGACTCGATTCTACCCCTAATAGGGCCTATAAACAATTAATTATCACAATACCACTCTCTTTCGGAGGAAATTATGACTTATAATTATTTTTATTAGATTCGTTTCATTTTTCTGAGTCTAGGGGTCTTCGTTTCGCTCAAATCGGACTAACGGTTTAATTATTATGAATTAAACAAGATTTAATTAATTAATAATTAATTATAATTAAATAATCCTTAATTATATTTTAAAATAATTAATTAATAATTATAGTATTTTAAAATAATCAATCCCTAATTATTAGGATTAATTACAACTCATTATAATTACTTACAAATTATTATTACTTATTCGATTAGATCGATTATTTATAAATAAACAATCGATACAATTAACTGATACGCTATTTATCGAATAAATACTTATTACTCGAATTATAATCTAACTCAACGAGCAACCACTCGTATAAATACGAGCTACTCGCGATCCTCGCATAATTATCGAACTGTTATTATTATTACTATACATATACAATTAATTAATTAATTAACTATCTGTATTTAATTATTCGATACGAATAATTATTACGATATTCTTCGAATAAATTATCGCTCGAATAATAATTCTAATTATCGAATCATTACTCGTATAGATACGAGTTACTCAGAATATTCAACTAATTATCGAATTATTACTAATAATATTCGATTATTTTTAATCCTAATTATTAATTAATTACCTAATTATTAATTAATTACCTAATTATTAATTAATTAGATAACTAATAAATAATTAGATAAATAATTAAATAATTAATTAAATAATTAAATTTGAATTTCTAAAATAATAAAATAATTTAGAAATTAATTATAATATTTTTCAGGATTTAAAACTGATTTTTATTAGATTTTTAGAATTATTAAAAGTACTTTCTAATTTATACAAAAATAATAATTAATTAAAAATTACAGAAACAACATTGCAAACAAGAAACTAGGACTTTTCGGATCAAACGGAGGGGGAAGGGAGGAGCAGTTCGCTGGCAAGAGGAAGAAGATGACCGGCGCGGAAGAACTTGCCGGAGAAGCCCAGAATCCGGCGAACTTCCGACGTCTGGCGTCGATCGATTCCCGGCCATTCGTGCACCATTCGACTCCGTTCTTGCTCCTAAATCCATCCAAACATTACCAGGAACTCACCCATCACCATAACTTTTTATAATCACACTGATATCAGCAAAAATGACCAAAATCTCCGATGAACTTGCGGTTTTCCGGCGAGAGTCCCAAATCCCTCAAAACACAACCAAACAACGCGATTCTTATGCCAAATTAAAGCTACAGACTTCTATAATCATTCCCAACAGTTCATATGAATCAAAAACATCAAAAAAACTAAAGAAAACAAAATCAAAAATGTTAGATATATTTGATAATGTCATGTCTAATATGATTTATGTTTAGTTTTCAGATCTTACTTAAACAGGACAAATCAGTACTTAACTGAAATCAGCACTTATACTGAAGTCAGAACTTAAGTCATCAGTACTTAAGGTTCAGGAGATATTTATCAAAAGATAATATCAGGACTTAAAGGAAATATTCAGATAAGGAAGGCAGCTGATTTACAGGAAGAGAAGATCTAGACAAACGTAAGAAGAGATATGCATGAAGAAGGAATTCCGTGAAGAATGGAATACTTGGAAGAAAAGATATCTGATTGATATATTTTAGGAAGCGGAATTATATTCCATATCAATTAGCGATTATCTTGTAACTGTGTAGTATATAAATACAGACATAGGGTTTACACTATAAGTGTTATAATTATCGAGAAGATTATTAATTGTAACCCTAGCAGCTCTCGTGATATTTGTTCATCACTGAGAGAGGACAGTTCCATACTGTAACAGAGTTTATTATTTTGAATAAAGTTTGTTTTCTGTTACTTGAGTTATTAAAGTTCGATTTGATTGTGCTATACACTGTATTCACCCCCCTATACAGTGTGTGTGACCTAACAAGTGGTATCAGAGCCTATCTATTAACACACAAACAGTTTAAGATCCAAAAATAATCATGTCTGAAGTAAAAACTCCAACTAAGCCCACCAAAACTGAAGAACCTCCAAAGACACAAATCCATAGCCGATATGAGGCTATTAGAGTTCCCATATTGAGACCATCTGAATATCCCATATGGAAGGTGAGGATGACCATGTTTCTGGAAGCAAAAGATCCAGAATATCTTGATAGAATTAAGGAAGGGCCTCACAAACCAACCAATCTCGTTGTTGCAGTTGCAGGTGAAGCAGCAAAGTCAGTACCAAAGGAGAAGAGTGACTACACTGCTGAAGATATCGCATCAATTGCTAAGGATGCTAAGGTACGACACTTACTGCATAGTGCCATTGATAATGTAATGTCAAACAGGGTAATAAACTGCAAGACTGTAAAGGAGATATGGGATGCCTTGGAAACAAGATGTCAGGGAACTGATACGATTAAGAAGAACAGGAAGACAATACTCACTCAAGAGTATGAACACTTTGACTCAAAGGCTAATGAGTCATTGACTGATTTATATGATAGATTTGTCAAACTCTTGAATGACTTGTCACTGGTTGATAAGGAGTATGATCTTGAAGATTCAAACCTTAAATTCCTGTTGGCTATTCCTGAAAGCTGGGATTTGAAGGCAACAACAATAAGAGACAACTATAATCTTGATGAAACAATTCTTGATGAAATTTATGGGATGCTCAAGACTCATGAACTTGAGATGGAACAAAGAAGCAAGAGGAAAGGAGGAAAGTCAAGAACAGTTGCTCTTAAGGCTGAAGATGAATCCCCCAAGGCAGCTACCTCAAGGAAAGGCAAGGGTAAAGCTCTCTTCACAAAGTCTAATACTGAGTCATCAAGTTCTGATAGTGATGATGACTCAGAATCTGAAAGCTTGCCTGAGACGGATGCTGATGAAGAGATGATGAAGCTGTGTGCCCTTTTGGTGAAAGGAATCACAAAGATTGCATACATGAAGTTCAGGAAGGGAAAGAAGTTTTCCAGGAAAGGTGCAAGTTCTGATAAGAAGAATTTCATAAAATCTGAGGGCAAAGGAGGAAAGTCTGACAGAGGAGATTATACGAATGTCAAATGCTACAACTGTGGTGAGAAAGGCCACATATCTCCTGATTGCAAGAAAGTGAAGAGTGACAAAGGCAAGGCTCTTGTCACAAAGAACAAAAGCTGGACAGGCACCTCAAATTCTGAAAGTGAGGAGAATTATGCCTGGATGGAAAATGCTGATATGGCAAGTGCTGAAAGCAGTCTTGAAGCTGCTGAGTTAAAGGTACCTCAAACTACTTATGCCTTTCATACTGATGATATTAATGAGTTAAGAAGATATCTTAAAACCATGTTCATTAGCTATAGAGATCAAACTTTAACATGTAAAAGATTAACTTCTGAAAATCAAAATTACAAAAAGAGGAATGATTATTTAGAAAAAGAGTTAGTCATGTTCCATCAAACTCGGAAAGATAGAGATGATGCTTTCTATGTTAGGGATGAATTACTTAAAATGAATGAATCTCTAAAAACTGAGTTAGAAAAGGAAAGAGAGATTATCAGGACTTGGACTAACTCTGGCAGAACAACTCAGAATTTGTTAAGTAGTGAAAACTGGAAAGAGGGCTTAGGTTATGGAGAGGATAAGAATGATAAAGGAACTGTAGATGTTAAGCCTATAGTTGTTAAATAAAAGCCAAAGTTAAAACCTGTTAAGTTTGTAGCTGTAAAGTCTGATACTGAGAAATCAAAAGTTAAAAAGAAATTAACTTCTGACAAACTAAAATAGGAAAAGCCAACTGAAGTTAACATAGGCTTAAAGACAAAGAAGTAGCTTAAGTACAAGCTGAAAGATGTTAAGAATGTAAACAAGGTAAAGTCACCTAGGAAAAATAGGAATGGAAAGGAAGGTGTGAATAAAGGCAATGATTATAAGCCTGTTCCTAATGCTCCTAGAAAAACATGTCATAACTGTGGAAAATCTAACCATCTAGCTTCTTTTTGCAGGAAAAATATGAACATAAACTCCTTACCTTCAAAGTCAGGAGTTAAGAGTCAGTCTGTTAGACATAAGCCACAAAATCCTTGTTTTCATTGTGGTAGTTTATGGCATGCCATTTATACTTGTAAGGAATATCATAGTTTCTACTATGATTATTATCAAATAAAACCTTCTTTAAAGAAAGTTAGCATTGTTCCTTCTAGTGTAAGTTCTGATACAAAGTCTGATAGTGTAAATGCTGATAAAAAAAATGTCAACATAAACTCTGATGCTAAATCCGCTGCAAATGTTAACAAACTTAATAAGGCCAAAGGATCCAAGCAAGTCTGGGTCCTTAAAACTAATCATTAATGGTCTTTGTGATTGCAGGGCAACAGGAAAAATATCCTAGTTCTGGACAGTGGATGTTCAGGATATATGACTGGAAATAAAGCCCTGCTATCAGACTTTGTGGAGAAAGTGGACAATCTGCTGAGTGTTAGTCAAATCTGTGACAGAGGTTATCATCTGGATTTCTTTGAAGAATACTGTGAAGTTGTAAGTAAATCTACAGGCAAAGTTGTTCTGAAAGGATATAGGCGTGGTAACATTTATGAAGTCAAGCTTTCAACAAGTACTGATGGTTTTGCAATCTGTCTGATGAGTAGAGCATCAATTGAAGAAAGCTGGAACTGGCACAAGAAACTCTCTCATTTAAATTTCAACAATATAAATGAATTAGTCAAGAAAGATCTTGTGAGAGGACTGCCAAAGTCAGTATTTGCTCCTGATGGCCTTTGTAATTCTTGTCAGAAGGCTAAACAAAGGAAATCCTCATTCAAGAGCAAGACTGAATCATCAATTCTTGAGCCTTATCACCTACTACATGTTGATCTATTTGGTCCGTTGATCTATTTGGTCCAGTAAATGTCATGTCTATTGCAAAGAAGAAATATGCTATGGTCCCAGTGGATGAGTTCACCAGATATACATGGGTGTATTTCTTGCCTACAAAAAGTGAAACTGCATCTGTCTTGATTGATCACGTCAGGCAACTGGATAAATTGGTCAAAGATTCTGTGAAGATAATAAGAAGTGATAATGGTACTGAGTTCAAGAATTTGTTAATGGAAGAGTTCTGCAAAAACCATGGAATCAAGCAGGAATTTTATGCTCCTGGAACTCCACAGCAAAATGGAGTTGTTGAAAGAAAGAATAGAACTCTCATTGAAGTTGCACGTACAATGCTTGATAAAGCAAAGCTTCCAACCTATTTCTAGGCTGAAGCTGTGCAGACTGCTTGTTTTACTCAGAATACAACACTCATTAACAAGCAAGGAAAGACACCATATGAGATGGTGAAGAAAAAGAAGCCAAATCTGAAGTATTTTCATGTATTTGGATGCAAATGCTTTGTTCTTAAGACACACCCTGAACAGCTATCCAAATTTGAATTAAAAGTTGATGAAGGAATCTTTGTTGGATATCCACTTTCCACAAAAGCCTTCAGAGTCTATAACTTGAGAACAAGAGTGGTCATGGAATCTATCAATGTCTCTTTTGATGATAAGAAGATTACTGGACTTGAAGATTTCAATGATCATGATCAGCTGAGATTTGAAAATGAAGACTTAAATTCTGATACTAAAAATCCTGACAGTCTAAATCCTGATACTGCAAACTCTGATGGATTAAACTCTGATGTTATTGAAACTGTGGTGACTACGCCAAAGGAAGATGCACCTATGCAGGGGGAGCATACTCAAGATACAACCACATCTCAAGAAGCATCAGAACATACATCTGGCTCTTCAAGTTCTGATTCGTCAAGTTCTGATAAGCCAAGTTCTGATAATTCTGAAAACTTAAATTCAGAAGAATCCAACTCAGAGAGCATAGTTTCAGGGCGAGCATCAGAAAATGTTGATGAAGATAGCATGGATCATGGAGGAGCATCCAGTTCTAGAGAAAACCTTCCATCTGCAAGGAAGTGGACTAAATCATATACACCTGACTTAATAATTGGAAATCCTGATGCAGGTGTCAGAACTAGAACAGCTACTTCAAGTGAATGTCTTTACAATTCTTTTCTTTCTCAGACTGAACCAAAGAAAGTGGAAGAAGTTCTTCAAGATGCTGATTGGGTGCAAGCAATGCAGGAAGAGTTAAATGAATTTGAAAGAAACAAAGTCTGGACCCTAGTGCCAAGACCAAAGAACAGATCTGTTGTTGGTACAAAGTGGATATTCAGAAACAAAACTGATAGTGATGGCATAATTACAAGCAATAAGTCAAGGATGGTTGCAAAAGGATACTCTCAACAGGAGGGAATTGATTATGATGAAACATTTGCACCAGTTGCTAGATTGGAAGCCATAAAGATATTTTTGCCTTATGCTGCTCACAAAAAGTTTACTGTCTTTCAAATGGATGTGAAAAGTGCTTTTCTCAATGGAGAATTGGAGGAGGAAGTATATGTTGAACAACCTCCAGGCTTTGTAGATCCCAAATATCCTAATCATGTCTACAGGCTTGATAAAGCACTTTATGGCCTTAAGCAAGCTCCAAGAGCATGGTATAATACTTTAGCTCAGTTTCTTCTGGAAAGTGGATTTAACAGAGGAACTATAGACAAAACACTGTTCTACCTCAACCATGGAAAGGACTTACTTCTGGTTCAGATATATGTTGATGATATCATCTTTGGTTCTACAAATGACAGACTTTGCAAGAAGTTTGCCAAATTGATGCAGTCAAGATATCAAATGAGTATGATGGGGGAACTTAGCTATTTTCTGGGCCTTCAAGTCAAGCAGAATGAAGAAGGCACTTTTATTTGTCAAACTAAGTACACCAGAAATTTGCTAAAGAAATTTGGAATGCAAGATTGTTCAAGTGCATCCACTCCCATAGCCATTGCAACAAAACTGGATAAGGACACTGGTAAATCAGTAGATATTACTGATTATAGAGGTATGATTGGCTCTCTACTCCATCTAACTGCTAGTAGACCTGATATCATGTATGCTACCTGTCTTTGTGCAAGATTTCAAGCAGATCCAAGAGAACCTCACTTAACAGCTGTGAAAAGAATTTTCAAGTATCTTAAAGGAACAGCTGATCTGGGAATGTGGTATCCCAGAGAATCAGATTTTAAACTAATAGGTTACTCAGATGCAGATTTTGCAGGTTGCAAAATTGACAGGAAAAACACAAGTGGAAGCTGCCAATTTCTTGGAGGCAGATTGGTTTCTTGGTTTAGCAAGAAACAAAAGTCAATCTCCACATCAACTGCAAAAGCAGAGTACATTGCTGCAGGAAGCTTTTGTGTACAGATTCTTTGGATGAAGAATCAGTTACTGGATTATGGGTTAACATATTTTAAAATCCCTATTTACTGTGATAATCAAAGTGCAATTGCTATGACAGGTAATCCAGTTCAACACCCAATGACAAAGCACATCAGCATTAGGTACCACTTCATAAGGGAACATGTGGATGAAGGTATAGTGGAATTGCATTTTATTCTAACAGATCAACAACTAGCAGATATCTTCACAAAACCACTGTGTGAAGCTACTTTTACAAGATTGGTAAATGAACTTGGAATGGTTTCAGGTTCTTTCTCTAAATCTGCTTAGCTTTTGTTCTGATGCATCAGACTTTATGATCAGTATTTACAGAAATTACTCTCTTTGTGTACTCTGTGCTTAATTGAAAATTGCTTAAGTACTGATTGTTGTCTGATGTGAATTTATGAACTTTGATAGTGATATGACTGTTTATGTGACTATTCATTCCTATGAGGATCACTGTGCTAGATGCTGACCTAGTAGTCTTTAATATACTAGAGATCCCATGTTAGAAGTAATTATTTATGTGGAAATCTATTGACACAAGCAAATTCTGATATTGAGCTTAGTTAAGTTTACTTTGTCTATCTTATTACTAAGTCAAAAACTAGAATAATGCTTTTCATCTGTTAAGTTCTGATGTTAGTAAATCTGTTGAATGTACTAAGTGCTGATAAACCTCACTTATCAAAAGAAAAAGGAACAGAATAAGGAATAAAAATCAGGTACTCCTTTGAGATCTAGAGTAAAAATGTGGAAGGGACGACCCAAGTGCATTGCTGGTATTAAGTAATATGCATCAGAAAAGCAAATAATTATTTTTCTTGGTGACTTTTCACACTCTATGATTACTGGAGAAATACTCTGATAAAAGCATAAATTCTGATAAGCAGTCGTGACTCACATACACTGAGAAGCCACTGTAAATTGGAATTTCAAAAGATGCATAAAATAAGCACAAAACAGTTGAGGTGGGCTCATGCATAAACTCACTCAATAGTAGGCTTCAGAATAATGACAGATTTTAAGTAAAGTTCTTAGTTATGCCCTATTTCTAAGATGTACTGAAGTGAATCAGACTTTACTCTTTGTCTGATATTTTGCTTAATGCACACACTTATATTCCATATGAATGATGAAAATTACTGTGGAGTTCAATGTTGTTTTAGATGAACAGTTTATGTGTCAGATTGCATAAATTCTGAGGACAAGTTCTGATGGAAGTTCTGATAAATAAAAACTGAAGAACCAAAATCAGAATTTGTGTGAAGAATCACAAAGATAGGCTTTCATTTTTCGAGTTAAGAAATCATGTTCTGATGACTGTTAAGTTTTGATATAAGTCTAAGTGCTGATATTAAATTCTGATCCTCTACTTGACTTATTTATGGTTTAAATCTGAAACAGTCTTATTTTATTTAATGTTTGGGAGGAATATTAACAGTCACTATAATTAGGGTTAGTGGAACACGTACATGCACATTCATATTTACTTGTTTTTTGTGCGCATTAAACCCTGTTGATCAGAACTTGGAAACAGATCAGCACTTAGAGGATGATGCTGACGCCTCTATTGCATCTCATATTGTTGTTTTATCAGAAGATGCTGATTCTGTCAGTTCTGATACTTCAAATGTTGATGTTACTGGTGATGCTGCTATTAATGCAGATGCTGATGCAGCTAGTCCTTCAAGACATGCATCTCAACAAACTGTTCATAAATCTGAACTAGTTAAGAAGTTTGTTACAAGAGCAGCACCAGTACCTTGGAGTGAAACTCCTAGAGGACAGGATTGGACTAAGGAATGGTACTCAGTTACCTTTGTTCTATCTGAAAAGATTCTTGCTGAGCACTTGGCAAAAGCTGATGAAATGTTAATTAATGATGATTTCAAAACACAGCTTCGAGTCACTGCATTGAGTACTAGACATCTGCGAGGTCTCCATTCAACAACTCATGCAGAGTTACGTCAAGTTAAGGAAGAATTGCTCAAGCAAGATATGACTAGGAAACTTGATAAGAAAAAATTCTTCCAACCTACCTTTAACAGAGTTGCTTACATTGAGAAGACCCAAGAAAAGCAACAGTCTCAGATTGATGATATTTTGAAACATCAAGCTTCTCAGAAATCACAACTCGATGAAATTCAAACATCTGTGGAATTGCTTGTCTCTCTTCTCTTACCTGCTGATGCCAAAAAGGGGGAGAAAGTAATTAAGTCCAAATGCAAAAATGTTAAGACACTGAAGGGTAAGGATGATGAAAAATATGACCAGGGAAACTCTGGAATGGGTGGAGGTCATGGTCAAGGTAGAAGTTTCTCATCAAGAAGAACTGAAACTACAAGTCATAGGACAAGTTCTGATGCTGGAAAAAGAATTACTTCTGCTACTGGTAAAAGGATAAGTTTTGATGAACTTCTGGATCTTGATGAAGAAATATCAAGGCAGTCATTTCTGAAAGAAAATCCAGGAATGGACTTGGAGAATCTGATGGAAGAAGAAGCTAGACTTAAGTCAGAAAAAGTCAATTCTAAATCTGAAGCTTCTGTTGGTAAAAAGAAACTTCCAAAGGCCAAAGGCATTGTGATAAAAGAAAGAACAAGTTCTGAAGCAACCAAGGCTAAATCAAAATTGCAGATAGATCCAAGGTCCACGGGCAAAGAGAAAGTTGGTGAACCTATCAAGGTTTATGTGCCTCATGTGGATGAAGAAATTACTGTTGAAGATGCTGATCTTGCTCTAACTTCAAGAAAAATTTCTAAGACAACCTCTGACATGGCTCAAGTTGTTCAGAGTAAAGATATAGTTAGTTCTAATATTTCAAAGAAGCAAGTAACCTCTGACATAGCTCAAGTTAACTTGATATCAGAAGATAAATCAAAGGAAACCTCTGACATTGCTCATGTTAAACCTTCAAAGATACTCCTACCAGGATTCAACAAAGCCAAACAGACTCAACCTTTGAAGACTGCTGCAAGTGGTTTTGAAGCAAGAGTGGTTACTGGAAAGGAAGCAAGAGATAAATCTAGATTGGGTAGTGTTGATGAAAGAAGAATACAGAACACAACCAGTGATCCAACTTCCTTAAGTGAACCAGGTATTAGAGCAACTCCTGAAAGATTGAATCAACTAGAATCTGTACAGATGGTTTACCATACCTACTTGAGAGAACACATCTTGTTGTACTTCATGACAGATGGTAGGGTTTATCATATAAGGGAAAATGCCATTCCACTGAAGTATTTTGAAGAATTGGAACATGTATTATTCTTACTTGAAGTGAATGACAAAATAACAGAAAGTGCTGCAAACTATTTGAAGAGTAAATTTAGAAATAGAAAAGGCTTTATTTTGTTAAGCCTGACAGCATATATCTTCCAAAGTACAGAGATCACAAGGGTGATATTGTTGAGATGAAGCCTAACTCTGCTAAGATTACAACTACCTTTCTGGGTTACAAGGCTGTGGAATTCAATCTTGAGTCTGACAAGGCATATTTGATCAGACTGGATCAGGACATAAGGAAAGCTAAAATTAATGATCTCAGGGCTGCAATCTTTCAAACTGGTGAAGATTCTGCAGAACTTAAAGATGCTAAAAGGAGGATGATTGATGAACTCAGATATGCTGAGATATGTTTGTTAAAGAATTATCTCAGAACAACTCCTGACATCAGAGAGATCAGAAAGTAAAGCCAAGTCAAGATCTACAACTGCTCAAATTCTGATATGTATACAGACTTAAGTTGTTATCAGAAGTTAAAGTTGGTAAAGCTTTAAGGACTGTAAGTTGTAGTTATTTAGTCAAGTTCTCATGCATTTGTACTTAATATTTTTGACATCATCAAATATCTGTTAAACTTGTATATTATGCTAATTTACAAGTTGGGGGAGATTGTTAGATATATTTGATAATGTCATGTCTAATATGATTTATGTTTAGTTTTCAGATCTTACTTAAACAGGATAAATCAGTACTTAACTGAAATCAGCACTTATACTGAAGTCAAAACTTAAGTCGTCAGTACTTAAGGTTCAGGAGATATTTATCAGAAGATAATATCAGGACTTAAAGGAAATATTCAGATAAGGAAGGTAGCTGATTTACAGGAAGAGAAGATCTAGACAAACGTAAGAAGAGATATGCATGAAGAAGGAATTCCGTGAAGAATGGAATACTTGGAAGAAAAGATATCTGATTGATATATTTTAGGAAGCAGAATTATATTCCATATCAATTAGCGATTATCTTGTAACTATGTAGTATATAAACACAGACATAGGGTTTACACTATAAGTGTTATAATTATCGAGAAGATTATTAATTGTAACCCTAGCAGCTCTCGTGATATTTGTTCATCACTGAGAGAGGACAGTTCCATACTGTAACAGAATTTATTGTTTTGAATAAAGTTTGTTTTCTGTTACTTGAGTTATTAAAGTTCGATTTGATTGTGCTATACACTGTATTCACCCCCCTCTACAGTGTGTGTGACCTAACAAAAAAACTCGGCACATCGATTTAGGGGTTATAAAATCAAAGTAAAAATACCCGATTACTCCTGAGAATACAACAAAACTAACTGAATCAACCAAACAATTAAATGATTCTTCAAAATCAAAAACTAAAATTTATGCCAAAAACATAAAAATCGATTTTAAGATTAAACGAACCTCAGTTGTTGATATTAGTATCAATAGATTCGTCTCTTCACAAGGATTATATCGGTTACTCGAGCTTTTTACGTGGATTAGTGAATCTCCTAAAAACATGAATTGATCTTCTCCCTTTTCCAAGAACACAAAAGTCACCAACACTTTCTAATTTTTTAATAATCTGATTTTTATAATTAATTAACTAAAAATTAATAATAATCCAGCTATTTATACTATGGAAATTAATACCCCTAAATAAAATTAAGGGGCTAATTACACTCCTAATGAAAATATTTGGCCCCAATTTTTATAATGTTTGGGTATTAATAATGAATTTTTAAATATCCAATAAATACAAAATAAATGCCAAAAATTGTGAATATTACAAAAATGCAAAGAAAAATATTGTATGATAATTTCATGATCATATAAAAATAAAAATGTGATTTTTGTGGGGTTTTGGTACCCGCAGGGGTCCGGAAAAGTCGTTTTTCGCGAAAAAGGTAAATTTGTAAAACGTCTAGGGGTTCAGAATAGCGATATGGTATAAGTTGTTTTTGGAAAAATAGGGCCAATGATTTTGTTTGAAATACGGGCTTTTAAAACATGGTTTGAGCTGTACGGGTTTTGATATAAGATATATAACTTACGTTTGGATCAAAATAGACAACACGTAGCACATAGCAGTTAGGGTTTAATAACGCAACACATTTAATCACATAATAATACACATAATTTATCTTTATTATGATATAATACAAGCATAATTTCTCGGTCGTTACAAAACACATCACACAATTGAGGCCACTAACTCTATGAGAAATGAAGTTAGGGACAGGTGCAAAGGGAGAAACCTCAATTATCAATGAATTCAAGCCCATTGTTGTGCTAAAGCTCAAACCATAAAATTTTAAATTCTCAAACAAACACCCAATGTTGCTTGACTATTTACCACCTAGGCCTGATGAACAAAAGCTTCTGGTAAGATAATTGAAAGTTACAAAATAATTAAGGATGCAGCTTTAAGAAGCAGAATTGCAAAAATCTACAGACATGGACAAATGATCTATGTAATGAGTGGGCATCCTCATTTTGTTGAAGCTAAAAAAGAGGAAGACAAAAGGATAAAGCTATTTCCAAAGCCAAAGAAAATGCAAGCCACTGTTGAAGCTAAAAAGAATGTTGAGAAGCATGCAACTAACCTAGAAGAAAAATTGGTTGATGAAAGAGAAAAGAACCCTAAATGGAAAAGAGGCAAAAGAATCAAGATGAAGCCTGTTAGATGGGTAAGCAGAATTTCTGAAGAAGAGGAAAGTTAACCATCTCAATTCATGCCTTCAAGCCAACCAACTGTGCCATCTAGGAAGCAGCTGAAATTAAGGTCAATCTTGAGGTCAAATTTCATGGTGAGCAAATTGTGCCAAAGGATGAGCCTTTAGATTGGGATAGTTTACCAATTCTTGATCAACACGTACCTCTACCAACCAAAAAGAGAACTTCGAGAAGGAAAAGCAAAGGAATCAAGCCAACCCTACCTCAAACCAAAGCCATCTCAAAATCCAAGCCTACTGTCAACAAAGATGACCAACTCTACATCTGTGACATCAAGGAATTCTCAGATATTGAACTCTTTCGGGATGAACTAGATGAAGTGAGGGGGATTGATGTTAACTACAGGCTTCCAAAAAAATTAGTGTTCAGATACAAAGGGGGTAATGAGATCACATGGCATCTTTACAGAATTCTCAATGAAGGCTACTGTGTCATAGTCAAAGTATTTTCTGCTATGAAGAGGGACTTTGGATTCACAAAGGTTGCCAAGTCAAAAATGCTTAAAAAGATAAGTTTAATTAGATAAAGTTGGAGAGATCCTAGTGCACTACCAAGAGTTTTAACTATCCTAATATTGGGAATAGAGTGCATATGAAGCCCTACTGGATTATGGAGTTTAGGGATGAAAAGTTTGTCAGAATATTTTTTAGACTTGAAGACCAGATCAAAATATCTAGTAATAAAACTCTCAAAGAAATGCAGGAGATGTTGTATCAATGAAGATAATAAAGTTGAATTCTACAGACAACTCCAACTTCAGATAGAGGAAAATAATGAGAGATTGGAAAAGAAGACAAGGGAATCAAGGAAAAAGAAATGATTTGCTCAGTGTAGAGGAGCACCTTGAAAAATGGCATGTAAACTTCTATAAACTTTTTTTGTACAGTTCAATCTTAGTGCAACACTTTACAATTTATTTACTTTTAATGTATCAATTATATAGGGTATTTTGTGATCATCAAGTCAACCTAAATTTATACCTATAATTCTATTAGACATAAACTGGGGGAGATTGTTAGGAATATGTTATAGTCTTGATGATAATTCACCAAAATACCTAAGTAGATTAATTAAGTGTCTTTTGTAGCCTTTAACGGACCGTTGAAGGGGTAGCTTATATGAATAAGTATGTAGCACATTCTGTACACTAGAATAGCTGGGGGATTTGGTAGTTTTTAGTAGTTTCTAAGTCATGTTGACTACTAGAAAGATATACAAAATAGGTTGGTTAATTGTAAATATAAAATACCTTGTAATTTTATATAAGTGAAAGAGTATCAACTACTATGGAAACAACTTCAATTGCTAATCTACAAAGCTGTCAACGGATGTATCCACAAGCTTCAATGGATAAAGTAATATGCCTTCAACTGATAAGTTAAGCCTTCAACGGATATCAGTTAAAGTTGTCAACGGATGTTATCAAGAATGTGATAACCCGGATTTTTCGTTACAAATATATATCTATCTTTGGAATTTTATATTATTTGTTTTGATAAAAAAATAATATTTTCTTATATGTATAGTTTACAAAATAGTAAGATTCACATGTTATGTATGTAGATTTTATTTAATACATTACAAAATAATGTATTTGGTTATAAATATATATATAATTAAGTATACTTTATCTTTAGATGTTTTACTTAGTCAAAAACTACTCCTATAAAGATAATGTGTACGTGAGTTCAAAAGTAGTGGGGTGATAACTACCCACAAACCTAGGAGTGGGTTTTAACAATTTTCTAAATAAATAGACTTGTATCAGGTTCATTTTTGTTTGCACAACAATCTTCTATCATGGTATGTTTTATTCTACTTCTTCTTTTTCAGCATACGTACATGTTTTATATATTATTCTATATTTTTACTATGCATTTGAACTATTACTACCTAAGTAATGTTTACCTTTTAGCTATGGTTAAACATTCTCCTTATTTTATAGAGCATGTTATTGTTTACATTGTTTGTACAAATATGTCAATGATATTACTTTCAAATTAATTATTAAAATATCTTACTTTTAAATTAATTATTAAAATATTCTTTCCTACAAGATATTTATTGCTTTTTTTTGACATTGGTCGTATAAATTTTCATGTGCTCCTAAAGTTATAGTTTTATTAAATATGCATTCTTATGTCATTAAAATTTTTGTATATTAGATAGTAAATATAATATTATATAAATGGATCTCTCTCTCTATATATATATACTTAGAAAGTCTTAAGATTTTTATGCATAAGAAAATAATTTTTTTATTAATGATTTATACATGAAATGGAATACATTATTTATATGTGATTTCAATTATTTTGGAACAATGATGCATGATTTTATGTTTTAGTTGAATTGATATATTTTTAATTTCAAACTATTATATGATTTTTTAAATTTCATATTACTAAAATATAATTTTGTACTAAAGTGTATTAAGTACTTTCTTTTTTTTATTTATTGTTCAGAATTATCAAAATGGCATATGTTCTTTGTTAACTAGTATGGTTTAGCACTGTATAGCCTATATGAACATTGAAGTAATATTGTTTACTCCTTACCATTATATATGGATTATTTATTAATTTTAATTGGTTTGATTATTTGAAACTTAGGATTTGTTTGGCAATATTTTGGATCACCATTTTTGCAGATAAGGTAAGTTAACTCTTCACACTTTTATTTTTATTTTGATATCTGTTAAATATTTTTGCACTGCTTTTATTTTAACAACTATGGATCAAGTAATTATTTTAGACATAAGAATTTCCAGTGAGCTCTGACCTATGAAACATTTAGTAATTGCGTATAGTTCCGGAACTAGATTTTGACACCTTACTAGGGCGTGCTTTGCACAGTTTATGATACCTTAGTAAGGGGCGCATTATTGACAGTTGTGAACCTATGATACTGTCCAGATATTTGTGACCTTAGCGAGCTGTGTAATTTATTTATGTTATATGTAAACTTTGGATTTTGAGCAATGATTTTGGCTTTATAAAAATTTTGAACTCCTTGGTCCACTAGTGTCGAATTGTTTTCTTGCTGGGCTGTTTGGCTCATGACTTACAAATTTTCAGGTGCTAAACTTCTGGGATGGACAAGGAAATGCATTTGGCTTGAGCTTATTGTAATAATATTTTAGTGATAGTGTCTTATCTTAGAGCTGCGTCTCTCTGTATTTGTCTTTATTTTAGCTATATGATATTATTTCTGAGTTGGATTTCGGAATCTTGTTTGCTTATGTGAGACTTATTTTAAGTATGAATAAAGTTTGATATCTAAGTATAGTTGTTGTATAAAAAGTTGGGGTATTACAAAGAATGCTTCAACAGACGACATCAATATAATATCAACGGATAACACCTATGAAGCATCAACGGATAATCAACAAAGATAGCAGTTGAAAAGGACTTGACAGAAGCTGACAGAGTCACATGGGTTGATAGTGTACAAAAGGAATGTGGCAGCCTGATTACAGGTGTTAGAAGAAAATGAAGCATTTCCATTTCCATACAGGACATGCTCGTTCAAAGATATTGTATCTAACTTGGATTGTATTGGACAGAAAAATGAAGAAACATGTGAATTGGACTTAGCTGATAGGAATATTTTTGTCTTATTCTTAGCTGATAGGAATATTTTTGTCTTATTGCACGTGTAACTTGGTGATATATAAACCAAGTGTAGCAAGTATTTAGTAGTGCAGAATTACAAGATTTAGAACAATAAGAGCAAGCAAGTTGAATCTTTAGTCTCTCAAGTTCTAAATTGTAAAATACTTGTAAGCAGCTGTGTGCATTCTTGCATCACAAAAAAATTCTCAATATATACATCTCTGGTGGAAATACAAATCCACCGAATTTTTTTTTAAACACTTGTTTATTTACTTTTTGTTAATTAAATACTCTCATAGTCTATTTACATTCTTGCATATTGAAACACAATTGTATATTTAAGAATTGATTTTTCAGAAAAGCAAAAAGAAACCAGAATTTCATTCAACCTCCTTCTGTAATTTTGTTGTTGTATTGTTAGGGAATAACAGTCTCCTGTGTGGAACTTACCAGAATCAAGTCAAACTGAGATATTCTGGATAAACCACTCAAAGATATTTTTTGACACCTTTTATTAGACATGATTTGGGATAGATATATCAACCTAACGATATATTATATACTAGGTTGTTTATGTCAGACAAACAAAGTCAACGGCTAAAGGCACATTTTTCGATAAATTTCAAACACTGCTTTTACAAGTCAGGACTGATCAAATTATTTAAAAGTGAGTCACATTCAAATATCTTACTCTTAAATATATTGAATAAATTTATTGAATATTTATGTTCAATTTATAGTGTCAAAAGCCATGCCAATAAAAAAATAGATTTTTATTCTGAAATACCCGTAAATCCTTATTTATTCGGATAAAATCATATTTAATTTAAAACTTACTATTCCTCAGACCTTATAGTCTCAATTTTATAAGTAATGTTATGTTTGAATATTTTACAAGATAGAACTTTTTTCTAACTCGTGGGTAAAGACAAATATACATTTTGGTGGCTCTAAAAGACTGTTTTAACATTCGAAAAATCCTAAAATATTCTCCGGATATCTTTTAGACTTGAAACTTGGGATTTGTCATATATATATTTCCTTCTACCATGTAGATTAATTTTTTAAATTTTGGATAATATTTTCCCGTGACCCCTGAAATCGATACGTAACTGATTTATCGCTCACTTAAAAGTCATAGAAGAGAAATAAATTTTAAAATGAATTTTTTTTCCTTGTTCCTCTAGGACCATTTCTAAAGGATCCCCAAAACTTCATATTTGTTCAATTATTTTTCAATTTTTGTGCTTACCAGTTACTCCAAAACCAGCTACTTGTGGAGAAGACACAACTATAACCTTTATAGTGAAGTAGCCAATGCCATGTTTGGATATAAGGAGATGTTGGACACACCAACACATAGCATTTTTTACAGGATATAACGCTTATTTTTTAATCTTGCAGGTAAAATTAGTTTATACATATTGATGTGTATATCATAGCAGATCAACTGCAATATCTTCTCTTTGTACCTGTTTGAATATATTTTTGTTTTTTTAAGCCTGAATCTATAGGATAATTTTGTTTTAATCTAGATTAAATGGTATATATTATGTTATTTTTTTGGTAAAATGATATTTTGATTTAATTTTATTTTAGTTTGTATCAATTCTATAATTTTCTTTTTAGCATGGATTAATAGTATATATTATTTGAAGTTGGTATGGCCCACCTATCTTCCGAGGTCACTAGTTTACTAAAGAAGTTTGCAAGCAAGGGACATGCTCTAAAAAATTGACTTCATTATGATTATTAGAAATCAAGTTTTACCATAACAAAAAATTCCTCTAATTTGGAACTCAAAACTTGCACATTAATTATCATGATGTTATTGTTGGCGACAAACAAATTATCTCTACTTTGGTTTTAATAAAATAATTTGGATAGTATGGACAAAAAATAAACCTGTAATTATATAAGCTGAAGCATCTTATTGAGTGACTGATTACCAAATTTTTACTGTTTCGCCTATTATAGACGGGTCCTGATATTCCATCATTTTTAAGTTTATATTATATTTTCCGGTGAATCAGGTGAACTTTTATTTTGTTTTAACTTGGATCAATATTATACGATTCACTTTTAGTTTGACTTTAATTTTATTTTTTCCCGGATCAATATTATACGAATTATCTTTAGTTTGACTTTAGTTTTCTTTTAGCGCATATCAAACTATACATTGTTTTATTTTAAAAACAAGGTCCATTACACCGACCAGCTCCAACTAATTATATTTAATTTACTTTCAAGTTTATATTTGACCAAAATATTATCCTTTGATGGTATAAGATATCTATTATCATAATATATGTTTTATAGTTCATTAAAGAATAATCGATCCCATTGTTATAGTAAAGATTGCTTTAGAGTCTTAATTAAAGGATCAATTAGAATGATGTAGACTCAGTATGAATTAGAATTTGTATTGGTCAAATAAGTTGACTTCAATATCAATTAGAATACTTCGATATTAATTAAAATTTAAATTAGTTTGAAGAAGTTGACTTCAATATCGATCAGAACTGAAATTAGTCGGCCAACCAACCAATTAGAATTTAAATTAATAGAAGATGTTCGCTTCAATATGAATTAGAAAAATATAGACTTCGATATTAATTAGAATTTAAATTAGTAGAAAAAGTTGACTTCAATATCGATTATAATTAGAATCGACAAACCAGACGACTAATTAATTAACCGAACTTTAAGTCTTTCATCTATTATCATATAGTATAATTTTTTAACATATTCGAATCAAACTATAAATTCAAATCCAGGTTTTATCGAGCTAAAAAATTAGTTCAAATTCGGAAATCCATTTGGATTGGAATCAGATCAAGAATTCATATGATCAAATTATATTGTAATCTTTGATTTATCTTTCTACAAAAGACAAGACGATAAGCTTTCTATTTCATTAATTAAATTTTTATTATCTATGCGGTTACTTTTTTATATATAACATTTTTTTGTCAAATAAAAATTTGTTATAACAAGTGTCGACATAAAAAAACGTGATGAAACTCAGTATAACAAAAAATATCTAAATATTTGATTATTTTCTCATTAAAAGATTTAATTTTAATTTAAAATTAAATTCAAATCTAAATTTAAAATTTCAGATTCATAAAGTCTAATCGGATTGAAACTGGATTGACTTTGGATACTCGATATATTACATTTTTCAGTCAACCTAAAAAGAGGCAGGTACTCTATAGATTTAAAATCCAATATCTTTATAGTTTATAGGAAGATTCAAAATTAAATTGAAACTCAAAATTTTAGATTCAAAAATTCAACGAATCGGAGCGGAGTGGGTTACTCTACAAATTTTAATATTTTTTAAAAAAAATCCTTCAAGTAAAAAAGATTTAGTCTTACACAACAAGTTAAAAAAATATAAAGTCATGTTTATGAATCAATACATATAAATATAAAAAAGGGTTTATTATTGGAGAAGAATTTATATATATCGAGAGCAAATACAACAATGTCGAACAACCTTCAACAAATCTCTTTGTATATATTTGTATGTACATGTGTATGTCTATGTGTTGTGTATGAGTTAAACTCTTAATCTTATGATTATTTTGATTGTACGGTATGATTGAAGTTGTGAATGTACTAAAATTTATGTTTTGTGTTTTGTGTTTCATCTTACAAGTCTTGGGGGTCTGGTTTTAGGGGTTCATATTATTCATATTAAGGTACTTTTGTTTGATAATTTAAGATTATTGTTCTATTTTTAGGTTTGTTCTAATATGTATTGTTTAATGTGGTCATAAACAAGTAGCTAACACAAATATCAGTCGGATTGATGATTGATCGATGTCGGGAGTAGGATGACAAAATACAAGATATATACGATTGTTATGAAGCACGGTTTACTAAACACTAGGTGAGAATTAAGACTTCCAACGGCAAAAAAAATTTGTACAAGAGCAGCTCATTGAGAGTAAACATGTTTAAGTAAAGGGCGTTTCTTTAATATTCTATATTTATTCAGGATCTCAGAATGATCAACACGAAACCAGAAATAAAAAAATCATAATATTATTTTAGATTTTTAAATTTATTTTATTTAAAAGCACGTTTATAAGGTCATTGCGAAGCGCGGCTTAATTAACTAGTTTATTATATATTTGTATATAAATCATTTCCTTTATTATATAATCTATCTTTGTTTATCCTTCATCGGTCCGATTAACCAGTTTAGGTATCCACGCATATTAGGCCCTTAATCAACTGTAGAGGGGGGTGAATACAGTTAATATAAGTAATTTGATAAAGTTTCAACATAATCAACAATTTTTATATTAACAGATAAAAGTTGATTACAAATGTACTCTCTAGAAAGGATGAACAAATATCCTTGAGAGCTGCTAGGTTATGTGAAAGTTATAACAATATCGCAATGCTTATAGCATGAACCTAATATATGCTTTATATAGAGCACAACTACACAATGTATAAGGAATCATATTCTATTAACAACAAGGAAACATATACAATTCTTTTGAGATAAAGTCATTCACCGCCTTGAGTACGTGTTTCCTTTTCCTAATCAAAGATAAACTGATGTGACAAATACTGATCACATCATCCATTGACATCGTCATCTGTCAATATCATTATCCGTCGATATCATCATCCGTTGATATCATCATCATCTGTTGATATAAGTTCTAAAGTGAACTTCTGATAGTTTCTGCTTGATATCATCAATTGCTCCTAACAATCTCCCTCAACTTGTTCATTATGGAAATATGGACAAGTTCCAATTGATGATATCAAAATTATCTAAATGCAGGGATCAAGAATGCCTATTCAATCTTTCTTCAGTGAATATCAGAATTTACTCTTCCTTCTGAATTGCTTCTTTAACTTGAGCAATGTCAGCGGTTAACTTCAGTTCATCAGCCCATTCAGCTTTATAAATCTTCCTTCTTTGGTGAGCTTGGTTGATTTCTTCTTCTTCATATTTTTCTTCAGTATCATAAGGTTGAACTACTGTATAGATTGGATCTATCAGCATTTAAGATTTAGTTTCCTTAGATACTGTTTTCTTCTTTGCAAAAGCTTTGGTTTTAGACTTTGAAATCTTTGACTTCTCTCTTATCTTCTCTTTTCTTTTAAGCTTCTTGTCAACAGTTACAGTAACTTGTGATCTGAGATCTTCTACCTGACTAATTTTCCTTATAACTACACCTCTGATTGGTCTGTTAAAAGGATCATCTTCATAAAGTACTTGAGAAATAATAGCAATATCAGAATTTATTGTCTTCATGGAATTCTTGAAGTCTTCCTCCATTTACCTTAGCTACTCAAGATCAACTCCAGGATTTTCTCTTGCAAATATTCTTCTACTCACCTCAAAGTCAAATAATTGAATCTTTGGATCCTTGTAGAACATAGTTGTCTTTCTTCCTTTAACTTACAGAGTTTGAAGATATTGACTTGCTTCAGCACCAGCTTTTATCTCCATAATACCTTGCTCTTTATTAGCAACATTTGTGACTTGTGAAGATTTATGTATTTTTGTAGTCACAGTCAAATCTTCTACTCTTCTTTTATTCCTCTTACTTTCTCCACCATGTCTAGATTGAAATCTAATGATTGCTTTTGATGAACCGCTAACTCCAACTAGCTCTTCAATTCTTCTCCTTTCACTTTCCTTCTGCCCCCTTATTACCTCCATCAGGATTTTCATCATCAGTATTTATCAATGTCAGCTGCTTTCATTTAGATTTAACAATTCCCCCCCCCCCTTTTGGCATCATCACCAAGCAGTAGAGAAAGAATCAGATCCATTGAATTCTGTACTTCTATAAGTTGATCAGACATTTGAACTTGTTTAGCTTCCAATCTAGCTTGGCTGGCTTCAATTGAAGTTTTCCTGACAACTATTGGTGTATTTTATTTCTGAATTTCCTGATGAGTAGTCAGATTTGAAACAATCAATGATTCTTTAATCTGATTGATTCGAGTAATAGTTGCTTTATGAGCTTTGTGTAAGGATCTGACAACTAAAGTTGATGCTTTCAGATGATTGAGCATATCAGGATTTGTAATCTTCTGTTTTGTTGTTTCCAGATGTGCAACAGCTTGTGTTCTGGAAATAGGATATGTATCATCTTTCCAATGGGCATTCCAAAGATTATCAAAATAATCCTACTTCTTCTTAGCATCTAACTCTTTCATTTTCTAGTTATCTCACATGCATAGGTTTATCTTCAGGGAAGAAAAGATCATCCTCAGGATCTAAAATAGCATTAGAAGCATTAGCTTCTTCACCATCATTAGATTCTTCAACAGCAACCAGATTTTGCACTAATCACTGAACTTCATTACCAGCTTCAGCATGTAGAATATAATTATAAATTGGTGTCGTATGTGATCTAATAGCTTCAGAAGCTTCCACATCTTCAGCAGTTAACTCCACATCTTCAAGTATGGGAGATAAATGAATTGGAGCTTCGAGATTAACTTCCAGAACCTCAGTTCCTGTAACATACTGTGGTGATTCTGAAATGTTTGAACCTTTATGAATGGACTGTTGTGCTACTATATCTTCAGCAACAACAGGGATTTTCTCAGGTGATGGTAAAGTAGAGTAAATGGACTATTTTTCAACAAAAACAGGGACTGTCTTATGTGGTGAAATAGTAGAATGTATGGACTGCAAGAAAGTATCGGTACTTTGACTTGCAGGGAGATTAATAGCCCTTGGTACATCAGAGTTTTCTTGAGATTCAACAGATTTTTTTTCAGCATCTGTTTCTTTAGTACTCTGAGCACCTGCAAACATATAGCAATTAAAACTTAATCTCTCTATTTTTTTAAGTAGTCTCACTACTCCTCACATCACATATTTTATGACTTTTAATAGTCAGAGCTTCCTCACAAGGATTACTAAATCATATCTCTCATCTACCTCTCCTTTTGCCAGGAAGGATCCTGCCTCTCTTAAATTATGTTTTTCTCTCAATTCTTTCACACATATTACAGAAAAAGGCTCAGAAAGATTATCCTACATAAATAAGAGGTGGCTAAAGAAGGGTGATCTCTGGTCATACAACTAAAGGAAGTCCTTAAATAAGATCTAGAAGTAATCATACCAACAGAATTTATATCATGAAAAATAAATGCTGAAAAGACTGAATCAGTATTTAGAATAAATGTTGATAAAGTAATAACAATATTTATACCTTGTGAATACACAATTAAGCTCACAGTTAATACTGTGGTTATGACAGCTGTTTTTTATCAATAATGAGAACCTCCATTTGAATTGGAGAGGATTTGATCAGGTTACTGTCATGTACCATGATCTCAAACCTTGTTCTTCTTGCAAAAAACTAAGACTTGAATGTGTTTGTTGAAAGCTATCACAGAGTCTTCAGTAAAAATTGATGAAACCTCTGTGTCTCTGTTAGTATCATTAAGATCTACCTCATCAAGTAGTCTCTAACCAACTAAATATTGTTTCTGAGTGGTAAGCACAATTCAAGAATCATGTCACTTGATTTTTGGCAACATTTGAGAAAAGGATTCAAGTGTTTTAATTGTGAGAAGAAATTTAAGATATAAGATGTGTAATATTAAGAAATGAGTGTGAACAACTTTCTTGATATGAAAAAGAAAGTTTCAAAGAATTTGGATACAATGCAACATTCGAAGATAATAATCCTTATTGACTAAGAATTAAATCTTCCATAAATTTCTTCCTTAACAATAGTTACCTCCTGTAGTGTGCTCATTTTGTACTTAAGTGATCACATGAACTTAAACAGAGATTCGTTTATTAACATGCACTATTAAAAACATATAAAATTAAGCATGCAGTACTGATTTGGATATCAACGGTTAATAGCATTCAAGCACACACAAGATAGTAAACAAATATTCACTTAAAGGAATCGAAGAAGCTTAAAGATTTTCATTAATTATGAAAAAGATGAATACAAAGTAGAATCATAAGATAGTCCTAATAAAAGCTAGAAACTATTCCTAGAAACTATCCCATCTTCAACTTCTTCGGAGCTTCTTGCTTCTTCATGGCTCGACGGTGATAAATTCCCGAGAATAAAGTTATGAATTAAACGAACATGTTTTAAATCCTTACTCAACGTGTAAACATCTATAACCATGAAAAATTACCCATCTGTGGCGAACTACAAACCTGTAATTACAATATTGACTTAAGCAATATCTTCATAAAAATAGCCAATCAAAGTTTGATCATTATCAGTATGTAATCACAACTATCAGGATTTAACAACTCTGACAGAACCTATTAGTCAAAGCAAGTTTAACTAATAACAGAGCATGTACGTATAATCAGTAGTTCAACATGCAATTTTCATATAAGATCATTTAGCATAATTTGCATGTTATCATGGCATCAACATTTAGCACGATAATTAGTATCTAACAAGTACTGACACATAATAAGATATCATGATTCAAAAATATCAATAGTCTTAATTATCAGAGTTTGAGAATTGTCCTGATATCATTCCCACTTCATTCACCAATCTTGTGAAAGTAGCTTCACAGAGAGGCTTGGTGAATATATCTGCTACTTGCTGATCTATTTGAACAAAGACCAATTCCACGGTACTTGCTTCCACATGTTCCCTTATGAAATGATACCTGATACTGATGTGTTTAGTCATTGAATATTGCACTGGATATCTTGTCATTGCAATAGCACTTTTATTATTACAATATATAGGAATAGAAGAATAGTTTAACCCATAATCCAGTAGTTGATTCTTCATCCATAGAATCTGAGCACAACAGCTTCCTGCAGCAATGTATTCTGCTTTTGCAGTTAATGTGGAAATTGACTTTTGTTTCTTGCTATACCAAGAAACCAATCTGCCACCAAGAAATTGGCAGCTTCCAGAAGTGCTTTTCCTATTTATTTTTCATCCTTCAAAATCAGCATCTGAATATCCAATTAGCTTAAAATCTGAATCTCTAGGATACCATAATCCCAATTTCATGGTGCTTTTGAGATACTTAAAAATTATTTTCACAACTAACAGATGAGGTTCTCTAGGATCAACTTGGAACCTTACACAAAGACAGGTAACATACATGATATCATGTCTACTAGCAGTCAGATATAGGAGTGAGCCAGTCATACCTCTGTAGTTAGTTATATCTACTGAAGAACCAATATTTAAATCTAACTTGGTTGCAGTGGCCATTGGAGTTGATGCAGTTGAGCAGTCTTGCATTCTAAATCTTTTGAGTAGATTCCTGGTGTATTTGGATTGATTTATGAAGATTCCTTCATCAGTCTATTTAACTTGTAACCCTAGAAAATAACTCAGTCTCCAATCATACTCATTCGGTACCTGGACTGCATTAGCTTTGTAAATATCTCACATAGTTTATCATTAGTAGATCCAAAAATGATATCATCAACATATATATGTACTAATAACAAGTCTTTACCATGGTATTTATAAAAGAGAGTTTTATCAATTGTACCTCTTGTGAAACCACTCTATAGCATAAATAGAGCACGTGTTTCATACCAGGCCCTTGGAGCTTGCTTTAGTCCATAGAGTACCTTATCCAGTAAGTAGACATGATATGGATACTTTGGATTGATGAACCCTGGAGGTAGTTAAACATAAACTTCCTCTTCGAGTTCTCCATTTAAGAATGCACTCTTCACATCCATTTTGAACATCTTAAACTTCTTGTGAGCAGCATAGGCAAGAAAGATTCTAATTGCCTCAAGCCTTGCAACTGGAGCAAATATCTCATCATAATCAATGCCTTTTTGTTGTGAGTCACCCTTTGTAACCAGTCTTGCTTTATTCCTTGTAATAATGCCCTCACTGTCAGTTTTGTTTCTAAACACCCAATTTGTGCCAACTACAGATCTGTTCTTTGGTCTTGGCATAACAGTCCAGACTTTGTTCCTTTCAAATTCATTGAGTTCCTCTTGAATTGTTGTAACCCAGTCGGCATCTTACAGAGCTTCTTCAACCTTCTTAGGTTCAGTTTGAGATAGAAAAGAATGGTAGAGACATTCATTCTGAGTGGCTTTTCTTGTTCTTACACCACTGTCAGGGTTTCCAATGATTAAGTCAGGTGTGCGTGTGTGACTTAGACCATTTCTTGTAGATGGATGTTGACTCCTTGAAGACGAACCTCCCCCTTGATCCATAAACTCTCTGTTATTTCTTTGATTAGTACCACTATTGTTTCCCTATGCTCCCCCTGAATTAGTGTTCACATTGTTATCAATATTTGACTCATCAGAATTCGAGGAAGATGAGTCTGATGATCTTTCGACTGATGTCTCTTGAGTTGAATCACTTATAGTAATCTCTGGATTTGAGTCATATTTCTCCCCCTCAACGTATACTTCAGTGTTAGAAGTATTTCCACTGTTTTATGGAATCTCAGAGGTTTGAGTGATATCAGGACTTACTATATCAGAGTCGGGACTTAAAAGTTCAGCATAAGGCACTTCATTTTTAAATCTCAATTTGCCATGGTCATCTGCACCTTCTAGACCTGTTATCTTCTTGTCATAAAAAAATACATGTATAGATTCCATAATTGTTCTTGCTCCCAGATTGTAAACTCTGAAGGCTTTTGTGGACAATGGATATCCCACAAAAATTTCTTCATCAGCTTTCAGATCAAATTTGGACAGCTACTCCAGATGAGAACAAAACACTTACAACCAAAAATAGGAAAGAACTTCAAATTTGGCTTATTTCCCTTCACCATCTCAAATGGTATTTTTTCATGCTTGTTGATCAATGTTACATTTTATGTAAAGCAAGCAGTTTGCACAGCCTCAGCCCAGAAGTAGGTAGGCAATCTTGCTTCCTCTAGCATGGTTCTTGCAGCTTCTATTAGAGTTCTATTCTTTATTTCAACAACTCCATTTTATTGTAGAGTTCCAAGAGCAGAAAACTCTTGTTTTATCCCCTTGAGTTTGCAGAACTCTTCCGTAGAGCTATTCTTGAATTCAGTTCCATTATCACTTTTGATGATCTTCACTTTGTATGTTGACCCTTTTTCCAGCTCCCTCACATGATCAAGAAGAATGGATGGAGATTCATCATTGGTGTGCAGAAAATACACCCATGTGTATCTTGTATATTCATCAACAATTACGAGTGCATACCTCTTCTTGGCAATTGACATAACATTCACTGGACCAAAGAGATCAATATGAAGTAGATTATATGGTTCAAGAATGGAGGATTCAGTTTTACTCTTGAAATTTTTTTCCTTTGCTTGGCTTTCTGGCATGAGTCACATAAGCCATCAGGAGTAAAAACTGTATTGGGCAATCCTCTTACAAGATCTTTCCTCACAAGTTCATTGATAATGTTGAAATTGAGGTGAGAAAGTCTTTTATGCCAGTTCCAGCTGTCTTTCACAGATGCTCTACTCAGTAGAAAAACTTCTGAATTATCAATACTTATGGAGACCCTGGCTTCATATAAACTATCATGTCTTACACCAGTCAATGCAATCTTGCCATTAGACTTACTGGCAATTTCACAATGTTCCTCATAGAAGTTGACATGGTAACCTCTGTCACAGATTTGACTCACACTGATCAGATTATGCTTGAGTCCTGCAACTAGAGCTACATTTTCAATGATAATATTTCCAACTTTGATTTTGCCATATCCCAAGATTTTTCCTAAGTTGATATCTCCATAAGAAACGCTTGGGCCAGCCTTCTCCTCATAGCAGGGATTTATATCCAGTCATATATCCTGAGCATCCACAGTCCAAGACTAGAGCATTCCTCCTGTCACCCTGCAATCAGTAATTTAAATCAGTTAGTGTTTTTAAGGACCTGGACTTGCTTGGATCATTTGGCCTTTTTAAGTTTGTTAACATATGCAGCAGAAGACTTTTTATCAGAGTTTATGTTAACATCCTTACTATCAGTATTTATACATGTAGAAACAGATTTCGCTTTAATTAAAGAGGGTTTCAGTTTATAATAATCATAATACAAACTGTGGTACTCTTTACATGTATAAATAGATTACCAAACAATACCACAATGAAAACAAAGACTCTGTGGTTTATATATAACTATTCTATTCCTAAACTCTGATTTGGAAGGAACAACATTTATCTTTTTATTCTTCTTGCAAGAATTAGCAAGATGGTTAGTGCTACCACGGTTTGAACAGTTCTTTCTAGGTACATTAGGAGGGGTTACATAATTTTTATTTTTATTAACAACTACCTTTCCAGTCCTATTTTTCCTAGACCTTTTCCTCTTGTCTTTCATGTGAAGATCCTTCAGCTTTTGCTTAAGCTGTTTCTGAGTCATTGAACCAATATTTACTGAGTTTGTGTGAACTTGTTCACTCTTATCAGTAATTAAGTTTGATCTAGGTGTTGAGGTTGTACATTCCTCATGGATTGACTTAACAGAATTAGCACTTGGATTAAACTTAATGGTCTTTATTTGAACCTTGTTTAGTTTGACCTTGCTATCAGTTTTTATTGGTTTTTTTATCTCAATTTCTTTTCCAATTTTCTTATCAGAATTAGATCTAGCTGAATAATTTAATCCCGATTCCCAACAGTCATTCTCTAAAATTTCCTGAGTTGACTTTCCTGAGTTAGTCCAAAGTTTAATGACTTCTCTGTCTTTTGCTAGCACTTTCTTTAGATAAGCATGTTTTTCTAACAATTTTTCCTTAACATAAACAACATTATCTCTTTATTTTGAATTTCTAGCATGGAAAGCAACTCAATTTCTAGGTGATCATTCCTTTTCTTTAACACAGAGTTTTCACTCTTGATTCTATTATTCTATAAGGTTTGATCCCTATAACTAACATGCGGATACTTAAGAAATAATCTTAATTCATAGATATCATCCATATCAAAAGCAAGAGTAGTCTGAGGTACCTTTAATTCAGCATTGCCAGCCTGAGCATCAGCTTTTATCATGAGAGCATAATTGACTCCATTATCTGAATCTGATGAATCATCCCAGTTTCTCTTCCTTGAGATCAACTCTTGTTTCTTCTCAACTCTGGGTTTTCTGTAGTCAGCTGCAAATTGTCCAATTCCATCATAGTTGTAACATCTCTCTTTTGACTTGTCAAGTTTTCCAGATCTAGATTCCTTCCCATCAGTATTTCTTCTGTTGTTCCTCTTATCAGAGTTTGAGGAACTGGAACCTTTTCTGGAAAATCTTCTCCCTTTCTTGAAGTTCTTGTAGACCATCTTATTGAAGCTTTTAACAAGTAGGGCAGCCATTTGATATCCTTATTGTTGTCATGATCACTATCAGTATCTGATTCATTATCAGTATTTGAGTCATCATCATAGTTTGATAATTCAGTATCTGACTTTACAATCATGGCTTTCCCTTTGGAGTAGCTTTTTCTCCTAACTTTCTCATTTGGCTTCTCTTCAATATTAAGTGCAACTGGTCTAGATTTAGATCCTTTCCTCTTACTTCTTTGCTCCATCTCTAGTTCATGAGTTTTTAAAACTTCATAGATCTCATCTAGAGGTGTGTTATCAAGTTGATAGTTATCCCTTATTGATGTGACTTTAAAGTCCCACTTTTCAAGGAGAGCATGTAGGAACTTCAAGTTTGAGTCCTCCAAATCATATTCCTTGTTGACAAGGGATAAGTCATCCAGCAGCTTCTGAAATCTGTCATAGATCTTAGTTAATGACTCATTGTCTCTTGAGTCAAAGTGCTCATATTCTTGAGTAAGTACTGTCCTCCTGTTCTTCTTGATAGCCGTTGTGCCTTGACACTTTACTTCTAAAGTATCCCATATCTCTTTTGTTGTCTTACATTCAATGACTCTATTGGACATAACACTATCAAGACTGTTGTACAGGATGTGTCTGACCTTATCATCTTTCATGATAGATGAGATATCTTCAGTGAAATAGTCCTTCCTTTCTTTATCTATCATCTTCTCTAGTTCTCCTACAAGCGAAACAGCTACCTTCATTGGTCTATGAGGACCATCATAGATCCTGTTTAGATATTCAGGATTCGTGGCTTCCAAACACATGGCCATCCTGAATTTCCAGATTGGATATTAATGTATCTTCAGGATAGGCACCTTTATTGCTTCATACGTACTCATGTTGCTGCTTATCTGTGACGTGGTTAGGGGTGGTGGTTTCGGATTCTGTGTTTCTTCTTCTTTGTCCGATATTGTTGATTGATTTTCAGATCTTAAACTATTTGTACGTTAACAGCAAGTTCTGATACCAATTGTTAGGCCCTTAATCAACTGTAGAGGGGGGCTGAATATAGTTAATACAATCAATTCAACAAATCTTCAACAGAATCAACAGTTTTTATATTAATAAATAAAAACTGATTACAAACTTACTCTCTCGAAAAGATGAACAAATATCCTTGAGAGCTGCTAGGTTGTACTCTATATTTTATATAGAGCACAGCTACACAATGTATAAGGAATCATATTATATTACCAACAAAAAAACTTATACAATGCTTCTGAGATAAATTCCTTCACCGCCTTGAGTTCCTGTTTCCTTTTCCTTATCGAAGATCAACTGATGTGATAAATACTGATTACATCATGTTGTTAATATCATCATCCGTCGATATCAATATTCGTCGATATCAATATCCGTTAATGTCATCATCATCCGTTGATATAAGTTCTGAAGTGAACTTCTAATAGTTTCTTCTTTATATCATCAATTGCTTCTAACAGCATATGACGTGCATGTTACTACTATTATTAGTAGCTTAGGTATTTAATAATATCTAGTTATATATATATATAATTTTTATTTTAATAAAATTTTCAAGAAAAAAAACCCGTCCTAATCTGATCCGGCCACGGATTTAAACAGGCAACATATTTTACATAAAAATCCGGATAAGATAAAAACCTGGATTTAATACTGATTCCAGTTTAAACTCTTTCTAGATAAAAGCCATGTCCAATTTACCTAATTCTGATGATGTAATTAAGAAGATCCGACAATTATGGGATAATCAAAATGGAGATTGAACCAAATTATACCCGATTCCGATTATTATAGATTGGTATAAATACTTTGTCCTCCCCTCAATATATGTAAATTTTGACTTTTGACCGATCATATTAACTATATTTTTATTGAATTTTATATGTAGTATATAATTAATTAGAAATATATAAAAAACTATACCATTAAAATATGCATCTATTCTATTGTAATTGTAAAATGCAACGTAAAAAAGTTTAATTTTTAAAATAATAAACCAATAATAATTTTTTATATTGTGGCAAAAAAAATTATATTAAGTAAAAAATTAGTCAATTTAAATTTTAGAATAGGGAAAATGAATTTTTTCGTCACCTAATTATTGTGTTTTTAGAAATTTACCACTCAATTATAATTTTTTTTGTTTTATTCACTAATGTTCGGTTCAGATTTTTTTTAGTCACTAACGTTAGGTTCAGATTTGATTATTAATATTTTGTCAATTTTCTATAGCATTATTAAAATATAGTGATAACTAGTACAAAAAATAACATATGTGTTTTATAAGAAAGCTTATATATGTCTGAGTTTGCTAGATGCATATGGAGAAGTCGTATAATGTCTGAATTTTATACGAATGTTATAGGAAGGAAGCATATTGTTGTTTTAAACATCTGGTCAGAACAGATGTATATACATTGTAAACAGATGCATAAAATAAGTTCATATATGTCTGTTATTTTTTAGGTGAGGTACTAAGCTCAAAACCAAAATTATTAGGAAGAGGTATCGCAATCCATACTAAAATTATTGGGAAATAAAAATATAAAAAATTTAATATAATCAAATTAGCAAATTGATCATAAAGTACTTATAAAAAATTAAAAAATTACATATCAATATTTTACCAAACTACACTTTCAAAAACTCAATAAAATCACCAATCACAACTCATTCATGCAACTCTTACCGGCCCAAAAACAAAACTATAAATCCATCCATTCTAATAGAATTGTGAAACAAGTATATATATAAACACAAATATATAATAATGTTGTGTTAGATATATTTGATAATGTCATGGCTAATATAATTTATGTTTAGATTTCAGATCTTACTTAACAGGACAAATCAGTACTTAACCGTTGATCAGTACTTATACTGGAAGTCAGGACTTAAGGATCCAGTACTTATATTATCAGGAGATAATCATCAGAAGTTAGATATCAGAACTTAAGTGCTGAAGGATGATCAGATAAGGACAGTAGTTGATTAAAGGAAAGAAGATCAAGATAAACATAAGAAGAGATATGCATGAAGAAGGAGTTCCGTGAAGAATGGAATACTTGGAAGAAAAGATATCTGATTGATATATTTTAGGAAGCAGAATTATATTCCATATCAATTAGCGATTATCTTGTAACTGTGTAGTATATAAACACAGACATAGGGTTTACACTAAAAGTGTTATCATATTCGAGAAGATTATTCATTGTAACCCTAGCAGCTCTCGTGATATTTGTTCATCACTGAGAGGTAACAGTTCCATACTGTAACAGAGTTTATTGTTTCAATAAAGTTTGTTTTCTGTTACTTAAGATATTAAAGTTCGATTTGATTGTATTATACACTGTATTCACCCCCTCTACAGTGTGTGTGACCTAACAAGTGGTATCAGAGCCTATCTGTTAACACACATACAGTTAAAGATCCAAACACAATCATGTCTGACACAGAAACTCCAACTAAGCCTACCAAAACTGAGGAACCACCAAAGACACAAATTCAGAGTCGGGATGAGACCATCAGAGTTCCCATACTGAGACCATCTAAATATCCCATATGGAAGGTAAGGATGACCATGTTCCTGGAAGCAACAGATCCAGAATACCTTGATAGAATCAAGGAAGGGCCTCACAAACCAACCAAGCTTGTTGTTGCAGTTGCAGGTGAAGCAGCAAAGACTGTACCAAAGGAAAAGAGTGATTATACTGCTGAAGATATAGCATCAATTGCTAAGGATGCTAAGGTACGACACTTACTGCATAGTGTCATTGATAATGTAATGTCAAACAGGGTAATCAACTGCAAGACTGCTAAGGAGATATGGGATGCTCTGGAAACAAGGTGTCAGGGAACTGACACAATTAAGAAGAACAGGAAGACAATACTCACTCAAGAGTATGAACACTTTGACTCAAAGACTAATGAGTCATTGAATGATTTATATGATAGATTTGTCAAACTTTTGAATGATTTGTCATTGGTTGATAAAGAGTATGATCTTGAAGATTTAAACCTTAAATTCCTGTTAGCTCTTCCTGAATGCTGGGATTTGAAGGCAACAACAATAAGAGACAACTACAATGTTGATGAAACAACTCTTGATGAAATCTATGGAATGCTCAAGACTCATGAACTTGAGATGGAACAAAGAAGCAAGATGAAAGGAGGAAAGTCAAGGACAGTTGCTCTTAAGGCTGAAGAAGAATCCCCCAAAGCAGCTTCCTCAAGGAAAGACAAGGGTAAAGCTCTTGTTATAAAGTCTGATACTGAGTCATCAAGTTCTGAAAGTGATGATGACTCAGATTCTGAAAGCTTGCCTGAGACTGATGCTGATGAGGAGATGATAAAGCTGTGTGCTCTTATGGTGAAAGGAATCACAAAAATTGCATACAGGAAGTTCAGGAAGGGAAAGAAGTTTTCCAGGAAAGGCATAAGTTCTGATAAGAAGAATTTCAGAAGATCTGAAGGCAGAGGAGGAAAGTCTGACAGAGGAGATTATACCAATGTTAAATGCTATAACTGTGGTGAGAAAGGCCACATATCTCCTGATTGCAAAAAGGTAAAGGGTGACAAAGGCAAGGCTCTTGTCACAAAGCAGAAAAGCTGAACAGACACCTCAAACTCTGAAAGTGAGGAGAACTATGCATTAATGGCAAATGCTGATAAAGAAAGTGATGAGAGCAGTTCTGAAGCTGCTGAAACAAAGGTACCTCAGACTACTTATGTTTTTCATACTGATGATATTAATGAGTTGAGAAGATATCTTAAAACCATGTTTGTTAGTTATAGAGATCAAACTTTAACATGTGAAAGATTAGCTTCTGAAAATCTTGCTTTTAAGAAAAGAAATGATTTCTTAGAAAAAGAGTTAGTCATGTTTCATCAAACTCAGAAGGATAGAGATGATGCTTTCTATGTTAGGGATGAAGTGCTAAAAATGAATGAATCTCTAAAAACTGAGTTAAAAAAGGAAAGAGAGATTATCAGGACTTGGACTAATTCTGGCAAAACAACTCAAAATTTGCTAAGTAGTGGAAACTGGAAAGAGGGCTTAGGTTATGGAGAGGATAAGAATGATAAAGGAACTGAAGAAATTAAGCCTGTTGTTAAGCAAAAGCCAAAGTTAAAACCTGTTAAGTTTGTAACTGTAAAGTCTGAAAATGAGAAATCAGAAGTTAAAGAGGAATTAACTTCTGACAAACTAAAACAGGAAAAGACAGCTGAAGTAAACATAGGCTTAATGACAAAGAAGCAGCTTAAGCATAAGCTGAAAGATGTTAAGAATGCAAACAAGGTAAAATCACCTAGGAAAAATAGGAATAGAAAGGAAGGTGTGAATAAAAGCAATGATTATAAACCTGTTCCTGATGCTCCTAGGAAAACATGTCATAACTGTGGAAGTTCTAATCATCTGGCTTCTTTTTGCAGGAAGAATAAGAATATTAACTCCTTACCTTCAAAATCAGGAGTTAAGAGTCATCTGTTAGATACAAACCATAAAATCCTTGTTTTCATTGTGGTAGTTTATGGCATTCCATTTATACTTGTAAGGAATATCATAGTTTGTACTATGATTATTATCAAATAAAACCTTCTTTGAAGAAAGTTTTCATTGTTCCTTCTAGTGTAAATTCTGATTCAAAGTCTGATAATGTAAGTTCTGAAAAGAAAAATGTTAACATAAACTCTGATGCTAAATCCGCTGCAAATGTTAACAAACTTAATAAGACCAAAGGATCCAAGCAAGTCTGGGTCCTTAAAACTAATAATTAGTGGTCTTTATGATTGCAGGGCAACAGGAAAAATATTCTAGTTCTGGACAGTGGATGTTCAGGACATATGACTGGAAATAAGGTCCTGCTATCAGACTTTGTGGAGAAAGCAGGCCCAAGTGTTTCCTATGGAGATGGCAACATTGGAAAAACATTGGGATATGGCAATATCAATCTTGGGAATGTCATAATTAAAGAAGTAGCTCTGATCTCAGGACTTAAACACAATCTGCTGAGTATAAGTCAAATCTGTGACAGAGGTTATCATGTTGATTTCTTTGAAGAACACTGTGAAATTGTGAATAAATCTAAAGGCAAAGTTGTTTTGAAAGGATACAAGCGTGGTAACATTTATGAAGCTAAGCTTTCAACAAGTACTGATGGTTCTGCAATCTGTCTAATGAGTAGAGCATCAATTGAAGAAAGCTGGAATTGGCACAAGAAACTCTCTCATTTAAATTTCAACAATATAAATGAACTGGTCAAGAAAGATCTTGTGAGAGGATTGCCAAAGTCAGTATTTGCTCCTGATGGTCTTTGTGATTCATGTCAGAAGGCCAAACAAAGAAAATCTTCATTCAAGAGCAAGACTGAATCATCAATTCTTGAGTCTTATCATCTACTACATGTTGATCTATTTGGTCCAGTGAATGTCATGTCTATTGCAAAGAAGAAGTATGCGTTGGTCATAGTGGATGAGTTCACCAGATACACATGGGTGTATTTCTTGCACACAAAAAGTGAAACTGCATCTATCTTGATTGATCATGTCAAACATCTGGATAAATTGCTCAAAGATTCTGTGAAAATCTTAAGGAGTGATAATGACACTGAGTTCAAGAATTTGATGATGGAAGAGTTCTGCAAAAACCATGGAATAAAGCAGGAATTTTCTGCTCCTGGAACTCCACATCAAAATGGAGTTGTTGAAAGGAAGAATAGAACTCTCATTGAAGCTACACGTACAATGCTTGAAGAAGCAAAGCTTCCAACCTATTTCTGGGCTGAAGTTGTGCAGACTGCTTATTTTACTCAAAATGCAACACTTATTAACAAGCATGGAAAAATACCATATGAGATGGTGAAGAAAAAGAAGCCAAATCTGAAGTACTTTCATGTATTTGGATGCAAGTGTTTTGTTCTCAAGACTCATCCTGAATAGCTATTCAAGTTTGATCTAAAAGTTGATGAAGGAATCTTTGTTGGATATCCACTTTCCACAAAAGCCTTCAGAGTCTATAATTTGAGAACAAAAGTGGTCATGGAATCTATCAATGTCTCTTTTGATGACAAGAAGATTACTGGTCTTGAAGATTTCATTGATCATGATCAGCTGAGATTTGAAAATAAAGACTCAAATTCTGATACTGAAAATCCTGATAGTCTAAGTCTTGATACTGTAAACTCTGATGGATTAAACTCTGATGTTATTAAAACTGTGGTGACTACGTCAAAGGAAGATGCACCAATGCAGGGGGAGCATACTCAAGATCCTACCACATCTCAAGAAACATCAGAACATACATCTGGCTCTTCAAGTTCTGATTCGTCAAGTTCTGATTCGTCAAGTTCTGATAAGCCAAGTTCTGATAGTGCTGAAAATCTAAATTCTGAAAAATCCAACTCAGAGAGCATAGTTTTAGGGGGAGCATCAGAAAATGAAAATGAAGACAGCATGGATCATGGGGGAGCATCCAGTTCTAGAGAAAACCTTCCATCTGCAAGGAAGTGGACAAAGTCACATACACCTGATTTGATAATTGGAAATCCTGATGCAGGTGTCAGAACTAGAACAGGTACTTCAAATGAATGTCTTTATAATTCTTTTCTCTCTCAGACTGAGCCAAAGAAAGTGGAAGAAGCTCTTCAAGATGCTGATTGGGTGCAAGCAATGCAGGAAGAGTTAAATGAATTTGAAAAGAATCAAAGTCTGGACCCTAGTGCCAAGACCAAAGAATAGATCTGTTGTTGGTACAAAGTGGGTATTCAGAAACAAAACTGACAGTGATGGCATAATTACAAGGAATAAGGCAAGGCTAGTTGCAAAAGGATATTCTCAACAGGAGGGAATTGACTATGATGAAACATTTGCACCAGTTGCTAGGTTAGAAGTCATACGGATATTTTTGGCTTATGCTACTCACAAAAAGTTTACTGTCTTTCAAATGGATGTGAAAAGTGCTTTTCTCAATGGAGAATTGGAGGAGGAAGTATATATTGAACAACCTCCAGGCTTTGTAGATTCCAAACATCCAGATTATGTCTACAGGCTTGATAAAGCACTTTATGGACTTAAGCAAGCTCCTAGAGCATGGTATGAGACTTTAGCTCAGTTTCTTCTGGAAAGTGGATTCAACAGAGGAACAATAGACAAAACATTGTTCTACCTCAACCATGGAAAGGACTTACTTCTCGTCCAGATTTATGTTGATGATATCATTTTTGGGTCTACAAATGACAGACTTTGCAAGAAGTTTGCCAAACTGATGCAGTCAAGATATCAGATGAGTATGATGGGGGAACTTAGCTATTTTCTGGGCCTTCAAGTCAAGCAGAATGAAGAAGGCACTTTTATTTGTCAAACTAAGTACACCAGAAACTTGCTAAAAAAATTCGAAATGCAAGATTGTTCAAGTGCATCCACTCCCATGGCCACTGCAACAAAACTGGATAAGGATACTGGTAAATCAGTAGATATTACTGATTACAGAGGTATGATTGGCTCTCTACTCTATCTAACTGCTAGTAGACCTGATATCATGTATGCTACCTGTCTTTGTGCAAGATTTCAAGCAGATCCAAGAGAACCTCACTTAACAGCTGTGAAAAGAATCTTTAAGTATCTTAAAGGAACAGCTGATCTGGGATTGTGGTATCTTAGAGAATCAGATTTTAAACTAATAGGTTACTCAGATGCAGATTTTGCAGGTTGCAAAATTGACAGGAAAAGCACAAGTGGAAGCTGCCAATTTCTAGGAGGCAGATTGGTTTCTTGGTTCAGCAAGAAACAAAAGTCAATTTCCACATCAACTGCAGAAGCAGAGTATATTGCTACAGGAAGCTATTGTGCACAGATTCTTTGGATGAAGAATCAGTTACTGGATTATGGGTTAACTTATTTCAAAATCCCTATTTACTGTGATAATCAAAGTGCTATTGCTATGACAGGTAATCCAGTTCAACACTCTATGACAAAGCACATCAGCATCAGGTACCACTTGATAAGGGAACATGTGGATGAAGTTACAGTGGAATTGAACTTTGTTTTAACAGATCAACAACTAGCAGATATCTTCACAAAACCACTGTGTGAAGCCACTTTTACAAAATTGGTAAATGAACTTGGAATGGTTTCAGGTTCTTTTTCTAAATCTGTCTAGTTTTGTTCTGTTTCATTAGACTTTATGATCAGTATTTACAGAATGTAATCTCTTTGTGTATTCTGTGATTAGTTGAAATATGCGTTCAAGTACTGATTGTTGTCTGATATATGTTTCTAAACTCTGATAAGTGATATATCTGTTTAAGTAACTATTCAATCCTATGAGGATAACTGTGCTAGATACTGACCTAGTAGTCTTCAATAAACAGATGATCCCATGTAAGAAGTAATTATTTCTGTGGAAATCTTATGACACAAGCAAATTCTGATAATTGAGCTTAGTTGAGTTTACTTTGTTTATCTTATTACTAAGTCACAAATTAAAATAATGCTACTCATCTGTTAAGTTCTGATACTAGTAAAACTGCTGAATGTACTAAGCGCTGATAAACCTCACTTATCAAAAGAAAAAGCAAAAAGGATCAAAGAATAAAATCAGGTACTCCTTTGAGATCTAGAGTAAAAATGTGGAAGGGACGACCCAAGTGCATTGCTGGTATTAAGTAAATATGCATTAGAAAATCAAAATATTTTCTTGGTGACTTTTCACACTCTATGATTACTGGAGAAATACTCTGATAATAGCATAAATTCTGATAAGCAGTCATGACTCACTTACACGGAGAAGCCACTGTAAAATAGAATTTAAAAAGATGCATAAAATTAGCACAAAACAGCTGAGGTGGACTCAAGCATGAACTAATTCATCAGTCGGTTTCAGGATAATGACAGCTCTTTAGCAAAATTTTAGTTATGCCTTATTTCTAAGATGTACTGAAGTGAATCAGACTTTACTCCTTGTCTGGAATTTAGCTTAATGCACACACTAATCACTCCATCTGAATGATGAAAATTACTATAGTGGTCTATGTTATTTTAGATAAACAGTCATTGTGTCATTTTGCACTAACTCTGAGGACAAGTTCTGGTTGCATATTCTGACAATTAAGTTCTGAAGAGTATAACTCAGAACTTGTATGAGGATTTACTCAGATAGGCATTCCTTTTTCGAGTTAAGAAATTATGTTCTGATGACTGTTAAGTTCTGATATAAGTCTGAGTTCTGATATTACAGTCTAATTCTTTACTTGACTTATCTATGGATAAAATTTGATAACAGTCTCGGTTCAAACTAGAATATGTTGAAGTGGAAGATTAATAGTCACTATGGTTAGGGTTAATGGTATTCGTACTTGAACAGTCCACTTTTACTTGTTTCTTGTGCGCATTCAACCATGTTTTCTCCTTCCAATGAATGTTATTCTTTTTCCAAGTCTGGGGAGACGAGGTAGAATTAATTCTACCTGTCAGCATTAAATACTTTTACGTCTCCTGGCATTCTCTTGCCTATATAAGCAGTCACTTCACATCAGCCTTCCCATCAAATTCTTTCTCACAAACTTACCTTCATACTTTTTCTTTCAAAAACGCAATGGTCAGATACAACATGTTTTTGAACTACCAAAACTTCAATATGGAGCTAAGTTGTGCCGACTGGCAGCAGGAATGGCACGTCACGGCCATTCCTGAAGTGATATGGGACTCTGTCCCATAGGACGTACTGACCCACCTCCTGTTCTTCTATATGGACTACCATCTCCATCTGGAGCGATTGGAGGAGGAAAGGCTGGAAGCTCTCCACCAGCAAGAGCGAATCATCCGACTCGCTATTCTGTTTGTCGAGAGTAGGAAGAAGAAATGATTTAATCTCGTCTTCTTCCTGTTTTTCTTCATCATCAGCTTTGTCAGACTTCTTAGCTAGGACTAAGGCTGTTGATGTTAGGTTTAGCAGCTTAGGGAAATCTTGTATAAATTCTGATGTAATCTCAATTTCATGAATGTATTCACTTGATATATTAATGAAATTTGTTTTTATTTCAAGATTTTGTCTCTAAGATATTTTGTAATGCATTGATAAATCCTGATTGATATTCTGATGACCATATAAATTCTGTTTTAATTTAAGTTCTGACTTTCCTTTATCAGTACTTACTCATATGATTTATCTTGGTCATTTTCACTTGACTTATTTTCAGAATATTAATGTTGCAGTGAAAAATAATTCCATAAGTGGGAACAGCTTCAATTTTGAATTAAAACTATTTCACCTTAATTAATGGCATATCTGGGTAAGTGGAACGGTTTTTTTTCCTTGAAAACAGGTGAGTGGGTAAGTAATAATTACTGTTTTCTCGAGCCCAGTAACTATCCTTTATTACTGCATGTCTGACAGGTGTCCAACAGTAACATTTTTTTTCAGAGTATAAGTACGACAGAGAGAGGATTTCTTTAATCTTTTATTTCCTTCATATTTTTTTCTCTCTACTTGCTTTTACTCTCACTTTCTCTCATCTTCTCACGTTGGTTTTTCATACAGACATTTTATCAAACACCTAACAGGCACTTTTTCAACCCTCAGCACCTATAGATCTGTTTACTCTGATGTCCAACCAACAACAAACACCCAAAAACCATCATCCTCAGCACCTACCACTCATTCTACTCAACCTACCCTCAGGACATATCTCAAATCCTATCTTTCCACTTCACAGACTGTTCAACCCTCATCCTCGGCACCTACTGTGAAGCCTTCATCCTCCAAGCCAAAGAGGACAAAGACTGTTCCTCAAACACCTCAAAAGAGAAGGAGGATTGCCTTGAGAGATGAATCTGATACTGAGGAATGAGTTCCTTCTTTAGAACCTGTTGTAAGTGAAGCTGAGAAAGAGACTTCTCAGAGGGATTCTGGAATTGGGGGAGCTAGGCTTCTCAAGAGGCTTAGAAGAATGACAGTTCCTGACACTCCAAAGGAATCCAAATCAACAAAGAGATACAAGAAACAGAGGGCACACAGGCCAGTTTCAGATGATGAAGAGGAAGTAGCTAAGGAAGGGGATCAGGAATCTCTGATCTCACGAGACAAGGAATTTGCTCCAATCACTTCTTCTCCATCAACTCCATCTCAGGAAGCTGTTTCTGAAAAGGCTAACACACCATTTGTGTCTCATGTTGATCCAGGCACAAGTGCTGATATTGATGTTCAAAACTTGGTTGTGCCTGAAGTAATTCTCTTAGAAGCTCCAATAGCAACTAATCCTTCAACAACACCTGTTACTGATGCTGTTCAAACTCCAGAGTTATCTACAACACCTTCTCTGCATCAAGATGCTGATGATCAGACTTTAGGTGAGCATCAGGATATGGCTGTTGATCAGAACTTAGAACCAGATCAGCAATTAGAGGATGTTGAAGCCTCCATTGCTACTCACACTGTTGTCTTATCAGAAGATACTGATTCTTTAAGTTCTGATGCTGTAAATGCTGGAGATACTTGTGATGCTGCTTCAACTGCAGATGCTGATGCAGCAGGTCCTTCAGGACATGCTCCTCAACAGACTATTCTAAAGTCTGAACTGGTTAAGAAGTTTATTACCAGAGAAGCACCAGTACCTTGGAGTGAAACTCCTGCAGGACAGGAGTGGACTAAGGAATGGAACTCAGTTTCATGTGTTCCAACTGAAAAGCATCTTGCTGAGCACTTGACTAAAGCTGATGAAATGTTAAATTCTGATGATTTCAAAACCCAGCTTAGAGTCACTGCATTGAGTACTAAACATCTACAAGGTCTTCACTCAACTACTCATGCAGAGCTACACAAGATTCAGGAAGAATTTATCAAACAGGAATAAGTTTGGAAAATTGATAAGAAAAAGTTCTTCAAACCTACCTTTGACAGGATTGCTTATATTGAGAAGACTCAAGATCATCAACAAGCTCAGATTGATGATATTCTGAAAAATCAAGCTTCTCAGCAATCACAACTGACTGAAATCCAATCCTCAGTGGAATTGCTTATCTCTCTTCTACTTCCTGCTGATGCCAAAAAGGGGGAGAAAGTAATTAAGTCCAAATGCAAGACTGACAAGACACTGACAGGAAAGGATGATGAAAATGATGATCAAGGAAACCCTGAAATGGGTAGAGGTCATAGTCAAGGTAGAAGATTCACATCAAGAAAAGCTGAAATCACAAATCACAGGACAAGTTCTGATACTGGGAAAAGAATAAGTTCTGCTGCTGGTAAAAGGATAAGTTCTGATGAACTTTTAGATCTTGATGAGGAAATGTCAAGACAGTTATTTCTTCAGGAAAATCCAAGAATGGACTTGGAAAGTTTAATGGAAGAAGAAGCCAGGCTTAAATCAGAGAAAGTCACATCTAAATCTGAAGCTTCTGGTAAAAAGCCACTTCCAAAACTCAAAGGCATTGTGATCAAAGAAAGGATACATACTGAAGCAACATTGGCTAGATCACAACCGCAGATAGATCCAAGATCCAAGGATAAAGAAAAGGTTGGTGAACCTATCAAGGTTTATGTGCCTCCTGAGGATGAAGAAATTACTGATGAAAAGGATAATCTTGCTCTGACTTCAAGAAAAGTTCTTAAAACAACCTCTGACATGGCTCAAGTTGTTCAGAGTCAAGAAATTGTAAGTTCTGATATTCAGAAGAAGCAAGTAACCTCTGACATAGCTCAAGTTAACTTGATATCAGAAGATAGACCAAAGACACTCCTACCAGGATTCACTAAAGCAAAACAGACTCAACCTTTGAAGACTACTGCAAGTGGTTTTGAAGCTAGAGTAGTTACTGGAAAGGAAGCAAGAGATAAAACTGGATTGGGAAGTGCTGATGAAAGAAGAATACATAACACTACCAATGATCCAACTTCCTTGAGTGAACCAGGTATTGGAGCAACTCCTGAGAGATTGAATCAACTGGAATCTGTACAGATGGTTTACCATACCTACTTGAAAGAATACATCTTGTTGTATTTCATGACAGATGGTAGGGTTTATCATATAAGACAAAATACCATTCCATTGAAGTATTTTGAAGAATTGGAGCATGTATTATTCTTACTTCAAGTGGATGACAGAATAACAGGAACTGCTGCAAACTATTTGAAAGAACAGATTCAGAGACAGAAAAGGCTTTATTCTGTTAAGTCTGACAGCACATGTGTTCCAAAGTACAGAGATCACAATGGTGATATAGTTGAAATGAAGCCCAACACTGCTAAGATTATAACTACCTTTCTGGGGTACAGGGCTGTTGAATTCAATCTTGAGTCTGATAAAGCTTATTTGATCAGACTGGATCAGGATATAAGAAAAGCAAAGATCAATGATCTCAGAGCTGCAATCTTTCAAATTGGTGAAGATACTGCAGAGCTTAAAGATGCCAAAAGGAGAATGATTGATGAACTTAGATATGCTGAGAGATGTTTGTTGAAGAATTATCTCAGAACAACTCCTGACATCAGAGAGATCAGATGATGAAGCCAAGTCGAAGATCTACAACAACTTAAATTCTGATATTTGTACAGATTGAAGTTGTTATCAGAAGTTGAATATTGGTAAAGCTTTAAGGACTGTAAGTTGTAGTTATCTAGTCTAATTCTCATGCATTTGTACTTAATATTTTTGACATCATCAAATATATGTTAAACTTGTATATTATGCTAATTTACAAGTTGGGGGAGATTGTTAGATATATTTGATAATGTCATGGCTAATATAATTTATGTTTAGATTTCAGATCTTACTTAACAGGACAAATCAGTACTTAACCGTTGATCAGTACTTATATTGGAAATCAGGACTTAAGGATATCAGTACTTATATTATCAGGAGATAATCATCAGAAGTTAGATATCAGAACTTAAGTGCTGAAGGACGATCAGATAAGGACAGTAGTTGATTAAAGGAAAGAAGATCAAGATAAACATAAGAAGAGATATGCATGAAGAAGGAGTTCCGTGAAGAATGGAATACTTGGAAGAAAAGATATCTGATTGATATATTTTAGGAAGCAGAATTATATTCCATATCAATTAGCGATTATCTTGTAACTGTGTAGTATATAAACACAGACATAGGGTTTACACTAAAAGTGTTATTATATTCGAGAAGATTATTCATTGTAACCCTAGCAGCTCTCGTGATATTTGTTCATCACTGAGAGGTAACAGTTCCATACTGTAACAGAGTTTATTGTTTCAATAAAGTTTGTTTTCTGTTACTTAAGATATTAAAGTTCGATTTGATTGTATTATACACTGTATTCACCCCCTCTACAGTGTGTGTGACCTAACATGTTGTAATAATATGAATTTGGTATTAAATCAAACAACTCTCACACAAGATATTTATCTTACAAATATAGTTTTATAACTTATTTTTTAATTTTTTTTTGTATATAAAAATTTAAATGTTAAATTAATATTTAGAAGAAAAAAAATTAAAAATAATTCATGAAACTACATCTTTTAGGAGTCTTAAAATGATTGTCAAACTCTCATCACCAAGATAAACGTCCTGGGGGACATATGGAGTATTATATATAAAGATATAGACATATATTAAATCATTAAAATATTACAAACCGCCACTATATTTTAATAATGTTATCAAAAATTGAAATAATGCTAATAATCAAATCTGAACCTAAAGTTAGTGACTAAAAACAAATACGAACCTAACATTAGTGGGTGAAAGAAATAAAATAATAGTTGAATGGTAAGTTTCTAAAAACGAGATAAGTTGAATGACGAAAAAATCAATTTTCCCTTTAGAATATCAAAATGGTTAAATGGACATCTAATTAAGGTACGAAGAGCATAGAGAAACCCAGAAAAAAAAATGTTTGAAAGAAGCCTAAAATAAAAACCAAAAATCCAGGCAGTGCTAAATAATAAGTGAAGAAATGGTGAGAGGAAGTGAAATTATTTTGAAAAATGGAATCAGTAAAACCCTTCTTCAAATAATGGTCTGCCCTCTTTCTAAACAACCATTAAGGTGAGTTTAATTTTTAATCTTTTCATTAATTGTTTGGACATAATTTTCTTGAATTTCAAAGATTGTAATTTGGATATTATGTTTTGTTGATGTAGGTTCAGTGAGAAATCAAATTCACTCATCAGTGATGCTATTGGCGTGTCTTATCCTGTGAGTTCTTCTCTGCCTGCCTTAAGAAATTCGCTTTGTATGATGTAGCTTCATTGATCAATGATATGCAGTATGCACATCTGTTTTCGATACGTATATCTCTTCTACGAATTTTAGTGTAAATGAATAAGCTTGTTAAATGAATGATTTATTCGGGTCCCAATGTACTTTTTAATTGGGACAAATGAATATTCTCGATAAATGAATAAAATTCTTTGGTCCTAAGGGTATTCATGTACATATTGAAGTTTGATGGTACATGAAGAATGTATGTTATTAAGAAACAAATTAAAAAGTACTTGACAACAACAAAAATATTAAGAAATGTCTGCAATTCCACAATTGAACTCATATGACCTGAAATACCATAATTCAAGAAGGGCCCAAATTAATACGCATTTGAGTTTCCATCAAACAGATTGCATATGTAAAATATTTAAAATGCATATAGATGCATCTCTGAAGTGTGCATCTCCGGAAGAAGTTTTCCAAGATCAGCATCCCATATACCCTTGTCACCTGAACAAGGTGATACGCATTTTGAGATGCAGATTTTATGTGGTTGTCTGTTATTTTATTTTATTTTATTGCCACTGAAAGGAAAATTTCATTACTTCAAATCATTACAAAGAACATGATAAAACTCCGGATGAACATCCTCCATCCGCCAAATACGATCAGCTGGTAAATAGCTATATCTCGCTAAATAGTGAGCTACTCTATTTGCAGATCGTTTTACAAACCTTAACATTACGTTTTGATTGTGTAATCCTGCTAGAATTTGCCGACAGTCATCCACTACGCGCCCCAGATAAGATAAGCTTGAGTAGCAGCTGCGTATCCACTGAACTAACTCCAGGCAATCGGTCTCCACCTCCACATTATATTGATTCTTCATCTTGACCCAGCTGAGAGCTTCTCTAACTCCCATTGCCTCTGCTAAGACTGGTGTTACTGAGCCTTGACAGCATCTTGATCTTGCTTCAATCAGTTTACCCTCGTGATCTCTAACGACAAAAGCGTGGCTGTACTTGCTTGGATTTGCAAATATCGCTGCGTCGGAATTAACTTTAACTCTACCAACTGTTGGAGTTCGCCATTGTTCTACACCATCCTCCTGGGTCATATAACCCATTGAGACGCTAAAAGTGTTATCCTGAACAAATTTCCACTGGTTAAAGACAGACATTGCCGACGTGACTATATTAACAGACTCCATGCCTTTCGGCTGCCACACTAATTCGTTCCTGTTCTTCCAGATCGTCCAGGTTATCATTGCTGTAATATGAACTTGTGTTCTATTTCTCTGTTCAAACACCTTTTGCAGCCAGTCATAAATTGTGAGAGAGGCACCAGATATGGCCTTCAAATCTGAAATGTTCCAACATTGCTGAGCAAAGGAACACATGACTAAAGAATGTAGCACCGTTTCTGAGCTTGAATTACAGGTAGGGCACCATTCATTCACAGGGACATGTTTACTGCGTAAATTATCTTTGGTAGGGAGACAATTATTTGCAGCACGCCATAAAAAGTTTTTTACTTTTGGAGGAATTTTTAAATTCCACAAATTCCTCCAAAATCCAGAATTGTTAACCACTGTGACGTTTCCCTTCATTTCCTGTAAAAGCAAGTAACCTCCCTTAACTGAATATTGTCCCAACTTATCTTGCTTCCAATACCAGTTGTCTTTGACTTGGTCATTCAGAGGAATATTGACAATAATCTATGTATCTCGTTGATCGAAGACGTCTGCAATTAAGTCAACATCCCATCTTTTTTCACCTGTGATCATCAATGACGAAACTGTTTGATTCTCAATAGCTGCGTTTCTCGTATGGATATATGGGTCTTGTTCATTTGGTAACCAAGTATCTGTAATGATGTTTATACTTTCTCCATTGCCAACACGACAAGCTATTCCTTGTTTAACCATACTTTGGGCTGCTAGAACGCTTCTCCATATATAGCTCGGATTACTACCAAGTTGAGCTTCTAAAAACGAACCTGCATGATAATATCTGGCTTTAAAAACACGGCTCACCAGCTTTTCATGAAATTGAATCAACCTCCATGCCTGTTTAGCTAGGAGAGCTACGTTAAAGTCCCTGATATTACGAAAGCCCATTCCTCCTTCGTTTTTCCTTGAACACATTCTATCCCACGAGACCCAATGAATACCTCTTTCCTTTTTCCGATCCGATTTCCACCAGTACTTACACATAACTCCTTCCAAATCCCTGCAAATTTCAACTGGTAATAAAAACACACTCATGGTGTAGTTCGGTATTGTTTGACCAATTGTTTTGATTAGAACCTCTTTAGCCCCCCTTGACAACTGTTTTTTATCCCAGCCTTCTATTCGATCTTGCAGCCTCTCCTTAATAAAGCCAAATACCGCAGATTTCTTCCTTGTAATAAGACTAGGCAAACCTAGGTAGGAACTATTCTCATCTGCTTCCACAAACCTCAACTTATCACGTAATTCATGCTTAAGAGCTGCACCAGCGTTTTTGCTAAAAAATACTGAAGATTTGTCTACGTTCACCTGCTGACCAGAAGCTGTTTCAAATGTATGAAGCATTTCCATGATATGGTTGGCACTCTCTATACTTGCTTTGCAGAAAACAAAACAATCATCCGCAAAAAGAATATGTGATATGGGAGGAGCTCTTTGTGTGACTTTAATACCTTGTATTAACCCTCTCGATTCATACTTACGAATAAGAGCAGAAAAGCCTTCAATATATAAGAGAAACAATTAAGAACTTAAAGGATCACCTTGTCTGATGCCCCGAGACGGGGTGATTGAACCAAAGTTTCTTCCAGCATGAGAGACTTTGTATTTAACGGAGGAAATGCATGCCATGAACAACTTAACCACTTTATGATCAAAGCCTATTTTATTTAACACTGCAGCCAAATAATTCCACTCTACCCGATAATAGGCCTTGCTCATGTCAATTTTTAACACCATCCAGCTTTGCTTACCCTGCGTTTTCCTTTTGAGAAAATGCATTAGCTCGTGAGCTACCATGACATTGTCCGTGATGAGTCTACCAGGGATAAAAGCGCTCTGATTATCGGATATAACCAAATCTATAATTCTCTTCAAGCGGTTTGCCAACACTTTGAAGATTACCTTGTATATCACATTGCAGAGTGATATTGGTCTTATATCCTTCATAGATTGAGGGTGTCTCTTTTTTGGAATCAAGGCTATATTGGTATCCACCAGGTGGTTATCAATTCGACCAGTTTCGAAGAACTGTCTAACAGTTTGCACCACATCAGTGTGAACGATTTTCCAAAACTTTTGATAAAACCCCGGCGTTATTCCATCTGGCCCTGGGCTTTTATCCGGGTGCATATGGAATAATGCAGCCTTTGACTTCTGCTTCTTCCACAGGTTTGAGCAGCATGTCATTTTGATCCCTGCACACTTTAGGCTCAATGCAATCAATCACTTCTTGCCATTCTGTATGAGACCTGGTAAATAACTCCGAGAAATAATCTGTCACCACATTTTCCAACCCTGTATTCCAATCCACGAGCTGGTCCTGATTGTTTTTTAGACTACAAATTTTATTAATTGCTCGTCTCTTTTTTACCGAGGAATGGAAGAACTTACTATTATTATCACCTTCTCTTAACCACAGCTGTTTAGACCGTTGCCTCCAAAACACTTCCTGTTGCGCATATACCTCAGACAACTTCTTCTGTGCTTCTCTGCTCACTGAGATTGAGTTACTATATCTCCTTCCTTTCATAGCCTTCAAAATTCTCTTGCAATTATGAATTCTCTTCTTAAAGCTTCCGGTAATTTCCTGGCCCCAGGTTGATAAAATACTTGAACACTTCTCTAGCTTCTCAAACAATGTCTTATTTGTATTTCCTGCCCACACTTCTTCGACAATTTGATGACACATTGGTTCGCGAAGCCAAGCGTTCTCGATCGCGAACCTGAAATTCTTTATATGAACATCTTTTATGATTTTCTGAAGCTCCAGCAATATGGGGCAGTGATCTGAAGTTGAGATCTCAAGATTAGTGAGCGTAGCATCCGCAAACACATCAAGAAAAGGAATATTAACTATGGCTCGATCAAGACGAACTTCTATCCATTCTGAAGTCCCAGCCCCTCTTTCCCAAGTATAAGGGTAACCTCTCAACTCCATATCAACCAAATTGCATTCATTCAACACCTCTCTGAACCCTTGAATCAATCTTTGTGGATAAGGTCTGCCTCCTGCCTTATCATTTTGTGACGTCACATTATTAAAGTCCCCAATGAGACACCAAGGAAGGGAATTGTTCATTGCTAGGGTACGCAGCATACTCCAAGTTTCTTTCTTTTGCTCCTATCAGGTTCGCCATACACTCCCGTCAATCTGTACTCATTCCCACTTTTATTCTTTATCCTCATATCGATATGATTCTTGCTAAAAGAGTTTAAAATTGCTTCTTCTTTATACCTCCATAACATAGCAATGCCTCCACTAAGCCCCTGTGTTTCCACCGTTACCATTCCCTCAAAGTTTATTGAGTTCTGCAGTCTTTCTACTGTCTTCTTTTTACAAATAATCTCACTTATAAACGCAAAATCGGGTTTCTTTTGGAAAATAATTTCCTGTAGGAATTGAAAAGCCCACGGGGTCCCAAGCCCGTGGCAATTCCAGCTTAAGGTCGTCATAATGATAGGCGAGCATCCTCCTGGACACTCGCCCTTAACCCGTTTTTTGACACGCCTTCCTTCATTCTATCTGTATGTTGTTCTTCCTCAGTTTCAGGACTTATTTCCATGATCACATCTTTATTACAGCCCATATTATTGAGAGGATCCAGCCCATCTCCAGTACGATGCTTCTTGGACTCTATAACCGTAAAATCCTTTTTATTGTTATCGACTCCCGTAATTTTAGTGATAGACATAGGTGCAGTAACTAACTCATTTCCCGCTCTTGTTTTTCCACTTTGAATTTCTGAAATCCCTTGATTTTCTCTTTCCAAACTAATTTCCTGAATTGTTGGAGTAAATTGTGGATCGAAAGTCGTGGTTTCCTTGCTCACTCCATCACCCTTTTTCACCGTTTCCGAGCTGCCAGCTCCGCCGTGCATCTCTGTTCTTAGCCATTTTGCACCTATCGGCTTAACTTGGCCTCTGAGGGGTGCTCTCATCCATGGTCTGTATGGCTTAATAATTTCTTCCTCCGGGGTTTCAAATAATCTACTGCAGAATTTCTCCGAATGACCAATAACTCCACAAATGAAACAGAACTGAGGAATGTTTTCATATTTGAAGTTTATCCAATACCATTCATCTCCAGCCATTTTGATTTTCATTCGTCTTTTTATTGGGTTTTTCAAGTTGATGGTGACTCTTATTCTCATATACTCCCTCCACACCCCCTTGAAATTATTTGGACAACAACGAACGAAATGACCAACAAAGTTTCCAATGTTCTTCAACACTTTCTCTGACATAAAACCCGGCCTCATGTCGTGAATCTGCACCCACAAATCCATTGAATTTAGCTCTACGCATCTTGGGTTCTCTCCATTCTTGAGACGCGCCATCACTAAAGGGCGCCTGTTAAAGGACCAAGGACAACCTTCCATTACCCTGTTGACATCTAGCTCGTGATAGAATTGAAATAGATACAAGTTTGAGTCCAACTCCTTCATGTAACTCCTTTGCCCGGTTTCCAAATTGCAGCCATTGTGTGCTGCAATGCAAGAAAATCAACCTTTCCTTCAACGATGAACCTTCCCACCACACATAATTTTGGATTAAAACCTTGAATAATATGATTATGTTCTTCTTCTCCTTCTGCTATTATCTCGTAACCAGCCTCCTCCTCTTCTTCCAGAGACACCATATTCATGCTTTGAACCAATGTTTCAGGAATAGCCATGATACTTCTAATGATTGTAACCAGAGAGTAAAGATAATAAAATGATTGAATAATAATATTGAATCCTTAATGCAAAAACTCAGAACATGTCAAAAGACAAGACTCCTAATCATACCAAGACAAATCAAACCATGTCAGATGACAAGACCAGTTTGAAGCAGATTTAAGTTTAAAGAAATTACAAAAAACAAGAAGAGGTGCAAACTCCCTGTTTTCAATGTGTATAATAAAGTCCAAAGAAAAGCCTATGTTTACAAATGCGTTTAGAAAATATCAAAATTATTTTGGGTAGTTTTTATGTCTTACTGACAGTTACTTTTTTTGCTTGTTGAATAGATAGTGGACGGGATCCCGCATCTAGTGCCTCATGATGGTAAGATAATTGAATCAGATACTGCAACAGGACCCAGTGATTCTGTCGATTCATCTAACACAAACGGATAGTTGAAGAGTATGCTACTAAGATAAGATGATGTGCTGATGTGGAAGATGTAGTTTTCTTATTCCGAGTTGTTAGATTGCAGATAATGCATATTGCGATGAGATTTGGTAATTTTATATCATCTTTCTTTAATCTTTTGGGTGAGTAAATGGTTTGTGTAGTTGTGATTTTCATACATATGAATAATCCAGATCCTTGTCTGCTGTTGCATTGATCTGTAACTTGTTTGACAGAAAGCATGTGTTGTATTTGTGGCTAATGTCATCAGTTAGTATCTAAGATTCAGCCTTATTGTTGTAGTTGTACTTTTGCCAATGTAATAAATTGCTACTAAGATGAACATGATCATGCCTAGTTTTTTTATGATCTTTCCCACAGTGTGGACTTTTTGTGGTGTACCTACACATTGTAATCTCATATTAATCGGAGGAAAGTAGTAAGATATTTATCTTAATTTTGGTACTATCTGTTAAGGAATAAATAAATGCCATGTGAAGCGAGATAAACAGCCTTGGGCTCTAGCTGTGGATTAAATTATATTTTCTAAAGCTGGCTAGTAATTTTGCAAAACTTAGAATACTAATTTATAGTGTTAATTGTAATGGTGGCAATATGTACATATCCTTTACGACTATTTAGCTTAGTCTGGCTTGTCCGGTCCAAGTTCCTCAACATATTGAAAATCTGCTTCCAAGTTCACATTTTAGTCCAGGCCCTAATTATTCATTGGAGATGCATAGCATACATCAAAAGTTTGAAACCATAGATTCTAAGATTCTCCTTCTACTTCACTCTCTGGCCTTTGCCTACACAATGTTAGAACTGAAATGAAGAAGCTTCATTTTCTTCTCATGCGCTTCTGTGAAATGATTATTGGACTCCCATTTGTTTCTGGTATTGTGTTTGGGAAAAAGTAGCCTTTCCATGAGAGATGGAATGTAGAACCATAAAATAATTGCTAATCCTTCCAACCCAAATAGCTAAATGACTAGCTGAATAATAGAAAATATTGATTGCCAAAAATTTAACTTGTCAAAAATATATTCTACTCCATACGTACTATATATATATTGGCCAGCTATTCTATTATTATATCACAAAATATAACTAGGTGATTCTGAAGAGATATACAGTTAAACCTCTTTAAAGTAATACCCTTGGGACCGGGAAAAAATATTACTTTACCGAATTTATTACTTTATCGATATAATAATATTTTATTACTTTATCGATAAAGTAATATTTTATTACTTTACCGAATTTTTATGTTTACGTGGTACAGTATAATATATAATGTACGTATAAAAACTAGAATTAATCACATGCAATGTATTTGATCTAAAATTACTTTTATTATGATTACTTATATCCAAAAAGTTAATATCTTGAATGCTATTAGTTTTGCTAACATGGCTTGGAATATTGATGTGAAAACAACCACAATTGCAAATTGTTTTCGGCATTGCAAGATTCGTTCAGAAGAAAATGATGAACAAGAACTTGGAGAAATAAATGAAGGTGTCGAAGGATTAAATGAAGTTATCTCTAATTTACGATATAGGAATGTGATGGATGTCGAGCATCTCTTAAACTATCCAAACGAGAATGATGCGGTTATGGAATCACCTACGGATGAAGAAATCATTGAGTCGGTAATGAGCACTGATGAAGGGACTGATCCTGAACCCGACGATAGCAATGTCATCCCAAGCGTGTCATCAAAGGAAGCATTTCAAGCACTCACCACTTTGAACAATTACTTGTTACAACACGAGCAAAACATACCAGGAGTTATTTTTGTTTTACATAAAGTCAAGGACGAGATTAATTTTGGCTTTGGTGGAAAGAAGAAACAAGCTACAATAGATTCATATTTTAATAAGAATTAAATTTTGTAATCATATACATTATACAGTATATATATATATATATAATTATGGAATTATTACTTTACATATTACTTGGGCCCTTAATGACTTTCGAATTTTTTATTATCTTATGCTTTTAGCGAGAATATTACTTTACAACATTGGCCCAAGTTAGGACCGATGAAAATTATTACTTAAGCGAGGTTATTACTTTATCGGATATTACTTAATCGAGGTTTAACTGTATAGGCAAAAAAAAAAAAGGAGTAAGAAAAAGAGTGAATATTGTAAAACATAGCCGGGAGAAGGAGCTGGCTAAATATAGCCGGAAAATCTTGGCTATCTAAAAATTTGGTGAGCCACATTAGGCCCTTTGGGATTTCTGCAAGAGTATGACATTATAAGAGCAACTCCAACCTCCTAGTTATATTGGCTGGTCATTTGATTATTATATATTAGATGTATATATGATCTAGTTATTGGCGGGTAGATGGTCTGATGGGAAGAAGGCAGCAAAGCAGAGTGACAGACAATAAAATATGATAATAGCCAAGAGTAGAGGCTCACCGTATTTGCAAGGAAATAGTGCCTGACTATAAGTTTAACTAGCTATTAGAGGTACAGCTGTCTTAGAGATGTTCCGACAAGGCAAATGACTGCAGTATAAAACAGCCATGTCGTGTAATTGTGTAATTTGTAGCATAACAACTGCATACTGAACCAATAAAGTTTTGATAAATGGATGTTCTTGACGAAGCAACCACAAGAGTAAGGTAATTTTAGGCTAGTATGACTTTCATTTCAAACAAATACCCTGCTCAAATTTTAATCTTCTATGTACAAAGTGCTTGCTTAATAAAGTGATATCAAGCAGGCAAGTATGTCTAACTATGTCTAATTTGACAAGATAATGAAACAAGTCCAATCATTTTTTTGAGTTGCAAGAATGTCATAATTAAAGCATCAAACACGTGGCAAACCAGGTTTCATAACCTGTTAAAAACATCACAGATCAAAGTTATAATTTCGAAACAACCTGTTTCTCAGTACTCAAGTTAACCCTGCAGGTTATTATCAGGCAAGGAGAACCAACACTTGAGAGCTCTAAACTTTAATTAGTTATAAGAAACCATGCATCTTTACAGCTAATTAAGTTGGTGTCTCCTAACTAAGCCCAAGTGAATCATTTTACATAAGGAATCATGTATCTTGCCTTGGACTTCTGCATCTGGCTTCTACCAGTTGTATTTATAGATGTTAATAATGATATCAGCTACTTGATAATGAACTTCATATCAAGTTAACCTAGTTTTAGAAGAACATCCATTACAGTTACTTAAAACAACTGAAGTTGAAGTAATATAACATAGAATAGAATGGTTGGCAAATTACACATTACATTCATTCCTTCCGAGTTGCGAATAATCTAAGAGAACATCTTCGGCATTTAAGCATAGGTCTCCACATTAACAAATACTGGTCTCTCAACTTGTCAAAATGGAGAACTTGAAGACCGGTTAAGAGTGTGAGTGTGCTTCTTAGCTTGAGCTGCCTCCCAAAACTGCACATATATTATACATACATAATTACATATATACTTTTATGTTAGTCATAGATAGTTAACAGGAAGGAGAGTATTTTTTGAGAGCTGAGTTTCTAAACTTTAAAAAGAAAACAGGGTATAGAAATGTACCTCTTGGTCCATTTTGAGCCTGGCATTTTCGGCTTTTAAGGTTTTGAGTTTAGTCTCCAAGTCAGCTGTATGTGCCTGTTAATGGGAGAAGAAATGAATGTAATACATCAAGGAGGCCTGAAGATTGTAATAAATGATACCTACCTCTTTTCGATCCCTTGACCGAGCAGCAGACTCCCGGTTCTTGATCAAACGCTGGTGATGACGATCAGAGGGACTAATCGCTATTCTTTCCCTTGCACTACCACTACTCTGCATGCCCAAGCCTAGACATTGTTGTTTTGGGGCTGAACAAGTCATGGTATAAGATGAGAATGAGTTTCCTTGTGGTCTCGACAACACAACATTGTTAGTTGCATGTCCAGCAGAGAACAAATTGGTTGGTTCAGCTGTTGTTTGCGGAACAACAGGGTTGTAGTTTGGGTACTTAAAGGGCCTGGCCAAGAATTCTTGGAGATTCATAGCATCAAAACTAGTGTTGGGGTTTTTTAGAGAGGAAAGATTAGGAATGTCTTTCCAGATTTCTTCCATTCTTCTCGGATGTATTACAATTTTAATGTGTGTGTATGTGTTTTTTTCTCTTAAGAAGATGAGATAGATTTATATAGCAAGTGAGGTGTTATATCTATAATTCTATAAGCTGCAATGTACGGAGTATAATAGTGTACTAAATTTGGAAGAAGAGATGAAGAATAGTGTACTTAACACAATTGCAGAATATTTATATATGTAGATATAAACAGGGACATGGAGAGGGAGAGGGAGTAGTGTGATAGGATAGGAGTAGAAAGGAAGTGACTTTGCTTGTACCGTACAACTCTTACAAATTGAAAATAATTAAGATATATATACGCATACAGATACAAGGCAGCCTATCAAACTCTTTGCTTTACATGTGTAATGTTCATCTAAGAAATCAAACTAGTGGCAAACATGTAGTATGAGAATATCAAACAAACGTCTTACATACTTTATATATATGTATATAAAGACACTTTTATGTGCTCTCTTTTGGTTTAAATTTTTGATGTTTTAGTTAATTTTATTTTTGCTAATTAATTTCACGCACCTTTACTCGAACTCTTGACCTTGGGTGCGACAAGATTTTAATCTCCACGTGGGCCCAAGAATTAAACCACTACATAAATATTATGTCGGGCATGTTTTTGTTATCTTGCATGACCGGTAACATTTTTAAAAAGTATCCACTACAAGTCTGGTGTCTAGAAATACAACACCGAACTTCAAATTTAGAGGCTAGAGCTGCTGCAAACAATTTCTTAGTTTGATACAAATGTGATTTTAGTATTTAGTTTGATACAAACATTCTCGGAAAAGAAAACATAAAGGGGAAGGGATAGGGTTGATTGTTGAATAAAAAAAGAGTAAAAAAGATACTCCTTTCGTCTCTCCCAATTGTTATCGTTTCTGTCAGAGTGTCCGACACGCATTTTAAGATGAATAAAAAATATAGTTCTATAACTTTTTTCAAAGTTTTCTTTTTATATATAAAAATAGAATGTTTAAATTTTTATTCAAAAAAATAAAAATTTTAAAAAAAGTAAAAGAATTTCTCTTCATCCTAAAATGCGTGTCGGACACTCAATAACAATTGGGAGGGACGGAGGGAGTAAGAAACTACCACTCCACTCTAAACCAGAGAGAATGGAAACTAAGTATGGAATTAGGTTCCTTGGATATAAACTACCTTGTAGAGTACAAATACAGAGGGATGTGTTTCTGTTCTTGTACATGTCATGTAGAGAGAGGGGGGGCTGGGCTGAGCTGAGGGGAGTTGCATTTTACTACTCCTATATCTTTGTTCACAGAACAGTCTAATCACAATAAATACAAAGTGTGATCAGTTGTGTATTTGAACAGAGCTTGTACAGTGCAAGTCAAAAGAAAACAATTGTGTAAGATATTCGCATGTAAGACCAATTCGTGTCATATTCAAGTCCTTCCTACTGAATATATCTTTCATTATTTCAACTGTTTTCTCACTTTGATCATTCCTACATGTCATATGGAATATTTAATTTCAATCTCAGTGCCTAGACCTTGTTGAAAACTTCTCCAAAATTCTGGATTTGTTTTCAGATTTTAATCATTTTATTATTGATATACTAAAACTCCATACCAAGTAGTGAATCCTGAGCTCATGCACTAGCTTTTGGTTACACAAATGTAGATATATTTCATATACAAATAGCATGGATGAATATAGATACATGCAAATGGGTCCCCTTCCCCAATCATGGCTGTTTGGAGTTTTTTCAGAGTCAACCCTTACGCAATGGTTCATTGCGGAAGGCTACCCTTCCGCAATGATTCATTGCGGAATGGTATTAAATTACCTTTTTATCCTTACTTCCGCTATGATTCATTGCGGAAGGACTGAAAATACCCTTTTGCCCTTAATACTTCCGCAATGATTCATTACGGAAGTCGTGTACAGATATACCCTGCTAACCAACTGTTAGCAGTTTTATCAATTAAATAAAATTCTTGAGCGTTTTTTGGGCGATTCCGTGCGATCCTAAGACGATTTCTAAGGCAATTGCAACTGATTATTTTGTGTTCTTCTTCCTTGATTCAAAGGTTCTTTATTCTTCTTCCATTTTTTTCTCTTGTATACGCACAAACACACACGAGATGTATGTATAGTACACACACAAGATGTTCTTGATTATACACACATGATAATCTTGATTATTTGTGTTGATTTTGTTCTTTTTTAGTCGAATTGTATGATGATTTTATTCTTTTTTAGTTCGAATTGTAGCATGATTTGATACTTTTTAGATGGAATTATATGTTCTTCATTTTTTCTGATTAATTAGTTCGAATTAGGGTTAGTATTAATTAGGAATTTTTTATTTCGAATTAATTAATTTTTATTTCGAATTTGATGGGTCATTGTTTAAGTGTTGAAATTGATGATTTTTTGCTTAAGTGTTTGTGTAAAGTTGAGATTAAGCCTAGTTTGTTCTTTAGGAAAATAACAGATACCATAATATTCAAAAAGTCCACCAGTTATCAATATTCAAAAAGTCCACCAGTTAGAATGTCAAAACTTTAGTTGGTACTTCTTACATTACTTAATTCAAGATTGTTTTTTTTTCTTTTGCTAATTACACAATATGTTTTACTCCTACTATCTTATGTTTTACGTTTACAAATGTAATCTTCTTTGCGCTTGCTTGGATGATTGAACATTCATAAATTCTGTTTGATATCTAATATAGATGAATGAAATACACATATTTCCATACCTGTGGTTTGCGATATACATGGCTGAATGAATATTGTATTATCCTATATTACTTATCTAAATGAATATTGTACTTGTACAAATGCTTCTGAAAAGTGAATTGTGCTCCATCCTCCCCCCAGTCGTCATGTAAAGTGATATATTTTAATTTGAAATAAATTAGTTAAGAAATGAATTTAGGTTTAATTTTGAGTTGTGAATTTCATTCGAATAATTAGGTTAATATTTAAAATTAATAATAAATTAATGCAGACAAGAAACTGTGAGATCTACATCAAACTCCAAAGATGGCACAAGCAAATCAGAATCAAGCAAGGGTAAGGAGCAAGTTGCTGAGAATGAAGACAACTCCAGCCAAGATGACTCTGATGGTATTGATGAGCATCTTGCATTTCTGTCCAGGAGATTTGCAAAGATGAAATTTAGGAAAAACACTAGAGCCACTAAACCTCATAAGAACATGGTGGACAAATCCAAGTTCAAGTGTTTCAATTGTGGTATAAGTGGACACTTTGCAAGTGAGTGCAAAAAGCCAACTTCTGAAAAGAAGAAATTTGACCAAGTAGATTACAAAAAGAAATATTTTGATCTGCTCAAGCAAAAGGAGAGGGCTTTCATTACTCAAGAAAAAGACTGGGCAGCTGATGGAGAAGAAGAGGATGAAGATGTGGAATATGTCAACTTGGCTCTCATGGCTGATTCTGAGGAAAATGAAGTTAGTTCATCAAGCAACCAGGTAATCACTACTGATTTAACACAGCTTACTAAAGAAGAGTGCAATGATGCTTTTAATGACATGTCTACTGAATTGTATCATTTGCGTGTGTCTCTTAAATCTCTTGCTAAAGAAAATAGTAGGATTAAAGAGAACAATCTGTTTTTAAGTAATAGAAATGCTGTGTTAGAAGATAAGTTGATTGACCTAGAGAAAACTAAGCTACATTGTATATCTGTTGAAAATGAACTAGCTGAATCTGTTAAGAAAGTAGAAATACTTTCCAATCAATTAGAGAGAGAGCAAGAGGTGATTAAAGCCTGGAAGACATCTAGGGATGTTAGTGCTCAAATTTCCAAGGTCCAAGGAATTGAATCATTCTGTGAGACTGCCTGGGATAAAAACAAAAAGAAACTGGAATTAATTGATGGGCTGTCAACGGATGTGGAATCAACGGATGATGAAAGTTATCCGTTGAAGGAAGAAAAGGAGCATCCATTGAAGGTTCCTCAATTAAAACAGGCAGATGTTTCTAAAAGTGAAAATCTAAAGAAACTCAACAAAAGGTTTGGTTCAACTTCCAAGAACTTTGTCAAAGAAGAAGCAAGCACATCCAAAGATTTCAGTAAGGTGAATATAGGACACATGACCTTAGAACAGTTAAAGAATAGGCTCAAAGTGGTTGAGGATAAAAAGGAAACTAAAAGGAAATCTAATAGAAATGGGAAGGTAGGGGTTAACAAACATAACAATTACACACCTGATAAGTATGCTCCTGGAAAAAGCTGTGTGCATTGTAGTAGTGTTAATCATCTATCTGCTAATTGTAAATCTATTAAGAAAACTCCCATACATGTGCCCTCTTCCATGCCTAATATGTCTGCATCACCTCTGCATGCTATGCTTGTTATGTCTCAACAGAATCCTTATGCACATTTTGCAAACATGCCATATTTTAACAATCTTTATCTTGCTGCATTTAGTATGCCTCAAATGCCATACAATATGCCAATATGGAATAACATGCTTGCACAATCCATGCCTTATCAAATTCCAAATGTGCTAAATGATTATGTGACTAACCCTACACCTCAACCAACTACATCTAAGATCAAGGTTGACTCAAAGTTACCTAAGTCTAAAGATGCAGGAGGAATGAAGTCTGGGAGAAAGGCTAACAAGAATGGACCCAAGGAAACTTGGGTACCAAAATCAACTTGATTGATTTTATGGTGTGCAGGGAAAAAGAAGAAATCTATGGTACTTGGACAGTGGCTGTTCAAGACACATGACAGGAGATTTCTCCCTGCTCACTGAGTTTAAGGAGAGAGCTGGCCCTAGCATAACCTTTGGAGATGACAGCAAAGGGTTTACTATGGGATATGGCTTGATTTCAACAGGGAATGTCATCATTGATGAAGTTGCATTAGTTGATGGTCTCAAGCACAACTTACTGAGCATCAGTCAACTATGTGATAGAGGGAATACAATTTCCTTCAATTCAGAAGTCTGTGTTGTCACCAGTAAGAAAGACAACAAAGTGATTCTAACTGGAGTTAGAAAAGGAAATGTGTACTTAGCTGACTTCAACTCTACAGATGCAGAATCTATTACTTGTCTCTTCAGCAAAGCAAGTCCAGTTGAAAGTTGGCTATGGCACAAGAAGCTATCCCATTTGAATTTCAAGACAATGAATGATCTAGTCAAAAAGGACTTAGTCAGAGGAATTTCCTCTTGTTGAATTCTCAAGAGATGGTTTGTGTGATGCTTGTCAGAAAGGCAAACAAAGGAAAGCATCATTCAAAAAGAAGCTTGAAACAACAATTGATGAACCATTACAGCTGCTACATATGGATTTATTTGGACCAGTCAATGTATTGTCAATTGCAAGAAAAAGATATTGCTTAGTGATTGTAGATGATTTCTCAAAGTTTTCATGGGTCTATTTTCTTGGATCAAAGGATGAAGCAAGTGAAATCATTATCAATCACATCAGGCAAGTCAATAATCATCCTGACTTGAAGGTTAGAAATATCAGGAGTGACAATGGAACTGAGTTCAAGAATTTGTCAATAAGCCTGTTCTGTGAAGAAAATGGAATCATGCATGAGTTCTCAGCTCCAAGAACACCTCAGCAAAATGGGGTAGTTGAAAGAAAGAACAGATCTTTGATTGAGGCTGCCAGAACAATGCTTGAAGAATCAAAGTTACCAACATATTTCTGGGCTGAAGCTGTTAATTGTGCCTGCTACACTCAGAATATTTCTTTGATCAATCAAACTAAAGGCATGACTCCTTATCAGTTGTTCAAGAGAAGAAAACCAACTCTAAACTTTCTTCATGTCTTTGGATGTAAATGTTTTATACTGAGAAATCAATCTGACCATAAAGGGAAGTTTGATGCAAAGGCTGATGAAGGGATATTTGTTGGTTACTCAGCTGGAAAATCTTATAGGGTCTACAATCTAAGAACCAACATTGTTATGGAATCTGTGCATGTTGTGTTTGATGATAAAAAGATTGATGGACTAACAGATGAGGGACACAATGAGAGACTCAAATTTGACAACATTGAGATATATTGTGATGATAGTGAAGAGGAGATTGATGGAGATGACACTTCAAAAGGGATTCAAAATATGCCTTTGGATAATGCACAAAATTCTGCATCCGTTGATAGAGGCAATGCAGTATCCGTTGAAAGACATAGTGCATCATCCGTTGAAGTACAAAATGAAGCATCCGTTGATCATAGTTCATCAACGGATAATCGATTTACATCATCAGTTGATAGAACTCCAAATTCCCTACAAAGAACCAACAACTCAGGGGGAGTTTCAACTAATCAACACTCTGTCTCACATCATGACAATACTGAGGCCACCTCATCTAGAGCACATCTTCCACCTCAAAGGAAATGGACCAAGAATCATCCCTTTGAACTGATCATTGGTGATGCATCATCTAAAGTGCAAACAAGAAAAGCTACTCAGGGGGAGTTTCAACTAATCAACACTCTGTCTCACATCATGACAATACTGAGGCCACCTCATCTAGAGCACATCTTCCACCTCAAAGGAAATGGACCAAGAATCATCCCTTTGAACTGATCATTGGTGATGCATCATCTAAAGTGCAAACAAGAAAAGCTACTCAAGATGAATGTCTGTATAGTAGTTTTCTATCTCAGGAGGAACCTAATAAAGTGGAAGAAGCTTTATTGGATCCAGATTGGATATTAGCTATGCAGGAAGAGCTGAACCAATTTGAGAGAAACAAAGTTTGGAAGCTGGTACCCAAACCAAAGAACAAGAGTTCTATTGACACAAAATGGGTATTCAGAAACAAGATGGATGAAAATGGCATTGTCATAAGGAATAAAGCCAGATTGGTTGCTAAAGGCTATTCTCAACAAGAGGGAATAGATTTTGATGAAACATATGCTCCTGTTGCAAGACTTGAAGCCATCAGAATTTTTCTAGCCTATGCAGCCCATGCCAATTTCAAAGTCTATCAAATGGATGTCAAGAGTGCATTTCTAAATGGGAAATTGGAGGAAGAAGTCTATGTAAGTCAACCTCCAGGGTTTGAAGATCCAAATTTTCCAGACTATGTGTATTATCTGTTGAAAGCACTCTATGGACTGAAGCAAGCACCTAGAGCCTGGTATGAAACCCTATCAAAATTCCTTTTGGAGAATCACTTCACTAGAGGTACTGTTGATAAAACTCTCTTCTTTAGGAATGTTAATGGCTCTAGTATACTTGTTCAAATTTATGTAGATGACATAATATTTGGTTCTAAAGATAATAAACTTTGCAAAAAGTTTGCTAAGCTAATGCAAAGTAAGTATGAAATGAGCCTGATGGGAGAACTAACCTATTTTCTTGGTTTACAAGTTAAACAAGTTAGTGATGGAATTTTCATTAGTCAAACTAAATATATTCATGATCTTCTAAAAAGGTTTGACTTAATGGAATGTTCATCTGCAAAAACTCCCATGGCCACTGCCATCAAACTTGAATTGAATAAGACTGAAAGGTCTGTGGACATTACAAGTTATAGAGGCATGGTTGGTTCACTTTTATATTTAACTGCCAGTAGACCAGATATAATGTTTGCTACATGTCTGTGTGCTAGATTTCAAGCTGATCCTAGGGAGTCTCACTTAATTGCTATCAAGAGGATTTTCAGATATCTCAAGGGTACACCAAATTTAGGTATTTGGTATCCTAGAGAATCTGGCTTTGATCTAATTGGTTATTCAGATGTAGACTATGCAGGTTGCAAAATAGACAGGAAAAGTACAACAGGCTCCTGCCAATTCCTGGGAAACAAGCTTGTATCATGGTTTAGCAAAAATCAAAATTCAGTCTCTACTTCTACAGCTGAGGCTGAATACATTGCTGCTGGAAGTTGCTGCTCTCAAGTGTTATGGATGAGGAATCAACTCCTTGATTATGGACTTCATGTTGATAGAATTCCTATCTTTTGTGACAACACAAGTGCCATAGCCATAACAGAGAATCCTGTGCAGCACTCAAGGACCAAGCACATTGATATCAAGTACCACTTCATCAGAGAGCATGTCATGAATGGTACAGTGGAACTACATTTTATTCCAAGTGAACAAAAAATTACAGACATATTTACCAAGCCACTTGATGAATCAACATTCACAAGATTGGTAAGTGAGCTAGGTATGCTTAATTACTCATAAAATTTATGTCCTAATTGCAATTTGAATTGAAGCCTGAAATGTATTAGTTGCTAGAACAAATTTGACTTCTTAACACAGATTATTCCATCAACGGGTATTTCCTATCCGTTGAAAGTCAAAATTGTTCCATCAACGGATGTTCATTATCCGTTGAAAGACATATACATTTCTGGAATTTTTATCCGTCAACGGATAAAACTGTAGTACTTTTCAACGGTTGACAATTTACTTTATCCGTTGAAATGTCACATCAGTCGATTCAGGTGTCTTACAGCCGTTGATTCTATTTTCTTAACCGTTGATACTCATACATACAGCTGTATGTATTTGTTTTAAAGGTAGTTTTTAGAATACTTACAGTTTATTCTTAAACGGCTGAAACTCACTTACATATATTTATTGTTTAATCTTTTATTTATGCTTTTTAATTTGAGAAAGTATAAAAGCCCTTCTGATTTTTCATTTTTACTTTACGCTTTCTTGAAACTTCAAAGCTTTTACCATTTACTCTCTGCAAAACCTTCAAGTTATTCTCTGCAATTTCTACTTACAACAATGGCACCAGTAGTAAAAATTATGTCTCAATCTGGGTTCATCTATGAGAAGAACAATTTCATAGCTTTGGTAGCAAAGAATGAACCCCACTCAGATTATCACAAAATGATGGACTTCATCAAAAACTGTAAACTTAGCTATGCAAAGCTGGAAGCCCCAACGATTTACTGTGAAGTAGTTGAGGAGATTTGGACAACTGCTGAGTTCAACTCCATAGATATGACCATCTCTTTCACTCTCAAAGGTTTGGTCATAACCAATGAGAATAACAAACTCAAGTGTTGGGCACAAGAGAAAAGAGTTCTTGCAGATTTATTGAGAATGGATCTCAACAGCAGTGTACCATTGGTATATTTACCAATCATGGATGCACCTCAGGTAAGTGAGGTAATTGTTTCTACAACTCCTACTTCTTCCAACCCCTCTATTTCTTTATCTTCTAGTGTGCCCATGGAATCTGTGACAATGCCCCAACAGATTCCTACCAAGGTCACCAAAACTAAACTTTCAAAATCAAAGACAAAGAAAACCACCTCTGTTGTTTCTCAAAAGACAATAGTTGTAACACCTACCCTTAACCATGAGGGGAGTGAACAGGGTGTGAGTGGTGAGGGGAGGGGTGAACATCAAAGAAACCCCCAGGATAAGGAAGGAGAGATAAGTGTTTCCCAAGCTAGCCAAACCACAGTTTCTCAAAAAGCTGTGGTGGTTGAAAAGGTTACTAGCACATCCCTAGCTGCATTCTCCCAAAAGGATGTAACTATTGAAAATAGTTCCCAACCAGGAACACAGATCAAACGAGGGAGGGACACAAAAGCCAAACACTCACCAACAAAAGCTTTTATTAGAAGAAAGAGGGCTAGAACCCAATCTTCTACACAGGGTGCACACACTGCACAGATACATCCATCTGTATCTATGCCTTCTCAAACTCAGTTTGATGTGGCTCCAACAAATGTGGAGTCACAGCCCCATTCTCTCACAATTAACACACATCAATCACCACACACTTCATCACCATCTCTGGATGTGGATATGTTATTCCCATCAATTCCTGATTCTCCCTCTTTACAACTCAGGGAGGAGCCCCACTCAAATACAGGTGATCATCATCTTTTAGATGATTTGTTGGATCACCCGCAAATTCTTTCAGATGTAATTGAAGGATCTGTGTCACCAAAACTCAAATCAATCCACACAGATTCAACAGTTATATCACTTTCAATTTCTACTTCTTTTCCTTCTTCAACGGATATCACTCATCCGTTGACAAGTGGTTGTTCTTCAACGGATAAGCTTAACAGCAGTTATCCGTTGATACCATCAGTGTCACCTTCAACGGCTATTTCATATCCGTTGATAGTCTCTACACACACAACTGAAACAATTCCAAGTGTAGAAGACATGATTACTGTACAATCACTTTTAGGACTGAGGGAAGGGAGTGACAATTTGAGTGAGAGGCTGGGTTGCACCCAGGCAAAAGGAGAGATTGAGAGCTCAAATATGCATGTTATTTCTTCCAGCATGGCAAAAGTAAGTGAGAGGAGTACCACCTTAGTAGGTGAAGGTGAGGAAGTGAGGAGTGTGAGCCAGGGGGAGCCCCTGATGCAAGAATATAGAGAAAAAGAGAGAAAGGCAGGTACAGCAGATATAAGGGTGGATCCAGCCATTGCTAGTGAGTCAATGATTGTGGATGATGCTGAAAAGGAAAGACAATTTCAGCAATATTACAAAGCTGTAATTGATAACATTTCCTTGGATGCTGACACTTTTACTCATCCTGTGTCAGCCTATCAGTTGTTGGCTGCTCAGGGCAATGAGGAGGCAGAAAAGACACTACATCTAGTACATACAACAGAATCTCTTCAAAGGGATAAAGCTGCTATTAACAAGATGCCTTCTACAGCTGGTGAGTCATCTGAGGAATTTGGAGTAAATTATGATGATGATGACTCTGTTTCTTTTGATGGAAGCATGAACTTAGGGGGAGATGAAAGCCCTAGTTCTATTCCAAATTTACCTGAATGGGCCTTGACAAAGGAGTCTACATCAGGGCAATTCAATGTCTCCTTAGTCAAACAAATCAGTACTATCCAACAGGCCATTCAAAAAAATTCACATGCTGGTACCAAGGCAATCCTTACAGCTCACCTGGACTCACTGCATCTCATGAAGTTGCAGCAAGTCAGACAGAATATGGGTGTGGATGAACTCAAGAAGGATATTGCTGACTTGAAATCCTACAATTCTGAAAAATTGGATTCAGTCATGCCCTATGGTACAATGAAGGACTTATTGTTGAGATTAAAAAAGGATTCAAATACTGAAAAGAGGCTGGTTAAGTTAGAAGACAGAGTCCAAGTTATTGAAAATTTTGTGGCCAGCATTCTTCACAACCAACAATCTCAAATAAGTCTACTTATGCAGCTGGCAAAGGCACAAGGCTTGACCCCTCTCCTTGATGATAACAAAAAGGGGGAGAGAAAAAGGGAAGGGGAAGGAGAGCCATCTACAAAAATCCAGATATCTAAAGTGCTAGTTCCTGCCATCACTACTTCTCCAATTATGCAAATCAAAGGAAAGCCTGATGGAATTGACCTAATCCAGCTAGCAGCAGCTGAAATTCAAGTGAAAGAGCAAAGGAGGAGAATTGATGAAAGGGTGCAACAAGTGTTTGGCTCAACACAAGATAAATCAATATCTGTGAAATATAGCACAAAGGTTGAACCAATCATTATGGAGCACAAGCCAGAAAGGAGGAATAAGGTTGGAGAGACTTCTTTCAAGAATCTAAAACCTATAGTTCTCAAGCCCAACACTAGATCCAGCAAGGACTCCACAAAGAACCCCCTAGACTTTGCTCAGATGAAAGAAGTGGACTTTCCTCTTCCAAAGCCTGATGAAGACAAAGTTTTGGGTGCCAACATCAAAAAGCACAAGGAGACCAAGGACATAGTTGAAAGAATGAAAATGGCCATTATCTTTAGAGAGGGAAAGAGTATCTGTGTGATGCAAGGACATCCCAAATTTCCAAAGGCCAAGAGGGAAGAAACCAAAAGGTTGAAGAAAGAAGCTGAAAAACTCAAGGCTGACAAAAGAGCACAAGCAAAGCTTGAACAACAGCTAAAGTCAAGTCAAGCTGAAGGAGAGAAAGGAATTGAAGTCAGGGGTGAAGACAAGATTGCAAACCTAGATGAGGTTTTTGGGAGTATATTTGGTGAGAGTATGGAGGAAAGAGAGGAATGGCAGAAGGGAAACAGAAGAAAGGCCAAGGCACATAGAAGGAGTGAAGATAACACTGAAGAAACTAAATCAATATCTAAACCACTACCTTCCATACCTGAACCTTGTGTTGCTGATCCCACTATAAACATCCATGGTGAACTAATCATCCCAAAAGAGGAACCTATTGATTGGGACACCATCAAATTGCCTACCTTTTTAACCACTCTTCCACTACCAAAGAAATAGAAAAGAAAATCCAAATTTACACCTCCCCTAACCTCTAAGAAATTCACTCAAAAACAAAAACCTAAGCCTAAGCCACCCATTTCTAAAGATGATTATATTCACATCTGTGACATAAAAGAAATTTCAGACATTGAACTCTATCTGGATGAGCTGGAGGATGTAAGGGGAATAGCTGCCTACAGACAGCTACCAGAGAGATTGGTGTTCAGATACAAAGGAGCTGGGGAAAGAACATGGCCTCTCTACAGGATTCTGAATGAAGGCTACTCTACCTTGATCAGAGTCTTTTCAGCCATACAAAAGGATTCTGGCTTTACCAGGACTGCCAAGACTGAAATTCTCAACAAGATTGCCAACATAAGGAAAACTTGGAGGGAGCCCAATGCTTTGCCCAGAACTTTACTCATTCAAGAAAGGGGAATTACAATCCACAAATCACCTCATTGGTTGATGGAATTTAGAGATAATAAAGGAGTCAGAAGATTTTTCAGACTTGAAGACCAACTCAAGATTGACAGCAATGAAACTCTCAAGGAAATGCAATCTAAGTTGGATATCAGTGATGAAGATGAAGCTGAATTCTACAAACAACTCCAACTCCAAATTGAGGAAAATGACAAAGGGCTAGGAAAGAAAACAAGGGAACAAAGAAGAAAAAGATGATTTGCTCAGACTAGAGGAGCACCCTTGGAAATTCTGTAAATCTTCAATTACCTCCTAGTACATACACTTTTGCAGCACTTTTAAATTTCTACTTAGTTTCAATTCATATATTTGTTAAGTGTTTTGTTATCATCAAGTTAACCCTGAATTTATGTCTACAATTCTTATAGACATAAATAGGGGGAGATTGTTAGGAATATATGTGCATTAGTTTGATGATATGTTTAACAAAACACTTAAGTAGAAGTTTAGTGTTTGTAGCCTCAACGGATAAGACCACTTTGGCTATCCGTTGATGGTGCAGCTTTACTTAGAAATAAGTCTAGTGTTGTAGCACATTTCAGTCTCTGTATTTAAGATATAATTCTTAGAAGTTGAGAGAAAATATAAGTCATGTTGACTACTAGAAGATATGCAAATAGGAAGGCCAATTGTAAATATTTCATGCCTTGTAATTTTGTATAAATGAAGTGGTATCAACGGATATCTTAAAGACCTTCAATGGATGAGAAACAAAGCTTCAACGGATGTCTCTAAAGCTTCAACGGATAGAGCTTCAACTGCTAACACATCAACGGATAAAGCCATCAACGGATGAAGGCTTCAACGGATGTTCTGTTAAATAGCAGTTGATAAGTGGTAGTTGTAACAGCAGACAGAGGCACATGGGTTGACAGAGATAACTGAAATGTGGAAGCCTAATTTCAGGAACATCAGAAAAAGCGGCCGTTCTACTCTAGTACAAAGAGGCAATAGTCAACAAAGTACTTGAGTGATATGGAGAAGAAACAAGTGGAGAACTTATTTTATTATTGTATTTTTATCTTTGTCTTCACTTGTACACTTGGTGATATATAAACCAAGTAGCAGCTAGTAATTAGATAAGAATTTTTTCCAGTGCTGTTTAGAAAAATCTTGAGAGAAAAATTATCTAGTTTGTACTAGGATGCAGCTGTGATCAACATCTAGAATCACAGATTTTCTGAAATACCATCTCTGGTGGAACAACAATCCACCAGAAAAGTTTTTAAGGTCTGTTGTGTTCTTTACATTAGTGCTTGAATATATATCTGTCTGTATTAGCTTAAAGCAATTCACACACTTGTTTATCTTGAACACAAAGCCTTTAAAACTGCTCAAAACTAGAAAAAGTTTTGAGATTTATATTCAACCCCCCTTCTGTAAATCTCATTGTTAGTCCTCTAGGAATAACAAGGTCACAGGTGGTGCAATGGGAGTTCGCAAATCCCCATCCTTGTTAAACTCGTCAGATGAATCTGAGTCATAATCTACAAGTTGCTAGTTTCCCTTTTAGGGTTCCAGATTTGAATTCTGGGAAGGTAAACAATGATCCAATGAATTTAGCATAAAGATCAAAGTTCCCTTCTAATGTCTGTGAAGACATTTCCTTGTGACTCATCAGGTAATATCTGAATCATTGTCAACAAGTTGCCGATCTGCACCTATGTCAGATCCACTATCCGCAGATGCATCCAGGGGATTTAAGCCTGGGGAGGTAGACACTGACCACTGACATATGGCTTTTGGATCAGTATCCTCTCCTAACACCTGTAAAGGCAATTGGTCCATTAACGAACCTTAAACAATCGAATTTGACCTTAAAATGGTCGAAACTCTTGTTTCCGTCAACTCATCCTTTGTGTGTGTAACCTCTCCTTGTGCATCAAGGATTGTTTATGTTTGAAGTGGTGACACTACATCGGATGCCTTGGCCGACAGGAAAAATTCAATAGACGCACCATGTTGAGAGAATGAATCTAGTAACTGTTTTTGTGCCTTTTCAGCCATTACATCTTTTTGAGAAGATGTATGGGGGCTAGCAGTTGTCTCGGTTTAAATACTACTCATCTATGTAGGAGACAGAGCTATTGGGTTGACTACAGAACCTTCCTTATGTGGTGCACTAAGGCACTATCTCCCTCACGCTCATTCATACTACATTTAGTGGTAAGAGAGTGTTGGTTGGTTCTGTTTTTATGTTTGTCTTTTACAGTCTGGGATAGATGTTGTGGGTTTTCAACCTCATGACTGTCAATGAAAGAAAGTCATTGGAGACTGAACCTGTATCACAGAACATATGGTAATAGAGAGAAAATGATTTACAATAGTGATTTCAAAGGATTTTACATGAAATAAGAAATCACTAATATAGAAAAAAGTTTGATTTTGTTTTTTAATATGAATGAGTTTTTGATAAAACATTGATCACTTAGGGTAAAGTCTAAGTAATTCTCATTCATGTCAAAAGCTTACAAATATCTGCAACATAATATTAACAACATATCATTGACCGATACTTGTCAAGTACTTTAGATACTAATTGTTATGTTGCATAAGATTTAAAATAAAATAAAAATAAAATAATACAATACAAATAATAATAATAAAAACAAATATCAATGAATTAAATACCAAATATCTATCAACAAGATATCAGCATTCAATTTCATATATCATACAATATTTATAATTACAGAAAATATAAATAAAAACTTATATAAATGTTGCAAAAATATAAAAACTATTTACAAGTTCAAGATAACATTACCAGCTTGCAAACAGCCATATCCCTCGGATACACCTTTGTTGTTATCTCCAAAGGTAACCATGGGGCCAGCTTTCTCAACCACATTTGATAGCAGGGCTCTATCTCCGGTCATATGTCTTGATGATCCACTGTCAAGAATCCACACTACCGGTTATACCTGTTTAATGCCCTGCACTACAAATGGATTAGACCTTCTTCGGAACCCAAACTTGGTTGGGCCCGGCATACTTGTAGAATTGTCCTTTGTCAGGCAAAAGAATATTTTTAATTTTAATTATCTCAACTTTCTCAATGACTGAACATTTGACCTTGTAAACAGCCTTAACAAATTTCTGTTTAAGCTTAGGCACAAATGTCTCCTTTCTAGCCTTAGAAGGACTGACAGTCTTAGACCTATCATGTTTCTTGTTATTCACATGCTGACGAGGAGTAGTCTTATCATTAGAAACATGCTTACCATTAAAATAAGCATACATCATATTAAAAGCACAAGACATACAATTAGAAACACCACATGCTTTATGAGAGTGATTAACAGCAGGCAATTTATGCATGGTAGACATGGCATTTTTGTTATCCAACTCATGTGTGTCTGAGTTAGTCTCAGTTACTTTCACAACTTTGACTGGAACTTTCGACACACTTGACTTGGAAACAACCTTCTCATTAGCAAGATCTTCAGCACGTATTTCTTCTTGAATAACAGAAGAGGTCGCATCAAATGGTTCAACAATTGATGGTTTATAGAGGGGTTCATCAACACCCTTAAGCACATGTGGTACTTCCCTCCCTTTATCACAGACACGAGGAGGGGAGTTTATGCCTAATTCTCCAATAGCAACATTGTAATCATAACCTATTCCAGATGTTTGATTAACATATTGCTTACTGTAGAACTCTTTAGCCTTCGAATAAGAATTGAAGTAGGCTCTAACCTTAGTCTCAAGACCGGTGATCTTGTCTTTGAGAATAGTTTCGAGTTTTCTATAACAGTCAACTCTATTCTCTAGAAAAGATACTTGTTCTTTTAATTTGTCTTGATTAATGTGCACAAGTCTTAATTCATTGACCTCTTTCTCAAGGTCTATGATCTGTAAACTTAACAGTTCATTATCACGACGTGCACAATCTAAGTTACCTCTTAGATGATAAACCATTTCAGCATCAGAAAGTTTTACCTCTATTCTTGACGATGAAGCTTTTCCATCAATAGCCATAAGAGCAAGATTTCCTTCATCTTCATCTTCACTGTCAGTATCATCCCAGCTTCTTCCCTTTGCCAGATAAGCCCTTTCAGAGTTCTTTCTTACTTGCTTTGGCTTCCTACATTCTGTGGCAAAGTGTCCCAACTCATTGCAGTTATAGCATCTAATGGTGCTCCGATCAACCATCCCTGTTTTGTATCCACCTTTCTGGAATTTGTTGTAGTTGGACTTGTACTTAAGCTTGGGATTCCTCTTGAATCTGACATGGGAGAATCTCTTGACAATTTGGGCCATTGACTCGTCTTCCAATTGCTCCAGCTCTTCCAAGGAATAAAAATCATCACTTGATTGATTTGTAGTAGGAGGATCATATTCTGCTACTAACATATTTTCCTCAGCCTTGGAATACTGTACCATTCTCTCCAATTGTTGAGATTGCTGTTGTTGTTGACCTTCAGCTACAAGTGCAGTAGATGTGCTGACCATTCTATCTTTCCCGTAGACTTCCTTTTGCTGAATCTGCTCCAACTCATAGGTTTTCAACACACCATAGAGTCTATCCAAAGAAATCTCACTCAGATCTCTAGCTTCTCTAATGGCAGTGATTCTATGTTCAAGATGAGTTGGCAGTGTTAAAAGAAACTTTTTGTTGACTTCCCTGATTGAATAATATTTCCCATTTATGTTCAGGTTGTTGATCAACGCATTGTACCTCTCAAACACTTCAGTAATTCCTTCTCCTGGATTTGATTTAAAATATTCATACTCAGAGGTTAGGATCTCCAACTTGTTCTCCCTAACTTCCTCTGTGCCTTCATTAATCACCTCAATAGTTTCCCACATGTGTTTGGAATTTTTACAGTTCATCACATGTCTGTTCATCAAGGGATCAAGGGAATCAATTAATATTAATTGAAGGCTGGCATCCAGGGAGGCTTCATCTTTTTCAGCAGGAGAAAAATCCTCAGGATCTTTAGGATAGGTTCTGGCTTTGGTGATCACAACATCATCTACTATCACCTCCGGTTCAATAAGCATCGGAGTTCTTATCCCCTTCTTTAACAAGTTTGAATATTTGGGATTTGCCACTTGTAAAAATAAGAGCATCTTCTTCTTCCACATAATATAATTTTCTTTATCAAATTGTGGAATTTTAACGGTTCCAACTTTTGTGAAGTCATTATGAATTTTTTAATGAATAAAAATTCAAGGAGTTGAAAAATCATAAAAGTCTAGGATCTTGATTTGTTCGTTAATCAGAAGGCTCTAATACCAATTGTTAGGTCCCAATGTGTTTGTAGAAGGGGGGGTTGAATACAAACAGTACCGAATAATCGAATTAAATGCGGAATAAAAAATATGAAACAAAATTCAAGTTAAATAAAAATATTATTAAACTTGAAAGGTGTTACAACAATTGTATCGATTACAAGGAATTAATCTCAAATTAATTATCACAAATCTAGAATAAATTCGACATGAACTTTTTCTATTTTTGTAATAAAAAGATTCAAATGCTAAACGCAATTTGAGATTAAGTTCTAGGGATTTTGATCCGCTAGATTGTTACACAAGAACAAGAGAATGATTTCTAGTTGATTGGATTTAACATTACAAACTAGAAATTATGATCTTGAATTAGCAGATAAGATGAAATATTTGGCTGCTTTTTCTCTCTGTATGTTCTTGACTTCTTTTCTGTTAAATTGTTAATTCTTGAATGGCTGCTTCTGTCTTTTTAATCAATCAACAAAATGAAATGAACTGGAATGACAATCCCATAGCTGGTAGGACTTTCGGTGAGACTATCCTTTGAACTAGCAAGACAATCTCAACAGCTAGCAAGACTTTCGGTATGACAATCAAATGAACTAGCAAGACTATCAGAATGAACTAGCAAGACAATCTCCTCCCAGTGTAACTTTCGGTGAGGCTATTAAAAATGGCCTGGCATGACAATCGGTATGACAATCCTGATTGTCATGCTAGTTCATTTTCAATTATCTTGCTGATTTAATGCAGATTTTAATCCAATTAAAATTCTGAAAAACCTTAATATTAATTCAGAATTAATTAATCAATTAATTCAATTAATCAATAAATTAATCTTTGCAGATATAATTTATTTTCTTAATTAAATTATATGACTTAATTAATTAATAGAGAATTAATACTAATCTTGAGCAGCAACCATTCTTCTGAAAATCTTCTGAAAATCACTGTCAATTATGAATCAATTCCACCACTTCAATGTTGACACTCGATGTACTGTCTGGTTCATGAGTGACTAACTTCTGTGACGTTTCTTCATGTCTTGACTTTGACACTTTAATTTTCTTCAGATTAAATCCTTGTAATTATCTGATACCCTGACGAGATCTCTGTCACTTGATTAAATCCACAATCTTGATTTGTATCACTGAGGCTTGATCAATTTCTTGAACTTCTTCCAGTGAATTAATTCCTCAAGTCTGTAGATGAACCTTGTCTCTGAATCCTTTGACATATATTACTTTGCGAGATCTCTTTGACGGTAGATCCACTATTTACTTATTACATTCTTATTTGAGTTGAGTTAAATCCTCGAATATACAAATAGGCTATGAAATATGCCTTACATTTATTATTTGCATATTTAGGATAAAATGCATAATAAAGACTTATAGAAAAGAATTCATGTCTTTTAGACCTTAATTTGATTTATTATTTGCATATTTAGGATAAAATGCATAATAAAGACTTATAGAAAAGAATTCATGTCTTTTAGACCTTAATTTGATTTATTATTTGCATATTTAGGATAAAATGCATAATAAAGACTTATAGAAAAGAATTCATGTCTTTTAGACATTAATTTGATTTATTATTTGCATATTTAGGATAAAATGCATAATAAAGACTTATAGAAAAGAATTCATGTCTTTTAGACCTTAATTTGATTTATTATTTGCATATTTAGGATAAAATGCATAATAAAGACTTATAAAAAAGAATTCATGTCTTTTAGACCTTAATTTGATTTATTATTTGCATATTTAGGATAAAATGCATAATAAAGACTTATAGAAAAAAAATCATGTCTTTTAGCCCTTAATTTGATTTATTATTAGCATGTTTAGGATAAAATGCATAATAAAGACTAATAGAAAAGAATTCATATCTTTTAGACCTTAATTTGATTTATTATTTGCATATTTAGGATAAAATGCATAATAAAGACTTATAGAAAAGAATTCATGTCTTTTAGACCTTAATTTGATTTATTATTTGCATATTTAGGATAAAATGCATAATAAAGACTTATAGAAAAGAATTCTTGTCTTTTAGCCCTTAATTTTATTTATTACTTGCATATTTAGGATAAAATACATAATAAAGACTTATAGAAAAGAATTCATGTCTTTTAGACCTTAATTTGATTTATTATTTGCATATTTAGGATAAAATGCATAATAAAGACTTATAGAAAAGAATTCATGTCTTTTAGACCTTAATTTGATTTATTATTTGCATATTTAGGATAAAATGCATAATAAAGACTTATAAAAAAAAATTCATGTCTTTTAGACCTTAATTTGATTTATTATTTGCATATTTAGGATAAAATGCATAATAAAGACTTGTAGAAAAGAATTCATGTCTTTTAGACCTTAATTTGATTTATTATTTGCATATTTAGGATAAAAGGCATAATAAAGACTTATACAAAAGAATTCATGTCTTTTAGCCCTTAATTTGATTTATTATTTGCATATTTAGGATAAAATGCATAATAAAGACTTATAGAAAAGAATTTGTGACTTTTAGCCCTTAATTTGATTTATTATTTGCATATTTAGGATAAAATGCATAATAAAGACTTGTAGAAAAAAATTCATGTCTTTTAGACCTTAATTTGATTTATTATTTGCATATTTAGGATAAAAGGCATAATAAAGACTTATAGAAAAGAATTCATGTCTTTTAGCCCTTAATTTGATTTATTATTTGCATATTTAGGATAAAATGCATAATAAAGACTTATAGAAAAGAATTTGTGACTTTTAGCCCTTAATTTGATTTATTATTTGCATATTTAGGATAAAATACATAATAAAGACTTATAGAAAAGAATTCATGTCTTTTAGACCTTAATTTGATTTATTATTTGCATATTTAGGATAAAATGCATAATAAAGACTTATAGAAAAGAATTCAGTACCCTTCCGCAATGAATCATTGCGGAAGCAAGTCCCATCCGCAATGAATCATTGCGGAAGCTTGAAACTTCTGCAAAAATCACACTTTGGTCACCTTGTTTCATTTTTTTATAATTTGGTCACTGCATATGAATAAATTCGAATTAAATAATAAAAACTCTTACAATTATTGCAGAAAATGCCTGGAACACTGAAAATTGTAAACAATAATTTCTGTATTTTTTTCACCATTTCTCATTTTTTTTCCATTTTATTTTGATTTTTTCCTTGAATAATATGTAATAATTCGAATTAAAAATAAAGAAAAAAAAATAAAAAAATGGACTTTTCTTAAAAATTAATCAAAAATTAGAGGAGACGCTGGAATTATCAAAAAATAGTGTCACTAATTTTTTTCACCATTTCTGACTTTTTTCCTTTTTTTATTTTTTTTTCTTTAATAATATGTATTAATTCGAATTAAAAATAAAGAAAAAAAATAAAAAAATGGACTTTTCTTAAAAATCAATCAAAAATTAGAGGAGACACTGAAATTATCAAAAAATAGTGTCACTAATTTTTTTTCACCATTTTCCTTTTTTTTTGATTTTTTTCCTTTAATTGTATTAATTTGAATTAAAAATAAAGAAAAAAAATATAAAAATGGACTTTTATTAAAAAATAATCAAAAATTAGACGAGAGACTGAAATTATCAAAAAATATTGTCACTAATTTTTTTTCACCATTTCTGACTTTTTTCCATTTAATTTTAAATTTTTTAAAAATTTAAAATTGAATTAATTCCTTAAAAATTCGAAGCTAAGGAAAAACAGGGGAAATAGGGGACCTTCCGCAATGAATCATTGCGGAAGGAAAGGCATTCCGCAATGAATCATTGCGGAAGTAGGTTTTACTCCCCTGTTTTTTCAGCTATTAATTTTTTAAAATTTGTACTTATAAAAAAAGTAAATTATAGCTCCAATACATACCAAATAATATTTAAAAGCCAAATTCAAATATGACATTCCAAATTCAAATATTACATTCCATTAATTTAAATTTCTACATTCAAATAGAATTAAATCATTTAAAATTTCTATTTGGATTTTTAAGACAACGCCTCCTATCATGTCCGGCCACACCACAAAAACCGCAATAACGGATTTTTTCAGTTGACGTCTCAATACCACTTTTAGACCTTCCTGAATTTTTCTTTGCTGTTGACGTCTCAATGCCACTTTTATACCTTGCCGAATCCTTCTTTCTTCCCTTTGTTTGTGACATTGGAGGATTGAATATTGGATCATGTTCATCGTAAACTTGGAACTCCTCCTCCATTCTTGAATTATTTTCTTCTTCACGAAACTTTTCAATCACGTAACATTTTCCTTTCTCAATCAAATCCATGACGTAATTGTATCGTGGTTTTGAACAACTTCCAAGAGCACCCAAACCTTGAAAAGATTTACACAAAGCACTATACCTTGCCGTTGTTGAATCACCAACATCAACAAGAACGGGAGGATTATAAGGCGAAAAACCATCAATTTTATTTGCGCTCGCCGTCCATCTTGATTTGATAAAAATTGTTGGTATCATGGTTTTTTGTTTCTTGTCAAGATAGCGTAGGATATGTTTGCAAAGCATCCCGGAATGTTCAAATTTTTTACATTCACAATCAATATTTCCTTCCAAAGAAACCATTACCCGATACCTTCTTCTAATATTCTCCGGCACATTACTAAGATAGGGGAGGTTTGTTTCTGACGGCTTCCAACCATGTCTTCAAAACCCATTTATATGAAATCTCCGTCTCATCCCGCATGAGTGCAAACCCGAACAAGATATTTTGGTAATGGTGATTGACCCCGATTATTGGTATAAACGGCATACAATACCTATTGGTCCTATATGTGGAGTCAAATGAAACAACATCTCTAAAATTCGTGTATGCGTTCAATGATCGATGATCAACCCAAACCAAACCTCTAACTCTATTTTCTTCATCCAAATCAACTCGATAGAAAAAGTTTCCAAAACTTTTTTCTTTCAATTGGCGTAGCAATGTCATCCCACTCCCCGCATCACCGGAATCGAACACCCGTCGTCGAATATCACGAATTATGTTACGAACATCTTGATTAGAAAATCCAAGTTTTTCCACACCACCCCATATTTCACCAAGAAATCTCATCGCTTTAGCGGTTTTAATGCCCGATTTATCAAATAACTCAAGCAATGCTCGGGTAACCGGATCTATATTTTTGGACCTTTGCATGAATTGTACTTTATCTGAGGTTACCATATCATGATCATGCTCTAATTTAACCAAAGTTACTTCCCATTTATCATTTTTAACTCTATGAGCGACACACATTCGAGCACTACAATTTGTTCTCGGAATTACATCTCCGATCCTTCTTTTTTCCTTTCTTTCATCATCAACATCCAATTTCGTACTAGAACCTAGTCTTCCACCCTTACGACAAATATACAAACGAGAGGAGATACCATTACCCCGTGAATGTCTATGAGTACTCCTAATAATAATCTCAAATCCAACACTTCTACCATAATCTCTATAAAAAATTTCGGCTTCATCCAAAGTGTTAAAAAACATACCAACGCAAGGCACAACACTATTCATATTTGACTTTAAAAAACCGTAACCTTTTTTGTCAAAACTCATATCATCATTTTCATCATCATCATCAACATCATCATCACTTATATTCATTTTCTCTTCTCTACAAAAATCATCATCATTCATTTTTCCTTTTCCCTTACAATCTCCCTCTTCTTTTTTATGATATTTCTCTTTTTCCATATACTCAATATCATCATCATCCATATTCTTTTTTTCCATATACTCAATATCATCATCATCCATATCCAATTTTTTCTTACATTTATAATTATCAACATCTATCAATTCATTAACATCATCTACAATAAGTTTACGATAAACCGGATTTTTCCCAACGGGTGTAAAATAATCAAAATCGTCATGCTCACTAGATGAACTTGAATAATTAAATAAATGAGATGCCATAGTAAAAAAAAAACTAACCTCTTTTTGGCTCCAAATTGAAAAATGATAGAGAAAAATGGTGGAATTGGGTTTATAAAGCAAAAAAGGAAGCTGGTAAGGTAAATTTAATGCACACTTCCGTAATGAATCATTGCGGAAGGTGTATTTAAAGCTTCAGCCAATCCACGCGCTAAAACGCGCATAAATTGTCAAAACATTAGTTCCTTCCACAATGAATCATTGCGGAAGCAAAAGCTTACGCTATGATTCATTGCGGAAGCAGTTTTGATAATTGTTTTTTTTTTGTTTTTTTTTGTGAAGAAAATAATTAGTAAAAAAATTTTAAAATTCATAATAACATTCATGTTACTTGTCAATATTACATAAATTTTTTATATCAAAAAATTATTTTTTTTGATTATTATTGTATATTTTGCCTTTTTTATGAAAATAATACATTAAATATTTAAAAAAATTGTCTAAACATATAATACTTAATTTTAATTTGTTTTTTATAATATAGGTATGTGAAAAAATAAATAAATATTATTTTGTTGAAAACATATATTAAGCACTTGATAAGTATGAATGAAGTACAATGTCTATTAGTAAGTTGTATCATTTCATTTGAAATTTCTAATATTGAATGTTTCATGTTATCTTCAACATTTAAATCTCCATTATTAAATTTGATGATAAATAAATTTGAATTTATAGTTTTATATTTGATTTTTATATTTTTTAAAAATAAAGTACTTAATAAAATTTAAGAAAGAGATTTATATTGAATTAAACATCGAATAAAATTTAAAATAAAAAAGAACCACTTCACTTACTTACCATCATATTAGTTCGAGGGACGTATACCCGGGTATTCCGCATTGTTTCATTGCGGAAGTCTTCCGCGTGCATTGTTTCATTGCGGAAGTCTTCCGCGTTGAAACATTGCGGAAGTTCCGTGGCTGCGGAATTTTACCCCATGCAAATACACATAAATTACATATATACATAAATGCAGAGTACATGTTTGTAGAATACTGATTTGACTGTTGCCATTTGTAATATTTATCTTCATTTTGACAGACTCACAGTGACCATCAAATCCATCAATCTCTGTAATTCATAAAAGAGAAATAAAACAAGAATATAAGGTATGGGTTGGGGGGATACTAGTGAGAAGCAGTCAGATATTCGGATTCTGAATGCATACACAACAAGTAAAGTGTTATGGAGTTGTAACTTGAATATATACTCCTTTACTTCCCATTGCTGGATGGCTAGGCTGGTCGAATCGGTTTCCAAAATATTTCCCAAATGACATGTCATGTTTTAATTTGAGAACGTATATTTGATCTCATTATAAGGAAGTATTTAGGAACCATTTTGGTCACTCTAGCATTTGTGTCATTTGATATTGACTGGTTGCATTTCACAGTTGATATTAAAACCGAACGATTTTTAGTGTGAAAAATGTAAATGAGAAGAAAGAAGGATTTTTGGTGTGTCCAGATTTCCAGCAGAGGAAGAAACAGTGATAGACCGTTGGTAAATAATAAGTATATAAGTAAGAGGTTATTATCCGATGGATGTTGTGCAGGCATTAGCCCCGATTTCCAATGTCTTCCTTACTGCCTACTGCAGATGCCACTCTACTTATATTATCAATATATCCCCCCCGCATGCCTCAAATTCTGTGGGTAAGTAAGGTGGTTACTATTTTCTTTTTCTCTTTTCTTTTTCCGCTAATATAAATATTATACACGTTGGGTTAAACTCCAAGACCTCAAATACGACACCAATGATTCTTTAGCATTTTTTCTTTTTTTATATATGTGTATTCAAAACTACTAATATTTGGGACTTGATATTCATCCGGTAAGATATAAGCAACACAAACAACAGAGAAGCAATACAAGGTTTTATGATCAAAATACTTGAGCCATGGTCACCCTCCAGGTTACGGAAATAACTTATCGTCTGAAATATGCTGAAATCTCGTTTTTATACTCTCTAATATTCAACTTTCGTAACATTATGTAGAATACTAATAGTTTGAGATTTTTGCTAAAATCAAATTAAAAAGGACTATATTTATCAAAAGAATTATCAAAAAGTGCCATCACTTATTATTTTTGCCTCTAATTATTATATATTTGCTATAAAAATAACGACCAAGGGGTCATTTTAAAGATATACTGATAAAAACCAATAAAAATTATTTGAGGATAGGCAGACCTCTTGCCCCCCCTATTCAATCGGTGTCGACATATATTGGCAGGCAACTTTGTTTTATAGTTTCCCTAGCACAACTATCTAGTCTAGTTCATGCATGGATTTCAATGTTTTAGACACATGCCACACTCAAAACATTCATTGCTACAACATTATGAAAAATATAATCATAGTGTTGAGGAAGAAAGTATATATCTGAAATAAATTAAAATTGTATTCCACAAAAGCACTTGGTAAATAGAACCAAATATAATAGTGCTGAAACTATAGACTTAAACACATGAAACGACATCGAGTCTGATTCACCACGAGCTTTTTGGCCTTCATCTGCTAAAACACACCAATGGCTCTGAATAACCTATTCGTATGCTTCCACAATGGAAGATAACATGACCCCAAAGAATATCAAAAACTAGCTAAGGGGTAAGCTCAGGGGAAGTAGGAACAAAATTCCCCAAATAAGATACACAAGCAAACCACAAAATGATAACACATAGAAACAAAAACAATATGATCCCAACCATTACGGAACATTAATCCAAAATTTTCAAACACTTCCTTAAAGTCATAATATATTCTTGTTTTTTGTTGTTTTATTAGAGTTTTAGGTTTCTTCTTTATGTTTTTCTTCCCCTATTATTTTTTTTTTGTCTGTTTGCCACTCCAAGACGCAAAACCATCACCAACTGGTAAGATACATAGACAACCCAGCAGATTTAAAATGTTTTGTCACCGTCATTATAGTACTCCCTCTCTCTCTCACTCTCTTCCTCTATCGGACAAGGCATGACAGATTTCTGCGATCATTTACTTAGACTTCCAGCAGAACTCTTGCGCTCATAACCAGTCTGAACATCACTTCCACTTCCAGATTGTTGCGATTGGCTACTAAATTCTCCAGATAATGACTTCTTAAACATCTCAGTGTGGCCATGCACCGACTTCTCATCCAAAGAAACGCCTTGAAATTGACCTGTTAGCATATCATGACTAGCCTTTGTACGAGCCTGAGGGCTTGATACAGGAGAAAATGGGCCGGGAGGCATGATCCATTTCATCCACTCATTTCGCTTCCTAATTTTGTCATTCTGCAAAATTGAACATGAAATGAACATAAATACTTCAAACTGACATAAAAGAAGGGGGGGGGGGGTTTCAGTTGTGTGTTTCCCGGTGGGAGGTGGCGGTGGTGGGAGGGATAAAGGGTGGAGGTGTTCTCGCATTGGAATAAACATGTAACACAGAATGCAAAAACTAAATTAATAGCATACTCATTTACGTTAGACATTGGAACTACAATAATCTACTTGTCCAATCCAAATGGTTTTCTATCATTTATCACCTGCACAGGAATATTTTCGCATTGGAATAAACATGTAACACAGAATGCAAAAACTAAATTAATAGCATACTCATTTACGTTAGACATTGGAACTACAATAATCTACTTGTCCAATTCAAATGGTTTTCTATCATTTATCACCTGCACAGGAATATTTTCTTTAAAAAAGAAGTTAACAATGTATAATTACCTGGACTTCAACAACAGTTGACGCCTGAACAGCATTCAATATGAGCATAATATTGTCTGTCAAATTCAAAACCTGCAAAAGAGAAAAATAAATGGTGAGATGGTGTTGTATGTGCAACATATCACGCACAGCAATCTCCTACAAAAAATACATTCGGGGAAGCGCCGTCAGATTCACACTACAGGCCTTTCCTGGAGGTTTTTGATAGCGAAATACAACTTCAATTAAAAGAACAAAATGAATGATATAGATTTGACATGAAAGTTCATCAACTTATAAAAGAGAAAATAGAGAATCAACACATCGGGGAAAGTGTGAAAACCAACATAACAACATTTCTGCCGTTTATATTGAAGGCGTTCACTTCAATAAAATAAATATGACTTGCTTAGTTTCTATCAAGGTGTTCAGACTACGAACAAAAAGAAACAAAAGAACACAAGCTAATTCCATTCAGTGTGCTACAAATTCATTGTCCCTTTTATTCCTTCTCTTAATCCAAAGGTGGATAGTCATTCTTACTCGACTTATAACATGTTTTGAGTGCAACTTCTTGGGGAAGGACTAATTATATCATCTTAGAGCAATGCTGCAATGACGAAGAAGATAAATAAATAAAGATACCAGTTCATTGATACGACTACTACTTGCAAAAGAATGCTTTATCTCCGCTCCATATCACCATTTACATTAAAAAGTATTTTAGGATTTTAGATTGAATGAGAATGGAAATAGACTGAACTGCAATTTCTCAAATTGTTTACGAACACTGTCTTATAAGTTCGAATATAGAGAATGCATTAGCACGAAACCATTGGAAGTTAAATTTTGAACATGTAAAATGATATACAATATTCTTCTGATTCAAATTGATCATTTAAAAGAAATAACATGAAATGACTGCAAAAAATCTATTCACATGAAGATTACAGCTACCAAAAAAAATCATGACATAAATATTTTTAAAAAACCACACTGCTAAAAAAATTACATCGAGACCAGTATGAAAATATTAACGCGTGCAAGAAATATAAATGGCAAGGCTTAAACCACAGCACTAACATCTAATCTACAAAACTGAAAGCAAACACTGTAGAGGCTAGGTGAAGGCTAAATGAAATTTAAAATATGCATCGAGTAGTGCGGCAGTCAGTTTCCGACAAATGGCACTTTTAAGGATGGAGTACACATTGTTATATGATTCCACAAGTTATTAAGCAACTGAAAAAGCAACCAAAAACGGAATGCAAAATGACGACGTAGGACCATAAGCTAGAAGGGGATTAAAACTTGTGTTTCCACTTTCCATAAGCTATAACTTTTACCTACCGAGGACGTTACTGTGCCCGTGCCTATTCACAGAAATTTGGAACTTATCACGGTCATTTAACAAGACACAATCGTTACATGCACAATCAATATGAAGATAAAAAAAACAGATAGGAGATCATAATCAATAATCATTTACATACTACTCCCTCAGTCACTCCCAATTCTTTACAGTTGGGTCAGGCGCGGAGGACAGGGAAGGTGAAAAAAATGAGTAGAAAGTGGAAAATTGTCGAACCCGTCAATATTCAAGTAATAAATTAGAAAGATGAAAGAAAGTAGTGGGAAGTGGTGGGTTAGCAAAAAAAATAATGGGAAGTGGTGGGCCATTTAACTTTTTTAATTATTAAAATTTTACTATTCTGGGTACGTTTAAAAATGTAAAGTATTGGGAGGAACGGAGGAAGTACAACATACATTTTGAAAAAGTCTATGGAAGTAGGCTAACATCTCATACTGGTACTTGGTAAAGACCCTGTATTAAGGGTTTCAATAATCTTTTATTAATTTGTATTAATTAGACCATCATCTATATAATTTATTAAAAAAAATGGATCCCAATATAACTACATTAAGAACTAATAACTTGAAACTTAAAGGAGACTTATAAAATGAATGCAAGTAACATTTTTTTTGCCTCGTTGCAGTTTGTAGCTAGACTTAGACATTGATCAACATGAAACATGAAACTTTTAACTACTATTTTTTATCATATCGTTCCTTATGATAAATTGCAGGTCATAGTCATACATTACCAAACACATAATTAACTTAGTAATTGAACTCTCCAAGCAAAACTTATTTTTGGTAAAAAAAACTTATACTTGCAGACTATAAATAACTTATTTGTGGTAAGCCAAAAAGTCCTGAATGAAGTCCAGTAATAAACTAATAATAGTGTAGATTCATCTAGATGCACCGGTACATGATTATATACATATAAATATATATGTATATATATATGGACATGCACTTCTTGACACAAACTACATCACTACATCTCAAATACAAAGGTTGTACTGCTTTGTTCAAAGTACACCTCAAAACAATAAGTCGTCTATTTCCTATATTTAGGTCGGGATCCCTCTCCATTTACGCTCCATTTCTAACCCTATGTCTAATGGTTATTGGACTTAATAATTTAGAGGAAAAACAATAACTTTAATGTTAAACCTTTAATCGACCAATTTAGTAAAGAACACCATAGAAAGTCCAGAGGAAATTACAAGCATGTCTTTTTTGAAGCATATTAACTTAACCTATACTTATCTCATGTTAATAATAATAAAAAAACATCCATTTCGCAAAAGCATATGTTTTAGGCCAAAAAATAAATTATCTCGTTCAGAAATGTCAATTTCCAAATCTGGCAAAGCTAATTTGAAGTGAATTTCATATGGCAGCATATAGCTATAAAAAATTGGAATCATCAATTACTAGTAGATTGTAACAAAAAAATATACGGAGCAAAAAAAAATTGAAGGACCAAGAGCAAAAAAGAACATAAAATAAGAATCGACATGTGAATTTATAAAAGGAAAACTGCTTTACATGACATGCTACCAAGACTGTTTCAAAAGAAAAGAACATGCTCATGTCAGTTCCAGGCTTTCAAAACATACCACTTCTTCAAGCTATTAAGTAGGGAGGATAGGTAGAGTAAATCAAAGTTCCCTCAAACTTGTAATAGCACCGATCATAAGAGAATCAAGGAAATAATATATTAGACTAAAACTACACCAGAAATGGTATAGCAACTTAGTCTCCCATATTCACAAGAAAATAATTGCTAAGAGATGTGACAACTCCACGAGTTCATCACACCATGTAAGGTGCAGAACTTTATTATGTTGTGTAATTTCTCTTAGGACTACCATAAGTCCAGAAGGAGAACTAAGGCTGTCCAACAGATCATAAGAAAATAATCAAGGAAATAAGATATTACCACAAATTCTATAGCAAGTTAGTCTCCAATGTTCACAAAAAAAATAAAAATAAGATATGTCACAATGTCACAAGTTCATCATACCATGTAAGGTGCATGACTTATGATGTTGCATACTTACCCCAAGTAGAACAGAAGCCATCCAACAGCTAGAAAATTGGATGATAGAATAAGGCATAAAAGAACAAATTAAAGAATTCATTATAATAAGCAGAAAAATTAGAACCACAAAGGAGTAAACATAACTGCACAGATATAGTTATACAAATATCGTAAAAACTTACTTTCTTAAAGCCTGCTATTAACTTAATAGGAACCCATCCCTGTTCGTCCATGTTTTTCCGCAAAAATGTATCTTTAACTAAATTTTCATTGCTGCAAAAGCAAAACTTAAAGTTAAATAGCTGTTTAGTTCCCCACAAAACTAACATATCGCTTGACCAACAACAGATCTAGAAAGTAAAATAAAGAAAATGAAGTACCTGAAATAATATTCTATTTGATTCATTATCTTAACATGCAACTGAGGATCTGGAAAGGGAGGATAATACATAGGATGAGCTGCCACCTGTGGCATGATAGGCACAACTCCTCTGAGAGATTCCGGACTTTGAACATAAAATACAGGTTGTGGAACATCTGAAATCACATATATGTTGGTTACAAAGCATATATATCGAGCAAAACTGTGATATATAATACAATTAATGATAAAACATCTCACCTGTGGGGAAAACCATGTGACTGGGAAAAGGGCGGACAGGGACAGGCACAGGCTGAGGAGCGATAAACTGAGACGCATGTGGACCTCGTGGATAGCCCCTATGAGCACCTCTCTGCTGCTGCATGTAGTTGTCCCTGCTACCGTAACTCTGCTGAGTATGATTCCAGTCCTGATTCCCACGATCCTGATCACGTCTTCCCCCATAACTATGATGATAAGAAGCATCTCCACGTGGATGCTGCCCACTGCCTCCCCGCCTGTTAAACGAATTACTACGCTGGGGTTGGTGATCATTCCCAAATCCTCCCTTTGGACCACCCTCCTTATGGGAGAAAGACTCTCCAGTAGCATTACCAGGTTTTCCTGGTGGCACTTCCACAGCTGGAGCCTGTGGTTTTGGTGAAGATGGCTGAATAAAGCCTCCATTGTTTGTACCACGCTTAATAGACCTTTGGCGTGTATTTGTTACATGATTCACATTTGAATTAGGACTTGAAGTATTAGCTAAAACTTGTTTACTTGAAGATATAGAGCCCATTCCACTAACCTGAAATACAGAAACATTTACAAAAATTAAACATATATCACCATATTCAACTAAAAGGCCAAATGATATATGCTATATTTAAGTATTTGGATATTTTTAAATATCCACATATATAAATATAAATTATATATAATTAACTCAATTAAATATTCATTAGTTACTATATTTTATCATATCATATATCTAATGATAATTTATATTTTATTAGAACCATGATTGAGGATATGATACTAAGGGAATTTCATAAAATAGAGCAGAGAATTCATGATTTAAAGGGATATTTACAACATTATAGCTAATTCAGAAGTTGATGCATTCTCTAGTCTTTCTCAACGTATCTTTTGGAGCTAAAAAAAGTGGCAAGTAGATAGAAGATGAAATAACATGAAACTTGAGGATGTTCTTCAAAAAAAAATAAAAAATGAAATATTCTCTCGCTTTCTTTGGTTGATGCAAATGTGTTTTCAAGCCGTAAAATTCTCTCATCTTCTATCAACATTCCTTTAAAATTCATCTCACCAACAACAATAACAATGAAACTATTAATCTCATTCAATACCTCTTTAACTTTAAAAAGGGATCAACTTTAGAATCAATTAACTCATCATTTTAAATAGTTTCTTCTACACTAAATTCAATTATTATCCCATATAATAAAACATATTAATTAATGAATTTCTAACCAAATGAAAATGATAATTAAAATCTTATAACACAATGTACGAAACATAAACACAATCCGAGGCATTGCTAACTAAACCTGAGATGCAGGCAAGGATCCTTCAGAAAGAAGCGAATCGGAAGAAGCCGATTTAGGAGGAGCTTTCGAAAGAGCAGGCCAGGAGTGAGTATCCATAACAGGACTAACATCAACAACAGCAGTAGCCGCCGTAACAGCACCAGTATTTCCATTACCATTCAATGGCTTCCCCCACACTTGTTTCACACTATTATCACCCGAATTGATCGGAGCCCCAACAGAATCCGAGTCAGCACCAACTAAAACAGAAGTCGGTTCGGATTGAACAAACACTTGTGGTGGTTCGGATTGGGTAAAAACATTGGTTGCCATTAAAATTAGGGTTTATAATTGAATTGATTAAGAAAGTAGTGATTGATAAGTAGTAGATGATCGAAGTTGAATTAATGAAAAATCTCGATCAAAGTGGATTGATGAGTGAAGAGAATAATGTGAATCAAAAATTAGGGTCGGGTCGGATCAGAAGAAGGATCCGATCGGCGCTATCTCGCTCTGAAGGAAGAGGAGAGCTAGGGAGAGAATGGAAAGAGAGAGACAAAATTGGATGGAAAATTATACCAAACCCTCTCCACCTCCTCTTTCTCGTTTCCCAATACTTTCCTTCCCCTGGTCGAAGATACCTTATTTCACTTTCTCTTGACCAAATTGCCCTTTATATCATGTTTTTATGCCCTACTCCCCAGTTTTAAAAAATAAAACAACACAAAAAAATATATTTTTTTTCACTCTTGTTTATATTTTTGAGTTTCTTAAGAAGAGAAATAAATGAAGAAAGTGAAAATTTGAAATTTTTTCACTCCAAAAATTTATATAAAAGGGAAAGCAAGCGGTGTGATTAATTAAAATAATAATCAACATTACAAATATACCCTTATTACTTAAGTTATATTTTTTTAAAATTTTACAATTAAATTATAACTTAATAATTATTTTAAAATTTTCCTTCCAATTCCTGATCATGTTAATAACATTAATTTCGCTCTTTTATTTTAGATACATGAAAAATAAAATAAACTATCGCTACCTTCAGTTACTTCTCTCTTAAAATTTTCTTGAATAGCCTTGACATAATAACATGCTAACAACATCTTCAACGACGTTACCTAAAATGCTTAGTTAAAATAATATAAAATAATGATAATGTATAATTGTTAAACTTACAAGGTAATTTACTCCGGTGGAGTGGATTATAAAGATGATTAAAGGGATCCAAAATTTAAATTTAGGAAAATCCCTGAGTTGCTTGAATTAAACGATGTCGTACTGTCTTTAAGACACTCTAAACCGATTTATATACGGTATATCATATGTTATTTACTGAGCATCAAACACCTAACTACATCTTTCAATTTTAAATGAACAACTTCATTGTCAGATCACTTCAACACAACCAAAAATAAGAACATCATTTTAATCAAAGTTTATATCCAATGCTAAAATCACAAGTTTGGCTTGTGTTTGTTAGTTGTTGCATCCATGGTTTATAAACTAGACAACAAAGTATAAATGAAAATATTTTGAACATCCTGCACAACAGGGAGACGGAAACAACGTGATAGAATCCCTGAACATATACAAAGCCCTAGTTCTAATATTATGTTATGTTTGATATGTTTATGATAATATAAATTTTATTTTTTTGGGAAAAAGGGAAGTTTAGGGTTTAAAAAGAAGAATTGAAACAATTTTAGTTTAATTACCTCAGGAATTTTCCTCAGGTTAATCTTAGGTTTTTTCTCTTATAATGATTGGCTATATTTTAAAAATAGCAACTTGTTATTCTTTTAAGTTGTTCTAGATAGAATGTATTATTTTTATAGGATAATAAATGATGTGTACTTTAACTACTGGTCTTTACATGTCGACAAACATAGTCAATACAGAGAGGTTGGCTAAAATATATTTATAATATTTTTAACACACTTTTAGTTTTAGTTAAGAATTTTAACTCATGAGGATGCTCTAATACTATCATGAAATTGTCATGGAGTTGGGCGACCACGAAAATTTTGAATTTACAAGAACTAATCAGAGTTCATCGCCCTTGTGGTGGTATTAATCATATAGAAACAATAAGGTTACTACTCTTTAGAGAATTTGCAGGTCCACGATTATGACTCATTCATATAGTGACGGAGGCAGAAATAAATATGATGAGAGCCAAACTATACTTTAATCTTTCTTTTCTAATTATAAGTAGAAAATTGTAACATGAAATATCATAAGAACATATATGAACTTGGATGTGTTGTTTGCAGGGGCTAGTTGTGCTCAATATTGCGTGTTTTTTTTAATTTAAACGATAAGTTTTATCCCTGTTCAATAATATTCTCCAGAGACCCGTTATACTGATCAAATCCAAGTAATTAAATTTAGTTTGATTTTATTTTGTTTAAATCCAGATAAATATATACTTTTGTTTAACTCAAATAAATAGTAAATATTATTTTGTTTTAACTGGAAGAATTTTATTTTGATTTTAATTTTGTTTTATCATGGATTAGTTATATAAATTTTTAGCCAGGATGTATAGTAAATACTATTTTTTTAGCACGATGCTATTATTCCAATCGACAAATTACTAGTTCAATGATATATTTTTTTAGCCGAATCAATAGTAGTTATAATTTTGTTTTGGACCGAAATTCATTACAATGAATAAACTCAACTGATCATACTTAATTTGATTTTAAATTTATTTTAATCTCAACCAATAGTATAACTTTGAATAGTCTAATTTTTTTAATTAAGATGAATAGTGTGTATTATTTTGTTTTATTTCAATACCATTAACTAACGAATGAATTATCCTTATCTAAGTTTGGAAACAAAAGCAATCATGTGTATTATATAAACTCAAGTACTATACAAACTCAAATATGGTACCGACTACCAAATTTTTAATGTACTGGTGTGCAATGCACGAATGTTTATTCGACAAATATTTATTAATTTGAAATAGTTAAAAAAAACAAATTAAAGTTCAAACAAACAAAAAAAATTACCGTGTTTCGTTTGATTTTATTTCGGCTCTATCTTAATTTCTATAAATCAGATTTTAATAATTTTATGGTCCACGCAAAACATACAAAGTAATGTTTGATTCAGTGATAGTTTAAAAATTTTATCCAAAAAATATTATCCAGAATTTGAAGGAAAACAATTATTACGAATTTTGTATTATTATTATATTCAGTTTAAGAAACCTTTTTGGTTTAAATCATTAAAAGGGTAAGATATTTTATTCAATTTATAATACCTACTTATAGTTGATTATAGAATATTCCTTTATTTTAGATTTAATGATTATGATTAATTTGTTTAAATATCTAACGTTCCATATTAAATTGGTGGTACAGGGACCATAACTACCAAAAAAATTGGATAAGATCCCCCTTCATGCATCACTACACCATAGATTGAATATAGCAAAGCTCACTTTAAAATTTGTCCATAAAACATTGCTATATATAAAGTAGTTTTGGAAAATACGTAGTTATTGTAATGTTTTTAAAAATGTTACAACAGATTGCATTGTTGGCAAAAATTTGAAGATTTTGCAACGATTTTAGAAAACCGTTGCAAAGGCATTCAAAAATTGGGCCGAAAATTTCCCGGGTCTTAAAAAAATAAACGGGCTTTCCTTTTTTTTTGCCCGGGCTTTCCAAAACAGTACACGCGTATTATTATAGTATTTACTATTATTATTATTATTACGCTCAAATTTTTCTAAATAATACCACACACAAACACGCACCCTCACTCTACGCACTCACATCTCACACACACACACACTCAGATCTACACACATCGAGAGAGGGGGGGGAGGGAGAGAGAGTCTTGAAGGTTTAAAGAACACTGAAACTCACACATTGGGTTCAATAACACTGAAGTTCACACATCGGGCTCAAGAACACATCGGGCTTGAAGGTAACTTCCAATCGATTTAATTGTTAGTAAATTGAAAAGTGTGTTTTAATTAGGGTTTGTTTGTTAATTAGGGGTTTCCAATTGAGATTTTTTATGCACATTTTAAAATTAGGGCTTCGAGATTGTGATTTTGTTAAAGGTTTTAAATTGGGGTTTTTTTTGTTAGATATATTTGTGATGTCATGTCTAATAATGATTTGTGTAATTAGTTTTCAGATCTTGACTAACAGGACAAATCAGGACTTAACTGAAAATCAGTACTTATACTGAAGTCAGAACTTGGGATATCAGAACTTAAGTTATCAGAACTTAAGATATCAGAAGATATTCATCAAGAGATAATATCAGGACTTAAGAAGACTTTCAGATAAGGAAGGCGGCTGATTGAAGGGAAAGAAGATCAAGACTAAAACAAGAAGAGATATGCATGGAGAAGAATTCTATGAAGAATAGAAGACTTGGAGGAAAAGATAACTAATTGATATATTTTAGGATACAGAATCATATTCGATATCAATTAGAGATTATCTTGTAACTGTGTGGTATTTAAACACAGCATAGGGTTTACACTAGAAGTGTTATCATTATCGAGAATATTATTCATTGTAACCCTAGCAGCTCTCGTGATATTTGTTCATCACTGAGAGAGAACAGTTTCATTGCAATACTGTTTTAATAATAAGATTATTCTTTGTTACATACTTGTGTTCTTAATTCGACTTGATTGTATTATACACTGTATTCAACCCCCTTCTACAATGTGTGTGACCTAACAAGTGGTATCAGAGCCAATATGTTAACACATATAGAGTAAAGATAAAAAATAATCATGTCTGAAGAAGAACAAACTCCAACCAAGCCCACCAAAACTGAAGAAACTCCAAAGACTCAAATCCACAGTTGATATGAGACTATTAGGGTTCCCATGCTGAGACCTTCTGAGTATCCCATATGGAAAGTGAGGATGGCTATGTTTCTGGAAGCTACAGATCCAGAATACCTTGACATAATTAATGAAGGACCACATAAGCCAACCAAGCTCTCTGTAGTAGTTGCGGATCAGCCAACAAAGACTACACTAAAGGAGAAAAGTGAGTATACAGCTGAAGATATCTCATCTATTGCCAAGGATGCAAGGTAAGGCATTTGCTGCATAGTGCCATTGATAATGTCATGTCAAATAGGGTAATTAACTGCAAGACTGCAAAAGAGATATGGGATGCCTTGGAGATAAGATGCCAGGGAACTGATGCAATTAAGAAGAACAGGAGGACTATACTCACTCAAGAGTATGAGCACTTTGACTCAAAACCTGATGAGTCATTAACTGGTTTATATGACAGATTTATCAAACTCTTGAATGATCTGTCACTGGTGGATAAGAAATATTTTAGAAGATTCTAATCTTAAATTCCTTTTAGCTCTTCCTGAAAGTTGGGATTTGAAGGCAACTACTATAAGAGACAACTATGCTCTTGATGAAACTACTCTTGATGAAATTTATGGTATGCTCAAAGCTCATGAACTTGAGATGGATCAAAGAAGTAAGAGGCATGTGAGAAAGTCAAGAACAGTTGCTCTTAAGGATGAGGAGGAATCCCCCAAAGTGGCTGCCTCAAAGAAAGGGAAAGGAAAGGCTCTCATCATAAAGTCTGATTCAGATTCATCAAGTTCTGATGATGATGATGAGTATTCAGAAACTGAAAGTCTATCTGAGATGGATGCTGATGAAGAGATGATGAAATTGTGTGCTCTTATGGTGAAGGGTATCACAAAGATAGCCCGCAGGAAATTCAGAAAAGGGAAAGAAGATTTCAGGAAAAGTGGAAGTTCTGATAAGAAGAGTTTTAGAAACTCTGAAGGCAAAGGAGGAAAGTCTGACAGAGGAGATTACTCAAATGTTAAATGCTATAATTGTGGTGAGAAAGGCCACATATCTCCTTATTACAAGAAATGAAAAGGTGACAAAGGCAAGGCACTTGTCACAAAGAAGAAAATCTGGACATACACTTCAGATTCTGAAGATGAGGTGAACTATGCCTTGATGGCAAATGCTGATAGCAGTTCTGAAGCTGCTGAGGTAAAGGTACCTCAAACAACTTATACTTTTCATACTGATGATATTACTGAGTTGAGATCTTATATTAAAACCATATTCATTAGCTATAGAGATCAGAATTTAACATGTGATAGGTTAACTTCTGAAAATCCGGCTTTTAAGAAAAGGAATGACTATTTAGAAAAGGAGTTAGTTATGTTCCATCAAACTCATAAAGAAAGATATGATGCTTTTTATGTTAGAGATGGAGTGCTAAAATTGAATCAATCTCTAAAAACTGAGTTAGAAAAGGAAAGAGAGATTATCAGGACTTGGACTAACTCTGGCAGAACAACTCAGAATTTGCTAAGTAGTGGAAACTGGAAAGAGGGCTTAGGTTATGGAGATGATAAAAGTGAAATAGGAACTGAACAAATTAAGCCAATTATTTTTAAACAGACTACTAAGCCAAAGGTAAATCCTGTTAAGTTTGTAGCTAAAACCGTAAAGTCTTATTCTGAAAAGATGAAAATATTGATACAGAAGTTAAGGCAGAGTCAACTTCTGACAAATTTAAACAGGATAAACCAGTTGAAGTTAACATAGGCTTAATGTTAGCATAAACTCTGAAGTTATTCCTTCTAGTGTAAGTTCTGATGTAAAGTCTGATACTGTAAAATCTGTTATGAAAAATGTTAGCATAAACTCTGAAGTTAAATCCGCTGCAAATGCTAACAAACTTAATAAGGCCAAAGGATCCAAGCAAGTCTGAGTCCTTAAAACTAATCATTAGTGGTTTTTGTGATTGCAGGGCAACAGGAAAAACATCCTAGTTCTGGACAGTGGATGTTCAGGACATATGACTGGAAATAAAGCCCTGCTATCAGACATTGTGGAGAAAGCTGGCCCAGGAGTTTCTTATGGAGATGACAATATGGGAAAAACTCTGGGATATGGAAATATCAATCTTAGGAATGTCATCATTGAAAAAGTAGCTCTTGTCTCAGGACTTAAACACAATCTGCTGAGTGTTAGTCAAATCTGTGACAGAGGTTATCATGTGGATTTCTTTGAAGAACACTGTGAAGTTGTAAGCAAATCTACAAGCAAAGTTGTTCTGAAGGGATACATGCATGGTAACATTTATGAAGCCAAGCTTTTAACAAGTTCTGATGATTCTGCAATCTTTCTGTTAAGTAGAGCATCAATTAAAAAAAGTTGGGATTGGCACAAGAAACTCTCTCATTTAAATTTTAACAATATAAATGAACTAGTCAAGAAAGATCTTGTGAGAGGACTGCTAAAATCAATATTTGCTCCTGATGGCCTTTGTGATTCATGTCAAAAGGCAAAACAAAGAAAATCTTCATTCAAGAGCAAGACTGAATCTTCAATTCTTGAGCCTTATCACCTACTACATGCTGATCTATTTGGTCCAGTGAATGTCATGTCTATTGTAAAGAAAAAATATGCTATGGTCATAGTAGATGAGTTTACCAGATACACATGGGTGTATTTCTTGCACACAAAAAGTGAAACTGTATCTATCTTGATTGATCATGTCAAACAACTGGATAAATTGGTCAAAGACTCTGTGAAGATCATAAAAAGTGATAATGGCACTGAGTTCAAGAATTTAATCATGGAAGAGTTCTGCAAAGACCATGGAATAAAGCAGGAATTCTCTGCTCCTGGAACTCCATAGCAAAATGGAGTTGTTGAAAGAAAGAATAGAACTCTTATTGAAGCTGCAAGAACTATGCTTGATGAAGCAAAGTTCCCAACCTACTTTGGGCTGAAGTTATGCAGACTGCTTGTTTTACTCAGAATGCAACACTTATCAACAAGCATGGAAAGACACCATATGAGATGGTGAAGAAAAAGAAGCCAACTCTGAAGTACTTTCATATATTTGGATGCAAGTGTTTTGTTCTTAAGACTCATCCTGAACAGCTATCCAAATTTGATCTAAAAGCTGATGAAGGAATTTTTGTTGGATATCCACTTTCCACAAAAGCCTTCAGAGTCTACAATTTAAGAACAAGGGTTGTCATAGAATCTATCAATGTCTCCTTTGATGATAAGAAGATTACTAGACTTGAAGATTTCAATGATCATGATCAACTGAGATTTGAGAATGAAGTTTTAAATTCTGATTTTGTAAATTCTAATAGTCTAAATCCTGATACTACAAACTCTGATGGGTTAAACTCTGATGTTATTGAAACTGTGGTGACTACGCCAAAGGAAAATGCACATGTGTAGGAAGAGCATATTGAAGATCCACCTACATCTCAAGAAGCATCAGAACCTAGAACAGGATCTTCAAGTTCTGATTCATCAAGTTCTGATGGACCAAGTTCTGATAATTCTGGAAACTCAAATTCTGAAGGATCCAACTCAGAGTGCATAATTTCAGGGGGAGTATTAGAAAATGTTGATGGAGACATTATGGATCATGGGGGAGCATCCAGTTCTAGAGATCACCTTCCATCTGCAAGAAAGTGGACTAAAGCACATACACCTGACTTAATTATTGAAAATCCTGAAGTAGGTGTTAGAACTAGAACAACAACTTCAAATGAATGTCTCTATCATTCTTTTCTTTCTCAGACTAAACCAAAGAAAGTGGAAGAAGCTCTTCAAGATGCTAATTGGGTGCAAGTAATGCAGGAAGAGTTAAATAAATTTGAAAGAAATAAAGTCTGGACCCTAGTGCCAAGACCAAAGAATAGATCTGTTGTTGGTACAAAGTGGGTGTTCAGAAATAAAACTGATAGTGATGGCATAATTACAAGAAATAAAGTGCAAAAGGATATTCTCAACATGAGGGAATTGATTATGATGAAACATTTGCACCAGTTGCTAGATTGGAAGCCATTAGGATATTTCTGGATTATGCTGCTCACAAAAAGTTTAAAGTCTTTCAAATGGATGTAAAAAGTGCTTTTCTTAATGGAGCATTGGAAGAAGAAGTATATGTTGAACAACCTCCAGGTTTGTAGATTCAAAATTTCCTAATCATGTCTACAGACTTGATAAAGCACTTTATGGCCTTAAGCAAGCTCCAAGAGCATGGTATGAGACATTAGCTCAGTTTCTTCTGGAAAGTGGATTTAACAGATGGACTATTGACAAAACTTTATTCTATCTCAACCATGTAAAGGACTTACTTTTGGCGCAGATATATGTTGATGATATCATTTTTGGTTCTATAAATGACAGACTTTGTAAAAGGTTTGCCAAGCTAATGCAGTCAAGATATCAAATGAGTATGATAGGAGAACTTAGCTATTTTCTGGGTCTTCAAGTCAAGCAGAATAAAGAAGGAACTTTTATTTGTCAATCTAAGTACACCAGAAATTTGTTGAAGAAATTTGGAATGCAAGACTGTTCAAGTGCATCCACTCCTATGACCACTGTAACAAAATTGGATAAGGATACTGGTACATCAGTAGATATTACTGATTATAGAGGTATGATTGGCTCACTACTCTATATAACTGCAAGTAGACCTGATATTATGTATGCTACCTGTCTTTGTGCAAGATTTCAAGCAGATCCAAGAGAACCTCACTTAACAGCTGTGAAAAGAATTTTCAAGTACCTTAAGGGTACAGCTGATCTAGGATTGTGGTATCCTAGGGAATCAGACTTTAAGCTAATAGGTTACTCATATGCAGATTTTGCAAGGTGTAAAATTGACAGGAAAAGCACAAGGGGAAGCTGCCAATTTCTTGGAGGCAGATTAGTTTCTTGGTTTAGCAAGAAACAAAAGTCAATTTTTACATCAATTGCAGAGGCAGAGTACATTGCTGTAGGAAGCTGTTGTGCACAAATTCTTTGGATGAAGAATCAGTTACTGAATTTAGGGTTAATATATTCTAAAATACCCATTTACTGTGATAATCAAAGTGCTATTGCTATGACAGGTAATCCAGTTCAGCACTCAATGACAAATCACATCAGCATTAGGTACCACTTCATAAGGGAGCATGTGATGGAAGGTACAGTGGAATTGCATTTTGTTCCAACAGATCAACAACTAGCAGATATCTTCACAAAACCACTATGTGAAGCTAATTTTACAAGATTGGTAAATGAACTTGGAATGGTTTCAGGTTCTGTCTCTAAATCTGTTTAGTTTATGTTCTGATACATCAGACCTTATAATCAGTATTTACAGATATTACTATCTTTATGTAATTTGTGCTGAAATTGACATTTAACTAAGTGCTGATTGTTGTATGATGTGAATTTCTAAACTCTGATAGTGATATGAATGTTTCTGTGACTATTCATTCCAATGAGGATAACTGTGCTAGATGCTGACCTAGTAGTCTCTAATATACTAAAGATCCTATGTTTGAAGTAATTGTTTATGTGTAAATCTTTTAACACAAGCAAATTCTGATATTGAGCTTGGTTAGGTTTACTTTGTGTATCTTATTACTAAGTCAAAAACTAGAATAGTGCTTCTTATCCGTTAAGTTCTGATGTTGGTAAATCTTATGGATGTACTACGTGCTGATATGCCTCACTTATCAAAAGAAAAAGTAAAGAGAAGAAATAAATATCAGGTACTCCTTTGAGATCTAGAGAAAAATATATGTGGAAGGGAAGACCCAAATGCATTGCTGGTATTAAGTAATATGCATTAGAAAAGCAAAATAAAATTTTCTTGGTGACTTTTCACATTCTCTGATTACTTGAGAAATACTCTGATAATAGTATAAATAAATTCTGATAAGCAGTTGTGACTCACTTACACTGAGGAGCTCCTGTGAAAAAAAATATCAAAAGATGCATAAAATGAGCACAAAACAGTTAAGGTGGACTCATGCATGAACTCATTCTATAGTAGACTTTAGACTAATGACAGATTTTGAGCAAAGTTCTTAGTTATGCCTTATTTCTAAGATGTACTGAAGTGAATCAGACTTTACTCTTTGTCTGATATTTAGCTTAAAGCACACACTTACACTCCATATGAATGATGAAAATTACTGTGGTGATCAATGTTATTTTAGATGAACAGTTTAAGTGTCAGTTGCATATATTCTGAGGACAAATTCTGATGGAAGTTCTGATGATTAAGTTCTGCGGAATCCATATCAGTATTTGTGTGAAGAATTACAGAAATAAACATTCACTTTTTGAGTACAGAAGCCATATTCTGATGATCTTTAAATTCTGATAATATTCAAGTTCTGATGCTTACGTGGCAGTATTTATTTTCTTGATTTATTTTTGGTCAATACTTGAACTGTTATATTTTATCAGAATATTGGTTTAAGTGAGATAAAGACAGTCATAATTACTTGTTTAGTGGGAACAGTTACTGTACATCAGATGAACCACTACTAGCAAGTGAACACATAGAAGGGCTGTAGAAGAATCAATCTCTGAAGAAGGAATGGAAGCATCAGTTGTGGAAGGGGGTCAAGAATCTCTGATCCCACAAGAACCTACTGTAGTTGAATCTCTTCCAAGTGCTGAGCCAGAACTTCATGAAGCTCACAAATCTCCAATCCAAGAGCCATAGACTACTCCAATGCCTACACCTCATGTGTTTCCAACAAACTCTCCAGTACATGCTGACAACCCAGGCACAAGTGCTGAAATTGATATCAACAACTTGGATGTGCCTTTGGTCTTGAATCTGGAAGCTCCATCTACTTCACATCTTTCTCAACACACTACACCAACAACTCAATTGATAGATGTTGATGTCCATGAAGATGAATCTTCTATTGCTTCACATACAATCATTCGATCAAAAGATGCTGATACTGAAGATTTTGCAAGTTCTGTTAAAAGAAAATACTGGTGAAACTGCTATAAATATAAATGCTGATGCATCTGGTCCTTCTGGACATGCCCCTCCAAAAACAGTATGTAAAGCTGATTTGATTAAGAAGTTTGTGAGAAAGGATGCACCAGTTCCTTGGAGTGAAACTAACAGAGGAAGAGAATGGATCAAAGAGTGGAACAAAGTTGATTTTGTTCCTACTGCAAATGTTCTTGCTGAGCACCTGGCTAAAGCTGATGAAATGCTGATGAATGATGACTTCAAAGCACAGCTCAGAGTTACTGCATTGAGTACCAAGAACCTTCAAGGTCAACACTCAATAACTCAAGCCAAGGTGAACAAAATTCAAGATACAGTGACTAAGTAAACCATGAATGTCACATTGGACAAGAAAAAGTTTTTTAAGCCAGCCTTTGACCGCATTGAGTATATAGAAAAGACTCAATAAAAGCAGCAAGCTCAATTATCTGATATTTTAAAGAATCAAGCTGCTCAACAAAACCAACTCAATAAAATCCAAAACTCTATGGAATTGCTTGTCTCCCTGCTTCTACCAGATGATGCCAAAAAGGGGGAGAAACTAATTAAGTCCAAATGCACAACTGATCAACCACTGAAGGGTAAGGATGATGATAATGAAGACTAGGGAAACTCTGAAAGGAGTAGAGGTCTAAGTCAAGGCAGGGGTTCTTTATCAAGGGAAGCCAGAACTATAAGTCAAAGAACAAGTTCCGATTCTAAAATGATAAGTTCTCATGAACAAACTTTGAAACTTGATGAAGAGATCTCCAAAAGGTTGTTCCTAAAGGACAATCCAGGCATGGATATTAAAAGTCTGAAGGAAGAAGAGATTAGACTGAAAGCTGAAAATGACAAATCTAAGTCAAATTCTAAAACTCAAGTCACAGCAAAGAAACCACCTAAGCCTAAAGGCATTGTGATCAAAGAGAGGACAAATACTGAGGCATCTAAGGCCAAGTCCAAATCACAGGTGGAAGTTGATCCTAGATTCAAGGGTAAGGCAAAAGTTGATGAATCTGTAAAGATATATATGCCAAACATGGATCTGGAAGTAAATGTTGATGAAGATACAACTTTGATTTTGAAGGAGAAAAGGAATATTCAAGCAACCTCTGACAGAGCTCAAGTTGTCTTGACATCAGAAGAAAAGGAAACCTCTGACATTGCTCATGTTAAACCTTCAACAGTTTTACTACCTGGGTTTACTAAAGCTCAACAATCTGTTCAACCTATGAAGACTTCAACAAATATTTTTCAGGGTAGATTGATCCAAGGGAAGGAAGCTAGAGATAAAAAAGGACTGGGTAATCCTGATGAGAAAAGAATAAACAACTCTACCTCAGATCCTACATCCCTTACTGAACCAGGAGTAGGGACAACTCCAGAAAGACTAAATCAATTAGAGTCTGTGCAGATGCTCTACAACTCCAAGCTGAAAGAAGACATAATGCTTTATTTTATGACAGATGGGAGAGTATTCCAGATAAGAAAGGATGCAATTCAGTTGAAGTATTATGAAGAACTGCAACATGTTTTATTTCTACTTCAAGTGAAGAACAGGTCAACAGATGGTGCTTCCAGATACTTAATATCTGATATTCAGAGGCATAAGAAACTTTACTCTGTAAAGTCTGACAGACCATACTATCCAAAGTATAGAGCTCACAATGGTGATTTAGTTGAGATGAAGCCCCATACCGCCAAGATCACTACTTTTCTGGGTATTAAGGGTGTTGAATTTAATCTGGAGTCTGACAAAGCTTATCTGATCAAACTGGATCAGGAGGTAAGGAAATTAAAGATTAATGATCTCAGGGCTGCTATCTTTCAGACAGGAGAAGATACGGTTAAACTTAAAGATGCTAAAAAGAGGATGATAAATGAACTTGAATATGCTGAGAGAACTCTTCTGAAGAACTATCTCAGAACAACTCCTGACATTCAAGAGATCAAACACTGAAGCCAGGTCGAGGACTACAACTGTTAAATTTTGAAGTATATACAGGCTAAAGCTGATATCAGACTTTAAGGATGGTAAAAGCTACAAGGACTGTGAGTTGTAGTTATCTAGTCAAATTCTCATATACATTTGTACTTAATGTTTTTGACATCATCAAATATCTATTAAACTTGTATATTATGCTAATTTACAAGTTGGGGGAGATTGTTAGATATATTTGTGATGTCATGTCTAATAATGATTTGTGTTTAGTTTTCAGATCTTGACTAACAGGATAAATCAGGACTTAACTGAAAATCAGTACTTATACTGAAATTAGAACTTAATATATAAGAACTTAAGTTATCAGAACTTAAGATATCAGAAGATATTCATCAGGAGATAATATCAGGACTTAAGAAGACTTTCAGATAAGGAAGGCGGCTGATTGAAGGGAAAGAAGATCAAGACTAAAACAAGAAGAGATATGCATGGAGAAGAATTCTATGAAGAATAGAAGACTTGGAGGAAAAGATAACTAATTGATATATTTTAGGATACAGAATCATATTCGATATCAATTAGAGATTATCTTGTAACTGTGTGGTATATAAACACAACATAGGGTTTACACTAGAAGTGTTATCATTATCGAGAATATTATTCATTGTAACCCTAGCAGCTCTCGTGATATTTGTTCATCACTGAGAGAGAACAGTTCCATTGCAATACTGTTTTAATAATAAGATTATTCTTTGTTACATACTTGTGTTCTTAATTCGATTTGATTGTATTATACAATATATTCAACCCCCTTCTACAGTGTGTGTGACCTAACATTTTTATGAGGTCTTCAAATGTGATTTTAAAATTAGGCATTCAAATGTGATTTTCTTGAAGCTTTTAGAGTGGGTATTTTGTAACTGTGTTCCTTGTATTTGTTGCATGAATTTATTTGGGATTATAAAATATGATTGTGTTCTTATCAATTTTTTGTGCTTGTTGTATGCTATGTTCTTGTGTTGTGCTCTATTTTTGGTTGTAAGTTGTGATTAAGTGCTTTATATTACGGTGTTAGCTATTTATTTTACAATTATATTTTATGTATATTGTTTGTTTCATTGTGTAGATAATTTTCACTGTGTCAAAATGACTTGGATTTCTCTGCCAAAGCATAACGAGGGTTATAGTACTAGCGCCTCAGATTTTGTTAGGAATGCGTTTGATAATTTTGCCATTGAAATGAATTACGATGCCCTTGTAGAGATTGTGGTAACTGTTTCTAGTTCTCTCAGGATAATGTATACGAACATCTTGTGTTTAATGCCCCCTATCCATTATTTAGTAATTGGATATTTGAAGTGTCAACCGATAAGTTTAGGAAACTTAATGATGTAGACATGGATGGTAATATGGGTATAAGCCTAGGTGATGATTTTGATGAAATGATTTGCATTGAAGTTAGAGCTATAAATGCTATGAACAAACTTCAACAGATTTTTATAAGATTGTTAAGGAAGGGAAACAGCCTCTATTTCCCGGGTCTGAAAAATTCATACATTTAGGCTTCATAGTCAGACTTTACCAATTAAAGTGTAGTCACGGTTTTACCGAGTTTGCGTTTAGCGGTATTCTATAGTTGTTAAAGGAATCTTTCCCCAATATGAACTTTCCTTCTTATTTTATTGTTGCTAAAAAAATGATTAGAGATTTAGGCTTTGATTATGAAAAGATACATGCTTGCCCGAAGGATTGCATGCTATATTGGGCTGAAAATAAAAATGAAATGTTAGGTCACACACACACTGTAGAGGGGGTGGATACAGTGTATAGTACACTCAAATCGAACTTTAAGAACTTAAGTAACAGAAAACAAACTTTATTGAAACAATAAACTCTGTTACAGTATGGAACTGTTACCTCTCAGTGATGAACAAATATCACGAGAGCTGCTAGGGATACAATGAATAATCTTTTCTAATAATGATAACACTTATAGTGTAAACCCTATGTCTGTGTTTATATACTACACAGTTACAAGATAATCACTAATTGATATGGAATATAATTCTGCTTCCTAAAATATATCAATCAGATATCTTTTCTTCCAAGTATTCCATTCTTCACGGAATTCCTTCTTCATGCATATCTCTTCTTATGTTTATCTCGATCTTCTTTCCTTTAATCAGCTACTGTCCTTTTCTGATTGTCCTTCAGCACTTAAGTTCTGATATCTATCTTCTGATGATTATCTCCTGATAATATAAGTACTGATATCCTTAAGTCCTGACTTCCAGTATAAGTACTGATCAACAGTTAAGTACTGATTTATCCTGTTCACATAAGATCTGAAAACTAAACATAAAACATATTAGTCATGACATTATCAAATATATCTAACAATCTCCCCCAACTTGTAAATTAACAAAATATACAAGTTTAACAGATATTTGATGATGTCAAAAACATTAAGTACAAATGCATGAGAAATAGACTAGATAACTACAACTTACAGTCCTTAAAGTTTTACCAATTTCAACTCCTGATAACAACTTCAATCTGTATAAATATCAGAATTTAAGCAGTTATAGATCTTCGACTTGGCTTCTTCATTTTCTGATCTCTCTGATGTCAGGAGTTGTTCTGAGATAGTTCTTCAACAAACATTTCTCAGCATATCTGAGTTCATCAATCATTCTCCTTTTAACATCTTTAAGCTCTGCAGTATCTTCACCAGTTTGAAAGATTGCAGCTCTGAGATCATTAATCTTTGCTTTTCTCAACTCCTGATCTAGTCTTATGACATAAGCTTTGTCAGACTCAAGATTGAATTCAAGTCCCTTAATACCAAGATACGTTCTGATCTGTGCAGTATTAGGCTTCATATCAACAATATCACCATTGTGATCTCTGTACTTTGGAACATATATGCTGTCAGACTTAACAGAATAAAGCCTTTTCTGTCTCTGAATCTGTTCTTTTAAGTAGTTTGCAGCAGTCTCTGTTATTCTGTCATCCACTTGAAGTAAGAAAAGTACATGCTCCAATTCTTCAAAATACTTCAAAGGAATAGCATTTTGTCTTATATGATAAACCCTACCATCTGTCATGAAATACAACATGATGTATTATTTCAAGTAGGTATGGTAAACCATCTGTACAGATTCCAGTTGATTCAATCTCTCAGGAGTTGCTCCAATACCTGGTTCACTCAAGAAAGTTGGATCATTGGTAGTGTTGTGTACTCTTCTTTCATCAGCACTTCCCAATCCAGTTTTATCTCTAGCTTCCTTTCCAGTAACTACTCTTGCTTCAAAACCACTTGCAGTAGTCTTCAAAGATTGAGTCTGTTTTGCTTTAGTGAATCCTGGTAGGAGTGTCTTTGATCTATTTTCTGATATCAAGTTAACTTGAGCTCTGTCAGAGGTTACTTGCTTCTTCTGAATATCAGAACTTACAAATTCTTGACTCTGAACAACTTGAGCCATGTCAGAGGTTGTTTTAAGAACTTTTCTTGAAATCAGAGCAAGATCATCTTTTTCATCAGCAATTTCTTCTTCTTTAGGAGGTACATAAGCCTTGATAGGTTCACCAACCTTTTCTTTACCCTTGGATCTTGGATCTATCTGTGGTTGTGATCTAGCCAATGTTGCTTCAGTATGTGTCCTTTCTTTGATCACAATGCCTTTAGGTTTTGGAAGTGACTTTTTACCAGAAGCTTCAGATTTAGATGTGACTTTCTCTGATTTAAGTCTGGCTTCTTCTTCCTTTAAAATTTCCAAGTCCATTCCTGGATTTTCTTGAAGAAATAACTGTCTTGACATTTCCTCATCAAGATCTAGAAGTTCATCAGAACTTATCCTTTTACCAGCAGCAGAACTTATTCTTTTCCCAGTATCAGAACTTGTTCTGTGACTAGCTTGTCTTGATGTAAACCTTCTACCTTGACTATGACCACTACCCATTCCAGAGTTTCCTTGGTCATCTTTTCCATCATCCTTTCCTTGCAGTGTCTTGTTGGTTTTGCATTTGGACTTAATTACCTTCTCCCCCTTTTTGGCATCAGCAGGTAATAAAAGAGAGATAAGTAGTTCCACTGAGGTCTGGATTTCAGTAAGTTGCGATTGCTGAGAAGCTTGATTTGTCAGAATTTGATCAATCTGAGCTTGTTGTTTCTCTTGAGTTTTCTCAATATAAGCAATCCTGTCAATGGTAGGTTGAAAGAACTTTTTGTTATCAATTTTCCAAACTTGTTCCTGTTTGATAAAGTTCTCCTGAATCTTGTGTAGCTCTGCATGAGTAGTTGAATGAAGACCTTGTAGATGTTTAGTACTCAATGCAGTGACTCTAAGCTGGGTTTTAAAATCATCAGAATTTAATATTTTATCAGCTTGAGTCAAGTGCTCAGCAAGATGTAAAGCATTTGGAACACATGAAACTGAGTTCCATTCCTTAGTCCACTCCTAACCTACAGGAGTTTCACTCCAAGGCACTGGTGCATCCCTGATAACAAACTCCTTTACCAGTTCAGACTTAGGAAGAGTCGGTGGTGGAGTATGTCCGGAAGGACCTACTTCATCAGCATCTACAGTTGGAGCAGCATCACCAGTATCTCCAACATTTGCAGCATCAGAACTTAAAGAATCAGTATCTTCTGATAAGACAACAGTGTGAGTAGCAATGGAGGCTTCAGCATCCTCTAATTGCTGATCTTGTTCTAAGTTCTGATCAACAGCCATATCCTGATGCTCACCTAAATTCTGATCATCAGCATCTTGATGCAGAGAAGGTGTTGTTGATAACTCTGGAGTTTGAACAGCATCAGTAACAGGTGTTGTGGAAGGATTATTTGCTGTTGGAGCTTCTAAGAAAAGTATTTCAGGCACAACCAGGTTCTGAATATCAATTTCAGCACTTGTGCCTGGATCAACAAGAGACACAGATGGTGAGTTAACCTTGTCAGATACAGCTTCCTGAGATGGAGTTGATGGAGAAGAAGTGACTGGAGCAAATTCTTTGTCTTGTGAGATCAGAGATTCCTGATCCCCTTCCTTAGCTGCTTCCTCCTCATCATCTGAAACTGGCCTTTGTGCCCTCTGTTTCTTGTACTTCCTTGTTGATTTGGATTCCTTGGGAGTTTCAGGAACTATCATTCGTCTAAGCCGCTTGAGAAGCCTAGAACCCCCAATTTCAGAATCCTTCTGAGAAGTTGCTTTCTCAGCTTCATCTACCACAGGTTCTGAAGAAGGAATCTGATCCTCAGAATCTGATTCATCTCTCAAAGTAATTCTCCTCCTCTTTTGAGGTATTTGAGGAACAATCTTTGTTCTCTTTGGCTTAGAGGATGTAGGCTTCACAGTAGGTGCTGAAGAAGAAGGTTGAGCAGTCTGTGAAGTGGAGAGATAGGATTTGAGATAAGTTCTGAGGGCAGGTTGAGTAGAATGAGAGGTAGGTACTGAGGTTGATGGATTTTGGGTGGTTGGAGGTGATTGGACATCAGAGTAAACAGATCTATAAGTATCAGGATCAGCATTTACCAGTATCTGTTTGACATACTTAGGAATCTGTAATGGTCTAACCACTTTCTTCTTAGTATCAGCATTTATCAGGTCATTAAAGTATCGTTTTGCAACCTTAAAAGGTGGGGTTTGAGTGCTGACTAAATGAGGTTCATCAGTACAGTAAGTGTAAATAAGTTGACAGAATCTAGCAAAATAAACAACATCTCGATCCTCTGTCATCCTATCCCCAATAAAACCAATTATTCCAGTTGCAAAATCAAAATGAGTTTGATGGATAATAGCATACCCTATGTGCTGACTCAGAATTGGGATAGCATCAAAATTTGAACATTTGTTCCCAAAAGCTTTGGTGATGCAATCAAAGAAGAAACTCCATTCTCTTCTGATATTAGCCCGTTTCAACTGTCCAAGTTTCGTCAGACTCTTTTCATATCCCAATTCAGCCATTAACTCCCGAAGGGCTGAGTCCTCTGGAATTGAGAAAGTACAATCTTCTGGAAGATGTAAAGCCCTGCGTACTGTACCAGGAGTGACTACAAAGGATGAATCACCCACTTGGAAGATAATAATGGGAGTTCCACGGTTACCACCATCATCAAAAACTCCAGTCCTCCAGAACCTCAGAACTTGTTGACTTGAAAATAATTCAGGCTGAGTTAAGGCGTACCCAACCTCACTATGTGCAAGAAGATCTTGCACAAAGTGCAATTCAGATGGAGCTTCAGCATGATCAAGAATTGCAGCATAGTTGTTCGGAACAAACTTTGCTCCATCAACGATTAAATCCTTTGGTGCCATGTGAAAAATATTGAGATTCAAGTATGCCTGTTAGGTGTTTGAGATAATGTCTGTATGAAAAACCAACGTGAGAAAGAAGGAGAAAGAGAGTAAAAGTAAGGAGAGAGATAAAGTATAAAGAAAATAAAAGATTAAGGAAATCTTCTCTCTGTTGTACTTATACTCTGAAAAAAATGTTACCGTTGGACAACTGTCAGACATGCAGTAATAACGGTCAGTTACTGGGCTCGAGAAAATAGGAATCATTACTTACCCAGTTGCCTTGTTTCAAGGAAAAACCGTTCCATTAATCAAGAGAAACAGTTTTAATTCAAAATTTAAACCATTAGTACTGATTGAATTATTTTTCACTGCATCATTGATATTCTGAAAATACATCACATGAAAATGACCAAGATAAATTAAAGGAGTAAGTGCTGAAAATGAATCAGAACTTAATAAGAAACACAATATATATGGTCATCAGAACATCAATCAGGATTTATCAACACAAGATGAAATAACTCAGAGACAAAATCTTGAAGTAAAAACAACTTTCATTAATATATCAAGACAATACATTTATGAAATGGAAATTACATCAGTACTTATACAAGATTTTCCCTAAGCTCCTAATCCTAACATCAACAGCTTTAGTCCTAGCTAAGAAGCCTGACAAAGCTGAGGATGAAGAAGAACAGGAAGAAGACAAGATTAAGTCATCTTCCTCTTCCTATCTTCGACGAACAAGATGGCGAGTCGTATGATTCACTCTTGCTGACGGATAGCTTCCCGCCTTTCCTCCTCCAATCGCTCCAGATGGCGATGGTAATCCATAGAGAAGAATAGAAGGTGAGTCAGCACCTCCTGTGGGACAGAATCCCAGATCTCCTCAGGAATGGCTGTTACATGCCACTCCTGCTGCCACTCGGCACAACTTAGCTCCATAGTGAAGGTTTGGTTGTTCAAAAACATGTTGTATCGAACCATTGTGGTTTTGACAGAAGAAGGAGGATAAGTGTGTGAGAAGAATGTGATGGAAAGACTGATGTGAAGTGGTTGCTTATATAGGCAAGAGAATGCCAAGAGACGCAAAGATATTTAATGCCGACAGGTAGAATTAATTCTACCTCGTCTCCCTAGACTTTGAAAAAGAATAACAGTCATTGGAAGGAGGAATCATGGTCTAAACCGCACAAGACACAAGAAACAGTGGACTGTTCAAGTACAAATACCATTAATCCTAATCATAGTGACTATTAATCTTCCACTTCAACATATTCTAGTTCTAACTGAGACTGTTATCAAATTTTATTCACAGATAAGCCAAGTAAAGGATTAGACTGAGAAATCAGAACTTAGACCTATACCAGAACTTAACAGTCATCAGAACATAATTTCTTAACTCGAAAAAGGAATGCCCATCTTAGTAACTACTCATACAAGTTCTGAGTTATGGACGTCAAAACTTAATCATCAGAACGTGTAACTTAGAACTTGTCCTCAGAATTTGTGCAATAATGACACAATGACTGTTTATCTAAAATAACATAGACCACCACAGAAATTTTCATCATTCAGATGGAGTGATTAGTGTGTGCATTAAGCTAAAAACAGACAAAGAGTAAAGTCTGATTCACTTCAGTACATCTTAGAAATAAGGCATAACTAAAATTTTGCTAAAGATCTGTCATTGTCCTGAAATCTACTGATGAATGAGTTCATGCTTGAGTCCATCTTAACTGTTTTGTGCTAATTTTATGCATCTTTTGCAATTCTATTTTACAGTGGCTTCTCAGTGTAAGTGAGTCACGACTGTTTATCAGAATTTATGCTATTTTCAGAGTATTTCTCCAGTAATCATAGAGTGTGAAAAGTCACCTAGAAAATATTTTGCTTTTCTAATGCATATTTACTTAATACCAGCTATGCACTTGGGTCGTCCCTTCCATATTTTTACTCTAGATCTCAAAGGAGTACCTGATTTTATTCTTTGATCTTTTTGCTTTTTCTTTTGATAAGAGAGGTTTATCAACACTTAGTACATTCAGCAGTTTTACTAGTATCAGAACTTAACGGATGAGTAGCATTATTCTAATTTGTGACTTAGTAATAAGATATACAAAGTAAACTTAACTAAGCTCAATTATCAGAATTTGCTAGTGTCATAAGATTTCCACTGAAATAATTACTTCTTCCATGGAATCATTTGTTTATTAAAGACTACTAGGTCAGTATCTAGCACAGTTATCCTCATAGGATTGAATAGGTACTAGAGCAAACATATCACTTATCATAGTTTAGAAACATATATCAGACAACAGTCAGTACTTAAAGACATTTATTAATTAAGCACAGAATATACAATGAGATTAATTCTGTAAATAATGAGCATAAAGTCTGATAACATAGAACAAGTCTAAGCAGATTTAGAGAAAGAACCTGAAACCATTCCAAGTTCATTTACCAATCTTGTAAAAGTAGCTTCATATAATGGTTTTGTGAAGATATCTGCCAATTGTTGATCTGTGGGAACAAAATGCAATTACACTGTACCTTCATCCACATGTTCCCTGATGAAGTGGTACCTGATGCTGATGTGCTTTGTCATTGAGTGTTGAACTGGATTACCTGTCATAGCAATAGCACTTTGATTATCACAGTAAATAGGGATTTTGAAATATGTTAACCCATAATCCAGTAACTGATTCTTCATCCAAAGAATTTGTGCACAACAGCTTCCTGCAGCAATATACTCTGCTTCTGCAGTTGATGTGGAAATTGACTTTTGTTTCTTGCTGTACCAAGAAACCAATCTGCCTCCAAGAAATTGGCAGCTTCCACTTGTGCTTTTCCTGTCAATTTTGCAACCTGCAAAATCTGCATCTGAGTAACCTATTAGTTTAAAATCTGATTCTCTAGGATACCATAATCCCAGAGCAGCTGTTCCTTTAAGATACTTAAAGATTCTTTTTACAGCTGTTAAGTGAGGTTCTCTTGGATCTGCTTGAAATCTTGCACAAAGACAGGTAGCATACATGATATCAGGTCTACTAGCAGTTAGATAGAGTAGAGAGCCAATCATACCTCTGTAGTCAGTAATATCTACTGATTTACCGGTATCCTTATCCAGTTTTGTCGCAGTGGCCATTAGAGTGGATGCACTTGAACAATCTTGCATTCCAAATTTCTTTAGCAAGTTTCTGGTGTACTTGGTTTGACAAATAAAAGTGCCTTCCTCATTCTGCTTGACTTGAAGGCCCAGAAAATAGCTAAGTTCCCCCATCATACTCATCTGATATCTTGACTGCATTAGTTTGGCAAACTTCTTGCAAAGTTTGTCATTTGTAGATCCAAAAATGATATCATCAACATAAATCTGGACCAGAAGTAAGTCTTTTCCATGGTTGAGGTAGAACAGTGTTTTGTCTATTATCCCTCTATTGAATCCACTTTCCAGAAGGAACTGAGCTAAAGTCTCATACCATGCTCTAGGAGCTTGCTTAAGTCCATAAAGTGCTTTATCAAGCCTGTAGACATAATCTGGATTTTTGTTATCTACAAAACCTGGAGGTTGTTCAACATATACCTCTTCTTCCAATTCTCCATTGAGAAAAGCACTTTTCACATCCATTTGAAAGACAGTAAACTTTTTGTGAGCAGCATAAGCCAAAAATATCCTTATGGCTTCTAACCTAGCAACTGGTACAAATGTTTCATCATAATCAATTCCCTCCTGTTGAGAATATCCTTTTGCAACCAGCCTTGCCTTATTCCTTGTAATTATGCCATCACTGTCAGTTTTGTTTCTGAATACCCACTTTGTACCAACAACAGATCTATTCTTTGGTCTTGGCACTAGGGTCCAGACTTTGTTTCTTTCAAATTCATTTAACTCTTCCTGCATTGCTTGCACCCAATCAGCATCTTGAAGAGCTTCTTCCACTTTCTTTGGCTCAGTCTGAGAGAGAAAAGAATTGTAAAGACACTCATTTGAAGTACCTGTTCTAGTTCTGACACCTGCATCAGGATTTCCAATTATCAAATCAGGTTTATGTAATTTTGTCCACTTCCTTGCAGATGGAAGGTTTTCTCTAGAACTGGATGCTCCCCCATGATCCATGCTATCTTCATTTTCATTTTCTGATGCTCCCCCTGAAACTATGCTCTCTGAGTTGGATTCTTCAGTATTTAGATTTTCAGCACTATCAGAACTTGGCTTATCAGAACTTGACGAATCAGAACTTGAAGAGCCAGATGCATGTTCTGATGTTTCTTGAGATGTGGTAGGATCTTGAGTATGCTCCCCCCTGCATAGGTGCATCTTCCTTTAACGTAGTCACCACAGTTTCAATAACATCAGAGTTTAATCCATCAGAGTTTGCAGTATCAGGACTTGGACTGTCAGGATTTTCAGTATCAGAATATGAGTCTTCATTTTCAAATCTCAGCTGATCATGGTCAATGAAATCTTTAAGACCAGTGATCTTCTTGTCATCAAAAGAGACATTGATAGATTCCATGACCACTTTTGTTCTCAAATTATAGACTCTGAAGGCTTTTGTGGAAAGTGGATATCCAACAAAGATTCCTTCATCAGCTTTTAGATCAAACTTTGATAGCTGTTCAGGATGAGTCTTGAGAACAAAACACTTGCATCCAAATACATGAAAATATTTTAGATTTGGCTTCTTTTTCTTCACCATCTCATATGGTGTTTTTCCATGCTTGTTAATGAGTGTTGCATTTTAAGTAAAACAAGCAGTCTGCACAGCTTCAGCCCAGAAATAGGTTGGAAGCTTTGCTTCTTCAAGCATTGTACGTGCAGCTTCAATGAGAGTTCTATTCTTCCTTTTAACAACTCCATTTTACTGTGGAGTTCCAGGAGCAGAAAATTCCTACTTTATTCCATGGCTTTTGCAGAACTCTTCCATTATCAAATTCTTGAACTCAGTGCCATTATCACTCCTTAAAATTTTCACAGAATCTTTGACCATTTTATCCAGCTGTTTGACATGATCAATCAAGATAGATGCAGTTTCACTTTTTGTGTGCAAGAAATACACCCATGTGTATCTGGTGAACTCATCCACTATGACCAACGCATACTTCTTCTTTGCAATAGACATGACATTTACTGGACCAAATAGATCAATATGTATAAGATGATAAGGCTCAAGAATTGATGATTCAGTCTTGCTCTTGAATGAAGATTTTCTTTGTTTGGCTTTCTGACATGAATCACAAAGACCATCAGGAGCAAATACTGTGTTTGGCAATCCTCTCATAAGATCTTTCTTGACCAGTTCATTTATATTGTTGAAATTTAAATGAGAGAGTTTCTTATGCCAATTCCAGCTTTCTTCAATTGATGCTCTACTTAACAGACAGATTGCAGAGCCATCAGTACTTGTTGAAAGCTTAGCTTCATAAATGTTACCACGTCTGTATCCTGTCAGAACAACTTTGCCTTTAGATTTACTCACAATTTCACAGTGTTCTTCAAAGAAATCAACATGATAACCTCTGTCACAGATTTGACTTATACTCAGTAGGTTGTGTTTAAGTCCTAAGACCAGAGCTACTTGTTTAATTATGATATTTCCAAGATTGATATTGCCATATCCCAATGTTTTTCCAATGTTGCCATCTCCATAAGAAACACTTGGGCCAGCTTTCTCCACAAAGTCTGATAGCAGGGCCTTATTTCCAGTCATATGTCCTGAACATCCACTGTCCAGAACTAGAATATTTTTCCTGTTGCCCTGCAATCACAAAGACCACTAATTATTAGTTTTAAGGACCCAGACTTGCTTGGATCCTTTGGCCTTATTAAGTTTGTTAACATTTGCAGCGGATTTAGCATCAGAGTTTATGTTAACATTTTTCTTATTAGAACTTACACTATTAGACTTTGAATCAGAATTTACACTAGAAGGAACAATGGAAACTTTCTTCAAAGAAGGTTTTATTTGATAATAATCATAGTACAAACTATGATATTCCTTACAAGTATAAATGGAATGCCATAAACTACCACAATGAAAACAAGGATTTTGTGGTTTGTATCTAACAGACTCACTCTTAACTCCTAATTTTGAAGGTAAAGAGTTAATATTCTTATTCTTCCTGCAAAAAGAAGCCAGATGGTTAGAACTTCCACAGTTATGACATGTTTTCCTAGGAGCATCAGGAACAGGTTTATAATCATTGCTTTTATTCACACCTTCCTTTCCATTCCTATTTTTCCTAGGTGATTTTACCTTGTTTGCATTCTTGACATCTTTCAGCTTATGCTTAAGCTGCTTCTTTGTCAGTAAGCCTATGTTCACTTCAGCTGTCTTTTCCTGTTTTAGTTTGTCAGAAGTTAATTCCTCTTTAACTTCTGATTTCTCATTTTCAGACTTTACAGTTACAAACTTAACAGGTTTAAACTTTGTCTTTTGCTTAACAACAGGCTTAATTTCTTCAGTTCCTTTATCATTCTTATCTTCTCCATAACCTAAGCCCTCTTTCCAGTTTCCACTACTTAGCAAATTTTGAGTTGTTTTGCCAGAGTTAGTCCAAGTCCTGATAATCTCTCTTTCCTTTTCTAACTCAGTTTTTAGAGATTCATTTAATTTTAGCACTTCATTCCTAACATAAAAAGCATCATCTCTATCCTTCTAAGTTTGATGGAACATGACTAACTCTTTTTCTAAGAAATCATTCCTTTTCTTAAATGCAAGATTTTCAGAAGTTAATCTTTCACATGTTAAAGTTTGGTCTCTATAGCTAACAAACATGGTTTTAAGATATCTTCTCAACTCATTAATATCATCAGTATGAAAAGCATAAGTAGTCTGAGGTACCTTTGTTTCAGCAGCTTCAGAACTGCTCTCAGCACTTTCTTTATCAGCATTTGCCATCAATGCATAGTTCTCCTCACTTTCAGAGTCTGAGGTGTCTGTCCAGCTTTTCTGCTTTGTGACAAGAGCCTTGCCTCTGTCACCCTTTACCTTCTTACAGTCAAGAGATATGTGGCCTTTCTCACCACAGTTATAGCATTTAACATTGGTGTAATCTCCTCTGTCAGACTTTCCTCCTCTGCCTTCAGATCTTCTGAAATTCTTCTTATCAGAACTTATGCTTTTCCTGGAAAACTTCTTTCCCTTCCTGAACTTCCTGTATGCAATCTTTGTGATTCCTTTCACCATAAGAGCACACAGCTTCATCATCTCCTCATCAGCATCAGTCTCAGGCAAGCTTTCAGAATCTGAGTCATCATCACTCTCAGAACTTGATGACTCAGTATCAGACTGACTTTATGAAAAGAGCTTTACCCTTGTCTTTCTTTGAGGAAGCTGCTTTGGGGAATTCTTCTTCAGCCTTAAGAGCAACTGTCCTTGACTTTCCTCCTTTCCTCTTGCTTCTTTGTTCCATCTCCAGCTCATGAGTCTTGAGCATTCCATAGATTTTGTCAAGAGTTGTTTCATCAAGATTGTAGTTGTCTCTTATTGTCGTTGCCTTCAAATCCCAGCATTCAGGAAGAGCTAACAGGAACTTAAGGTTTGAATCTTCAAGATCATACTCTTTATCAACCAATGACAAATCATTCAAAAGTTTGACAAATCTATCATATAAATCATTCAATGACTCATTAGTCTTTGAGTCAAAGTGTTCATACTCTTGAGTGAGTATTGTCTTCCTGTTCTTCTTAATTGTGTCAGTTCCCTGACACCATGTTTCCAGAGCATCCCATATCTCCTTAGCAGTCTTGCAGTTGATTACCCTGTTTGACATTACATTATCAATGGCACTATGCAGTAAGTGTCGTACCTTAGCATCCTTAGCAATTGATGCTATGTCCTCAGCAGTATAATCACTCTTCTCCTTTGGTACGATCTTTGCTGCTTCACCTCCAACTGCAACAGCGAGTTTGGTTGGTTTGTGAGGACCTTCCTTGATTCTATCCAGGTATTCTGGATCTGTTGCTTCCAGAAACATGGTCATCCTTACCTTCCATATGGGATATTCAGATGGTCTCAGTATGGGGACTCTGATGGTCTCATACCGACTCTGAATTTGTGTCTTTGGTGGTTCCTCAGTTGTGGTAGGCTTAGTTGGAGTTTCTGTGTCCGACATGATTGTGTTTGGATCTTTAACTGTATGTAAGTTAACAGATAGGCTCTGATACCAATTGTTAGGTCACACACACACTGTAGAGGGGGTGAATACAGTGTATAGTACACTCAAATCGAACTTTAAGAACTTAAGTAACAGAAAACAAACTTTATTGAAACAATAAACTCTGTTACAGTATGGAACTGTTACCTCTCAGTGATGAACAAATATCACGAGAGCTGCCAGGGTTACAATGAATAATCTTTTCTAATAATGATAACACTTATAGTGTAAACCCTATGTCTGTGTTTATATACTACACAGTTACAAGATAATCACTAATTGATATGGAATATAATTCTGCTTCCTAAAATATATCAATCAGATATCTTTTCTTCCAAGTATTCCATTCTTCACGGAATTCCTTCTTCATGCATATCTCTTCTTATGTTTATCTCGATCTTCTTTCCTTTAATCAGCTACTGTCCTTTTCTGATTGTCCTTCAGCACTTAAGTTCTGATATCTATCTTCTGATGATTATCTCCTGATAATATAAGTACTGATATCCTTAAGTCCTGACTTCCAGTATAAGTACTGATCAACAGTTAAGTACTGATTTATCCTGTTCACATAAGATCTGAAAACTAAACATAAAACATATTAGTCATGACATTATCAAATATATCTAACATGAAATTAAATGTAAATTCTGTGTAATGTTAAGGTGGATAGTCCCTAATAAAGATAGTAATGCACCTTCTACTAATTTACAAGAAAAAAGTGGTAACATTCCTGCAAAAGTTGTGAAACACTTTTCATTGAAACCAAGTCTACAGCGGTTGTTCATGTGTAAAAAGTATTTTGAACTCATGAAGTGGCATGTTGTGGGACGAACAAAGGATGGAAAGTTAAGACATCCAGCGGACACAGAGGGCTGTAAGTAAATGGATGCTTGTCATCCGAAATTTGTAGCGAAAACCTGAAATATTAGGTTAGGTTTAGCCGCAGATGACGTTAATCCATATCGATCAATGAATATAAGTCACAACACTTGGCCAGTTTTTCTGGTCAATTATAATCTTCCTCCTTAGTTAATTATGAAACCGGAACATTTAATTTTATCAACACTAATCCCTGGTCCCGAATACCCTGGTAACGACATAGATGTGGATATGCAGCCATTGGTTGCAGAGTTAAAGGAATTATGGGATGTAGGTTTAAAAACTTACGTTGCCTTTGCTGACTAGACATTTATTTTGCACGCGAGCCTACTGTGGACCATTAGCGACTTTCCTGGGTGCACTTTTATCGGGGTGAAGCACCAAGGGTAAATTGGGTTGTCCCAATTGCCACTACTGTACTTCTTCATCGTATCTGAAACATGGTCGAAAAGTTTGCTACATGAACCATAGAAAGTTCCTTCCGCCTGACCATAAGGATAGGTCTGATTGTAGAAGATTCAATTGTATGGTAGAAACAAATGTTCCTCCACCTCCATTATCTGGAATGGACATTGAAGAACTGTTATTTGGATATGAAAATTGTTTTGGAAAGCGAGATTCAAAGAAAAGAAAAAAAGAGACAGGCCGTCTGTTTAAAAAGAAGTCCATATTTTTCCAATTACCATATTGGAAAGAAAACTTGGTTAGGCATAATCTAGATGTCGTGCACATAATAAAAAAACATTTTTAATAAAATATTAGAAACTTTGTTGACTATTGGCGGCAAGACAAAAGATCATCTTAGCGCTCGAAAAGATCTACAAGAAATGGCTATTCGTAAGGTTCTTCACCATACGAGAATTGGTGACAGCAACCAATACGAAATCAGGGTGGCAATTTTTGACATGACGAAAAAAGAAAAGGAACCATGTTCTGCTCAGTTTTACAGAATGCTAAACTTCCATATGAAACTGCATCTAATATTAGTCACCGTGTGCACATTGGTGAAAGAAAGATATTTGGTTATAAAAGTCATGATACACACTTTATGCTTAAGTATTTACTTCAATTTGTTGTCGTAAAAACCTCAAAACCAGAGGTTGCAGTGGCTTATTGGGTGCCTTTTTTAGGGGGTTATGCGGCAAAGTGATCGAGCTGGAAGATATTCCGAAGTTGCAAGCAGAAATTATTGAAGTCCTTTGTCAGTTAGAAATAATCTTTCCACCTGCCTTTTTGACATCATGGTTCACCTTCCAGTTCATTTTTGTAAGGAACTGGAATTTGGAGGACCAGTTGTAACAACCTGCACTTTTTGAACTATTAATTCTTAATCAAAACTAAAATAAAATACAATTTATTGATCAAAAATCTGATTACAAAGGTCACTATTACAAATGTGCAACTAAAACCGGAAGTCCAAAAGTCACTCTACTCCAAAACTAAGTCCTCGAACTCCAATGTTATCCAACTCGAATCTTAGGCAAAACCTGAAATATTAAAAGAATGAGCCGCGAAGCCCAGCAAGCAACTACCGTTTGACGGATTAAAATAATATTTTTAAGTTTTTCAAAAACACAATTTAACCATGCTTGACACATAATACAGATCACACAAAATCACACATATTCAATAACAAGGTGAACAAAGATGCACACGATATAATCAATAACCATTATCAAAGCGAAGCACACGACACATTATATCTCAAAATCAAATTATTACTATAAATTTTCTATGACAATGATCAAAACAAAACACACAACATAATCTATAATTCACATAATCAAAATTCTTAATCAATTGATGAATCTTAATAACAAATTCTTATCTTTAGTCCCACATTCCTAAATCACACCTTATGCCACACTTTTCCAGTGACCGTCATATTATACTTTATGCCACACTTCCCAAGTACCCGGGTTCTTATTCTTATTCGATAGGGGCTAGTTTGCGTCCCTCGTCAAGTGAAACCAAAGCTTGACAAGGTATCGATGTGTTCCGGAACGTGGCAAACTAGTTCTAAATTCTATGTATCACGCTACCCAGTGACCAAATTCTAATTCTTATACTGTACATGACTAAGACCGGGGATTTTTTTTTGAATTCGTTTCTTATCTATCACATATCAATATCACACTTACGATTATCGAAATAAATATTTGAGCACATGAACCAAACAATATAAGATACGTTACACAAAAAAAACGGAGCAACAAATAGTCACTTAATAAAGAGTTAAGAACATGTACGTAGACAATATATATATATATATATATGTTACACATACAGAGCAATGGATAATCACTTACAGAACATGTAGGCAAACAAATAATACAGACTAACGAATAGTTACTTGCATAACACATAAGCAAACAAGTAATACAGAGTAATGAATAGTTACTTATGAAACATGTAAGCAAACAAATAATACAGAGTAACGTAAAGTTACTTGCCTCAATCATGCAAACAAATAGTTTATATTAGAATACATATTCAATTATTAGCAGCCCATCAAATACAGCACATCTAAAATCTTGAAAATTTTCACGATTCCAATTTTGCCCAGATCTGTGTTTAGCCTTTTTGACCCTCTAAACAACATTTTCTTGAAATGCACAAAACACGAAAGTTGTAGAAAATGAAAAGATTTTTCGAAAAGTATAGAACCAACAAATTCTGACTTACAATGAATTTTCTACAAATTTTACAAGATTGATAATTTTTGTGTATAAAAGACACACAAATTTTATGAAAAAAACGGGGAAGACGAATATGGTGTATTTATAACGATACAAAACCCTTTTTCTTAACCTACAAGTTACCCATATTAAAACCTGATCCAAATTTTAGGCTCATTACTCTAATTCAATTTTAAATCCCAATCCTTGTCCAATTTTAATCTTTTTTGTTCTATTATTCCTTTCTTATATTATACTAAAAATTACGGGATATTACACTAGTGCACCTCGGATGGATGTTCGAAACTGAAAGATACCTGAGCAAATTGAAATCATATGTCCGCAATAGGAGTAAACCGGAGGGGTCCATTGCTGAGGGTATTTGGCAGAAGTGTGTGTCATATTTTGTTCTAGATTTTTAAGTGATGCTATCAAAACTAAAATTGATTAACACATAGATGTTGGATACTCAATTGGATCGAGAAGAAACAAAGATGGTCAATCTTTAGAGTTGACAGAAAAGGTTTAGATCCAGGTTCATCGATATGTGCTTTTCAACAGTGGAAATGTTGAAATTAAAAAGCTTATTGGGTACGTTATTATATATTATTAGCATTTATTCAAATAAATAATGTAGTTTTATCTTGTATTAATATAGGTAAATAAAGTAGCTTAAACTAGTATGTAACACTGATATTTAATGTGAATTTTAGGGATCATCATACCTTACTTGACAGTCTTGGAAAATCAAAGAGATATGTTAGAGAAAGATCACAGACAATGGAGTTTCACCACTGGTTGAAAGATGAGGTGCAAAAACTAAATGAACCTTCAATAGAATTATTAAATTTGGCAAGGGGTCCTCAACGAGCGACTAAGAAGTTTATCGGCTATGTTGTAAACAAGTTCAGGTTCCATACAAAGAAAAGAGATGCCAAATGTACTACACAAAATAGCGGTGTCATTCTGACAACCCTAACCACCAGTTTTGCGAGTTCTAAAGATAAAAATCCAACAGTTGGGGATGTTACTTAATATGGAATAATCGAAGAAATTATTGAAATAGATTATTGGGGAGCAACTACGGTAGTTCTGTTCGGGTGTTACTAGTATGAAAAGGATAAGGACTGTTATGGGCTTACACGCGTCAATTTTAGTAAGAAAGTACCAAAGGATGATCCGTTCATTCTAGCTACCCAAGTATAATAAGTTTTTTATATTCAAGACTGTATTGCAATTATTTTTCATTTTGTTGTAAAGAAACTACCGAAGGAGTATGGTGATAGAGGCACATAAACTGATGTTCTTGAAGATGTTTGTGGACCCACTATGTAGGATAAGGAATTAGTCACTGAATTGCAAAACCATAATGATGATGGTAGTTGGTGTAGGGATGACATTCCGGGTGAAATGTGCCTTGAACTGTCTAGTGGAGATAAAGTGGACAATGAAATTGACGAATAAACGAACTTTCTGATTTTTCATTATTTTTGTTATGTCAATTTCCTTGTAATTGATCATATTAATGTTTTGTTGTAATTTATTCAATACAATTTAAAATGTGCTTGTAATTAATCCTATGAATTATTCTTGAACTTTTTAATGCTTGGTTTAATTCCATGGTATTTATCGAAATATTTACCTTTTCAATTTCAAAAAGTGCTCATAGTTAATTTCCTAAATTATATATATATATATATATGGAAATTGACCCTTTACTTGTTAATTATTTTTACCTTCTTCTATTTGTAAAATGTGTGGACTATTGTGCTTTTTCATGTTTTTTGTATTCTTAGAAAATGGAAGACAAGCATTTTTTTCTCAGGTTCTACCACAAGGGAGAATTTCAAAAGAATAAGTATTTACGTGGAAGCTGCATCACAATTGCAGAAGCTGTTGACCCTGATAGGTTTTCCTACTCGGTAATCATGGAATATGTAAAAGATGATATTGGATATAATAAAATCGGAGGAGTTTATGTAAGTAAAAAGGGTGGTGGCTGGAATTTAATCACTTATTATGCAGAAGATATCAATCTTGGAGAAGGGGCTGACAATGGATCCTACTTAGATTTATATGTTGATACATTTATTGACAAATCCATTGAGCCTGTAATTCAAACTCAACCCCATGTAATTGTTAGACCAAGAACACAATGTTTTGAAGGTAAACTGTGGTTGGCTACATTTCTTGTATTGTGAATGTATTTGAGAACTAACTTTATTTTTATTTTTAATTTTTTTTGTCATTTCTGTTATAGGTACTGATTTCCATGTAAAACAGAAGTTTATGATGATTTAGGATCTTAAACAACAACAACTAGATTAAAAGAAGTTGGCCAATGACGCATATGAGCACGAGAATAAAAAAGCTGCTGAAAAGGCACCTAATCAGTAGATCAAGAAAAAAACAAAAAAGCAAGTGAAAATGAGAACAAAATTAGAAGTGAACCGGAGGACAAAAATATTGCAAGTGGAAAGGAAAAGGCATCTCTAACTTGCAAAGGAAAAAAGCAAATGGCAAGGTAATTTTGGTTGTCTTCATCTCATAATATTATACGAACACATCACACATTTGTTCTATTTATAATTTATGGCTTTAATGCAGGAAAAGGTTGTAGATTATGAATTGAAGAGAAGGATCAGAGCGGAAGAAAACCAGGGATAAATTGAAATACTAAAATTGGAAGAGAAGGAAGCTGTGTTGGCTGAAGCTGCAAAACCGAAAAAGAAATTAAGAAAAAAGGTTGTAGATGTATGGTCAGGTTTGAAATTGGATTTTGATAGGCCTTATGTTTCTGGTCACGACAGTTTAAGTGAAGAGGAAGACGTGCATGTCATTTTTTCCAGTTTATGACATTATTTTTTTTAATAATATCATAAAATTGTATCTTTAATGTTTTTGACCGTATTTTTATTTTACAGAAAAAAAGAAAATTGAGAAGGAGAAGGATGTGACGGTCAGGCGAACGACCCGTTCATCAGCTGATACTGCACAAAAGGTACAAGTCTAATTTTAATCAAATTTAATGTCCTTTTTAATATATTTCTGAATTGTATTTTGAGGTGTTTAATTGTTTATTTTGTATTTTTGCAAGGCTACTGATGGATTGAATTTACCATGTACCTTAGAACCACTGGTCTTCCATTCACCCCCTCCACTACCTCCACCCCCGCCACCACCCGTTGATCTTACCAAATTAGACAGGGCTCCTATTAATCAAGGAATTGGTGTGATGGAGTCGTACTTGGAAATCCAAAAAAAGAAAAGGGAAATGAGTGAGCAATAAACACATGAGAAGGCTGTGACTATTTTGAAAGCTGATCACATGACCTTTGCGCCCCCGATTGAGAGTGTATTTGAGAAAGGTTTATTTTCATTTTTAAGTACTAGTTTCACTCGAGTATATTCATTAAAATTTGAACAAATTTGTGTCTCCTATCACTCGAGTATATTCATTAAAATTTGAACAAATTTGTGTCTCCTATAGGTGAAAGTAGTACAAAAAGTCGAAAGTGCGAAGGACTGTTAGGTAATGAATACAACACAGTGGGGGGGTGAATGCGTTTTTAAATATTTTTAAGGCTTTTTGAATGTTTGTTACTTGGTGAACAAAGCAGATTAGAATTGCAGTGATATTATGTTAATTGAAATTAAATAGTTCACACAATATTTTAAAACTCACTTAATTTTGTATTAAAATAAAGCTAGTGTTTTGCTACAAATCCTAGGTTCTTTGTAAGTAAAGAACTCAGCTTCTTCCTTGAGAGAGTTACAAGAAAAACTAGATCTGTTTGATATAACTTAAAAGCAAAGGAACAGTGTTTACTTTATAGATTAGTAAACACAGGTTTACACAACATGTAATAAGATGTACTAAACCCTACTTTAAGTTATCTAAATCTTTCCATTTCTGGCTTAGTGTATCTTTGCAAATCCCGTGGATCCGTGACTTTCCTTTGTCAATTAATCTTGGCCTTTGATCTTGTACTCTTCAAGCTGCATTTGTAGACTTTTCAATCTAAGTGATTAGATCATTTGTTGATTTGATAATCTTGAATATTCAACTTTTCTGCATTCTGTACTTTGAGGTTTATATCAAGATCTCCAGTTTGATCTATAGAGAACTAACATCTTGATAAGTATAATGGCTTATCGAGATCTCTGAGTTCTCTATAAGTGTCTTTGACTTTTCGAGGTCTCTGAGTTCTCTATAAGTGAACTTGGCTTGTCAAGGTCTCCAATTTTCTGCATGTGGAAATGACTTGTCGATATCTCTAAGATCTCTATAAGCATTTTGACTTATCAATATATCTGAGATCTCTTATGAGAAAATTGACTTGTCGATATCTCCAATCTTTATATCTTTATTTTGGCTTGTCGATATCTCTGAGTTCTCTAATACAGAAATGACTTTTCGATATCTCATAGATCTCTATATACATTTTGACTTGTAGATATCTCTAAGATCTCTAATGATAATTTGACTTGTCGATATCTTCAATCTTCATTCTTTATTTGGCTTGTCGATATCTCTGAGACCCTTTATAAGCTATTTTGGACTTCTCGATAAGTCATTCTGGAGTTCTCGAATGACTTCTCTATATGACTTGATATGTGACTTATAAATATCTTGACTTAGAATATTTTTCCCAAAATAGATTTATTAAACTCCAAGCTTCTTCACAATTTCTCTGAGACATGATCTTCTTCCAAAGTTTATTCTTAGGCTTGAGACTTTTTACAGAAAAATACGCCAGTCTAATCTTTGACATTTTTACAGACTCAAGTAATACAATATAAAATACATATTTAGATTATCACACAACTAATTCTTAGGGCTGTCAATTTGACTTAGTCTTTTTATGATACAGGCATGTCTTGCACAATAATCTCCCCCAATTTGTGAGAAGATTGATTATCACAAATCCATGCCTGGTAACAAGACTAACCCCAAGTTACAATGAAACAATTAAAAGATTACATACAAATTGACAGAAGTATAACTTTTATACAATAAGTGATTACATAAGTTTGATAAGATCATCAATTACATAAATTTCTCATAACATGTTTCTTGTCTCATGAGGGCCTTTAAGTTTACAAGTACTTGCAGTTCTTCTATGATTTGTGTCTCTCTTACGCCGTGTTCCTGAATCTAGGGTAGAAAAGAAAAGAATAGAAAATAATCAATTTTCCTTTCTCTCCTAATCTTTCCAAAAGTGGGAAGAAGATTTTGGAGACAAAAATAAAGAAAACTTCTTCCCAAATCTACAGCTTTCTTTTCCTTTCTTTCATTAAAGTTGTTTGGGAACAAGCTGAAGAAATGTATTCTTTACATTTCTTTTCTTTTCTCTCCAAAAAAGTTTCTGGAACACAGCGTTAGAGCTTCCACAAGCTTGATCCAATCATCTAATGAATAACTATTCAAGTAACCAACTCTGACTCTTGAGAATCTGCCAACTTTAATGTTCAGAAAATGTCCATCCTTGGAAATTCTGCTCATTTCCTTTGCCTTGAGTTCCTCAGATCTTTGCTCAAACATTTCTATTTCTTTAGCATATTTTCTCTCCCTTTCTTCTCTTTCAGCCTTTTTTCATACTATTCTTTCTTCCCTTACTATCAACCGCACACCCAATACAGATCTCCATGCCAATGTACTTATATCCTTATTCTTCAGTAAGTTAATCACCCTCTTAATCTCCGTGGTTGAGAAAGTGTCCATTAAATTTCTGCCAAGTAAAGTGTAGGAACTATCCTGATAGTAGATTCTGACTTCCCTCAATGATATAACCCAAACTTTGACTATTTCTTCAGATAATTGTTGAAAGTAGTCATCATCTGTGATGCACTAGTTTAGAGGTAGAAAATCATTTTGATTGAAACAATTCCAGATGGCCCTCTTAGTAACTTGCAATTTTTATGGTTTTCTCCCAACAGATTTGTAATGAGTTTTCATTGGTGGCTTGAAAGTAGGTAGGTTTGAGATTTTCTTTAGAGAAACTTGGTTGGAGGTGATTGGTATTTTTAATATGGTGTTAGCAGTGTGTTTATACAAGAACTTAGGCTTAGAGGTGGTAAAATGTTTGAGTTTGTTGGCCTAGAGGGTTGAGGAGGTTGGATATAAATTGACTGGACATTTTTCTTGGTTCCTGAACCATCTTCCTTCTTCTTTCTTCTTTTTTCATCCCCCTTCTTCTCATCATTTCCCTTATTCTTAGCAACTTCCTTGTTGCCAATTGCGGAGGATTGACTATGATTTCAGCCAGAAGGTTTTTGATCATCTTTCTTCTGCTCATCATCATCCAAGTCAACCTTATTGAATTGTGTTTTGGGCAACTTGGCCTCAGGATCTCTCAAGTATCTCCCCAAAATCCTTATCATCTCTACATCTTCATTAGTCTTGTTCTTTTTGGTCTTCAATCTAGTTTCCAAAGTTATTATAAGCTTTTTGTGTGCCATGACACAATGTTTGGGAACAAGAAAGTTCTTGAGTTCCTTGGTTTTTGGACAAATGTATGCCACTCCTTTGCTTGGCTGGAGATATGCTTCTGAAAAAGTAGTTTCTTGAGCTTTTTGTAATTCCTTAAGCAAGATAGCGTCTTCACTGATTACTCTGTTGAATTTTTCAATGAAGCTATCCAACCCATATGCCCTTCTTGATGTAATAAAATTAAGGGATACATGCATGCATCTGTCTACACCTGAGTCATTAATATTTATCACAGCACCCTTTTCTTGAAAATTACCCTTGGTTTCCAAAATCACCCTTATGTAGTTTATGGTCTTGTTCAAAGCCCTCTTGTAAGTGATGAAGTTATTATTGAGAGAATCCCTGAGAGCCTTTAGCAAATCTTCAAATTTTTTGCTCAGACTAGGTCCCTCAGCTGCTTTGCTAAGCCTCTTCATGCCAACATCAACTTCTTGAGATTTGCCTTTATTAGTAGCTTGTACAGATGTGGATGTTTGGGATTATCTTAGTATCCTAGCCTCAATTCCCCCCTTAGGCTTGTTAGCAGGCAGGATAAGAGGTGTAGGGATTTCAGGCCTCACAGCTTCTAGAAGTGTAAGCAGTGGAATGTTGAGTGCACCCGTGATGGCTCCCAAAGACACTGAATTTTACATTTGTAGGTGCTTGTGATAGTCCACCAAGGTTTGGATATCAACCCGTTGTGATACTTGAGTTGTTAGAGACTTATTGGCTGACTGTAAGGTGGAGACTTGAGATTGAAGAGCCTGGATTTGCAAGTTAGTTGATATTAATACAGGTGGTTGAGAGCTTGAAGATGTGGCAGTGTCAAATGTTGCTTGGACAACCTCCTTGATCCCTTCCATCAGAAGAGCAGATGGCTCATATCTACTTTGATGAAGTTAATTAAGCTTGAGTCTTGTGCCATTTGAGTTTTTGATATGTTGTTGAACCATATGCAAAGCTACAAATGATTGCCTTAGAATTTTGACATTTGCATCCACTGTAGTTAGATCAAACCTTGCCATTTGTTCAGCAAAAGTTTTGAATTTTGATTTGATCTCAACTTGTGAAGGAATATTCTCACCCATCTTCTCCCTCACCAACTTCCTGATTTTGTCTTGATGACCCGTCAAAGTCACCTGTAATGCTTTACCAAAGAGGTGAAAAACCTTGATTTGAGCCTTGTAGACTTCATTGACTGCATCATAGATCTCCCGTGGAGTGAGGATCTTGACATTACTCCCAAAATGGTGACATATTCTTCTCTAAACCTTGCCAAGACCTCATCCATCTCCAAGGTGAAGTCCTTAGAAAGCCAAGAATCCACATTTCCATCCTACTCAGCTTCATTCACTATCTTCTGCTTTTGCTTCTCAACATCTTCATTATAGATAAACAGAATTGTCTGATAGTCTTGATTTGACATATCTGAAGTGAGTAGGTGTTGTGTAATGTTTGCAAGGCATGAGAGTTGATCAACAAGAAGGTCATCCACTGTGTTGGGTTGGGATTGAGCATTATATAACCATTTTTGGATTAGATGAGAGGGTTGTTGTGTAGGGTTGGATGTTGAAGGAATATCTTTATGTTGTGAAGTGGAGGGTAGATCTTCAATAGAACCACCTGTGACAGATGTCATAGTTTGACTCACAGGTTGAACTGTGGTTATGATAATTTGTTGTTCTCCACTTGTGGTGGGAACCTCCATTGTAATTGGAGGGGAGTTAACTAGGTTACTGTCATGTACTCTAGTCTCAAAGCCTTGCTCATTTTGCAGTGAGTTTACATTTGAATGTGCTAAACTTGCCTCCCTAATAGCAGGATCATTGGCAATTGAACTCCTAGATTCAATTGTGAGTGCAATCTTAGCTAGGGTTTTGAGGGCAGTGGTTCCTGCAAGAGAAACCTCCAATTGAATTGGAGAAGATTTAGATAGCTCCCCCTCAGGAGTACTACCCCCAAACCTTACAACCTGTGAAGGTTGATTTGCACATGAAGGTGCATTTGTAACTACCACAGGGTCTTCAGTAAAAACTGATGAAACCCATATGTTTGTGTTGGTGTCATCAAGGTCTACCCAGCATGTAGCCACTTACCAACTAAATTTTTGTCCTGGGTGGTAAGCACAGTTTCATGAACCATGTCACATGAAGTTGGCAATACTTGAGAATCATATTCAAGTGTTTCATTGTATGAGGAAAAAATTTGAGAAATTAGAGTTTAAATTTCAGAGTTGAGTGTTGGCAGCTCCCCTGAATGGATGAGGGAGCTCCAAGATATGTGCTCTCTTTGTGTGTGCCATCCTTATTTCTCCTTTCATACACTTGAATTTGTTCAAGTGATGGTGCAAACTCTATACAAGATGCATTAAGGTGGATTCTTTGTTCAATAGAGACACTCTGTTGGGAGGATGCCTCTAGAGTCTGTTTAATTCCCTATTTTACAACTGCATCCTGTTGGGAGGATGCAGAGGTGGCTTGAGTGGTCAACTCAGTTTGTTTTCTTGACCAAAGGTGACTCTTGTTCTGTTTAATCCTCACCACTCTCATTTATTACATTTATTGGTACCTGTTTTCTCTTCTTTTTACTCACTTCACTCATTTGAGAGGATGAAATGGTTGGTTTCCTAGCTTCTAATGGTAAAGAAGATGGGGTTGTTAGGCACAAAGCATGCGCTAATAATTCACTCAAATATACGCGTTCGCAAGTAATATAGAATAATTTCTAGTTCGTTCCCACATAGACTATGATTAATTATATCTAATTAACACTTACTCACCAATGTATGATTATTCTTCAATGTCAAGAAAATAACAATTAAGGTTGGTTAACTAATATTAAATACGAGAATTAAACACTTAAATTAATAATATTAAACACACATGAGATCCTAACTTCATTACTACTTCATTCAATAGTTATTGTCATTACCCTTAGCATGTAATGGTGATGATATTAATCGAACAACACGAAACTGATAAAAGCCAACTTTTGTTGTACGAATACCATTCTACCAAGCATCCACAATTAAGATAGAAGTTGAATAGGCATCAATTATGTTGAGACCCTATATGTCTACATAATTTGACAACATAACGATTTAAGCGCAAGTTATTCATGATGATTACACAGGGCAAGTAAAACAGTTAGAGTTACCCAATAATCATGCGTACAATACATGAACCTATGCTAGCATGGCAAGTTCTAAATCTCAAGATTCACTGTCGCTTCACAAGAGATTAACAGGCTATCTTACCTGTTTTCGACACACATAAGACGAATAAGCACAACCTATGCTAGAAATCATACAATCACCACATACCAAGGTATTAAACAATTAACTTAAGAAATCCATAGTAAATCCGCTAGGATCCCATGATCACGATTAGCCCATAATAGAACTCATCGTCACCATGGGTTCATATGAAAGCATGATAATAACACAACGATATAAACTAATAAAAATACTTAATAAATAATGAAGTACGTCACAAGAGTATTAAGGTTCAAAGCATAAAGAAAACTAGCATCCACGGTTACTACGAATTAAAAGAATCACAAGAATAACGTATGCTTCCTCTTCTTCGTTGTTGCGTGCTAAAACGGTCTTCTCAATCTTCTTGCATTCGCTCTTGATTATCTCTTCTCTTCTATCTGAATAAAATGTCTTCCCATTATATAATTGCCCAAGAGAACCATCGCTAACAGAAGCCCAATTGTAATAGAATTAATAAAATCCAGAATCTAAAATTCCGCACACAGGCGGGCGCCTGCATCCTCTACGCGGGCGCCTGCTAGCGCGCGGCCGCCTGCTCTCTCCATGCGCGCGCCTGCTACCCTTCTGGAAAATAATTTTGTTTTGCTTCTTTTTTTGCTGATTTCTTCACTCATCTCCCCTACACTGATTCTAAACACTTTCTTAAGCTTTATTTGATGAAAACCACCTATCTAAGCAAGTTATACCCTGAAATGCAAAAACACTAGAAAATGCGTCAAATACACAAAATACTCAAGTTCAAGACACCAATTCAAGCCGTTATGAGATACTCTAAGTGGTATAAAATACCACTTATCACACCCCCAAACTTAAATCGATGCTTGTCCTCAAGCATCACAGACTCAAACTCAGAATAAAACATGCATGAATGCAACTATATGAATGCAGCGATCCCCATCGCGATGACTAAACCAACCAACACATGACATATCAACAAATGCAATTAGGCGACTAAAGATCAATCAAATCACGCAAGCTAACATTCAACTAGAAACATGGTGTGTGCGAATGCTTAACAGATATGCTTCAAAACTAGATCAATCACCATAACTTAATTATCCTCAAGGCAATCACAAGCTTATACGAAGAATATATTCTAGACACACAATGACTTATAACACTTCAAGATTATTGGAGTTTATTACGGAATCATGTTTTTATTCAACGCATAAAACAAATGCTTATTTGATCGTGCAATGAGTGAGGTCCACAAAAGACTTATGCAATGGTACCCATTTAACGAACGTTAGGCTAGCGGATCCCAGACTATAAAAGCCTTAGGTCACTAGGCACAAAGTTCCCTAAGAACTTAATAACTCGAATACCAAAGAGCTCACTTATGATCAATTGTGCATTAAACCATATTTTTTTTCTTTTCTTTTTTCTTTTCTCTTTTTTTTTTAATTTCTGAGCAAGTGCGTTTCGCTCCATCTTGCTCAACCCTGGACTACTCGTATACAATACGAGCCGGCTACTAGCCATTTGACGCCTAGCCACAACCAGCAATGAATTCCAATTTTTTTAATTTTAATCTTTTCATGTCTTTTATCATTAAGAGCCTATCATGCATTCTAAGTATAAGCAATAGATTAACCTCAAAACCATCAAATCATGACAACAATCTAGTCCTTAAGCATACTCTAAGACTTAGTGGAATTACAAGTGTTTCAAGCATGCATATCAACCTAACAAGATTCAAAATCACTCTAACGCTATCACTACACTCGCATCAATATCACATATTAATCAGTAAAGCAATACAAAAGAATCATGGTATATGCATGAGCTATATGACATGATAAATAAAGCTATAAAATAAAAATAAAAAACTATAAAAAAACTATATGGAAAAAATATGCAACTAAATGAGCTAAACTATCATGAATATGCAACTACATGACATACACACAAATATGTTCCTTAACTACCACCCCCAAACTTAAAATCTTCACTGTCCCCAATGAAGGTAATAGAAAGGAACACAGGGTATACCTACTCAGATGAATCATCATCATCATCATCACCCTCAGAGGGTGGAGTGTCAGGAGGTGGATAAGCAGAATCCTCACCATAAACGGGCCACTGGATGTTAGCTCCAAGGCCTCTAAATGCAGTCCCAAGTACTTGGGTGAGCTTCTGCGCAAACCGACTCTGCGACTCATACATCGCATCCATCCTCCTGGAAAGCCTCCTGTACTGGACATCAGCCAATCCCGAGCCATCTCCTCCCTGAGCTCTCGAAGAGCCTGCCTCTCCCTGAGCCTGACTGGGCCTAGCCATAGTAGCACCAGCTGTTGGGACTCCTCCTGGAAGGTGATACCCCAAACCATGTGGCTCGAGCTCTTCACCCATCCACTCCTGCATCATATTCAAGGTCGATGATCAATAGGAGCGGTCGGCATCTACAGCTGCTCATAAGACGGCCACTGGACTCCACATGCCTTGCAAAGCTTCATGACAATAGAGGCATACAGGATAGAGTATTGCGATTTCCCCCTCAAAAACTTCAAAATCCCTTGGTAGATGTGCTCACCAAGGTCCACATAATATTCATCATTTAGAATTCCCCATAACAACCTGGCCCTCTCCACTGTAACCTCATGTGAATGCACAGAAGGAAGAATATTATCACACATAAACGCATTCCAAGCACGAGCATACCTATTCATCGCGACAACAGGGAAATTACGATACTCGTTGGATCCCCTTTTAAACTTCCACACTGTGCCCGGCCGACAGAGAGTAGCAATAATCAAGTCCAAAACAAAGTCCTCAGTGGCCTTTTCATTCCAATGTTCCTCTTATGGTTTCCTTTGTCGCTGTCCAATCACCCGGCGAATCCCCTCGGGCTGATAATCAACAGTAAGCCCACGAACAACAGAAAACCCATTCTTGTCGGCCTTGGCATTCGCATATAACTCGCGAACGATACTCATGGGAACCGCCTCAGGTAACTCACAGAATTTAATCCATCCCTTCTCAACAATCATCAGTAGCAAATCACCATCTCTCCCTGATGGCAAGAACCCCCTCTCCCTCATAATAGGCTTAGTCAGAAGCTTGGTGTACTATTCTTTAGCAGCCCCATCCAACAATCGGGGCCTCATAACAGTATTCCTTGAAGAATCAGCAGTCGGAAGGTGCTGCTGCTCCCTATAGTTCGTGATCTCTTTGGGGACATGAGAACTAAGAATAAGAGTTGGAGAGTTTGTATTTGGTGTGTAGGAGAGATTTTGCAGAGTTGAAAGTGTGTGGGATGTGTATGTAGAGGTTGTATGTATATATAGGGCAAAAGTAGGGTTAGAATTTGATTAGGATGGGGATTGTGGTAGGGTATGGGGGGAAATCATGGGCTAATGGGTTATATGATTTCTGTAAATTTTGTTTTTGTTTTGTTTTGTTTTTTTATAGGTTGAAAAACGATTTTTCAAAAATCAAGGGAGCAGGGCATCGCCTGGCACCAGCAGGCGGGTGCCTGCTAGCGCGCGGCCACCTGCTAGCGCGCGGCCGCCTGATCGTAGCAGGCAGGCGCCTGCAAGGCTTCTGGAAAAAAAATCTGCCAACTTTTTTCGGATTTTTTTGGGTTTTTGGATAAAGTACTAAATTCTAAGGTGTCCTATGGTCTCATATCTTGGGTTGCCTCCCAAGAAGCGCTTCTTTTACATTATTAGCTTGACGAAGAGTAATGCGATCAAGTTGACAATAAAACGGCACTAACCACTTCACAGTTTGCCGTATCCCCATAATAGTGCTTCAATCTCTGACCATTTACTTTGAATGCTTGGCCCGGATCGTTCTCAAAAATCTCCATCGCTCCATGTGGAAACACAGTTTTGACGATAAATGGTCCAGACCACCTTGATTTCAACTTTCCAGGAAAAGTCAGAGACGAGAGTTGAATAGAAGAACTTGTTGCCCCGACGCGAATGACTTAGGCGATAGCTTCCTGTCCTGCCACCTTTTTACCTTTTCCTTATACATTTTGTTGTTTTCGTACGCTTGAAGTCGAAATTTATCAAGTTCATTTAACTGAAGCATTCGCTTCTTCCCAGTTGCATCTAGATCAAGGTTTAACTTCTTCAATGCCCAATAAGCCTTATGCTCAAGCTCCGCAGTTAAATAACATCCCTTACCATAGACAAGTTGAAATGAGGACATCCTAAGTGGAGTCTTGTATGCTGTTCTATAAGCCCAAACAACTTCATCGAGGTTCAAAGACCAATCTTTCCTTGACGGATAAACGACTTTTTCTAGAATGTGCTTGATCTCTCTATTAGACACTTCAGCTTGACCATTAGTTTACGGATGATAGGCAGTAGCAATGCGATGATTTACATTATAGCGTTGCATCATAGAAGTGAACTTACGATTGCAGAAATGCGACCCTTCATCACTTATGATAACTCGTGGCATTCCAAACCTTGTGAATATCTGCTTATGAAGAAAACTCAACACTACCTTTGCATCATTAGTCGGTAGAGCTTTGACTTCTATCCATTTCGAGACATAATCGACTGCCAGCAAGATGTACTGATTATTGCAGGACGAGATAAATGGTCCCATGAAATCGATTCCCCAAACATTGAAGACCTCAACTTCAAGCATCACATTTAAAGGCATCTCGTCCTTTCTGGTAAGATTCCCAACTCTTTGGCAATGATCGCACCTTAAAATGAACTGATGTGCATCCTTAAACAACGTAGGCCAGAAAAAACCTGCTTGAAGAATACGAGCTGCTATCTTTTCACCACCATAATGTCCACCATAAACTGTGGAATGACAGTCTCATAATATCCCCTCCGTCTCACAGAATGGGATACATCTCCTGATGATCTGGTCAGCTTCTTGTCTAAACAAATATGTTCATCCCACATATACCACTTCACCTCATGCAGAAACTTCTTCTTTTGAGCTGCATTCATATTAGGAGGCATTATATTGCTAACAAGATAGTTTACAATGTCTGTGAATCATAGCTCTTCCTCTTGAATTGTGTACAACTGCTCATCCAAAAATGATTCGTTGATCAATGTTTTATCATATGAAGTAGAATTGGGATTCTCCAATCTAGAGAGATGGCCAGCCACTTGATTTTACGTACCTTTTCGATCCTTGATCTCTAACTCGAATTCCTGTAGTAAGAGAACCCAACGAATAAGTCTAGGCTTCGAATCCTTCTTTGAGACCAGATAGCGGATGGCAGCGTGATCAGTGAACACTGTCACCTTTGTCCCAAGTAGATAAGATCAAAATTTTTTGAAACCAAAAACTATAGGCAAGAGCTCCTTCTCAGTATTGGTGTAGTTCAGTTGGGCTCCATTTAGCGTCTTGCTAGCATAGTAGACCACATGAAAGATATTAGTCTTTCGCTGCCCAAGAACTGCTCCCACTGCATAATCACTTGCATCACACATCATCTCAAAAGGTTCTCTCCAATCCGGTGCCATAATAACTGGTGCGATGATTAAACTCTTCTTGAGAGTCTCGAATGCTGCCAAACATTCTTCATCAAATTTGAAAGGCACATCTTTTTCGAGCAAGTTGCACAATGGCTTATATATCTTAGAGAAGTCCTTAATGAAACACCGATAAAAATCCGCATGACCAAGAAAGCTACGGATTCCCTTCACAGAAATATGTGGTGGAAGATTTTCAATGATGCCCACCTTGGATTTATCCACCTCAAGACCTTTACTGTAGGCCTTATGCCCAAGAATGATGCCTTGTTGCACCATAAAGTGACATTTTTCCCAATTGAGCACCAGATTGGTTTCAACACACCTTTTGAGTACCAAACGGAGATTATTCAAGCATTCATCATGCGAATGTCCAGAGACAGAGAAGTTGTCCATGAATACTTTGACATTATTTTCAATCATATCAGAGAATATAGCCATCATGCATCTCTAAAAAGTGGCAGGTGCACCACATAAGCCAAAAGAAACTCTGCGAAAAGCAAACGTGCCAAATGGACAAGTGAAATTAGTCTTCTCTTGATCTTCTGGTGCAATGTAAATCTGATTATAGCCCGAATAGCCATCCAGAAGATAATAATACTCATGACCAGCCAACCTGTCAAGCATCTGATCAATGAATGGAAGAGGGAAGTGATCCTTCCTCGTGGCTTTATTCAACTTTCTGTAGTCCATGCATACCCTCCATCCTGTGACTGTTCGAGTGAGGATGAGCTCGTTCTTCTTATTTGCTACCATAGTAATACCTCCTTTCTTAGGTTCACATTGCACGGGGCTCACCCAAGAACTATCAGACATAGGATATATAATTCCTGCATCCAGCCACTTTAGAATTTCTTTCTTCACCACTTCTTTCATGATAGGATTAAGCCTTCGTTGTTAATCAACAATCGGCTTGCTACCTTCCTCTAGAGGAATTTTATGCATGCAGTACGAAAGGCTGATCCCTTTTATATATGCTGTAGTCCATCTGATGGCCAATTTGAATTCTCTTAGAATCCTCAAGAGCTTGCCCTCATCACTACCTGAAAGGTTAGATGCAATAATAACAGGAAAAGTAGATGTATCATCTAAAAAAGCATACCTCAAGTGTTTAGGCAATGGTTTAAGATCCAAATTAGGTGCTTCCTCAATAGATGGTTTGAGCTTTCCCTCAGCATTCTTGAGATCAGTATTTCCAAGAGATTTAAATGGCATGTCTAGCTTGTGTTTCCAAGGAGAAGCATTCAGATATTGTAACTGCTCATTGCCTTCATTATCTTCACTGTCAAAATCCACCAATAAGGCTTTTTCTAAGGCATCAGACCTTAGCACATGATCAAGTTCTGAAGTAACTGCAAAATTGATCAAATCCACCTTGAAGCACTCCTCATCTTTTATAGGGAATTTCATCGCATTGAACACATTGAATGTCACATCTTGATCTTGCACCCTCAGAGCGAGTTCACCTTTTTGCACATCTATCAAGGTACGGCCTGTAGCCAAGAAAGGTCTTCCCAAGATTATGGGAATCTTCTTATCTTCCTCGAAATCCAGTATGACAAATTTGCAGGGAATATGAGCTTGTCCATCTTTACTAGCACGTCCTCCACATTGCCTCGTGGGTATGTAATCGAACGATCAGCCAATTGTAGAGACATGTAGGTGGGCTTCGGATCAGGCAAATTCAGCTTTTTGAAGATAGACAATGGCATCAGATTGATGCTTGCTCCCAAATTGCAAAGGCACTTGTCAAATGACAACTTGCCAATGGTGCAAAGGAATGGTGAAGCTGCCTGGATCCTTAAGCTTTGGAGGTAACTTTTGTTGCAGCACGACACTGCACTCTTCCGTTAGAGCAACGGTATAAAGATCATCTAGTTTCACCTTCCTTGAAAAAATACCTTTCATGAATTTTGCATAACTAGGCATTTGCTCAAGAGCCTCAGCGAAAGATATGTTAATGTGAAGTTTCTTGAACACCTCCAGAAACTTACCAAATTGCTTGTCCAGCTTTTGTTTTTGGAATCGCTTAGAAAAAGGTGGTGGATGATAGAGCTAATTCTCCCCTGTATTACCCTCAGGCAGAGTGTGTTCAACAGTAGTCTTCCTTGGTTCCCCCTCTTTCTCCTTTTGCATTCCTTCTTCATCTACAACTTCAACTTCTCCATCTTTTGCTTTTTCAGCATCAACAACTTTTCCAGACCTTAAGGTGACAACTTTGACTTGCTCTTTAGCTTCCTTCCTGCCTGGCACTTCAGTATCGCTGGGAAGTATGCCAGGTTGATGATTGAGCAAGGCATTGGCTATTTTTATAATTTGATTTTTCAAGGTCTTGATAGAAACAACCTGACTTTTGCATAACAGCTTTAACTCCTCGAAATCAGCACTAGAAGGTGGAGCAACACCTCCTTGTTGAGAATATGTTTGCCTTTGAGCAAATTGTCGAGGTTGCTGGAATTCAGGTGGATTAAACTGTTTACTTGCAGCTTGCTGATATGGTTGCTGAACAGCATTCTGATTATTGCTCCAGCTGAAATTGGGATGATTTCTGTTATTAGGATGATAAGTAGGGGGCACAGGCTGCTGCGGTCTCTAAAAATTATTCACATACTGAACAGATTCATTAACAAGAGAACACTGATCCGTAGCATGAGAGCCTGCACGAAGCTCACAGACACTAGCTATTTGATTTACTCCATAGTTGGCTAAAGAATCGACCTTTATAGACAGTGCCTGGAGCTGCGCTGTAATAGCTGTAGCTGTATCAACTTCCAGAATACCTGCTACCTTCCCAGGAATCATCCTTTGAGTTGGGTTTTGATACTCGTTTGCAGCCATAGTTTCAATGAGATTATAGGCCTCAGTATAGCTTTTGGCCCACAAGGCACCTCCAGAAGCTGCATCGAACATGGGCCGAGATTAGGCCCCCAAACCATTGTAGAAACCAGTGATCACCATCCAGTCAGGCATACCATGATGTGAACATTTTTTCAATATCTCCTTGTAGCGCTCCCAAGCCTCGCACATAGATTCTCCTTGTTACTGCGCAAACTGAGTAAGAGCACTCCTCATAGCTGCAGTTTTGCCCATTGGATAGAACTTTACTAGAAACTTTTGCGCAAGATCTTCCCAAGTAGTGATGGACCCAGCTGGTAAAGAATGTAACCAGTACTTAGCTTTGTCCCTCAGAGAAAATGGGAAAAGCCTCAGCTAGATAGCCTCATCAGTAACACCATTATATTTGAAAGTACTACATATCTCGATAAAATTCCTGATATGCATGTTGGGATCTTCAGTCGCAGCACCTCCGAAAGAAACAGAATTCTGCACCATCTGAATAGTGCCCGGCTTGATTTCAAAAGTATTGGCTTGAATAGCCGGATGAATGATGCTTGACTGAATATCATCCATTTTAGGCCGAGAAAAGTCCATAAGAGCTGGATCAACTTGAACTACACGATCACCCATTGTTTCAGGTTATTTCTTTCCACTCTCTTTATCCGAATCTTCAAAAACTATCTTCTCCGGAAAGTCAAGAGCTGTATTCGTCTCCTCAGCTTTATCCAGATTTCTCTTGCGAGTACGAGAACGTGTTTGCATAAACGCTCGCTAGAGTACCTGAAACACAACCGAAAGCAGTAAGTAACAAGTCTTAATCAATAAATCCTGCAAGTACATAAACTAAACAAATTAGAACCGAGTCCCCAGCAGCGGTGCAAAAAACTTGTTAGGCACAAAGCATGCACTAATAATTCACACAAGTATACGCGTTTTCAAGTAATATAGAATAATTACTAGTTCATTCCCACAAAGACTCTGATTAATTATATCTAATTAACACTTACTCACCAATGTATGATTATTCTTCAATGTCAAGACAATAACAATTAAGGTTGGTTAACTAATATTATCTACGAGAATTAAACACTTAAATTAATAATATTAAACACACATGAGATCCTAACTTCATTACTACTTCATTTAATAGTTATTGTCATTACCCTTAGCATGTAATGGTGATGATATTAATCGAACAACACGAAACTGATAAACGCCAACTTTCGTTGTACGAATACCATTCTACCAAGCATCCACAATTAAGATAGAAGTTGAATATGCATCAATAATGTTGAGACCCTATATGTCTACAGAATTTGACAACATAACAATTTAAGCGCAAGTTATTCATAATAATTACACAGGGCAAGTAATACGGTTAGATTTACCCACTAATCATGCATACAATACATGAACCTATGCTAGCATGACAAGTTCTAAATCTCAAGATTCACTGTCGCTTCACAAGAGATTAACAGGCTATCTTACATGTTCGCGACGCACATAAGAAGAACAAGCACAACCTATGCTAGATATCATACAATCACCACATACCAAGGTATTAAACAATTAACTTAAGAAATCCATAGTAAATCCGCTAGGATCCCATGATCACGATTAGCCCATAATAGAACTCATCGTCACCATGGGTTCATATGAAAGCATGATAATAACACAACGATATAAACTAATAAAAATACTTAATAAATAATGAAGTACGTCACAAGAGTATTAAAAAAAAACTAGCATCCACGGTTACAACGAATTAAAAGAATCACAATAATAAGGTATGCTTCCTCTTCTTCATTGTTGCGTGCTAAAACGGTCTTCTCAATCTTCTTGCCTTCGCTCTTGATTATCTCTTCTCTTCTATCTGAAGAAAACGTCTTCCCATATGGTTTATATAATATCCCAAGAGAACCAGCGCTAACAGAAGCCCAATTGTGATAAAATTAATAAAATCCAGAATCTGAAATTCCGCACACAGGCGGCCGCCTGCATCCTCCACGCGGGCGCCTGCTAGCTCGCGGCCTCCTGCTCTCTCCAGGCGCGTGCCTGCTACCCTTCTGGAAAATATTTTATTTTGCTTCTGTTTTTGCTGATTTCTTCGTTCATCTCCCTTAGACTGATTCCAAGCACTTCCTTAAGCGTTATTTGATGAAAACCACCTATCTAAGCAAGTTATACCCTGAAATGCAAAAAACTAGAAAACACGTCAAATACACAAAATAATCGAGTTCACGACACCAATTCAAGCCGTTAGGAGACGCTCTAAGTGGTATAAAATGCCACTTATCAGGGGTCTCAGTATGGGAAGGTCCCTGTTGGTGTTCCCATGTTTGTTCTTCCACAGGTACAAGAACCATTACTGTACTAGATGTAATTGTAGACCTCATATCAGGCAAGGGGTAAGGGTAAGTCCTAAATCTCTCCAACATAAATGAAGTGATTTTGAGACTTACACTTACCTTGTTCTTTGTAGTAAATGAACCAAATAAAATTTTGGACACTTGCTTACAATTGCCTATTTTTGTCCTATTGATACTATTAAGTAAGTGAATGTATGGAACTTTATGATTTAAAGTAAACATTATAAACCTGGGAAAGAAGATTTCCTTACCTCTTAAAGACAAAGTCATAGTTGGGCTTGTGCTGAGTTCCTGCAGAATTAGCATCCCCACATTGTTGTGTCTGTTGTGAGCCATGGATAATACTAACTTTTGAACTACACTAGAAATATTATCATACCCTGTCTTCCTACATTTGAATGCTCTCATAATGGAGTCAAACAGGAATGGCCATTCCTTCCTCAAATTCTTCTTATTGAGATTGGCTAAGTTGATCCTTTCACTGTAGTTGATGAAGTCCATGAATTATGCTAGTTCATCTTGAGTTGGAGCCTCCATCAAATTTTCAGTAGGAATGCCCAAAGCCATGTTTACACTAGTTTCATAAAATTCCACTTGTTGACCCTGAATGGAGCAATTAACCACCATGGAAGCAGTTTGGTTCTCATGCACCAATGTTCTTATCATAGTTGTGTTCCAGAAATCCCCTAGAATATCCAAGTACAAGACTGGATTTGTTGTTAGAGCACCTGTAAAGTAAGTTTCATAGAGAAACTTTACAAAACTCTTTAAAGTATCAGGAGCCAGATTTGCATCAGTAAAAGCGAGATAATTGGTGCCCTCCTTTGGGATGAAAGGTGTAACTGTGTTTGATGCCATTAGAATAGTTTGAATCTGAGTGGGTAAGAAAAAAAAGTTGAGAGAAAGTGTTGTGCATATGTTGTGTACTTGATGATTTCATAAACAAAACACCTAAGTAGATTTTACTTAGTGAAATAATGTAGCACTCGACGGATAAGAATTATAGTCCCGACGGATAACTCATTATAGTCCCGACGGATGATGACTTATTATCTATAAAGTGAGTAGCTTATGTAATAATGAGTCTGTAGCACATTTCTGCATACACCTTTGTATAGATTCTGTAGTAGCATATAAGTCATGTTGACTTTAACTAGATATGCAGAATAGGTTGATTAATTGTACATTGATGATGTCTCGTAATTCTGCATAAATAAATTAAAGTCAAGTGCCAAAATAGCTACCGACGGATGATTAACAAAGCCATCGAAGGATGATCAAATGGCTATCAATGGATGTTTTATATAGCAGTCGACGGATGATCAATGAAGCCATCAACGGATGATCAACAATCCGACGGATGATCATGAACCCAACGGATAAAGAATTCAAACATCAGTTGACAGTGACAACTGGTCACATGCGTCGGGATGTATGCAAATGGAATGAGGAAACCTATTAACTGGGTAATAGAGAACAAAGTAACAAAATATTAGACCCGATAGTTTTTATAATGATCCTGTCTTTTTACTTTGTAATCTTGGTATTATATAAACCAAGAAGTAGCAAATAGAAACTAAGATCTGAGATGCAAAAAGTGAGAAACATTTGTAAGCAGAATTATTAGCATTTCTCTGTATTCTCAGTAGTTAAAATTTGTAAGCAGCTGTGAGCATTCTTGCACACAGAGTTCTCTCGATATAATATATATCTCTGGTGGAATTGTTTAAATCCACCAGAAAGTTTTTAAAAGACTCTTGTTTTTTTTAATTACTTATGTTTTGATTCTCTTAAGTTTTTATTCCGCATTGTGCTAATCAAAACACTTATATTTGTATTCGAGTTTGAACATTTTTATTCTAAGAAAAAGGTTCAAGAATTTCATTTAACCCCCCTTCTGTAATTCTTGCTATATTGTTAAGGGACTAACAATTGGTATCAGAGCAAGCTCTTAATCAATAAAGAGTTTAAAGATCAAAACAATTCAGCAAGATGAACAAGAAGGATGTTGGAGTCAAGATTCCTTTTCTAGATAAAGATAATTACCATCATTGGAAGGTAAAGATGCATCTTCATATGCTTTCTCAAGATGAGGCCTATGTGGACTGCATAGAAAGAGGCCCTCATGTTCCAATGAGAGCTGCAACAGGAAACGAGCCATCAGTTCCCAAGCCAAGGCATGAATGGTCTGATCCTGACATTGAACAAGTCAGGAAGGATAAAAAGGCCATGAATATTCTGTTTAATGGAGTTGATGTAACCATGTTTGACAACATTATCAACTGCAAAACTGCCAAGGAAGTCTGGGATACTATACAGATAATCTGTGATGGCACTGAGCAAGTTAGAGAAAATAAGATGCAGCTCTTGATTCAGCAATATGAGCATTTTCACAATGAGGAAAGTGAGTCTCTCACTAACATTTTTAGTAGGTTTCAAAAACTACTAAATGCTCTTAAGTTGCATGGAAGAGTCCATCAGACTAAAGACTCTAATCTGAAATTCCTTAGATCTCTTCCAAAGGAATGAAAATCAATGACAGTCTCATTAAGAAACTCACAAGATTATAAGGAGTTTACTTTGGAGAGACTATATGGCATCCTGAAAACCTATGAGCTTGAAATAGAGCAGGATGAAAGGATGGAGAGAGGAAAGAAGAAAGGAGGATCCATTGCACTAGTTGCTGAGCTGGAAAAGGAGAAGGAAGTGAAGATAGAAGCTGTTGAATCAACTTCTAAGGTCTGTGAGAACAAGGGCAAGGGGATTGCAGTAGAAAGTGAAGATTCATTGAGCCAAGATGACATGGAGGACATTGATGAGCACCTAGCATTTCTTTCCAGGAGATTTGCCAAGCTCAAGTTCAAGAATAACTTTGGAGCAACCAAGCCAAATAGAAATATGGTGGATAAGTCAAAATTCAAATATTTCAAATGTGGCTTGGCAGGGCATTTTGCCAATGAGTGTAGAAAGTCAGATTCCAGTAAGAAAAAGTTTGAGTCTGTGGATTATAAGCAAAAATACTTTGATCTACTCAAACAAAAGAAAAGGGCTTTTATTACACAAGAAAATGACTGGGCAGCAGATGGTCTGGATGAAGATGAAGATGTCAGCTATGTCAATCTAGCCCTAATGGCCAAGTCTGATGAGACAGAGACAAGTTCCTCAAGCAATCAGGTAATTACCACAAACCTTGCACATTTATCTAAGGCTGAGTGTAATGATGCCATAAATGACATGTCTACAGAGTTATATCACTTGCGTGTTACACTTAAGTCTCTTACTAAAGAAAATGCTAAAATCAAAGAAAACAATATGTTTTTAAGTGAGAGGAATAATGTGCTTGAGTCTCAGTTTATTGATTTTGAGAAATTAAGAATTGAGTGTAAGATTGCTAAGGAGGAGTTAACCGAGTCCTTGCAAAAGGAAGAAATTTTAAAGAAGCAGCTCGAGCGTGAACAAGAGGTGATTAAAGCATGGAAAACATCCAGAGATGTCCATGCTCAAATCACCAAAGTTCAAGGAATTGAGTCTTTTTGTGATGAAGCCTGGAAAAAGAGCAAAGAGAAACTAGAACCTAATTTGGTAGATGGACTGCTAACAGATGTAGACTCGACGGATGATGAGGACTATCCGTCGGATAACAAAAAGTGTTATCCGTCGAATGATGAAAATCCTCATCCGTCGGCTGTGAGCAAGCCCATTAGCAAAGCCAAACTAATTAAGCTGAATGAGAAGTATGGGTCTGTTTCCAAGAACTTTGTTTCAGGAGAGTCAAGTCAAGTTAAGAAAGGGAAAAAGGCTAATGTTGGTCACATGACTGTCAAACAGTTAAGTGACAAACTTGAGAAAATTGAAGTAAAATCAGAGACTAAAAGGAAAAACAATAGGAATGGTAAAGTAGGGATTAACAAACACAATAACTACACACCTGATAAATATGCTCCTAGAAAAATCTGTGTCAAGTGTGGTAGTGTAAATCATTTATCTGTTAATTGCAAATCTGCCATGCCTACTCCCATGTCTGTTCAGTCTCAATTTCCTAACATGAATGCCATGCCTCCCATTCCTGTTAATGCTATGCCTACACAGAACATGAATGCACAGTTTGCTAATATGCCATTTTCACCTAATCCTTATTATGCTGCATATAGTATGCCACAAATGCCATTTAGCATGCCTTACTGGAATAACATGTTTACACCAAGCATGCCATTTCCTGTTAGTCACAATATGCATGATAATTCTGTTGCAATGAATGGTTTCAAAGGTCCAACCCAAATGACTAAGGATGAATCTGAAATTCCTAAGTCAAATGAGATAAGACCTAAGAAACAGAAAAAGAAAGCTAACAAGGCAGGACCCAAGGAAACTTGGGTACCAAAATCAACTTGATTTGATTTTGATGTGTGCAGGGAAATAGAAAGAATCTTTGGTACTTGGATAGTGGTTGTTCAAGACACATGACTGGTGATTCTACCCTGCTCACAGAGTTTAAGGAGAGAGCTGGCCCAAGTATTACTTTTGGAGATGACATCAAGGGTTATACTATGGGATATGGCTTGATTTCAAAGGACAATGTCATCATTGAGGAGGTTGCATTAGTGGATGGTCTCAAACACAATCTGTTGAGTATCAGCCAGTTTTGTGACAAAGGCAATTCAGTAACCTTCAACTCAGAAGCCTGTGTTGTGACTAATAAAAGAAGCAACAAAGTGGTACTCACTGGTGTGAGAAAAGGAAATGGGTATCTAGCTGATTTCAACTTATCCAAAGCAGAGTCTGTAACTTGTCTTCTCAGTAAAGCAAGTCAGGATGAAAGTTGGCTATGGCACAAGAAGCTATCCCATGTAAACTTCAAGACCATGAATGAGCTGGTAAAGAAAGAACTGGTAAGAGGCATTCCTCTAGTGGAGTTTTCAAAGGATGGACTGTGTGATGCCTGCCAAAAAGGGAAGCAGATCAAAGCATCATTCAGGAAGAAACTTGATTCAACAATTGAAGAGCCTTTGCAACTGCTTCACATGGATTTGTTTGGACCAGTCAATGTATTGTCCATCTCAAGGAAAAGATTTTTCCTATTAATTGTAGATGATTTCTCAAAGTTCTCTTGGATATATTTCCTAAAGTCTAAAGATGAGGCTAGTGAAATCATCATCAATCACATAAGGCAAGTCAACAATCATCCTGATTTCAAAGCTAGAAGAATCAGGAGTGACAATGGAACTGAGTTCAAGAATTCTGTCATGAGAGCATTTTGTGAGGAAAATGGGATTCTGCATGAGTTTTTAGCAGCAAGGACTCCATAACAGAATGGAGTAGTGGAAAGGAAGAACATATCACTTATTGAAGCTGCAAGGACAATGCTTGAAGAATCTAAACTACCAACATATTTCTGGGCTGAAGCTGTAAATACTGCATGCTACACTCAGAACATTTCTCTGGTTAATCAAGCAAGATGCATGACTCCCTATCAATTGTTCAAGAACAAGAAGCCAACTCTAAACTTTCTTCATGTCTTTGGCTGCAAATGTTATATCCCGAGAAATCACACTGATCAAAATGGGAAGTTTGATGCTAAAGCAGATGAAGGAATTTTTGTTAGATATGCTGTTGGTAAAACATATAGTCTACAATCTAATAACCAACATTGTTGTGGAATCAATACATGTTGTGTTTGATGATAAAAAGATTGAAGGACTGAAGGATGGAGATTACCATGAGAGCCTCAAATTTGACAATGTGGAGATGGTTAGTGATGACAGTGATGATGAAAGTGATCAAGAGAATGTATCTAAGGATAATGCAGATAAATCTACCACTAATGAAGTACAAAACTCAACATCTGTCGAGTTGCACAATACTTCATCCGTCGGAAGGCAATCTACGTTATCCGTTGGGAGACAACCTGCTTCATCCATCGGTACTCAAAATTCACCATCCGTCGGGTTATCAAAAGGTGCAGGAAGTGAAGACAGATCACCTACAGAAAGTTCCCCTTTCTCAAATCAAAGATTCACAAACTCAGGGGGAGTTTCAATTAGTCAAAACTCAATTACACATCAAGACAACAATGAGGTCTCTTCATCTAGAGCTAATCTACCTCAACAAAGGAAATGGACAAAAGATCATCCCTTTGAGCTTATCATTGGTGATGTTTCTTCTAGAGTTCAAACAAGAAGAGCAACTCAGGAAGAATGTCTATACAGCAGCTTTCTTTCCAAGGAAGAACCAAAGAAGGTAGAAGAAGCTTTGTTGGATCCTGATTGGATTTTAGCTATGTAGGAGGAGCTAAACCAATCTGAAAGGAACAATGTATGGAAGCTGGTACCCAAGCCTAAAGGAAAGAATCCAATAGACACCAAGTGGGTATTCAGAAACAAGATGGATGAAAATGGCATAGTAGTCAGGAACAAAGCTAGATTAGTTGCTAAGGGCTATTGTCAGCAAAAAGGAATTGATTTTGATGAAACATTTGCTCCTGTTGCAAGACTTGAAGCCATCAGAATCTTCCTAGCCTATGCAGCCCATGCCAATTTTAAGGTCTATCAAATGGATGTCAAAAGTGCCTTTCTGAATGGAGAATTGGAGGAAGAAGTATATGTCAGTCAACCTCATTGTTTTGAAGATCCAAATTTTCCTGAATATGTCTATTATCTTCTGAAAGCACTTTATGGACTGAAGCAAGCACCTAGAGCCTGGTATGACACTTTATCAAAGTTCCTTTTGGAAAATCACTTCACAAGAGGTATTGTAGATAAAACTTTATTTTTCAGAAATATTAATGGCTCTAGTATACTTGTTCAAATTTATGTGGATGATATTATTTTTGGCTCTACAGATGAGAAACTTTGCAAAAAGTTTGCCAAATTGATGCAAAGTAAGTATAAAATGAGTATGATGGGAGAACTAACTTACTTTCTTGGTTTACAAGTTAAGCAAGTTAGTGATGGAATATTCATTAGTCAAACTAAATATATTTTTGATCTTTTAAAGAAGTTTGATCTAATGGATCGCACATCTGCAAAAACTCCCATGGCCACTGCAACTAAGCTTGAATTAAACACTACTAAATGTGGATATTTCAAGTTATAGAGGCATGGTTGGCTCACTTCTATACTTAACAGCTAGTAGGCCAGATATAATGTTTGCTACATGTTTATGTGCTAAATTTCAGGCTAATCCTAGAGAATCTCACTTGATAGCTATTAAGAGAATTTTCAGATATCTCAAGGGAACACCAAACCTTGCCATTTGGTACCTTAGAGATTCTGGTTTTGATCTAACTGGTTATTCATATGCAGATTATGCAGGTTGTAGAATTGATAGAAAGAGTACAACATGAACCTGTCAATTTCTAGGAAACAAGCTTGTGTCCTGGTTCAGTAAAAAGCAAAATTCAGTTTCTACTTCTACAGCTGAAGCTGAATATATTGCTGCTGGTAGTTGATGTGCACAAATTTTATGGATGAAAAATCAATTGATGGACTATGGTTTGCAAGTTGAGAGAATTCCTATTTTCTGTGATAACACAAGTGCAATTGCCATCACTGAAAATCCAGTGCAACATTCAAGGACAAAGCACATAGATATCAAGTACCATTTCATAAGGGAACATGTAATGAATGGTACTGTGGAACTACATTTTGTTCCAAGTGAGAAGCAACTTGCAGATATCTTTACCAAGCCACTGGATGAATCCACCTTTTCGAGGTTGGTAAGTGAGTTAGGTATGCTTAATTACTCTTAAATTTATCTGAGTTATTTTGCAAGTTGAGATCTGGATGAAATTTTTGGCTAAGTCAAAATTTACATCTCGACGGATGACCCTTATCCATCGAGTTTGGTCATCCGTCGACACACTATTTGCTAATAAAAATCAATTACTTTTCTGGAATATCTTATGTCTCGACGGATAACAGTTTATCCTCATCCGTCGAATTGTCTTAATCTGAGCCGTTAATTCCCTGTACATTATCCATCGAGTATACTTACAGTTTGTAAGCATTACACGATGTATAATGAATGGAATTTTTACAGTTTATTTTTAAACGGCTATGTTAGGAAATTTTCTATTGGTTAATTTTCTTTATTATTTTCATCAGTTATTTTTGAGATAGTATAAAAGCTTATTTCATTACAATTGTTTTTTTTATCATTCTCAAATTCAACTGCTCTAATTTCATTCTCTCTCAAGCAATTACTCTCCTTCTCTTCAAGCTTTCATTCTCTAACAATGGCACCTGTAGTAAAGATTATATCTCAAACTGGGTTCATTTATGAGAAGAACAATTTCACTGCATTGGTCAATAAGGGTGTTCAGCAATCAAAGGACTACCACAAGATGATGGACTTTGTGAAGAATTGTAAGCTCAACTACGCCATGCTGGAATCACCCACAATCTTTTGTGAAGTTATTGAAGAGATGTGGACCACTGCTATCTACAACTCTACTGACAAGACCATCACTCTAACCATCAAAGGTAAATAATTCTGTATCAATAGTGATGTGATAAAAGCATGTTTCAAAATTCCTGATAACAATGTGACTTCACCACACAATGACACTGATATTATCAATATGCTTAATTCCATGCATTATGCACTTCCTACTTCTAAACTGAGTGATATTAGAAGAATGGGTCTTAGGAAGGAGTGGAGTTTCATGTGTGATGTAGTTACTAAGGTTTTCTCTGGAAAAATCAGTAATTTTGATTCGGTGAATATTTCCATGCTTAACATGCTATATATGCTAGTTACAGATAAATTTTACAATTTCAATGACCTTGTCCTATTTGAGTTAGGTTTTAAATTAGGTGAGTTAGCAAAAAGAGGTAAAAATGTGTATTATGCTAGATTTTTCATGTTATTGGCTAACCACCTCTGTGAAGAGATTGTGCTTGAGAACCCTAACAACAAACTGGATTGTTGGGTTCAAGAGAGAAGACTCATTGTAGATTTGAACAGGGCCAATCATCACAAGAATGTGCCAATGTTCTACTTTCCTGTAATGCAGGCACCTCAGGTAAGTGAGGTAAGTTCATCCATCCCTACAACTATTCCAACCTCCACAATTTCTTTGAGTTCAGGAGTAGCTATGGCAACTGTACCAATGACCAAATAGTTGCCTACCAAAGCTGCCAAACCTACTACTATTTCCACATCCAAATCAAAGAAAACCCCCTCTGGTATCTCTCAAAAGATACCAGTTGAAAAATCCACCAAAGCCAAAGAGGGGAGTGTGAAGGAGGGTAAGTTAGGTGAGGGAAGGGGTGAACATCAAAGAAACCCCAAGAATAAGGTTGAAGAGTTGAGTGAATCCCAGCCTAGCCACACTGCAGTTTCCCAATAAACTGTAGTGCTTAAAAAGGATAAAAGCTCACTTCTAACTGCATCCTCCCAAAAGGATGTGGTTATTGAACAAAGATCTCAGCCAAGAGCACAGGCCAAAAGGGTTTGGGACACAAGCTCACCCCAAACTTATATAAGAAAGAAGAAATCTAAAACCTCTGGGGATGCACAGGGCACACACACAGTGCAAACTGATGCTAAAGACACAGTCCCTGCACTCTCTCAAATTCAGTTTGATGTGGCTCCAATAAATGTGGAGTCGCAGCCAAAATCTCTAGTTTTAGAAGCACCTCATACACCATACTCACCAACAAACTCTCTGGATGTGGATATGATACACCTTTAACTCTGTTGGGGAAGCCAAAATCTAGTACAAGTGAGCATCATCTTTTAGATGATTTGTTGGCTCACTTGACAATTCTTTCAGAAACTATTGTGACATCTGTGCCCCAAATATCTTCAATCAGCACAGAGTCAATAATAGTTTCTCTTCCTAATTCATTCATTTCTACTCTCTCGACAGATATTGCTCATCCGTCGAGTAGTGATTGTATCCCGACGGATAAGCCTAACAGCAGTTATCCGTCGGATAATATTACCACTCACTCGATGGATATCACTCATCCGTCGAGTATCTCTGCACAAATTCAAACTTCAATTATTTCAAGTGCAGAAGATTTAGTGGTTGTACAGTCACTCTTAGGATTGAGAGAGGAGAGTGTCTTGAGTGAGAGGCTGGGTTGTTCCCAGGCAAAATGAGAGGAAATGAGTGAAAATCTGCAATCCATTTCTTCAGGATTGGCAAAAGGGAGTGAGAGGAGTCCCACCTTAGTAGGTGAAGGTGAGGGTGTGAGGGTGGGGAGCCAGGGTGAGACCCTGATGTAACAAAAGAGAGAACATGAGAGAAAATCAGGTACAGAGGGTATAAGGGTGGATCCAGCCATTGCTCATGAGTCAATGATTGTGGATGATGCTGAAAAGGAAAGACAATTTCAGCAACATTACAAAGCTGTAATTGATAACATTTCCTTGGATGCTGACACTTTTACTCATCCTGTGTCAGCCTATCAACTGTTGGCTGCTCAGGGCAATGAGGAGGCAGAAAAGACTTTGAATCTGGTGCATACTTCAGAATCTCTACAAAGGGATAAAGCTGCTGTCAATTTAATGCCTCCTACAGCTAGTGAGCCATCTGAAGAATTTGGAGTAAATTCTAATGATGATGACTCTATTTCATTTGATGGAAGCATGAACTTAGGGGGAGATGAAGGCCCAAGGAATCTACACCAGGACAATTTAATGTCTCCTTGGTCAAACAAATCATGTCTATCCAAAAGGCCATTCAGAAGAGCTCAAATGCTGGTACCAAGGCTATTCTTCAAGCTCACCTAGATTCTCTACATCTCATAAAGCTACAGCAGTTAAGACAGAATCTGAGTGTGGATGAACTCAAAAAGGATATAACTGACTTGAAGACCTACAATTCTGAGAAGCTGGATTCAGTCATGCCATATGGTACCATGCAGGATCTATTACTGAGACTGAGAAAAGAATCAGATGCTGAAAAGAGGCTAACCAAATTGGAAAATAGAGTTCAAGGTATTGAAAACTCTGTGGTCATCATTCTTCAAAATCAACAGTCTCAGACCAATCTTCTCATGCAACTGGCTAAAGCACAAGGCCTAACTCCTCAACTTGATGATAACAAAAAGGGGGGAGAAAGGACCAAATGAGGGGGAGAAACTTCAAATACAAATCAGCAAAGTAATTATGCCTTCAATTACTGTCTCAAAGCCACCAGTTGCAGATGGTATAGATCTGATTCAGGCATCAGCAGCAAACTTGAAAGCTGCTGAGAAACAAAAAGTTGAGTTTAGTCAACTGGGAAAAGATTGATGAGGAGATACAGAAGAAGTTCCAACTTGTCAAGGAGCCAGTTAAATCAGCCATCCATCATTCTCAAGTCAAGAAAATCAGTGTGCATGAGATGAGCATGAACTATATGGAAAGAGGACAATCTTCCTGCATCAAGTCTCCAAAGGCTGAAATGATTCTTAAACCAAGGGCAAACTACTCAAAATCATCCTTGAAGAACCCCTTGGACACTGTGTATGAGACACCCAAGCCTGATGAGAAGAAGCTTCTGTCAATATCAATTGTTTTCTATAAAGATCCAACTGATTCAGCTTCAAAAAGAAGAATTGTTAAGATATTCAGAAATGGAAAGGAAATTTGTGTGGTAGCTGGACATCCTCAATTTGCTCAAGCAAAGAGAGAAGAAAAAGCCAGATTAAAATAGGAAAAGAAGCAAGCTGTTCTAGATGCAAAGAAGGCTAAACAAAAGAAAGAGCAGATTGCTATCTTGGCCAAGCTACAGGCTGTGAATTCATCACAACAAATTCCCTCTCAACCATCTGAAGCTACTGAATAAGGGAAACAAGTTGAAGAACAGAAGAAATCTCCAAGAAAGAAAGAATTGACTAAAAGAACAAAAAGGAAACTGGATATTGTTGACAAGGAATTGGGAGATCAATTTCCTAAGGAACCCACACCAGCTACAACTCAAGCATCAAAGCCCTCTGTGGTATTTAAAGATATAAGGGTAGTGGATCCCTACAGGAACATTCATGGTGAACCTATTGTGCCCAAGGATGAGCCAATAGAATGGAACGACATACCAATTCCTGACTTCAGTCTACCAATCCTTAGCAAGCCAAAAAGGACAAAGTCAAGGGCAGTCAAGAAAGTGAAATTGTCCCCCCTCAAATCCAAATCTGTAGTCAAAGCTCAGCCCAAAGTCAATAAGGGAGACTACTTGTACTTGTGTGACATCAAAGAATTTTCTAATCTAAACCTCTATCTGGATGAACTAGATGAAGTGAGGGGAATTGATGCATACAGAAACCTACCTGAAAGGTTAGTGTTCAAGTACAAAGGAGGAAAGGAGATTCAGTGGCCACTTCACAGGATTCTTTAAGAGAGCCAAGTTGTACTGATTAAAGTTTATTCATCCTTCAAGAAGAACTTTGGGTTCAATGTCACTGCAAGAAGACTAGTGTGAAAGAGATATGTCCTAAGTCCAATCAAGTATGAGGATTTAGGAATAACTTTTATGTAATCTGTTTTGATTTCATTGATATTAATAAAAGACTTGTTTTGTTTTTATTGCGGGCTCTGTCTATTTAAATGTTTAAATAAGATATACCACAGTTTAGAGTAAAGCTTTTTATGGATTGTGATGAGATCATAATAATGAGACCTAAAAGATGATAACACTAAACTTAAATAGTTCCTGGTCATAGGATTACTAACTGGTAATTAATAATCCGCAAAGATCGGTACATACTATGCTTGCTTCATTATGAAGGATGTCTGTTCTCGTAGACATTTGTGTGGTGATATTATAGCTAGTATGTAGGTGCTTATTATAGAATAAGTTCACTGAACATGACTCACACAACTGAACAACTGATGGAGTTCACTCACGTGAAAGCAGTTGTTCACATAGTGATAGTTGTACAAGTATCCTTAGACTTGAGGTCATCATAGTCATCTTGTGTACACTGAACTATGCTTTGGTTTAGTTCTTAGTCTCAAGGGACAATTATAAGGGCTCTACTGGGTATAGGAATTTGTACACGAAGATAGTGTATGATTTATAAAGGATCTACCCCTTCCAGTGTAGGAAGAGAATGTTCAATGCTGATCCACTTATGTTAGTTCAGGAATCTCTGGCCAGAGTGAATGAAATTAGAAAGGAGTTTCTAATTTACATTAAATAGAACTAAGCATAGTGAATGGGAAAGCAAGTGATTAAATAAGATAGGCTTGACACAAGTTCCATGCCATGTATTTAATCGTGACATTGCAGGGTAGAAGGAATTAATTGTACGGTAACTACTCACTGAATAGGTTCTTGGTATTCTAAGCAGTGAATTCGTATTATCTGGATAGTCACGATATGCTGAGAAGTATCCCTCACGATGTAGAATAAATATGATTAATTAATTAATCATATTTAATGAATTAGAGAATTTATATAAATAATGATAAAATAGTTTTATTATTATTTATTTCTACTACCGGCTTAATATTGAACCTACAGGGTCACACCATAAAAGAGAATGATTTAATGGTGGAGGAATTAATTAATAATGGCTGATAATTATTTATTTATAAATTTAATAATTGATTAAATGAGATTTAATTGATTATAAATTAATTAAGAAAAGGTTCTTAATATTATTAATTAAGAATTTAATTTTTGGATATTAAATCAAGTGAGAGAATTATTTCTAAAGAGTTTAGAAAAAGGATTAATAATTAAAAGGTGTTTTAATTATTAGTGAGAATAATAAAGGGTTAATAATAATAATATTTTATGGGAAAATTTTCAGCTGAAAATTTTGCCTATAAATATACTATTATAAACCCTATTTTTGCCTCAACCAAAAAGATTTACAAAATCCTAATTCTCTCCATCTCCTCCTCCTTCATTACATCATTTTCTTGGTGGATACCGGTGGAGTGCTTCACACTTGAGGAGCAGCTGCTAAGGATCTCCGTTCATCATTCTTGGATCGCTATTAAAGAACTACGAATTAAATATTATTTTTCGCATGGATCCTGCAGAGGGTTTCGGTTTTTTTAAGATTTAAATTTACGTTTTCGTTGCGTTTATGTGCTAAAAACCCTTCAATGGCATCAGAGCTACTTGCGAAAAGTTTTTAATTCGTTTATGTGTTTAACTGTTTTCGATATATGAGCATGTACGTGATTCGCCATGCTTTGATGTTGATATAATATGCTTATATATGTATGGTTTTGAATATATGATATTCATGTGAGTTGTATAATCATAAGATGATTATGTAATCTGTATATATACTGATATATACATGATTTATGTTTGTTCTAATTATGAGAATCATATTAGATACGGATTCTGAATTGGCTGCTACAGATTTGCTGAAATTTGGGTCTGGTGTCCGATTTACGCAAATGAATACCCTATTCCATAGGTAAACGAGCGTCTGAACAAAACTAATAGCAAAAGCTATCAACGACTCGTCTATAAGGCGTTTGACGTCGTTTACTGCCCATAAACAGTGATTCTTGTTTTTCTGATTTGATTCTGATTTTTCTGATTTTTGTCATATTTTCTTTTTATGATTAGATCATGGATAATATGATATGTTAAGATCAGATTATGTGTTTTAACATGCTTTTATATGTTGTATGAGCATGGTGGATGGCTATGGCCTTTCGACCTTAGTGTAATGGTTTTGGTTTTGGTTTTAAATACGACTTGCATGTCGTCAATCTTTGTAATCATAAATCTTGAATGTAACTCGAGTTATTCTTGTAAGTTCATTAGATTAGTTTTACTTTCAATCATGTAATGTAATTGAAGACTCAAGAAGGCTATCCAATGGAGGTGATACAAAGAAGAAGGCGAGGCATACAAGAAGTCTAAACAAAGAAGAAGACTTATGTAATAAGTAGTTGTATATATTTCCATCACCATATTAGATTGACCTTGATCTTTATCATGAGCTTGATAAAGATCACATAGGATGGGGCCATAACCAAACACATTTACTTTATTGCACTTTACATTTACTTGTTTATTTAATTTTATATATGAGATATATGCCTATGTTTACCATGCGATGATAGATTTAGGTGAACTTAAATCAAAATAAGGCGTGCTCTAAAAAATCTAGAATAGGAATCGTTTCTTGCCTTAACAATAAATATTATAAATACGATCATGAGATTATTGTGTTTATGAAACACGTAATTGAATTTGAATTTTCAATATTGAGAGAAAGGATGATTCTGTCAATAACAGATTTCTATCTGTAAGAAAGGGTTATTAAGTGACGCCTCTTGACAATGCCCCACCCGATCTGGGAATCATCTGATTATCGATTATTGATTTGAAATATTTAATTTAAAAGGAAGAATCTCTTTATAATATGATTATGATTGTAACGTAATATAATCCCTCTAAAATTAAATAATATCAAGTAGTAATTGGCCAATGACACAACGGGCTTGTGTCGGTCATAGTCTTCCAACATGGTAGAAAGTGGTTCTTATTTTTAAATCATTGTCATTTCGTGCTACAGCCGAGGGCTTTGATTTCGAAATAAGAAATACTTGTCTATTACATAGAGATGTGTACATTGAATTAGAATCTAAAGGTCGGTACGTGCTACAGCCGTGGCCGTTGGAGACTAATTCAATTGTACGAAATGTTGGGTTAGACTTGACTTAGAATATTGGGTTTGTCGTGCCACAGCCATGACTCAATTATTCAAGAGGCTAAACTTATATTAGGGAATAACATAAGATGTAATTGACAAGAGTTGTCTGCCTATTGAACATCACATGACGTGTCATGCCACAGCCGAGGTTGTGTGATGGAATGTAGGATCCCTATTCCCACTAGCATTATAAATGCTTAATTTTCACTTAGGGGGTTGAAAAATTAGATAAACTAGTGGGAGACACTTATGAATAAAGACCCGATTCATATAGTGTTTTGAAATGAAATTGAATATTTGCTAAGTGTTGTTATGTGTTTATCATTTACAGATTTACTATATTCGTCATGTCTTCTGCACTATCACTCCGGAGCATACTAGATGCTCACAAGTTGACTGGTCCTAATTTAGCTGTTTGTTTTCACTGTAACAAGTTGGGGCACTGGAAGAGGAACTACAAGGTTTACCTTGCTGAATTGAAGAAGAAGAAGGGTAGTAAGACTACCGCTTCTGATTCAGGCATGTTCATGATCGAAGTTAATATGTCACTAGGTCAAATTTCTACTTGGGTATTAGATACCGCCTGTGGTTCTCATATTTGCAATTCGTTGCAAGGACTAAAGGGGAGTAGGACTCTTGAAAAAGATGAGGTGATTCTACGTATGGGCAATGGAGCAAGGGTTGGGCCATATCTGTAGGATCATTTAGTTTACATATGCCTACGGGCAACACTATTATTTTGAATAATTATTATTACGTTCCCTCTATTGTGAGGAATATTGTTTCTATTCCTATGTTGGATGTGGATGATTTTTCATTTATTATTAAGAATAATGAATGTTCTATCCTTAGAGATAATGTTTTTTTTGGACGTGGCATTTTAAATAATGGTCTGTATGTATGTGACGTAGAGCATGATTTACTTCAGATTGAACAAACTAATAAAAGAAAATGAGATGATGAAAATCTGACCTATTTATGGCACGGTAGGCTAGGTCATATTAGTGAAAATAGACTGCGGACATTGCATAAGGAAGGGTTACTTGACCCCTTTGATTTTGAATCATATCCTACATGCGAGTCTTGTCTATTGGGTAAAATGACCAAATCTCCATTTAATGGACATGGAGAGAGGGCTGCAGATTTGCTAGGATTGGTACACACAGATGTATGTGGACCAATGTCTACGCAAACCATGGGTGGATTTTCGTACTTCATTACTTTTATAGATGATAGATCTAGATTCGGATATGTGTATTTGATGAAACACAAGTCTGAAGCCTTTGAAAAGTTCAAAGAATATAAACATCAAGTGGAGAAACAAACCAAACACAGTATTATAACTCTTCGATCAGATCGAGGTGGTGAATACTTGAATGGAGAGTTTCTAGATTATCTCAAAGAAAATGGTATAGTCTCCCAGTGGACTCCTTCATATACTCCACAGTTAAATGAGGTATCTGAAAGGAGAAATCGAACTTTGTTAGACATGATTCGGTCCATGATGAGCTATGCGAATCTTCCAATATTCCTATGGGGTTATGCATTGGAAACCTCAGCATATTTACTGAATAAGGTGCCTTCCAAATCTGTTCCTCAAATACCATATGAGATATGGAAAGAAAGGAAACCGAGTCTTAAACACGTTAAGATTTGGGAATGTCCAGCTTATGTCAAGAAAGTTGACCCAGATAAGCTGGAATCTCGATCCGTAAAATGTAATTTTGTGGGATATCCTAAAGAGACTTTGGGGTATTACTTTTACACCGATCATCGTGTGTTTGTCTCCAGACATGCTACCTTCTTGGAAAAGGAGTTTATCCTTGAAGGAAACAGTGGGCACAAAATTGAACTTGATGAAGTTCAAGAAGCACAAACTACTACGGATCAAGTGGAAACACCTGTTCAGACAGAACAACCTTCTGTGGAACAGCCCATTCGTAGGACATGGAGAGTGTCTCACCAACCTGAGAGGTATTATGGACTTGTCATTAAGAATGACAATGAGTTGTCAATCATTGATGATGACGACCCTTTGACCTATAATGAGGCTATGAGTAGTGTTAACTCAGAGAAATGGCATAGTGCCATGAAATCTGAAATGGAATCTATGTATACCAACCAAGTATGGACTCTGGTTGAGGCATCTGAAGGTGTTAAGCCTATTGGGTGCAAGTGGGTATACAAAAGAAAGATTGGAGCAGATGGCCAGGTGGAGACCTATAAGGCCAGGCTCGTGGCAAAAGGATTCAAACAAAGGCAAGGGATTGACTTTGATGAAACTTTTTCGCCTGTAGCCCTGTTAAAATCAATTCGGATTTTGCTTGCGATTGTTGCTTACTACGACTATGAGATCTGGCAAATGGACGTGAAAACGACCTTCCTCAATGGGGAACTTGAGGAAGAAGTGTATATGACAAAGCCAGAGGGTTTTCTTTCTAAGGGAAATGAACACCTAGTGTGTAAGCTGCTGCGAACCATATATGGTTTAAGGCAAGCTTCTCGTAGATGGAACATCCGTTTTGATGAGACAATCAAAGAGTTTGGTTTTATCAAAAACATAGATGAACCATGTGTCTACAAGAAGGTTAGTGGGAGCGCGGTAACATTTCTTGTATTGTATGTGGATGACATACTTCTTATAGGAAATGATATATCGATGCTACAATCAGTCAAAGTATGGCTTTCAAAGAACTTCACCATGAAGGACTTGGGAGAAGCATCCTACATTCTCGGTATGAAGATTTATAGAGATAGATCTAGAAGAATGATAGGTCTTACCCAGGGTACATACATCCAGAAAGTGCTTAAAAGGTTTAGCATGGAAAACTCCAAAAGAGGTCTCATACTGATGAGCCATGGAGTGTCCCTTTCCGAAAAAATGTCTCCTAAGACACCTGAGGAAAGAGAGCGTATGCGTAAGATTCCTTATGCTTCAGCAATATGACCTGTCATGTACGCGATGTTGTGTACAAGGCCTGATGTTGCTTATTCAATTAGTGTGACGAGCAGATATCAGTCCAATCCAGGTGAAGACCACTAGAAAGCAGTGAAAAACATCCTTAAGTACTTGCGAAGGACTCAGGACATTTTTATTGTTTTTGGTGGTGAATCTGAGTTGAAAATAGAGGAGATGTCAATGTTGAGAGAGTTGACACACATAACAATGTAGCAGACCCACTCACAAAGCCACTTTCTCAGAGTCACTTTGATCGTCATAAAGACAAGATGGGTATTAGATATTAGAGTGATTGGCTTTTGTACAAGTGGGAGATTGAAAGAGATATGTCCTAAGTCCAATCATGTATGAGGATTTAGGAATAACTTTTGTGTAATCTGTTTTGATTTCATTGATACTAATAAAAGACTTGTTTTGTTTTTATTGCGGGCTCTATCTATTTAAATGTTTAAATAAGATATACCACAGTTTAAAGTAAAGCTTTTTATGGATTGTGATGAGATCATAATAATGAGACCTAAAAGCTGATAACTCTAAACTTAAATAGTTCCTGGTCGTAGGATTACTAACTGGTAATTAATAATCCGCAAAGATCGGTACATACTATGCTTGCTTCATTATGAAGGATGTCTGTTCTCGTACACATTTGTGTGGTGACACTATAGCTAGTATGTAGGTGCTGATTATAGAATAAGTTCACTGAACATGACTCACACAGCTGAACAACTGATGGAGTTCACTCACGTGTCAGCAGTTGTCCACATAGTGATAGTTGTACAAGTATCCTTAGACTTGAGGTCATCATAGTCATCTTGTGTACACTGAACTATGCTTTGGTTTAGTTCTTAGTCTCTAGGGACAATTATAAGGGCTCTACTGGGTATAGGAATTTTTACACGAAGATAGTGTATGATCAATAAAGGATCTACCCCTTCCAGTGTAGGAAGAGAATGTTCAATGCTGACCCACTTATGTTAGTTCAGGAATCTCTGGCCATAGTGAATGAAATTAGAAAGGAGTTTCTAATTTACATTAAATAGAACTAAGCATAGTGAATGGGAAAGCAAGTGATTAAATAAGATAGGCTTGGCACAAGTTCTATGCCTTGTATTTAATCGTGACATTGTAGGGTAGAAGGAATTAATTATACGGTAACTACTCACTAAATAGGTTCTTGGTATTCAAAGCAGTGAATTCGTATTATCCGGATAGTCACGATATGCTGAGAAGTATCCCTCACGATGTAGAATAAATATGATTCATTAATTAATCATATTTAATGAATTAGAGAATTTATATAAATAATGATAAAAGAGTTTTATTATTATTTATTTCTACTACCGGCTTAATATTGAACCTACAGGGTCACACCATAAAAGAGAATGATTTAATGGTGGAGGAATTAATTAATAATGGCTGATAATTATTTATTTATGAAATAAATAATTAATTGGCAAATTTAATAATTGATTAAATGAGATTTATTTGATTATAAATTAATTAAGAAAAGGTTCTTAATATTATTAATTAAGAATTTAATTTTTGGAAATTAAATCAAGTGAGAGAATCATTTCTAAAGAGTTTAGAAAAAGGATTAATAATTAAAAGGTGTTTTAATTATTAGTGAGAATAATAAAGGGTTAATAATAATAATATTTTATGGGAAAATTTTCAGCTGAAAATTTTGTCTATAAATATACTATTATAAACCCTATTTTTGCCTCAACCAAAAAGATTTACAAAACCCTAATTCTCTCCATCTCCTCCTCCTTCATTACATCCTTTTCTTGGTGGATACCGGTGGAGTGCTTCACACTTGAGGAGCAGCTGGTAAGGATCTCCGTTAATCGTTTTTGTATCGCTATTAAAGACCTCCATCTTTCCATTAACGTAAAGCTTCTTAAGGTAAAACACACTGAACTACGAATTAAATATTATTTTTCGCATGGATCCTGCGGAGGGTTTCGGTTTTTTTAAGATTTAAATTTATTTTTTCGCTGCGTTTATGTGCTAAAAACCCTTCATAGTATTGAAGAAGATTGAAGAACTAAGGAGTGTTAGAGCTAAAGATGCACTCCCAAAAACTCTAATCATCCCTTACACAGGGAGAAGATTGCATCTAAGGCCCTACTGGCTGATGGAGTTCATGGATGACAAAGGTGTGAGAAGATTCTTCATATTAGAAGACCAACTGAGCATCTCCAGCAATGAGACTCTCTTGGAAATGCAAGAAAAGCTAAATCTCTTAGAATCTGATGAACTGGAATTCCATAGGCAGCTCCAAAATCAGATTGATGAAAACAACAGAAAGCTTGGAAGAAGATCCAGACCTTCAAGAAACTAGAAAAATCTGCTCAGGCTAGAGGAATATCTTGAAATGACTGTGAGCTAAACTTTGTACATTTTGATTAATTGAAGCACTTTCAGTATTATCTACTTTTCTTTAAACCTATATGTTTTGTTATCATCAAGTATCTCTTAATTTATGGCTACAATTCCAGTAGACATAAATTAGGGGAGATTGTTGTGCATATGTTGTGTACTTAGTGATTTTATAAACAAAACACCTAAGTAGATTTTACTTAGTGAAATAATGTAGCACTCGACGGATAAGAATTATAGTCCCGACGGATAATTCATTATAGTCCCGACGAATGATAACTTATTATCCATCGAGTGAGTAGCTTATGTAATAATGAGTCTGTAGCACATTTCTACATACGCCTTTGTATAGATTCTGTAGTAGCATATAAGTCATGTTGACTTTAACTAGATATGCAGAATAGGTTGATTAATTGTACATAGATGATGTCTTGTAATTCTGTATAAATGAATTGAAGTCAAGTGCCAAAATAGCTACCAACGGATGATTAACAAAGCCATCGACGAATGATCAAATGGCTATCAACGGATGTTTTATATAGCAGTCGACGGATGATCAATGAAGCCATCAACGGATGATCAACAATCCGACGGATGATCATGAACCCAACGGATAAAAAATTCAAACATCAGTTGACAGTGACAACTGGTCACATGCGTCGGGATGTATGCAAATGGAATGAGGAAGCCTATTAACTGGGTAATAGAGAACAAAGTAACAAAGCATTAGACCCAATAGTTTTTATAATGATCCTGTCTTTTGACTTTGTAATCTTGGTATTATATAAACCAAGAAGTAGCAAATAGAAACTAATATCTGAGATACAAAAAGTGAGAAACATTTGTAAGCAGAATTATTAGCATTTCTCTATATTCTCAGTAGTTAAAATTTGTAAGCAGCTGTGAGCATTCTTGCACACAGAGTTCTCTCGATATAATATATATCTCTGGTGGAATTGTTTAAATCCACCAGAAAGTTTTTTAAAGACTCTTGTTTTTTTTAATTACTTATGTTTTGATTCTTTTAAGTTTTTATTCCGCATTGTGCTAATCAAAACACTTATATTTGTATTCGAGTTTGAACATTTTTATTTTAAGAAAAAGGTTCAAGAATTCCATTCAACCCCCCTTCTGTAATTCTTGCTATATTGTTAAGGGACTAACAGAAAGAGCTTGAAATGAGAGAAAACGGTTTGGATTTGAAAAAATTAGGTCACTTAGAGATCTCAAAGGCGTAAATAGGTATATGTCGAGATGTCTGGGTATTTATAGTAAAAGGTAAATGACTTATCAAGAACTAAAAATGGATGTTTGGAATTTGCTTATCGAGAAGTCATATTGAGAGAATAGATACATATCGATATGTCATTTTCCTGACTCTTATCGAGAACTAGAAAATGACTTGTCGAGATGTTTAATAAATACCCTGTTTGTCCATAATGGACCGAATAGTTTCAAATTTTTATTTGAATAAATCAAAATAAAATCAAAGTGATTTTATCAAAAGTATTTTACTAAAATAATTTATTAAATTAAATTATCTCAGTTCTAAGTTATTGATAAGTCTAGAATTTATATTTGTAGAGGACTATTTGAGTTAACACTTATAGAGAACTCTACAATGACTTGTCGATAAGTCATAATAAAGCTTGTCAAGAAGTCCTTCGAGAAGTCAGAAAAATGACTTATCGAGAACTCACTAAAGAAGTATTAAAATGGCTTATCGGATGTCAATTAGACTTATCGAGAACTCAGTTCTCTATATACTTTTGATCTTTTTGATTCTGCCTTGTGCTAATTTTGCACATTGAAAATTCAAATCAACATTTAGACAGTTTTCTTAGAATTGAAAAATTCCAAGTTAAATTTTGAATTTTGAAAAATAAATATACAGAGATTTCTGAAATATTTATATCTCATATTCCAGTTAATTTCCAATTAAATCAAATTAATTTTGATTTACTAGAAATTAATCTGCTGCAGAACATTAGTCGAGTTCTTGCCTGTAAGATGAAGAATTTAGCATTCCAATTTCAGCTACAAGTCTAGTGAAAGTTGCTTCATCCAAATGGTTAGTAAACATGTCAGCTAATTATTTTTCTGTTGGAACAAAAATTAGCTCAATGGTACCATTTGCAACATGTTCTCTAATAAAGTGGTACCTTACATCAATATGCTTTATTCTAGAATGATTAACTAGATTAGCCACAGTAGATATAGCACTAGTATTGTCACACATAATTGGAATTTTTGTAACACTGGGCCATAATTTATTAGCTGATTTCTAATCCAAAGCACTTAAGCACAGCAACTTCCAGCACCTATGTACTCAGCCTCAGCTATGGAAGTTGACATATATTGTTGTTTCTTGCTACACCAGGATACAAGTCTTTGTCTAAGAAACTGACAGCTTTCACTTGTGCTCTTTCTATCTATCCCGCATCCAACAAAATCTGTATCTGTGTATCCAACAGCTTCAAAACCTGTTCCTTTAGGATACCATATTCCCAAGTTTAGAGTCCCCTTTAGGTATCTAAAAATTCTCTTCACAACCATCAAATGTGATTCCTTTGGATTGGATTGAAATCTTGCACACAGACATGTTGCAAACATAATGTCTGGTCTACCAGCAGTTAAATACAACAAAGATCCAATCATTCCTCTATAACCTGAAATGTCTACACTTTTTCCCTTTTTATCTTCATCCAACTTTGTAGTTGTAGATATAGGTGTTGATACAGGTAAATAAACAACCACACCAAACTTCTTCAATAAATCCTTGACATACTTAGTTTGGCTGATGAAGATTTCATCATTCTTTGACTGACTTGAAGTCCAAGAGAGTAACTTAACTCTCCCATCATACTCATTTCATATTCTCTCTTCATGAGCTTTGGGAATCTTTGACATAGCTTTTCATTAGTGGAACCAAAGATGAAATCATCCACATAGATCTGTACTAGGATCATATCATGACCATGCTGCTTGTAGAAGAGAATCTTGTCAATTGTACCTCTAGTAAATTCATATTTAAGCGAAACTTCTGACAATGTGTCATACCAAGCTCTAGGTGCTTGCTTTGGTACATAGAGAGCCATAAGTAGTTTGTACACAATGTTTGGAAATTCTGGATCTTCAAAGCCAGGTGGCTGTTGCACATAAACTCCTTCTTCCAACTCACCATTAAGGAAGACACTATTTACATCCATTTGATACACTTTGAAATTTGAGTGTGCAGCAAATGCAAAAAAGATCCGTATTGCTTCAAGTCTTGCAACTTGAGCAAAAGTTTCATCATAATCAATTCCTTCCTCTTGTGAGTAGCCTTTTGCAACCAACCTTGCTTTGTTTCTGGTCATAATCCCATTTTCATCCATTTTGTTCTTGAACACCCACTTTGTTCCAATTACACTTCTGTTATTTGGTGCAGGAACCAACTCCCAAACATTGTTCTTTTTAAACTGATTTAGCTCATCTTGCATATCAGATATCCAATCAGGATCTAGTAGAGCTTCTTCGGTTTTCTTAGGCTCAACTTGTGAAAGAAAACATGCATGAAGACATTCATTTACAATTGCACTTTTAGTCCTCACTCCAACAGTTGGATCACCAATAATCGCTTCTCTTATGTGACTCCTATCCCATTTCCAGGTGTGAGTTTGTTGACTTGAGTTTTTTATATTTTCTTCACCATTGGCATGACTTGCAGAACCTTCTTCTCTTTCTCCCCCTGAGTTTGTGCTATCAAATTCAGGTATATGAGATGAGCCTTCATTCTCAATTCACTTGTTCAGTTGACTCTTCATCCATTCTGTGATTTGTGTTGATTTCAGCTTCATCCTCAGAATCACCATCAATATTGAGATTCTCAAATTTGTGGACCTCAGCTTCATTTTCATCAAGGCATTCCAAGCTTGGACACTTGTCATCATCAAAAGTTATATCAGTGCTTTCTATAATTTTATTTTGTTTAAGCACCTAGACTTTATATGCAGTTCTCTCCGATGAATATCCCGGAAAAATTGCTTCAAAGACCTTAGAGTCAAATTTTCCCACATATTCAGAGTTGTCCTTTAGAACATAGCACTTGCTTCCAAACACATGAAGATGCTTCACAGTAGGCTTCCTTTTAGACAAGATTGAATATGGTGATTTCCAAGATTCTTGTTAATGAGATACCTGTTTTGAGTGTAACATGCAGTGTTGACAGCTTTTTCCCAGAAACTTGTTGGCAATTTAGCATCTTGTAGCATTGTTCCAGCAGCCTCCACTAATGTTCTATTTTTCCTTTCAACAACACCATTCTGTTGAGGTGTCCTAGCTGCTGAAAATTCTTGAACAATGCCCTTGTCTTTGCAGAATTCTGTTAAAGTTGCATTTCTGAATTCTGTGCCATTGTCACTCCTCAACCTTTTCACACAATTCTGATCTTCAGCATGTTTCTCAATTTTCTTGATGTGTTCTATTATGATGTGTGGAGTTTCATCTTTAGAATGTATAAATTCTACCCATGTATATCTTGAGTAGTCATCCACCATCACAAGTGCATATTTCTTTCTTGAAATTGACAAGACATTAACTGGTCCAAATAAGTCCATGTGAATAAGTTGCAAAGGTGCACTTATAGAATTCACAGTTTTACTCTTGTGACTTGATTTCTTCATTTTTCCTTTTTGAAAAGCCTCACAGGCCTTATTTTAAGCAAATTCCAGATTTGACATGTCTCTTACTTATTCCTTTTTGACCAGAGTATTGATTACCTTGTAATTCAAGTGAGAGAGCTTTTTATACCATAACTTGGTTTGCTCTACAGATGCCTTGGTGTAGAAGTAACAAATTCCATCCTCATTTTCTGAGTCCAGGTCTGCAATAAATAAGCTTCCTTTTCTTGCTCCTTTCAGAGCAACTCCATTAGTCTTTTTGCTAATGATTAAACATTCTCTTTTGTCAAATTTAACATTGAATCCTCTATTAGTGGACTGACTGACACTTAGGAGATTTACATCCAAACCAGTAACCATTGCTACATCTTCGATGACAACATTTCCAGAAATAAATTTGCTATATCCCATTGTGAAACCTTTGTTGTTATCTCCAAAAGTCTCTAATGGGCCAGCCATCTCCTCAAATTGTGATAGTAGGGCCATATCACCTGTCATATGTCTTGAGCATCTACTGTCTATGATCCATATGACTTTCTTCATTTTGCCCTGCACACAATGAGGATTAAGTGTTTTTAGCTACCCAAGTAGTGTTGGGTAATTTCTTCTTGTTAACAGTATGTGTAGAATTAGAATGAGTTGATTCAGAAAGAATGGTGTTCATTGCTTGATTTGCATGTTCCTTTTTGGTTGTAGACCCAATATTGATTTCTTTGAGGTCTACTCTCAGCTTATGGCAACTTGTCATTACTTTCATGTTGTAAGAAATGCAATCTAAATTATCACCAGAGGAATATGGATCTTCAGTCTTTGCTTCATTATATTTGCATGCTCCTAAAATTGGCTCACTGACAGCCTTTTTACAAAGGTGAGTTAGGTGATTTGTAGAGCCACATTTCTGACACTATTTTCTAGAAGCATCTGCAATAAATGCAAAGTTATTGCTTTTGTTTATCTCAATCTTTCCAATTCTGTTTTTCTTCTTCTTTCCTGCATTCACAGATTTAGCCTCCTTGATTGGCTTCTTGGGGGTTTGATCAACCATGGGCTTCTTCTCAGCTTTAGAAGTTAAAGTTGTTTTTGTGTATTTCTCTTCATTGTCCTCATTAACAATTTCTTGCTTTATGATCAACTCTTCTTCACTGAAATTTACTTCATATGCTTTCAAAATAGGCGAACCAACCTTTCTCAGCATAGCTGGGACATCTTCACTTACAGTTGTCTTTCCCTTATTACCTTCAACTTTCTTGTTATTGTTCAATGCATCATAATCCAAGCCAATAGCTATGTCAGCACATGGCTTGTTCTTCTCATGGCACTGACCAACTAACTGAGATGTATTTCTGAATGATTTCAGTTTTACTTCATTCTTCTCTAGCTTCTCCATTAACATAACTTCTATCTCAATATCACACTTTAGCTTGTTCTTTAGATATTCATTTTCTTGCTTGATAGTTTCAAGCTCAACAAGCTGCAGTTATAGATCTTGTTTCTCAATCTCAAGCTTCTCATTAGCTTTTGATAACCTACTGACCTCTTTAACAGCTACTACCAAACTGGTATGTATGTGAAATATTTCCATGCTCTTCTTTTCAACAGGCTCCTTATATTGACTAACATTCAAATCAATAGCAGCAAGAGTTGGTACCTTTGTTTTTGATGAGGATGACTCTCCTTGCTCCAAGGCCATGAGTGCATAGATTCTAAACTCCTCATCTTCATTATTGTCAGAATCATCCCAACTCTTTCCTTCTGTAATATATCTTTACCCTATTGCTTTCTTAGAAGAGCTTCATACGTTGCTTCCAATTCAAGATAAGCCTTGTCCATTTCACCTTTAGGGCTTTCTACATTCTGTGGCAAAATGACCCAATTCATAACAATTGAAACATTTAATTTTTGATCTGTCAACAGATCCATTTTTGTAGCCACTTTTGCCACCAGAGCTGTACTGTGCTTTTCCTTTCCAGCTGCTATCCTTGTTGGATGTTTGTCCCCTATTTTTGAAGAAATTTGGCTTCTTTATTCTAATGTTAGAGAATTTTCTTGCTAAGTAAGCCATGGACTGATCAAACTCATCCAATTCATCCAAGTTATAAAAGTCATCCTCTTCAAGTTTAAGAATAACTTGCTTCTGTGGTTCCTTGTTCTTTTGCTCATTGCTTGAGACAACTGGAGTTTGGATTTCTTGTTCATTATCAGATGACTGACTGTCATTAACAACTAGAGCACTTGATTCATCAACAGTTCCCTTGATCAGCTCTCAAGGATTTTTTTTGATCATTTCCAGTTCATAGGTTTTTAGAATACCATATAAAACCTCCAGTGTCATTATGCTCAAGTCCCCCCTTCTCTTTTGGCTGAAATCTTCTGTTTTAGATGGTTAGGAAGGGTGCTTCAATTTAACCTGCTCAACTTCATAGTATTTGTCATAAAGCTGCAAGTCATTAATCAGCTTATTGAATCTCTCAAAAACATCAGTTATACTCTCTTTTGGTTTAACCATAAAACCTTCATACTGAGATACCAAAATTCTCCTTTGGTTTAACCTAACTTCCTATGTTCCCTCACATAGAATCTTTATCTTCTCCCAGATCTGTTTGGCCATGTCACAGTTGATAATATTATTGTACATTACATTGTCAAGTGACCCTATTAAAATCAGTTGCAAGCCACTATCCAGGGAGACTTTCTCCTTTTCAGGTTCAGTATACTTTGAGGGATCTTTAGGGGCATAATGAGCTGGAATGACCATGTCTCCATCTGTAGATTCCTCAACTCTTTCTATTGGGATGAAAGTGTCATTCTTGAGAATATGAACATATAATGGGTTGGCCATCTTTATAAACAACAACATCTTCTTTTTCCATAATGTGTAGTTAGATCTGTCAAAGGCATGAATCTTGATACTGTTAATCTTTTGTGTATTCATTCTTCCAAGATCTTTAATCTATTTGCTTTCAGATTTTGCTCTGATACCACTTGTTAGGTAATGAATACAACACAGATGGGGGGGGGGTGAATGTCTTTTAGATATTTTAAGGCTTTTTGAATGTTTGTTACTTGGTGAACAAAGCAGATTAGAAATGTAGTGATATTATGTTAACTGAAATTAAGCAGTGCACACAATATTTCAAAACTCACTTAATTTTGTATTAAAATAAAGCTTGTATTTTGCTACAAATCCTGGGTTCTTTGTAAGTAAAGAACTTAGCTTCTTCCTTGAGAGAGTTACAAGAAAAACTAGATCTGTTTGATATAACTTAAAAGCAAAGGACTAGTGTTTACCTTATAGATTAGTAAACACAGGTTTACACAACATACAATAAGCTGTACTCAACCCTACTTTCAGTTATATAAAGCTTTCCATTTATGGCTTAGTATATCTTTGCAGATCCCTTAGATCTGTGACTTTCCTTTATTAGTTAATCTTGGCCTTTGATCTTGTACTCTTCAAGCTGCATTTATAAACTTTTAAATCTAAGTGATTAGATCATTTGTTGATTTGATAATCTTGAATATTCAACTTGTCTGCATTCTGTACTTTGAGGTTTATATCGAGATCTCTAGTTTTATCTATAGAAAACTAACATCTCGATAAGTATAATGGCTTATCGAAATCTCTGAGTTCTCTTAAAGTTTCTTTGACTTATCGAGGTCTCTGAGTTCTCTATAAGTGAACTTGGCTTATCGAGGTCTCCAATTTTATGCATGTGGAAATGACTTGTCGATATCTCTGAGATCTCTATAAGCATTTTAACCTATCAATATCTCTGACATCTCTAATGATAAAATTGACTTGTCGATATCTCCAATCTTCATATCTTCATTTTGACTTGTCGATATCTCTGAATTCTCTACTGCAGAAATGACTTGTCGATATCTCAGAGATCTCTATATATATTTTGACTTGTAGATATCTCTGAGATCTCTAATGATAATTTAACTTGTCAATAACTTCAATCTTCATGTCTTCATTAGGCTTGTCAATATCTGCGAGACTTCTCTATAAGCTATTTTGGACTTCTCGATAAGTCATTCTGGAGTTCTCGATTGACTTCTCTATATGACTTGATCCGTGACTTGTAGATATCTTGACTTAGGATATTTTTTCCAAAACAGATTTATTCAACTCCAAGCTTCTTCACAATTTCTATGAGGCATGATCTCTTGATCTTCTTCCAGAGTTTATTCTTAGGCTTGAGACTGTTTACAGAAAAATACTCCAGTCTAATCTTTGACATTTTTACAGACTCAAGTAATACAGTACAAAATACAAATTTAGATTATCACACAACTAATTCTTAGGGCTGTCAATTTGACTTAGTCTTGTTATGATACAGGCATGTCTTGCACAACAAGGACCTACTAAGATGAATCATGTGTTCACACGGAAGCTCGAAGATAAGCCAGTGGTTTGTGTAAATTCTGATTTCAGCCTTACTCAAAGAAAGATAATGTATCTAATCAATTGAGCAGTTTCTTGGGGAAGATAGCGAGGTTATACATTCCGCTTGATTATGTTAATTGGTCTAAAGTTCCAGAGGAAGAAAAAATGGCTGGTGGGAATATGTCAAGGTGCACAACACTATTTTTTATATTGCCTTGTTCCACTTTTCAGGATAATTTTAAATTGTTTAATATATAATTAATTAGCATTATGCACTATTTTTGTTTTTTTTATTGCCTAGTTCAGTTTTTTAGTATAACTGTAAACTGTTTAGTATATAATTAATTAACATTTTTAATTAATTGCTTCATAAGATAAAGTATATTATTTCCGAGGAAAGAAAAGATTGGGTATTGAGGATGCTAGATGACAACTGGAGGGTATAGAAAAGTCATGTTAAGTAATAATGCTTTAAGAGGTTCGACAATGACAAGGACCGTATAAAAAGCAAGCCTCAAAAAATTCCATTGGAACAATTCATGGTGCTGCTAAGGTATTGGAGTAATGAAAATATACAGAAAAAAATGTGGCAAATTGCAAGTTGGTGACTGATACTCATATTGCTGGCCGTACCAGTTTTTCCTAGCTCCTTAGTCAATTTGTATGTAAAGCCTCTGACCTATTTTTTGCTCATTTTTTTCAATTTTGTACGAATTCTCATTTCATGTTCTTCTATCGTAGAAAATTGTCAAGTTGGAAGGTGAAGGTGCAGTGGCTGCAAAACATAAAATGTATCCAAAAACCCGCAAGGGTCATGCAGAGAGGGTAAATAACTAGTGTTATGGATAAAAAGTTAGAATGTATTTAATGTTAGGTTTCGTGAGCTTCAAGGCTCTATTTGATTGCTCTCGTGTTTCGTGACTCAATCTGCCTTCACAAGATGCCTACGTACCTTGATGTATGCTAAGGAGATTGATGGAAAAGTATCAGATTTAGAGTGGATTTTGGAGTCCTATAATGCAGGAAATTGACTCCATATCCTATGAGGTTTCTTGGAGGTCAATCTCCAAGGAATTGTATCCTTAATTGGACTTTAATTATCAGCTGATTTTACCCATATTAATTAATTACAAAATTAATTAATATTCAGGATTTTGGGTCCCCTTAAAATGGATTTTATTGGTAGCCCGAACCGGGTATAATTAATGCGATATTAATTATGCAATCATAGTTTATTTTATTCCTTATCAACTACTTAATATAATTCTTTTCTATTCCAATGATGTTATTATGATTCTTTGGTAATACATTGACATATATTTGTAAGCAAAGAAAATTATTGAAAATTCGGAGAAGTATCTAATGAGGATGAAGAGATGGCAAAGCTTAATTTTGAAGCTTATGGTCCAAACTGGATGGTAGGAAGAAGTGGCAAAACAAGGAAATTGAAGGAAATATTGGAAAATATTGGCCACACGGATTCTGCAGAATTGGAGAAGGTGAGGAAAGACATCGCTGCTGAAATGGATGACAAGATGAATAAGAAACTCAGGAGGATGTTTGGGATACTAGCAGATATGAATCCCTCTCTAAGTGTCAATTTGGAAGAATTGTGTGCTGAAAGTTCTGTTGAGGTTGTGGATCAGACGAGGATAATGGAGAAGGAAGGCAGAGAGGATGACGATGTAGATGCGGACGATGGAGATGAGAACGAAGGAGATAGTGATAAGGTCCATTCAAGTGGAGATGAATTTTCCTAGCTAGTTCATACTCTATTTAGTCTTATTTGAACTTAGTAATTTTAAATATCTCCATCTAGCTATCTAGACTAAGTCTTTTATGTAAATTATGCCCTAACTTAATGGCTAATTTATGTACGTGATTTAGATTCTGAACGCTTTTATAAAACTGTATTGTTACGGTCATGGTACCACTTTTGGATTGATGGAATTTAATGTTTGGATTTTGGTTTGTCAATTGAATGTGTGGCTTCTATGCCTGGCTAGTTAAATTTACAACAAGTATCTGCCAGTTTTTTTTAAAAAAAATGTTGCTATTTCATTAAATAATGTTGCTAAAAAGTTACAAAATCATTACCATAGGGACAAAATCATTACAATATCTTGGTTAAAATCATTACCATTGGTCTAATTTTTAGAAAATATTCCCCATACTTATCCTATCCTTTTTTTGTTTTTTTTTTAATTTCGACCAGGACTCCTTATTCGACCAGGATCCTGGTCGAATTAAGCCCCCATAAGTTCTGGTCGTGGGGCTGAAGGTCAGGAATTTTCGGTCAGGATCCTGACCGAATTTTGGTCAGGATTTTCCCTGTCTCTTTTCTGACTGAATTAAGCCTCCATATTTCTGGTCATGGGGCCTTTGAGGCAGGTTTTTCGACCAGAATCCTGACCGAAACTCGGTCAGGATTTTCCTTGTCCTAAAGCTGTTGATGAAATTAAGGTCCAAAAAGCTCTTCTCGTGGGTTTTTTGGTCAGGAATATTTTTACCAGGATCCTGACCGAAATTTGGTCAGGATTTTTATTGACCTTAATATCCTGATCGAATTAAGGTCCCAATTTCTCTCCTCGTGGTTTTGAGGTCAGGAAATTTTGATCAGGATCCTGACCGAAATTTGGTCAGGATTTTTATTGGCCTTAATATTCTGACCGAATTAAGGTCCCAATTACTCTTCTCGTGGGTTTTTTGGTCAGGAAAATTTTGACCAGGATCCTGACCGAAATTTGGTCAGGATTTTTATTGGCCTTAATATTCTGACGGAATTAAGGTCCCAATTACTCTGCTCGTCGGTTTTTCGGTCAGGAAAATTTTGACCAGGATCCTGACCGAAATTTGGTTAGGATTTTTATTGGCTTTAATATTCTAACCAAATGAAGGTCCCAATCACTCTGCTCGTGGGTTTTTCGGTCAGGAAAATTTTGACCAGGATCCTGACCGAAATTTGGTCAGCATTTTTATTGGCCTTAATATTCTGACGGAATTAAGGTCCCAATTACTCTGCTCGTCGGTTTTTCGGTCAGGAAAATTTTGACCAGGATCCTGACCGAAATTTGGTTAGGATTTTTATTGGCTTTAATATTCTCACCGAATGAAGGTCCCAATCACTCTGCTCGTGGGTTTTTCGGTCAGGAAAATTTTGACCAGGATCCTGACCGAAATTTGGTCAGGATTTTTATTGGCCTTAATATTCTGACGAAATTAAAGTCCCAATTACTCTGCTCGTCAGTTTTTCGGTCAGGAAAATTTTGACCAGGATCCCGACCGAAATTTGGTTAGGATTTTTATTGGCTTTAATATTCTAACCGAATGAAGGTCTCAATCACTCTGCTCGTGGGTTTTTCGGTCAGGAAAATTTTGACCAGGATCCTGACCAAAATTTGGTCAGCATTTTTATTGGCCTTAATTCTGACGGAATTAAGGTCCCAATTACTCTGCTCGTCGGTTTTTCGGTCAGGAAAATTTTGACCAGGATCCTGACCGAAATTTGGTTAGGATTTTTATTGGCTTTAATATTCTAACCGAATGAAGGTCCCAATCACTCTGCTCGTGGTTTTTTCGGTCAGGAAAATTTTGACCAGGATCCTGACCGAAATTTGGTCAGCATTTTTATTGGCCTTAATATTCTAACCGAATTAAGGTCCCAATTACTCTGCTCGTCGGTTTTTCGGTCAGGAAAATTTTTACCAGGATCCTGACCAAAATTTGGTTAGGATTTTTATTGGCTTTAATATTCTAACCGAATGAAGGTCCCAATTACTCTGCTCATGGGTATTTCGGTCAGGAAAATTTTGACCAGGATCCTGACCAAAATTTGGTTAGGATTTACGTAACTGGAATTCAACATTAACCTCAAACTTCTCATTCTCAAGTTTCTAAACACCCAACCTCATTTCTCCCTCTCTCATTCATCCATATCCCTTCACATTTTCCGGTGATCAGCCTATTTTCCAACATCATTTTCTGGGTTTGTGTTTGAGGATCACTTAAATCTTCATCTTCTTCCTCCAGCTTCCAGTCTCAAGCATTCTTCTTTCCTCCATCAATGGCTGAAAAAAGCATTGAAAGAGCTGCTAAGATCGCCTTAGCTTCCAAGAGAGTTAACGAAATTCATATTTGTTCTTCTTATATGTCTTTGATAGAAATGATCAACTCTAGGGGAGACGAATACCTATCCACTGCTCACTTAGATTCTTATGATTATTGTAACAAATGGTATAACGTAGCTGATATTAATAAGCTTAACACAACTTATAATATCCATCCCCCTTAGGATAATTCCTGTTGATGGTGGTGATCGTATATGCCACTGAAAACCCAACACTCTTTTTATTTATGCAAATGCCTTTCTGCGGGGCTTAGGTTTCCTTTCCATGAGTTTATTCCCAGGTTATTAGCTGACTTACAAGTTAACCCTTTTCAACTTCCACCCAATGCTTGGAGAAATGTCATATGTTTTATGGTCATATGCCTTAGGCAAGGTTTTCCCCTTTCTGTAACTATTTTACGGAAAATCTTTCAATGCTATAACTGTGCCCATGCCTCTTGTGATTGTTTTACATTAGGCAGAGGCCCAAATGCCCTCAAATTTTCAACAGCGCCTTCATTCCTGATAACAACCAGCATTGGAGGGATAGTTTTGTTTGTTTAAGATGGGAGAATGGTGATTGGGGCACCCTTTTTAGATCTTCCTTTAGAAAGGTTAGTGATGGCATCCCCAAGACCATTCGCCTATCAGAAGAGGAAAATATCATATATAGGGAGCTTATTAAAGATGAGGGTCAGACTCCCAGTTGGACTTTGTTGGAGGAGTTTTCCTGATCCATGTGGGACTTCTATAGTCACTCAGCAGGGTATTTCTCATTCTCTACTTTGTTTTCCTTTTTTAAATGTTATTAACTCAACTTATTCTTTGTTTATGTTTCCTTTTCAGCGGCCCAGGAGATAAATAAGGCCATCGTGTCGGTCGTTGAGGAAACAACCAGGATGAAGAATGCCCGGCTTGCAGGGTTGGATCCTCATCGAAAGGCTACTGAGCCTAGATTCCTGAAGAAGCACAAAGAGCCTATTGTGGAGGCCTCTTCAGCGGGCACTGAAGCTACAGTCACTCCTGCCCCTTCTCCTACGGGCTCATTTCAGCCTTTCTGGGGTTTTCACCGAGGAGATACCGTGGTTGGTTCCACGAAGCATGCTTGGGATTGGTCTTATCATTCCGTTACTTTTAAGGACTTCACAGACATTGTGGCCGGCCAGGACTTGGAGCGTGTGAAGCTTATGGGAGCTTTGTCCATTACTTCGGTCTGCTTTTTCACTTTCTAATTTTAACCATCTCCCTTTTCTTTTTTAAAGTATAAACCCTCCCTTGCCTCACCTCACGCTTTTTATTATTTCAGACCAACGCTCATTTTCAAGCGGTAGTGTGGCATGTTGAGTCTTGGAAGAAGGCTTCGGAAAAATCCGGCAGGGCCTTGAGGAAGCAGAAGGTCAAGCATACGGCCTTAGAGATGAAGATGAAGCGCAAAAATGAGGAACTTTCTGAAGCAAATACAGAGTTGGTGAAGCTTAAAGCTGAGAAAGATAGAATCATCTATGCTTACTTGGACACAGATGAGTTCACTCAGACCATGCAGGTTAAGGATGATTCGGTTTTTCCCAGGTTTTTCAGGACTGGTTGGGACACGGCCCTTGGGACCATGAACGATGCCTGTCCAGATATTAACTCGGCGGATTACCCTTGTCCAGATAATGAGGCTTTACTACAAAGGTTTCATACCCGCGTAGTTGTCTCTGAGGATATCCCTCATACCCAGCTTCATCCTGCTCTTGAGTCATATTCTAGGCCTGCCGCAGAGGATCTCAGCTTCTCTTCCAGCGAGACCGGTACCGCAGAGACATCGAGTGAGAGTGGAGGAGATGATATGGATGCAGAGGACACTTCCGCTCCTTAGAGTTTTTATTGGCCCTGCATGGCTTTATTATTTATGTTTATTTATGTTTAGGACATGTTGTTTATTAAGTTATGGAACTTTTATTGTTCTCTCGTCTATCTGCATTGGTTTTATTTGTAACCATTCTATGTTTTGATGAAACTTAATATCGTATATCATCGACAACTTTATAAACTTCATAAATCTTTGGGATCAATCCCTTACATAGATTTTGCGAACTAAAATAAAAGTCCTATTAAACTAAAATTTAAAATCCTAAGCAAGCAAAGCTTCATGGTGCTTTTGAACCATTAGTTAGTTCTTCCTTTTCGATGAATTATATGTAATAAGTTTTCAGGTTCTGAGCATGCCAAGTCTTTGGTACTTCATCTCCATCCATAGTTTCTAACTTATAGGATCCTCTTCCTTGAACGCTTTTAATCTTGTACGGCCCTTCCCAATTCGGTGCGAGTTTTCCTTTTTTCCCTACTCCAAAAGCTTCCACCTTCCTTAAGACTAAATCACCTTTCTTGAAAAACCTTTCTTTCACCCACAAGTTGTAATAAAAGGAAGCATTTTTATGATATTCCACAATCTTTGCGTGTGCTTTATCCCTGCTAACTCCTAGGATGAGAAGTAGGTCACTTCATCTATTAAATCCAGGGCTAACCTTTGCCCCTCTTCATTTTCTTCAACATTGTATAATTAAATTCTCGGGGATGAATGTGATATCTCTACTGGAATGACCACTTCTGCCCTATACGCTAGCATGAATGGAGTTGCTCCTATAGTGACTCTACAAGTGGTCCTGGAAGCTCATAGTATCGGAAGTATCTCATCCACCCAGTTATTCCTGGATTTTTCAATCCTCTTCTTTAATCCATCTAGAATAATTCGATTTTCCACTTCTGCTTGCCCATGGCATGAGGATGGGCCACAGAAGTGAACCGCAGCTCAATCTCATTCTCCACACAATACTTCTTGAATTCCTCATTATTGAATTATATTCTAATATCAGTTACCAAGATGTGAGGGATTCTATATCTGCACATGATGTTTTCCCACAGGAATTGTGCAACTTACTTGGTCGTAATCTTGGCTAAAGGCTTGGCTTCGAACCACTAAGTAAAGTAGTCAATTGCCACAATTAATAACTTCCTTTGTGATGTAGCTATGGGGAAAGGCCCGAGAATATCCATTCCCCACATAGGGATGGGAGAGTTGATGGAAGTCAACATCTCGGGGGGTTATCGGACAACTGGTGCGTGCTTCTAGCAACGATAACACTTCTTCACATAGTCTTTGGCATTAGCCATCATTTCCGGCCAATATAAGCCTAACCTAGTTATCTTGTGCGCAAGAGCTCTGCCCCCAAGTATTGTCGACAAAATCCTTCATGTACTTCTTCGAGTGCCAAACGTGCCTCGTGTTAGTCGCTAAACACGCGCTAATAATTCACGCAAGTATACGCGTTCGCAAGTAATATAGAATTGTTTCTAGTTCATTCCCATAGATACTGGCTTTGGTTAACTATGTAATTTATGCACTTATGCATCGATGATATGGTTATTATCCAATGCTAAGATGATAACAAATTGGGGTTGATTATAACTACAATTTAAACTAACAATTATAACTAAGAGAGTAAAGAGAGTTGTATATTATATAAGACAAACATGGGATTCTAACTTCATTAAATACTTCATTCAATAGCCTTATTGTTTTTAACCTTAGCATGCAATGGTGATGACACTAATAAGATAACACGAAACTGCTAAACGCCAACTTTTGTTGCACGAATAACATACTACCAGACATCCACAAAAGAGATAGAAGCTGAATAGACACCAATTATATTGAGACCATATATGTCTATAGAAGTTGAAGACATAAAGGTTTAAAGCACAAGTTATCTATCATGATTATACAGGGCAAGTAAGATGGTTAAAATTACCTACGAATCATGCATAACAATAACACATGAACCTATGCTAGCATGGTAAGTTCTAAATCCTTAAATTCACTGTCGCTTCATTAAAGATTAACACGCTATCTTATAAGTTCGCGACGCTCATATGACGAATAAGCACAACCAATACTAGGTTATCATACAAGCACCACACACTAAGGTATCGAAACAATCTAACTAAAGAAATCCATAAGTAAATCCGCTAGAACCCCACAATAATGATTAGCCCATAATCAGACTCATCATCAACTCGGGTTCCGATGAAAGCATGGTGTAATAAATGTAGTCTTTATACTGAATAAATAATAAAACCAAGTACGAAACAAGAGTAAGGTTCACGAATAAGAAAACTAGCATCTAAGTTATAACTTAGAACAAAGATTCACAAGTAAAAATAAGATCTTCTTCGTCTTCATTGAATCGTGCTAACACGGTCTTTTTACGGCTCTCCTTGTGCTCTGGTTCCGTCTCTCTCTAAAAAATGTCCTTTATTTAAGTATATATAGCATCCCATGCAAAATAGAAGTCCTCCAATTATAAATCAACTAGAATTAGGATTCTGGGATCACGACCCAGCGCGGCCGCGTGCTGGCTCTCTGACAAATTGGCGCGGGCGCGCCGTGCTTCTGGAATAACTTCTAATTTCTTTAATTCTTGCTGCAATCAAGTTGGCTTCCTGAGCTTTAGTTTTTGGACACCATCCTAACACCATATTAGCACCAAAATAATGCTAATTCACCCGATTCTTAGAATAATGCCTGAAATGCAAAAACACTAGAAAACACATTAAAACACCAACAACTTGAGTACAAATACATCAATTTAAAGCTTAATAAAGCATTATAAAGTGTCATAAATGTCACTCAAGACCTCATCGAGCCTAAGACATCTCAGGTAGGGAACCACATAAGACCTCCTTTATAAAATTTCGGCAATCAAAGAGTACCTCAGTGCTCATACATCCAACCTTCGTGCTTTCATCACGTCAGTCGGGAGCCAACCAGTTTGGATATGAGCCTTAATGGGATCTATCCATGATTTTCCAAGCCCTATAGGGGCAACAAGCTTAACATCAATGTTGCGTGTTTTCAAAACATGAAAATATATGCTCCCTGAATTTTCTTCTACCTCTGACAAAGTGAACTTGGACAATGCATCATCCTTAGCTTTTTCTTCTCTTGGAATGTGCTTAACATGGCACTCATCGAATTGGGTCATCACAGCTCTCACCAAGCGTACATACTTTACCATTGTTTCGTCTCTTGCTTCAAACTCTCCCTTGACCTGGGATATCACAAGTTTCGAATCTCCATAAACTTTCAAGTTTTTGACTCCCAACATTCCTGCGAGGCCAAGGCCATCTATCTGAGCTTTTTACTCAGCTTCATTATATGTAGTTGGAAAATCTAACTTTATAGCATATTCAATCAAGAACCCAGCGGGGGTTTTGTAACACTATCCCTGCTCCACTCGTATTTGTTTTTTATGCTCCGCTAAAATAGAGAACCCAGAATTCCTTGTCCTTGTTTTGTCCTCCTTCATTCTCCCCTTTTCCCTCCATGTCCTGAGGTATTGTATCTTCCTACCCACGACTTCTTGGTTGGGGATGGTACATTCAACCACGAAGTCAGCCAAGGCCTGGGCTTTTATCGCCGTTCGTGGCTTATACTTTATATCGAATTCCCCCAACTCTATGGCCCATTTAATCAGCCTTCCACTGGATTTAGGACAATGAATAATGTTTCTCAAAGGATGATTTGTTAGTACCTCAATCTTATGAGCTTGAAAGTAAGGACACAACTTCCTTGAGGTCATCACCAAGGCTAAAGCAAATTTTTCAGTGGTCGAATAATTTAACTTAGCTCCATGTAGGATCTTACTGACATAATATATATGTTTATGGACTTTAAGTTTCTCCTTAACCAACATGATGCTTAATAAAGTTTCATTAAGAATTGGCTTGGCCAATAGAGGCGATTGAACCATGTATTTATTCAAGTCCTCAAATGCCTCTTGGCTTTCATTAGTCCATGCAAAATCTTTCACTTTCTTCAAATCCTTGAAAAAAGGAAAATACTTGTCCCCAGACTTGGAGATGAATCGACCCAAAGCTGCAACTCTTCTAGTGAGTTTCTGAACATTCTTTACGAAACATAGAGGTTCCATGTCTAATATTTCCTCTATCTTGTCTGATTTTGCCTTAATTCCTCTTTTGGAGACCATCAATCCTAAAAAATTTCCAGATCCAACTCCAAAAGCACACTTTACAGGGTTTAACATCATTTTGTGGTATCTCGTGACCTCAAAGGCTTCCCTCAAATGGGCTATATAATCAATCTTTACAAGACTCTTGACTAATATGTCATCTACATATACTTCCATAGTTTTCCCAATAAGGTCTTTAAAGATCTTATTTACCAACCTATGATAGGTAGCTCCTGCATTCTTAAGACCAAATGCCATAACAAGATAACAAAAAACACCAAAATCAGTGATGAATGATACCTTTGAGATGTCATCCTTATACATCTTGATCTGGTTGTAACCGCTGAAGCCATCCATAAAGCTTAACATCTCGTGACCAGCAGTTGCGTCTATCAGAGTATCTATCCTTGGCAACAGGAAACAATCCTTTGGGCATGCATCATTTAAATCAGTGAAATCCACACACATTCTCCACTTTCTATTAGCCTTCTTTACCATTATAGGATTTTTTAACCATTCCGGAAATTGTATCTCTTCAATAAAACCAGCCTATAAGAGCTTCTCTACTTCTTGCTTGATGGCTTTCTTTCTTTCAGGGGTGAAACTCCTTTTCTTTTGCTTGACAGTCTTTCGATTAGGATCCACATTCAACTTGTGGGTGATCAATTCTGTGTCTATGCTGGGCATATCTATTGCCGACCATGCAAATATATCATTATTCTCTTGCAAGAACCTTACTAACTTTCCTCTAAGAGGCTCCTCCAATGATGCTCCCATAAAAGTTACTTTTTCGGGGTCTTCGGGAGCCAAGGGAACATGAATCAAGTCTTCTGCTTGCATTCCTCGCTTCTCATCATTCTCACGGATATTCAGGTCTTTGATAGGCAAGACTTGCCCCTACTCCATCTGCCCTCGGCGAGGCTACATAACAACTTATGGCCATCTTCTGGTCTCCCATTTCTTCTCCTATTCCATATCTGGTTGGAAACTTGATTACGGAATGGTAGGACGAGGGGACTGTCTTAAAGGCATGTATACCTGTCCTTCCCATGATCGTATTATATGTTGATCTAGCATTCACTACCACAAAGTTCAACATCTGCGTGGCTTGTCTTGGCTCCTGACCCATTGTTAAAGGTAACTTAATTATCCCTTCCACGGGGCATTCGACTCCAGCAAAACCATATATCGGCATATCAGTTGGGGTCAATTGAGAGTCATTGTAACCCATCCTTATGAAGGTATCATAGAGTAAAATGTGTACCGATGCTCAATTGTCTACAAAGACTCTTTTCACCGGGCTGTTCCCTGTTATGAGTGTTATGACTAGGGGATCATCATGGGGAAACTTGACCCCTTCCAAGTCGAAATCATCAAACACCATTGCTACTCCTGTCCTAGCCCTTTTTGGAGCTTCCCCCTACCATATGCATGACTTCTCTAGCATAAGTTTTCCTCGAGTTCTTAGATGATCCTGCAGCAGTTGGCCCTCCAAAGATTGTATTTATAATCGTTCCTCAGGGTTGAGGATTTCGCCTTTAATCATCTTGGTCCTTCCTACGATCATCAAAGTTCCTTCTTCCACTATTGTGTTTCTCTCCGTCCCCGGTATACTTACTCAACCTCCCTTTTCGGATTAGGAATTTGATTTCATCCTTCAGTTGTCTGCACTCATCAGTGTCATGACCAGCATCCTTCTGGAATCTACAATATTTGCTTTTATCTAGCTTTGCAGGATCAGCCTTCAGGGGTTTAGTCCAATAAACATCCTTATCTTTCTCGATTTTCATCAAGATCTGGCTCCTAGGAGCATTCAACCTAGTATATTCGGTAAATTTTTGTCCAGGCCCTCCCTTCTTCGGGGCCAAGTCAATATCTTTCTCAACTCTAGGATACTTGTCCTTGACACTGTATTCTTGATCTATTTTCCTCTTCTTTCCTCCAGCGGGCTTATTACTTATCACATTTTTTCTTATGCTCTCCTCTACCTGGATATATTTTCCCGCCCTACTCTAGAGTTGTAGCATATTTTCTGGTGGTTGCATGGCCAATGGCATCTTGAAGAACTCATTCTTGGTTCCCTGTTATAATGCTATCATAGCCAACTTGTCATCAAGATCCGGGACTTTCAAGGCCTCCTTGGGGAATCGATTCAGGTAATACTTCAGAGAATCCTTTGCCCTGCACTATGCTCATGAGAGAAGCAGAACTTTTTTCATGCACCTTCCCGCTGATGAATTGCTTAATGAAATCTTGACTTAAATCTCTGAAGGACCCAATTGAGTTTGGAGGCAAACAGCTGTACCACCTTTGAGCCAATCCTGATAAGGTTTGGGGAAAAGCTCGACATTTAATTGCATAATTCACGGGCTGCAACAACAGTGTATTAGAGAATGTCCTGACATGATTAGCGGGATCACCCGTTTCATCATACGCCTTTATAGCCGGCATCTTGAACTTCCTTAATATGGATGTTGATGATTTCTTCCGTGAATGGCGGAGTCGGATCATCTGGAACCTTGAGGGGGAGCAACTCAAATGGGTTTAACCGGGGGGCATCCACTGATTTTCTCCTAGGAGCTTCCTCCAAATCAATGATCCAGGTATTTCCCTTAGTTCCCCTAACTCGGTTGGTCCTTGTTGGCTGCCTAACATGACTCCCCTCCATGTCCCTCCTTAGCCTCAGGATTTATGCCTCATGGGCACATATCCTTTTCTCTAAAGTCTGAGATGTCACTCCCTGTACAATTTAAATTATAGGTTGTCTAACCCCAACGGGCTCAACACGCCTTCCTCCAGCGGGCTTCTTATCCCTCCTTCTCCTCCTCTAATGGGCGTCCTCATCAGTTGATTCTTCACTTTCATCGGTGGTATAATGTTTTGATACATCCCTCTCATTGGTGATTGGTTACAGACCTCTAAGATAATTAGGGACATCCCAAGACTGGGATCGAGGTGGTAGGGGTGGTCTACTCCCTTCAGCCTCCGAGTAGAACGACATCCTATAGAGGGGATTCAAGGGTGTGTATGTATTATGGTTAACATTTCAAATCCCGCGGATTGAGTTCCCAAAGGTGCATTCAGATTTGAATTTTGAGGATTCGCCCCTGGGATCGGGGGTGGATGCGATTTTGATCGAGGATTCAATGGATCCATTTCCACTTGGGAGTAAGTCGAGTGTGGGGGAATCATAATAGCGGATGAAATTATTTGGGTGGTCCCATCCGGTGTCCCTTTAGGGACGTAGCTTCTGCTCCATGTGTTCACTATGCTTATTGTTGTTTTTTCCCATAAACGGCGCCAAATGTTATGGATAAAAAACTAGAGTGTATTTAATGTTAGGGTTCGTGAGTTTCAAAGCTCTATTTGACTGCTCTCGTGTTTCGTGACTCAATCTGCCTTCACAAGATGGCTACGTACCTTGTTGTATGCTAAGGATCAAGTCAAAAAATGTAGTTCTGATTTGTGGGGTGATCCCCTTATATAGGCATGGGATGCCTTTGAATTGGATTAGGGTTAGGAGACTTGGTGAACAAGTCTCAGATTTAGAGTGGACTTTGGAGTCCTATAATGCAGATAATTGACTCCTAATCCTATGAGGTTTCTTGGAGGTCAATCCCCAGGGAATTATATCCTTATTTGGACTTTAATTATTAGCCGATTTTACCCATATTAATTAATTATGAAACTAGTTAATATTCAGGGTTTTGGCCCCCCTTAAAATGAGTTTTATTGGTATCCCGAATCGGGTATAAGTAATGCGATATTAATTTCACAATCAGGGTTTATTTTATTCCCTATCAACTAGTTTATATATATATTTTTTATCTTCTTGCCAATTATGTCATTAGGATACTTTGGTAATACATTGACATATATTTGTAAGCAAATAAAATTGGTGAAAATTCGGAAGAAGTATCTGATGAGGATGAAGAGATGGCAGAGCTTAATTTTGAAGCTTATGGTCCAAACTGGATGGTAGGAAGAAGTGGCAGAACAAGGAAATCGAAGAAAATCTTGGCAAATATTAGCCACATAGATTTTGCATAACCGGAGAAGTGAGGTAATACATTGCTGCTGAAATGGATGACAAGATTATTAAGAAACTCAGGAAGATGTTTGGGAGACTAGCAGATATGAATCCCTCTCTAAGTGTCAATTTGGAAGAATAGTGTGCTGAAAGTTCCGTTGAGGTTGATGGATCAGACGAGGACAATGGAGAAGGAAGGCAGAGAGGATGACGATGTAGACACGGACAATGGAGATGAGAACGAAGGAGATGATGATGAGGTTCATTCAAGTGGAGATGAATCTGCCTAGCTAGTTCATCCTCTATTTAGTCTTATTTGAACTTAGTAATTTTAAATATCTCCATCTAGCTAGCTAGACTAAGTCTTTTGTGTATATTATGCCTTAACTTTAATGGCTAATTTATGTACGCAACTTAGATTCTCAATGCTTTTATAAAACTGTATTGTTACGGTCATAGTACTGCTTTTGGATTGCTGAAATTTAATGTTTGGATTGAGGTTTGTCAATTAAATGTGTAGCTTTTATGCCTAGCTAGTTAAATTTACAACAAGTATCTGTCAGTTTTTTTTAAAAAATGTTGTTATTTCATTAAATAATGTTGTTAAAAAGTTACAAAATCATTTCCAAAGGGATAAAATCATTGCAATATCTTGGTTAAAATCATTGCAATTGGTCAAATATTATTGCATTAAAGTCACTAAAATGATACGAATCTAAGCTAATGCAATGCTATTTAGGCATTGTTGACTACAATTTGTTAATGTATGTCTCTTTTGCAATGAATTATTTATGTTACTATAAGGTGCTATATTTGTTGCTAAATCGAGCAATACAACGCACTCGGATGCAACGCATAATTTTGGCCTATTTGTTGCCATATACACTATTACAACATAAATAGCACATAAGGTAATGTTTTCTCAGCGTTGCTATAAGCCATCTATGGTGTAGTTCATATTATATAATAAGGATGAAATGGGTTGTTGATAGAGTACATATTTATATATATTTTAAAGGATTTTATTATGATATTTATGATATTATATCATTAATTGGATATTATTAACTAGAGTTTAGTTTTTTTGTCAGGAAATAAAGAATTCCCAACTTTAGTTGGAATTGGGCTTATTTGGACTTACATCATTAAAAAATTTGAATTTATTAGGCTGCATGCACATATATCACTGTTTGGGGCCTAACTTGAGTTTTAAACATCAGAGTTGGACGATCTTACAACCCCTGTGAACCTAACAGAATTATCTACGATTTAGAAGTGGTCCAACATCAAATTTCCCAGAGGAACAACGCAGAATCAGGTCTGGAAGACAGCCTGTGAATTTTACATCAAAATCTAATTTATTTTGGGGAAAACATTAAAACTCTTTATTGCATTAGGTTTTTATATATTATATACAGATGAGCATAACATATTGTAGTATAGAACAGAGATAACTGTATTCTTAAGAGATAAGAGAAAGAAGCACTTTGAGAGCGAGATTGGGTGAAGGATCAAAGGGATTGGTCCGAAAATCAAAGGAATTTTTTAAGTTGTATTCTTTGTACTTAAATTCTTAAACTTATGGTAAATTCTTAAACTCGTCGTCTACAATCTAAATTTTTATCTTGTTCATATTATCATGAGTAGCTAATCTTTTTATCTAAGAGTTGGGTAGTATTCTTTGAATTATTATGCTTATTTAGTTGTATTGTGATTTTCTTGTATTTTTTATCTGTCATTGAACGTTTTATACAATTAGGGGAGTATCTAACTTCTAATGGAATCTTTAAGAGTTATAACGAATCGTGATATGAATTGTAATTCTAGTATATGAGATGATAGACACAATTAAAGTATTAGATCGGGAGATTAATATGAGAATTATGGAACTGATAATCCTTGGCTTTTAATAGTCTATAATTGTACTTTGTATGACCATGAGAGTGGCGTTCAATGGATAGTTGTAGGCACTATAATATACCTTGGGATAGGATTTTATAAACATAAGAAGGATTATTTTTAGCTAATAAGAGACACAAATTAGACATTCATGATAGCCATGGAAGAACCCTGATTCTTGGATTGTTTTCTCTCACTCTTGTTATATAGTTTTTATTTGTTGATTAGATTAATTTAGTTGATAATTACACATCCACAAATTATTATCCACATTTCTGAACTGTAAGATATAAAAAAACTTGAAATTAGTGTTGATAACTTGATATCAGTCCTTCCTTGATAACGAACTTCACAACAACAAATTAGCGCCGCTGTCGGGGAAGGAAACAATACTGATTTTGAGTTAATTATTTCTTATAGTTTGAATTTTATCTTTGTATTTAGTGTTTTTTTCCTTCTTTTGTATTTTTTTGTGTGTCTACAGATATCTTTGAGGTAGACGACGTAAAGCTTTGAGTTGGGGAGACGACATGTATAACAATTTTGGATGGAATAACACTCAAGATTTCATCAGCAATCAAGAACGGTATCAAGACTTAAAGTCTTTTTAGAATTTTAGTACGTATAAGGTGAACTCATTCAATTGTTATAACTCATATTATGCTTCATACCCTCCTAGGATAGATTTTTCATATTCTTTTGAAAATCTATACAATGATGACTCATATGTATGCAATGGTGTTGAAGAGAATTTGAATTATTCTAATCCTTCTTTACATTCTTTGGTACTTTCTTGAAATTTTGATGGCTCATTTTTTGAGATAGCCAGTAATAATAATATTTCATGTGAACCTGAATCAATAGGTTGGTACAAGGAGAATGCAAAGAGGAATAATTTTATTATGAAAGTTCAACTTGTGATGCTCGATGGTTGTCTTCAAATTTCTCCTTGTGTAAATTTTCTAATTTTTCAACGATCCATGATTCTTGTTTAGCTATTGATGATAATTTTGTGTTTGATGAGACTACTTGTTTAGTTGATTATAGTCTCACATGTGATAATGATAATTTTGATCCAACTAAAATTCTACCAAATATAGAGAATATTATTTAGCTTAATAAATTGGTAGAGTGTTCAATTAAAATTGAGGAGGAATTTAAGATTGATGAATTTGAAAATCTTGTTTTGAAATATAAGAATCCAATTTGGGTGGAGTTTATGAGTCGTACTTATGATAATTATTCTAAGACTTTTCTAGCTACTTTGATTTTTCCAAGTCCCTTGAGTAGGTGAAGATCATTAAAATTTTCTTATATTTTTATGGATCCAATGTATGTTTGCACATTATTATCATTTTATTAATTCGTAGATATGTGCATCTATTTGCTTTTTCACCACATTGATAATGCTAGTTGTATGTTTAAGTCAAGCTAATAACATTTGATATGAATAGAAAATACATTCTAAAGACACATTAAATGCCACATTAATTACGTGTGGAATTTTTGTCTAAAACCCAATACAAACCAGGCTGGTCTAGGCTCATAATAGACTAAAGATGGCCCAAGCGCTCAAGGTCATTAAGGTCAACGAACATGAGATGTTCAAGGACTAGGCCCAATACGGCTAAAAGAGCAGAGACATGTGTCCAACGCGGACACAAATTCAGACAAAGAAGGATCTGGAACTCCTCCCCTTATAGGATTCATAATTACCATCTAAGTAGGAGACTTGTCCATCAAGTCTCCCAATACAAGTCTAACCCTAGACTCATCTCTATATAAAGGGCTTTACCCCTCAATCTAGAATACGTTTTTGTCTTGATTCTCTATAACACAGAAATATGTAGGAATCTTATGAGGACATACAGTCCCTACCGCGAGAGCAACCATTAAAGCTCGAAGCTCACAAACCCTAGCATTAATTATTTACGCACCCTAGTTTTTGTTCCACAATATATAACGCCATCTATGGGAAAACAACAACCATGGTGAACACATAGAGCAGAAATAACATAGGAGCTGATGATCCAATCCTTTCACAGATGATCTCCTCAATAGTGGAGATACCTCTGCACTCAACCTATGCCTCCACACAAGGAGGAACCTATGTAGGGGCATCTGAGGCTCATCCTTAAGGGACGAATCCACCAATCCAAGATCCTCCACAAGAGACGAATCCCTCAGCTCCTTAAGGGATGAATCCCCAATTTCAGCAACCACATGCACCTATAAATTCTCAACCCGTTGGGTACGAATACTCAATGGTCATAACCCCAGGGACCACAAACCCACCTTACGGGATGCCTATATACCCCGAGGTGGTTGGAGGAAGGGACACTCTAATCGGAGTGGAGGACAAGGGCAGACGCCTTAATACATCCGTGGATTTGCTCCCATCCCTGAGAATAGAGAATTCTCTGGACCCTACTTTACTAGAAACTCCGAATCATCAGAAGATGAAGTCGCTCAAAGGAGGAGGCGTGCTGGTTAGGAGCCAATGCCTAATGGCTACTAACAGCCCAAGAGCACTCAAGGGACGATTCCCCAAGAAGTACAAGATAGGATCAGGGCTAATGAAGCTGAGATTCAAAGGCTGAAGCATGATATGGAAGTGCACTTGACCCCAAGAGCTCCCCCAGTAGCGAGGCAAAGGGATTTTCCTCATATCATAGACCTACAAGGTCCAACACTAAGAAGGGGTGCTGCCCTTAGGGCTGATCTAAGTGATAGGATGCCCCTAGGAGATCTTGATGATCCAAACCCTCCATTCACTATAGAGATCATGAATGCCCACATCTCAAGGAAGTTCAAGATTCCCACCATAAAAGCATACGATGGTACTAGTGACCCAGCTAACCATGTTAGGACGTTCTCTAAGGCCCCGTTATTACAACTTGTGAATGACGCTATTAAGTGTCAGTCCTTCCCTCAAACCCTGTCGGGTATGGCTCAAAGGTGGTACAGCCGTCTACCTCCGAACTCGATTGGATCTTTCAAGGACTTAAGCAAAGCTTTCACCAAGCAGTTTATTAGTGGCAGAGTACACGAGAAGAGTTTGGCTTCTCTCATGGGCATAATCCAAGGAGAAAAGGAGTCCCTTAGAGACTACCTGAATTGATTCAGGAAGGAAGCCCTGAAGTTCATAGATCTTACCACTAGATCGATGAAGAATCTCTCCAAAATATGCTTTTTACGATAAGGTAGCTATGATAGCCCTACAGCAAGGGACTAGAGATGAATTATTCAAGATGTCCCTGGACAAATGCCTTCCTGAAAGCATGCTACAGCTCCAGGATAGAGTCATAAAATATATCATGGTGGAGGAGAGTGTGAAGAAGTTGGTGGTGAGTAATGAGCCCGCCGACAACAAGAAGCGGAAGACGGATCAGGAGTATGATGCGAAGGATAAGTATCCTCTCAACGTATCATGATGGTGCAAGAGGGGATTGTAGAGGAAGCAAGTGATAAAGAAGAAAGCCCAGGACAAATAGTTGTGAGACTTAAGAAAGGAAAGTGGGCACGCAAAGAGATGACAACAACCATAGGCTTGCCCAATGGAATCACCCGCGAGGTTACCATGACTTATGAGGGTTTGGTAAATCTGGTTCGAGCCCATCAGCCTGAATTTGGAGGGACATAAGGCTTAACGATCACATAAGTGGGGGAAACTTGTGAGGCTCCATCAGACTTGGACCCGAGGATTCCCCCGATGGTTAAACAAGCCAGGCTACAGAGGACACTATCCTTATCTTGGTAGACCTGAATGATCCTTCCAAGGTGCTCTGAATTAGCTCTAACTTGAGCCCCGAACTTAGAAAAGACTTGGTTCAGTTTTTGAATAAGAATTTGGATGTCTTCGCATGGTCACATTCTGATATGGTGGGGATTGACCCGAGTGTCATGTGCCACCATGTTACAACCGGTATTTCATGTAATAGTTAATTAAATATTCTATAATTATGATTTAGTCATTTATAAAAATTTGGTGGATATGTGTTTGTATTATTGGATTGATGCATAATAATTATACTAAATTATTTAAGAATTTTGAAAGCAAGAAATGTATTATTTTCTCTTAAATGTGATTTATAGAGTGTATTCCTTATTTCGAGAAAAATTGTTCTAAAAATATTTTCATCAATAAATTTCAAAAGTGATCTTATAAATTTCTAAAAATTCTAAGCTATTTTATGACACCACTCTTATAATTTTTGAAATTTTATTTTTATTTATAAAATTTATTCTCTATAATTAATTTGATTATTAATTAGCAAATTACCTAGATACCCATGCATATATTTTACTCCCAATACAAAGATAAGGGTACCATTGGAATTTCAAACCCCACTAACTATTCTACACTAGCCAAAATTACCTAGTTAACCTTGCATGCAAATTTGGTTTATTAGTGGGAGACGGGTAAATTGGTAAAAGGTTTGTCCACTCACTTTTGCATGTGAATAAAAATCCAAAAGAGATGATCAACTACCAATTATACACTTTACCCCACAACACCACTCAACTCCATTTTTCTCTCTTCTTCTTCCTCCTCCCTTACCCTCCCGGCCGAACACCCCCATCCCCCATTCCCTTCCTTTTTTCATCAATCTCTCACATTCTTTTAGTGTAATTTCACTTCACATGATTAGTTTACTCACTTCCCACAGATTCTTATGCTTAAAAGTTGATGATTTATGATTGCATGTTGTGTTTTTGTTTAAACTCAAAGAGAAAAACCTTGATTCTTGTGTATCCGAGGCTTCTCCATGAGATACATTACTTATGTGCTAGTATTATGTATTTTTGTAAAAGAAACTTGATAAAACTCTTTGCATGTTAGTGATCATCCATTTTATGGCCATTTCTAGTCTTGCATATTAGTTTTAAGATGAGATTTTGATGGAAAACCATGATACTTTTGCTATTATATTCGAAAACATGCATGCATGATTAAACTCTGAAAATTCGAATTTATTTGTGTATAATAAGAGTTGTTGCCATGTTATTTTGCTAAAATTATTTAAGGTAAGATAGTGAGCATGATTACTAGTGTTGGGTAAGTATTTAAAGTCAAATTTTTAAAGAAATGATCTTTCATGTTTAGCCGAAATCGCGATAAATTGTTATCTTGAATTGCTTGTAGTAAATTGTTTGCATGGAAGTGCATTAGGGAATGATCTCCACCACGTGTTAGTGGGTTAAATGAGAGTATTAGGATAGTAATTATGTTGGGTTGAAGTTGGGTTCATGATTTATAAGTGGGAGTTAAGGTGAAAGAAGTTAGAATAGATTCCAGCATTTTCCAGATTTGAGGTTTAATTTGTGAGTGAGAAATGAATGAGCATTTGTTAGGAATTGGTAGGCCCAAGCCACCAGGGGTTAGGAATTTACCTATAGTCGATCCCAGAAGCTTTAAATGAGAGAAATCAATCCATTTAGTTAGGTGAACAAGTCAAAACTTGAATTCTGCCCGAACAGGGACAGTTTGAGTTAGGTACAAGTTTGAGCTGAGAAAGTAATGTTATGGGTAGGCCCTCATTAAGCCTCGAGTAGAACTGATACTAGGGAGTATGTGGGAAGTTTTGGGAGTTTAGAGTTAAAACCAAGGGTATAAAGTAAGAGCAAAATAGGGCAGTTTGAGCATCGCTGGAACAGGGTAGAGTCAACTTTGGGAGTAGGCTTAGGGAGGCCTAGGATAGGCCTTGGTGTCATTCCAAGTGCACAAGTTAGGTTTAGGTTCTGAGATTCCAGTTTAGTAATTTTAGTAGCAAACTTTGAGTGGAAGAAGTTTCAATGACACTAGAAATCATTCAATGTCACCTAGGCGTTGCACTTAGGAACACTTTGACTTTGCACTTAGTTTTTGAGTCTTTAGAGGTAAGGCCTGAGTTGACCATTGATTTTTTATGGTAGTTAGAGGTCAATAGGAGGTTAGTTCAGGGTTTTGGTCAAGTGAAATAAGGATTGGCTTGTTAGGGCACATCGAGTTTGGAGAGATAGTTGGGTTGCACTAGACTAGTTAAGCACTTCGAGTCATTGTGTTGGTGGAGTGAGATCATTCAATACTTATTAGTGCACTATGTTTTAAATAATATATTATGTGACTAAATGTGTTATGTGCTCCTAAATGACTACTTGAGATATGCTGCTATTACGTGAATACTAAGTGTCGAACGTGTAAGTAGGCCTAAGTACCACTATGATTCGAATTTTCTATAACTAAGATGGAGATTTTGTGAGAATGTATCAGGATTAGGTCTAATATTTTGTGTAGGCTCAGAAGAAGATAGTAAGTTTGCCGTCAAAGTCGAGTAGTGCTCCCGGTTGCTTCCACGATCGAGACGAGAGTTAGTCCAGCCTTCTTAAGGCAAGTGTTTTTTCCCTCACTTATCGTTCTAGTGATGTTTCCTTAAACTATATATTTCAAGTGTCCTTAAAGCCTCTTAAGATATATTGTGAATTATTCTGAAATTTTAAGATGTATTGCAAGTGTTCCGAACCACCCCTTTGATTTATGATAGCATGCTCGTATACTGATCATTAATATCTTTGTTACCATGATATATCGTTACAAATACTCTGATTTTGATTGAGATATTGCAAATGCTATGTCATGCTTACGATTATTGGACTTGTTTTAAGTCTATTTATGCTCTTATAAAAATCACACCCTTATCACTATTTTATTTCAATTCGATCTAGTACCTACCTTTGTCTTAAACTGAATGTCTTGGCCATTTCGAGATACCCTTATAAACTAAAATACTTCATTTGCCTTGATTGTGTAATCTCTCTTGATTAACCGCTATCCCTTTTTACCCTCACACCTCCAAGTTACCAAATCTTTACATATATCCTTATAATTATACCCAAACTTTGTCACTAGATATATGCCATATATAACCCTCAAAATTTGAGATCTCTGTCTTGTTGATTAATGTTATGAATCTTTTTCAATACTTTCTTCCCTGGTTGTCAAACCATCGATGTCCATCTTTGAAAACCCTGCTAGTGAGAAGTTAAATTCATTCTGATAAGAGTTTCATAACTCAAATCCTTGATTGATAATTTAAACTTCTTTGTTTAGATCCTTGTAAAGTTCTTCCTGGCATCAGTTTTATAAAAGATAATTGCTCTTTAAATAAAAGAATGTTTTCTTGAGATTGGTGAATTGGACTAAGACGCAAGTCCCTTTTGCACTTATTATATTAGGCTTAAAAGATGCCTAAGGATCCCAATCAAATTGTTTAGAACCCAACGAGGTTCGTGATTACTTCGCGGCTGATCACCGATTGTAATCCGTAGCGTCATAAAATGATTTTGAGCAATGATTTGGTTACAAATGTTTTGACTTGAATAATGATGCCATACACCTCAATTTCCAGTTATGAATTGCTATGATGATAATTTCTGTCTTATGATATACCTTGCTGAGCGTTTGGCTCACTTCTTGCTTTTTAGTCATGTTATTTCAGCTAGCAAGTATGGTTAGATTCAAGCAAACTCGTAAGTCTATCGGTGGAGATGATGAGGATTATGTGAAAGTTTAGGTAGTATAGTTGGCGTTTGTGTGAGGACCGATAGCTTTATATAAGAGTTGTAATAGTTATAGTGTGGGACTATTCAAACACTGAACCTTTGTGATCTTTGATTTTGTCATTAACAACCGTTTGTAATAACTTTATATTTGTTAGTTGTATTCTGTTAGTTTATTTGGGGCTGTGACACACCGGCTCAACTTAAATCCAAAAAAGAAGGGGGTCGGACAAAAGAGGCGCCTGATCAACAGGGTGAGGGTAGAAGCCCTCAAGGAAGAAGTGGATAGGCTGATGGAGGCCGGGCTCGTGAGGGAAGCTTTATACCCAATGTGGCTTGCCAAACCTGTACTCATCAAGAAACCAAATGGTAAATGAAGGATATGTGTGGATTTTACTGACCTCAACAAAGCCTGCTCGAAGGATAGTTTTCCTTTTCCCTGGATAGACCAACTGGTTGATTCCATGGCTGGGCATGCATTAATTAGCTTCATGGATGCTTATTTGGGATATAGTCAAATCCCGATGTATGGGTTAGATTAGGAGCATACCTCCTTAATCACTGATCGCGACCTCTATGGTTAGATCGGAATGCCCTTCGGGCTCCTCAATGCAGGAGCAACCTATCAGAGATTGGTGAATAAAATGTTCAGACACCAATTGGGAAAAACTATGGAGGCGTATGTGGATGATATGCTCGTAAAATCAAAGAAGGCAAATAATCACGTTCGTCAATTATCATAGATGTTCCAAATTCCGAGGGATTATAGAATGAAGCTCAACTCCCATAAATATGTGTCCGGGGTTGAGTCTGGGAAGTTTATGGGCTTATCGTAAACCATAGAGGTATTGAGGCCAACCCCGCCAAGATACCAGCCCTACTCAAGATGAAGTCTCCGCGACGGGTGAAAGACGTGCATGGCTTGACAGGGCGAGTGGCTGCTCTAAACCACTTTGTCTCAAAGTCTTATGACAAATGCCAAGAGTTCTTTAAAGTAATCAAAAAAGTGGGGAACAACTTTGAATGGACAGAGAAGTATGAAGTTGCTTTTCAAAGCATAAAGAAGTACATCAACAGCCCTTCAATGCTATTGAACCTGAATACATGAGAAGTTTTGGTCCTCCACTTCGCTATTTCTGACTTTTCAGTCAGTTCTGTGTTGGTCCAGGAAGAAGGTGATTTTCAACTCCCGGTATACTATGTGAGTAAAAGGTTAGCCAATGTAGAGACTCGATATGTGGCGCCCTCCAAACCCGGGTCAGGAGTTTGGGGTCCACAACACACCCACACCATATATATAAACCTGCTTATAACAATAATAAAGATAATAATATGCAGTGACCCTACTTACCAACATCCACGGATCGCAACAGGTTAAAGTATGCACACAAGCCACCCACACACTTATATTACAATGTCCAAATCCCAACTATTCAAACTTACAACTGATTATGAAAATATTCTTACAAACTTCTCAAACTTAAACTATCACAAAATTCTTCAGCTAGCTTATTCCGCTCAACCTGGAATCCTAGCTCGCACACTTGATTGAGGATCCTCGCTACCAACAATTTCCTTCTTAACTGGAAACGAACATAAACAAAATCGCACAAATGAGCTAACTAGCTCAGCAAGTCACATTGACAATACTAATATTAAACAATGATCAAGTGAAATGATTTAAGGTATCATGTTTATGGATAAATAATGATTTAGAACTGGATATTTAACTTTTATTTTAAAAAAACCAAGGTTAGGCTGCTGATCAGTCACGTACTAACCCCGAGCAAGGCACACGACCCTGCTCTGACTACTAGATCCAAGGCACACATTGGCCTAACATGACCACCAATCTGGTCTAACAACGAATTTGGTCCACATTTTATAAAAACAATCCAATTCTATAACAATAACAGAATAAACAATGTAAAGCAATAAACAGAATCATAAACAACATTGATTTTCAAGCATAAGGTGTTTTACAATCATTACAAGAGGACAACATGGTTAATACAAGGATTGGCTGTCAGCCTGTAAAAGAATTGGATAACAGAAGAATCAAAGTCTCGTGGATATAAGGGTTGGTCTTTCAGTGTACAAGGTATGAAGGTTTAAGTGTTAAACAATTATGGTTCAGTGATCTGTATTTAGTTTGTATGCATTTTTGGAGTAGTATCGTATATCGGTGGTTCGTATCTGAGTATTCGACAATCAATGGTTCAGAAAGAATAAGGCTTACGGCTCAAGATCAATAACTGGAATCAAGGTTTAGGGTTCAGTGCTTCAAAGCACTTGCAATATAAAATAGAACTATCAATTATTCGTAATATATCTTGAGAAGGTTCAGAACACTTGCCTTGTCTTAACTTGCTACCACTTCTCTAGCTTTCAATCACTATATCTTATTCACCAACTATCTGCTTCCCTTTCCTACGCCTCGCTTCTTCTGCTTAGATATCACAAGTCTATCAATATTTATTTTTCACTTGATTATATTCATTATAAGTTTCTATCTACCCTTCGTTTCACCCATATCCTATTTATGGATAGAGAATTACGATTAAAATAGTCAAACAATGCACATATACGCATATAACACATCAATCTGTTCACATATAGCACATAGCACGTAAGATATTCGATGAAAATACTTTTTCAAAGAAGATTTGGTGTTAAATTAATTTTTTGGATATTTAATACGAATTTTTGAACATTTTTCGGAATTAAAACGGGCCGTTGAATCATTTTAAAATAATAAAAAGAGTTCGATTCCCCGAATCTTGCTTTAAAATCATTTCGTAATAATTATCGAGCCTTGAAAACAATTTAAAATGATATTTTAAAGCTCGACACTATTTTTCGAAATTTTTATATCAAATAAATAATTAAATCTAATTAAATAATCAATTAATAGTTAATTAATAATTACTTTAATCAATTAAATTTTCGAATTAGTTGACCAATTAACTAATTAATTATTAACTAAAATTAATTAACTAATTAATTCATATTTATTTTTGAATTAAAAATATTCTTGGAAATAAAATATTAATTTTTAGAATTTTTAATAATTAAAATCGAATTTCTGAAATTAAAATAAATAGAAAATATGATTTTTTTAGTATTTTTAAAACAACAATCCTAAATATGCAAAGTCTGGAAACTTCAGGGACCAAACCTCATCTTCTTCAAAAGAATAGGTACTAAACTGTAATTTTGCAGGGGGCTCACCGGAAAACTACGGGGATCGTCGGAGAACACGTACCCGGAATCCTCACACAACCAGGAGCTCCAGATATGATCTACTCTTCACCAGGAATTCAACCATACAAACCAATCAAATTAATAACCCCGGAGTTGGCCGGAAAAGTTATATATTTAACTGTTTGCAAATGATTATCTGTACAAAATAAAATATAGTAAAGGCTATATATATTTACGGAATATTGGTACCCCGTTGGATCATATCAGATATAAAATATTACATTTATTTGATAAAACAAAGCCAAAACGATACCGGTTTTAGGATAATTATCCAAATCTATACATTTTGTAAATATAGACTTGGTCTTAGTGCTTTGGTTACACGTATTACGAGAAGATAATATAATAGTTTAATAAAAAGATCCCGTTTCTCGATAGTACGGGTTTTATCGATTTACCGAAACAAATATGGTATCGAAAATATTACGCCGGGATCCGCACGGGGACAAACATACTCCGGATCGAAAAAGTCAAAATATGGAAAATGCTCAGAATATTGCAATTAGGTTAGGAAGGAGTTTTCGGAAGAGTTTCGGATTGTAAAAATGTAAAAGCGGTTGAAGTCGGTTGGTTCCCATTATACAAAATAGTTTATAAATACTCGGAAAAATAATTTATTAAATCCATTAATCTTTTATAAAATCATATAACAACATAAAATTTAATAAAAAAATATGACAATTATCTATACTTTATTTTGGACATATGAAAATTAAAATACTCAAATCTTATCATATTTAAATATCCAAACACATATACCACTTAACAAATAATTTACAGAATAATCACTGGATAAATACAGAATATTTATTTATTGGCAAAAATAATTACACGATATATCCTAGGTATTACTTCCTTCCCCCCTTAAAAGGATTTTGTCCTCAGAATCTCCTAAGGAAATAAATGAGGGTACTTTTCTCGCATATCGCTTTCTAACTCCCAGGTTGATTCTTCAACCTTTGGGTTTCTCCACAATACTCTTAGTAACTTTACAACTTTATTCCTCAACACTTTCTCTCTTGGTTCTAGAATCTCTATCGGACTCTCTACATACGACAAATCTGCCTGAAATTCTCTCGGCTCGTACTCAATTACATGCCTAGAGTCTGGATTATACTTCTTAAGCATCGATACATGAAAAAAATTGTGAATATGCTCCATATGCGGGGGTAAGGCCAGTTTGTAGGTTACCTTGCCGTCACGCTTCAAAATCTCAAAAGGTCCGACATATCTAGGACTCAGTTTTCCTTTCTTCCCAAATCTCGTCAATCCTTTCCACGGTGACATTTTCAACAATACTAATTCTCCCTCTTTAAGTTCCATATCCTTTCTTGATTGATCTGCATACTTTCTCTAACGGTCTTGGGCTGCAATTAACCTTTTCTGAATAACTTCAACAACTTTCTTCATTTGTTGCACCAATTCGGGTCCAAGTATCTTGCGTTCTCCTACTTCATCCCAATATACCGGTGATTGACATTTACGTCCGTAAAGAGCTTCATAGGGTGGAATACCAATACTGACATGGTAACTGTTGTTATAAGCAAATTCTACTAAAGGTAAATGCTCGTCCCAACTTCCTTTGAAATCAATAGCACAAACGCGTAAAATGTCCTTAATTGTCTGAATCATTCTTTCGCTTTGACCGTCTGTTTGCGGAGGGTAAGCTGTACTCATATTCAGTCTGGTTCCCAAACATTCTTGAAAACTTCTCCAAACTCTCGTATTAAATCTTGGATCTCGATCAGATACGATAGATACAGGAACTCCATGATGAACTACTATCTCTTTCAGGTACATATGAACCAGTTTGTCTAGTGAAAATCTTTCATTAATAGGTAGAAAATGAGCTGACTTAGTTAGTCTGTCCACTATAACCCAAATGGCATCGTGACTCGCTTTTTTCCTTGGTAATCCAACTATGAAATCCATGGCAATATGCTTCCACTTCCATTTTGGAATCTCTAATGGCTGCAATAATCCACTTGGTCTCTGGTGCTCCGCCTTAACCCTTTAACATTTATAACATTTACTGACCCATTCTGCAATTTCTCTCTTCATATCTGGCCACCAATATTTTTCTTTTAAATCTCTATACATCTTGGTACTTCCTGGATGGATTGAATATCTTGAAATATGAGCTTCCTGTAGAATTTCATTCTTCAACTCTGTTACTGGTGGAATCCAAATTCTGGAAGAAAACCTGAGTATACCTTGATCATCCTTCTGTGTGCACAACTCTTCACCTACCAAATGATTGATGTCATGATCCATTACGTTCTCCTGATATTTTTTGATCTTTTCTAACAATTCTAGCTGAAAAGTCATACTATACATTTTTGCTTCATCAGGCTTTCAAATTCTGATTTCTAATTCCAATTTCTAAAATTCCTTGCATAATTCCTCAGAACTGGAAACACATTCAACTTTTCTTTTCGACTTAACGCATTATTCACAACATTTACTTTACCTTGGTGATAGTTAATCGTACAGTCGTAGTCCTTGATCAACTCCAACCATCTTCTCTGTCTCATATTAAGTTCCTTTTGTGTGAATATGTACTTCAAACTTTTGTGATCCGTATAAATCTCATATCTTTCTACATATAAATAATATCTCCAGATCTTCAAAGTGAATACTATGGCCGCTAGCTCCAAGTCATGAGTAGGATACTTCTGCTCATGAGGTTTCAGTTGTCTCGATGCATATGCAATAACCTTGTCGTGCTGCATCAAAACACAACCTAGTCCCTTATGAGAAGCATCACTATAGATTACAAAATTTTCTTCATCATCTGGAAGTGACAAAACAGGTGTCGTGATCAGTCTCCTCTTCAATTCTTGAAAACTTTTGTTCACACTTGTCGTTCCATATAAACTTTTCATTCTTCCGGGTAAGCTTCGTTAAAGGCATTGCAATCTTCAAGAAATCTTAAACAAATCGTCGATAATATCCCGCTAATCCCAAGAAACTTCTCACTTCTGGTGGTATTTTTGGCCTTTCCCAATTTGTAATAGCTTCAATTTTTGTCGGGTCCACTTTGATCCCTTCATTACTGACTATATTCCCTAAGAACTGAAGTTCCTGTAGCCAAAACTCATACTTTGAGAATTTAACATATAACTTTTCCTTCCTCAAAATTTCCAAAGATATCCTCAAATGCTCCACATGGTCTTCTTCTGTCTTCGAGTAAATCAAAATATCATCTATAAACACAATAACAAACTTGTCCAAATACTTCTTGAAAATTCTGTTCATCAAGTCCATAAACGTTGTTGGGGCATTGGTTAATCCAAAAGACATTATTAAGAATTCATAATGTCTGTACCTTGTTTTGAAAGCTATCTTTGGTATATCTTCTGGTTTAATATTTAATTGGCGGTATCCCGATCTCAGATCAATCTTAGAAAAATACTTGGATCCTTTCAGCTGGTCAAACAAATCATCAATTCGAGGCAACGGATACTTATTCTTGATTATAAGCTTGTTAGGCTCCCGGTAGTCGATGCATAATCTCATACTTCCGTCCTTCTTCTTAACAAATAATACCAGTGCACCCCAGGGGGATACACTGGGTCTAATTACTCCTTTCTCTAACAATTCTTGCAACTGCTTTGCTAACTCCTCTATTTCAACGGGCGCCATTCTATACGGGGCCTTGGATACTGGTTTCGTTCCGGGTGCTAAGTCAATTGCAAACTCAATTTCTCTATATGGAGGAAGTCCCGGTAATTCATCAAGAAATACGTCTGGAAACTCATCGACTACTGGAATATCTTCAAGTTTTGCTGGCTCCTGACTTCTATCAATCACATACACCGTGAAATGTTCACATCCTTTTCACAGTAACTTCTCAGCTTAAATCATCGTTAAAAACTTCTTTGTTTGCTTCTAACCTTTAAACATCACTATTCTCTCGTCTGGCATTTTCAAAATTACCTTCTTATTATGACAGTCTATTTGAGCATCGTGCTTAGATAACCAATCCATTCCTAGAATAACGTCAAACTCTCCTAACTTAAATGGTATCAAATCCACACAAAACTTATTACCAGAAATCTCAATCTCACAGTTCACACAAACTTGATTAACAGATATACGTTCTTGATTTTTTAATTTCACAGTCATTATTGTGATGGCCTCAACCCCGGGGTTAGGAGTTGACGTCACTAAACATAATTACCAGAAATATAAACAACAAGATTATCATTAATATTAAACTACTACGACCCCAAAACCAAGATCCGATCCAAGTTCAAGTATGATCCAAGCCAAACATTATTACAAACCATTTATTCAAAAGTCTGACACACACTAACTTATTCAGCAACTCATCAGACCGCACATGGTCTGATACTAACTACCTCTGAGTAGCCGGGTCCTGAAGGGGATGAGATACGGATCTTCCAAGGTCTGATCGATCTTCTAGGCATCTGCGATATATATATAATAGGTTGCAAGTGTGAGCATAATCGCTCAGCAGTACCAACATATGAACATCAAGATAAAAATAGTAATGTAAATAGTAATAGGAACATAACTATAATCAACATAAAATCTGTAAATCATTTCGAACAACAGTTTATAAAGGAAAACTGAGATAACTGGATATCACTAACTAGCATGCTTTTAATTAAACAAATGTAGTAGTGTGCTGTGTAAGTACCAGAGTCCAATTTTAGCATGCTATTCAAATTTATAAATCGACTGTATCAATTACATATGCCCTTATGGGAATCAGAAAGCCAAATCAGATACATAACGGATATGTGAAGACAGCTGACCAGGCTATCAACACCAGACGGCTCCAACTGCCATCCCATATACCTGTTCCGGAACTCAGAGACTAGCTAGGTCTTTGACCTGCTGGACTAATCGGTTATGAATTGCGCGCAACCGAAATAGCCTCTTACGCCACCTCAATAGGCCTACTCTGGCCCCTATGTATCCCATATATGATCGTTTTATCCAGTTTTCAAAACACTTGTACCTATCTCATTTCAAAACCATTCATTTTAACAACACACATAAAACTAGTTCAAAAATCATTTTTATTCGAGATAGGTACCCTTTTTCGAAGTTACTTTTCCCCAAAACAGGTTTAAAATAGTGATTTATAACTACAGGGGATACGTAACTTAAAACATTTCTGTTCCTTTACGAGAATAAAATATTAGTCTATTCATACGTTTTGAATCATAAAAGAATGATCAGGGTGCTTGCCTTGCAACACTTTCGGAAACCCTAAGTAGCTTTTACGCTGACTTCGGTCCTGGCGATACTCGACTGGGATCTACAATAACAGAATACCCTAATCAGTTATATCGACATGCTTGATATCCTCAATCCTAATTATCCCAATTCGATAACCCGACTCGTATATAATTATAAACATAATCACATAATCTATATTCATATAAGAATAAAACGTTTTGTATATTAAAGTACATTTTCTCGTATTTTAAATAGATTTTTGAAAAAAATTTGACAGCGACTCCTCTATTTATAATCCTGTCCGTCGAAACATAATCGACGCCAATCCCAACAATCACAACAATCCACAATCCACAACTCACAACACAAATTTCAAATTCCAAAGTCATTTGCATATGAAACCGGTTATACAAATTATTTTATTCATTTATAAAATTTAGGATTCAGATATCAATCATCACGATCCACCGTCCGCTCGTAAAAAGTCATCACGGACGGCGACAAAATTTCGCGGGTACCCGATTAATTCCTGGGTTTCCAACGCGAAACTTCGCCGATTAATTATTAAAAATTTCCCGCATGTAACTATAATTCATATCACGAAATTACTCAAGTAAAATCCTATAGAAATCATTAAAATTATTATTATAATACTTTAATTCATAATCTGCAAAAACAGGACAGGAACGAAATAAAAGCCACACAGCCTCAACACGCGCGGACGCGCCGCCCACACATAGACACGACCAACACACACACGCACACACAGAGACGCACACAACACACACACAATAGAGCACAAAGCACACACATATACCTAAGTATATATATATCAACGGAATAAAGGTAGAACAAAGCCAAACCGAGGAACAGTGGCGGGTCACCGGAAAAACAAGTCGGAAAACAGGAACAACGATGACCGGAAACACCGGGAGGAAGAAGAGGAAAAGAAGAACGCGAACCGAGGAGAAAAAGTGAGAAACAGAGAGGGATTCGAGAGAAAAAATAGAGAGAGATCAGGAGAGAACGAGAGATGAGAGAGGAAAGTAACACTAGTGTGTTTGTGTATGTTAATCAATTGCCACGAAGCCCCCAACCAAGATACGTGGCACACAAATAATAATCCTGTTACTTACACGCGTTTCTGACCCGAATAAAGTAAATTTAACTCATTTTTCTTAATTAAATATACCGAGGTGCACATAAAACAATCTCCAAAAATTACGAAGATAGTTTTAAAATGCCATAAATATCCCGAAGTTTATAAAAGCATAAATTTTATAGTTTTAAAATAATTTTTGAAACGCAATTTGTACCTGCTTTTAACAATTAAAAGAATCGACGTGCGGGTAAAATTAAGCCCAAAAATTTCTAAAATAATTTTAAAATTCTCAGAATATTATCAACTTAATAAAATATGAGTTTTGTGATTTTTGAAGAATTCTGGATTTAGATATAGATTTTACAAATAAACACAATCAGAAAATCATTTAAAGATAAATAATTAATGAATGATTGATTTCTCAATTTTATAAAATCCTAAAAATAATTATTGAAATTATAAAATATAAAAATAATTTTAGAGACAATCCAAATATTTATGAAATTAAAACTGTAATAAAATCACTTTTTAAAAGCGAGACAAAACCATATAACTCAATTATAAATCACACAATCCAACCTATATACCAATAGATCACAGATAAATAATAAAAATCAACACACTGCTGCCAAAACTAATACACATATTTTATTTAATTATTTATTCAAATATTACACTTTAAAATAATAAGAATAATAGAAAATATACGAGTCATTATAATTATTTCATTTAACCATTCAACTGGACAATTTAACTTATCAACAAAATCCTGAGAAATAAACTATCGAGTTGCTCCCGAATCTACTAACACTTTGGCACATAGGGAATTCACAATAAGCGTACCTGCCACAACATCTATATCCTGGATAGCGTCCTTCACAGATATGTCAAAAACTCTGGCCCTTGGAGTCTCATTCATTACTAGAGTGGATTCCATGATTCTCAATGCATTATTAACTGGGGCTGGTGTCTTGCAAGCCCTTACTATATGTCCCAGCTTTCTGCAATTAAAGCATGTAAACCCAATTGCTGGAACCTTAACTGCTGGATTCCGGGTAGGCTGGTCTTTATTCACTGATTCTCTAGCTGGCTGGTTACGGCACTCCTTAAATAGTGCCCTTTATGATTACACTTGTAGCAAACCACATTCAACTTATTACATACTCCTTCATGTTTCTTCCCATATATTTCATAATCTGAAAAAGTTATCCTTAGCTGATTTGGCTGGTTCCCAGTGGCTGGACGGTTGCTTTGACCTCCGTCGCCTGTATTTTGCTTCTTGAAATTAAAATTTCTCCCTGGTTGAAACTTGCCTTTCTTCTGGTTGAAATTTGGAAACTTCCCTGCTTGTGACTGTCCTTCATTCCCTTCAAACTTTCTTTTCTTGCTCTCCTTCTCCTTTTGTGACATCTCACTCTCTGTCTCTGCAATCATGGCTTTCTGTACAACTCCTGCATAGGTATCCAATTCAAATATGGCTATCTTCCCTCTGATCCATGGCTTAAGACCTTTTTGAAATCTCTTAGCTTTCTTCCTATTAGTGTCCACATACGATGGTACAAACCTTGACAATTCTTCAAACTTACTTTCATAGTCAGCTACTGACATATTCCCTTGCTTTAGCTCTAAGAACTTTAATTTCATTTCATCTTGAACAAACTAGGGAAAATACTTCTTTAGGAACAACTCTCTGAATCTCTCCCAAGTAATAGCATCGGTACCTTCCAATGTCTTCACAGTTTTCCACCAGTAGGTGGCTTCATTCTTCAAATAATAACTTGCAAACTCAACCTTCTGTTCCTCTCTCACTTTAACCAAATAAAATGACTTCTCTATTTCCTTTAACCAAACACTCGCTTCAATTGGATCTAATGAACCCTTGAATTCCGGTGGATTCACCGCCTGAAAAGTCTTAAAAGTTACCTGAGGGTTGGTCCATCTTTGTTGCTGTTGAGTCAGATGAACTGTTTATTGAGCCAAGATCTGAAAAATCTGGGCTACGGTTGGGTCTATGGGACCTGGATTTGCATTCTGGTTATTATTGTCTTGGTTGTTGTTGTTGTTGGTTTCTTCATTCTAGTTGGTGGAATAGGTATTTCGTTTGGGAGGCATTTTCTGTAAAGAATCAAACAACTTATTTAGCCTTTAAGTCAAATCCTTTTTATGAAAAGTTTTTATATATATAAAATAGCAATATCTCTTTTTGAAAATAGTTGTAACAATTGAACTAAGTAAATTGCATGTTTTTTTACATAATGTAAACAGTTAAGGGGATATGGTACATGGTATCACAAGAGTTTATAACTGGTGCAATAAATAAAGTAAGATAAAGTAGGTGCAGTAATGTAAATGACAATGCTGGAAAAGAAAAAGGTACTGATATATATAGATCAAAGTTTTGGTAGTACAAGCGTTAAAACGCTTCAAAAGTAAAAGGTACAACAAACCTATACACTACTCAACAAGTCTAGTCTATAAATACAAACCAAAAGTCTGCTGATACATATTACATACTAATATACATATAGAAACTATCACCACAACTCTGGCTCAACATCTCTGTCTCTGCATCTCTGTCTCTAGCTCCAAGGAAACTCTGGTCCCTCAAGCCTCTCAAGATCCTCCATCACCTCTCTGGCTCATCCTATAAGAGCATCAGGTCCTGCATACTCACATGTAGCTCCATGCAATCTAGCCTCAAGAATCCTCTGTGTCACATGAATCTCCTCTCGAAGTTCCCTCACACTCCTATCAACATATATAGTCCTCACTATATGCTGCAGCTCCCAAATCTGTGTCAACGGGGCCTCACGCTCCAAAAAACGAGCCTCATACCGGAAATAAGAAACCTGATGTGGAGTAGACTGAAATGGTGAACCTGCAACTAAATGCCCAGTAGAATAAATGAGCCTCATAAATGAGCACTCAACCTCTCGACGTTCTATCTTTCTATTCCTTACTTCTAATCCTAACCCTCTACCCATTCCCGGCAATCTAGGCTTGTGTCAGTGATTTATAACCTGTAGCTCTGATACCAAACCTGTGGCGCCTTCCAAACCCGGGTCAGAAGTTTGGGGTCCATAACACACCCACATTATATATATAAACCTTCTTATAAAAATAATAAAGATAATAATTAGCAGTGACCGTACTTACCAACATATAGGATCGCAACAGGTTAAAGTATGCACACAAGCCACACGCACACACATTTATATTACAACGTCCAAATCCCAATTATTCAAACTTACAACTAATTATGAAAATATTCTTACAAACTTCTCAAACTTAAACTATCACAAAAGTCTTCAGCTAGCTTATTCCGCTCGACCTGGAATCCTAGCTCGCACACTTGATTGGGGATCCTCGCTACCAATAGGTTCCTTCTTAACTAGAAAAGAACATAAACAAAATCGCACAAATGAGCTAATTAGCTCGACAAGTCACATTGACAATACTGAGATTAAACAATGATCAAGTGAAATGATTTAAGGTATCAAGTATTTGGATAAACAATAATTTAGAATTGGATATTTAACTTTTATTTTAAAAAAACAAAGGTTAGGCTGCTGATCAGTCACACACTAACCCCGAGCAAGGCACACAGCTCTGCTCTGACTACTAGATTAAAGGCACACATTGGCCTAACATGGCCACCAATCTGGCCTGACCATGAATCTGATCCACATTTTATAAAAACAATCCAATTCTATAACAATAACAGAATAAACAATGTAAAGCAATAAACAGAATCATAAACAATATTGGTTTTCAAGCATAAGGTGTTTTACAATCATTACAAGAGGACAACATGGTAAATACAAGGATTGGCTGTCAGCCTGTAAAAGAATTGGATAACAGAAGAATCAAAGTCTCGTGGATATAAGGGTTGGTCTTTCAGTGTACAAGGTATGAAGGTTTAAGTGTTAAACAATTATGGTTCAGTGATCTGTATTTAGTTTGTATGCATTTTTGGAGTAGTATCGTATATCGGTGGTTCGTATCTGAGTATTCGACAATCAATGGTTCAGAAAGAATAAGGCTTACGGCTCAAGATCAATAACTGGAATCAAGGTTTAGGTTCAGTGCTTCAAAGCACTTGCCATATAAAACAGAACTATCAATTATTCGTAATATATCTTGAGAAGGTTTAGAACACTTGCCTTGTCTGAACTTGTTAACACTTCTCTGGATTTCAATCACTATCTCTTATTCACCAACTATCTGCTTCCCTTTCCTAAGCCTCGCTTCTTCTGCTCAGATATCACAAGTCTATCAATACTTATTTTCACTTGATTCTATTCATTATAAGTTTCTATCTACCCTTCGTTCCACCCAAATCCGATTTACGGATTGAAATTTACGATTAAAACAGTCAAACAATGCACATATCCGCATATAACACATCAATCAATTCACATATAGCACATAACACGTAAGATATTCGATGAAAATACTTTTTCAAAGAAGATTTGGTGTTAAATTGATTTTTTGGATATTTAATACGAATTTTTGAACATTTTTCGGAATTAAAATGGGCCGTTGAATCATTTTAAAATAATAAACAGAGTTCGATTGCCCGAATCTAGCTTTAAAATCATTTCGTAATAATTATCGAGCCTTGAAAACAATTTAAAATGATATTTTAAAGCTCGAAATTATTTTTCGAAATTTTTAAATCAAAATAAATAATTAAATCTAATTAAATAATCAATTAAAATTAATTAATATTTAATTAAATTAATTAATTTTCGAATTAGTTGACCAATTAACTAATTAATTATTAACTAAAATTAATTAATTAATTAATTCATATTTATTCTTGAACTAAAAATATTTTTGGAAATAAAATATTAATTTTTAGAATTTTTAATAATTAAAATCAAAGTTCTAAAATTAAAATAAATAGAAAATATGATTTTTAAAATAACAATCCTAAATATGCAAAGTATGGAAACTTCAAGGACCAAACTTCATCTTCTTCAAAAGAATATGTACTAAACTGTAATTTTGCAGGGGGCTCGACGGAAAACTACGGGGATCACCGGATAACACGTACCCAGAATCCTCACACAACCAGGAGCTCCAGATATGATCTACTCTTCACGAGGAATTCAACCATACAAACCAATAAAATTAATAACCCCGGAGTTGGCCGGAAAAGCTTGAAGAAAACTCGTCGGACGACGAGTTCTTTCTTGCTCCGACCAGCTCGATTCCGGTATCGTCTGTTGACGAGACCACCACCAATCGATTCCTCTTTTTAAGCTCTACAAATCCCTACCAACCAAACAATCTAATAACCCCTAGAACATATGCCCCCAATTTCAATTAAGAACATTCAAACGGGTTAAAAACCCTAATTTTGAAATTCAAAATTAAAACTCAATTTTGAACATGTTATTGAACTCCAAAAAAGTCTTATATTATACCAAAATCATCATGAAGAAAAGATCTACAACATGCAATCATCAAATTATACAAACAACATCTCGAACAAGTTCATATTTTAATTCAAAATAATTCAAAATTAAATAAAAATATAGAAAAATACCAGTTATTTATGCAATTAAACAAGCCCTGGAATCTAAAAGTACTTTTCAAATCCTTCGTTTTGGTTACTCGAGCGTTCCAATCGGACTTCGGTAACGCCTTAAAATTAAGGTTTGATTCTCAGAAACTATTGTGAATTTATGGCTTTTCTCTGGAGATTTATATATTTAACTGTTTGCAAATGATTATCTATACAAAATAAAATATAGTAAAGGCTATTTATATTTACGGAATATTGGTACCAGATTTGGCAATAAGGGTAAATTGAAGCCGCGATATGTTGATCCATTTGAAATCTTGAAGAAAGTCTAGAAAAGTTGCCTACGAATTAGCTTTACCGCCGCACATGCATCATATTCACAATGTGTTTCACGTTTCAATGCTTAAGCGATATAATTCTGATTCTAGACATGTAATAGAATATGAGCCGATAGAAATTCAACCAGATTTGTCTTATGTAAAACAGCCGGTAAGAATTCTAGATCGATAAGAGAGAGTACTAAGGAGTAAGTCTGTATATTTAGTGCGAGTTTTGTGGAAAAATCCTATGGTTGAGGAATCAACCTGGGAACTTGAGAGTAAATGTTAGAAAAGTATCCTCAATTGTTTTCATAGCGAGATTCTGAGGACAGAATCCTATTAAGGGGGAAGGATGTAACGTCTTGGAAAATAACGCTTGTATTATATCATATTTATAATAAATTATGTGTATTAATGTGTCATTTATGTGTAATTAGTTGTAAAACCCTAAATGTTACGTGTTACGTGCATTCTGTATCGTCCGGGTATTTTCAGGGTATTTTTCAGATATTTTATTTTGTATTTATAGCTTTCATATCAAAAGTTATATGACCCGAACTACGATTTTAAAGCTGGTATTTCAAATAAAATAATGGGCTTTATTTTTTATCAAACGGCTTGTACCATCGTGTTATTCTGAACATCTAGATATTTTATAAATTTTCTCATTTCGCGAAAAATGACTTTTTCGGGCCCCATTGGGTGTTAAAAACCCCACAAAAATCATATTTTTATTTTTATAAAATTATAGGACTTTCATTTATACCATTTCTTTATATTTTTGCATTATTCACAATTTTTGGGAAATTTTGGCATATATATTGTATAAATAAAATATTTAAAAATTAAATGTTAATACTCAAAAATTATAAAATTAGGGGCCGATTAATTTTAAAAGATGTAGAATTAGGGCCTTAATTTTAACTAGGAGTATTAATTTTAATACTATAAATAGCCTAATTTTTATTTAATTATTATTAATTAAGTAATTAAAAATCAAAAAAATCTGTAAAATTCTCTGCAAATCGGGTCGGGTAGAACAAATTCGAGTCGAGGAATCAATCAAGGGTTTGAACTGATTACTGCATCAAATCAAGTGATTCGAGTATCCAAATCGAAGGTTTTGATCTGTTCTTTCTGTTTTCATCATCAATTTCATGTTTTAATTCATCATTTTTTATTTTCGATTTCTAGGGTTTATACCTGAATGAGGTCTTTTTGATTCTAGGGTTATGAGGATGTTTTGATGATAGAGATAGCTTCCTGGTGTTTTTTACAATCGATTCATGCTAATTAGTTTAACAAACGATTGCTTAAACTGTTAATTCGATTTCTAGGTTTTATGTGAAATTTTGTTTGATCGTGTTTGATTTAGAAAAAGCTGAGGATATGTAGAGGATAGGATTTTGATTGTACGTGTTCTAAGCCTTGATTTGCACTATAGAGCGTAAAGTTTCATGTACAAATGAAGCAGATCGGTTTTTGGCCGGATTTTAAGTCGGTTTCGTCGTGGATGGTGATACATGGATGATTCTGGGCAAACTCCGGCGTGTTCTTCACGACCTGGATTTTGCCCCGTTGGACCAGTGTAGAAAACCCGTGTTTGATCCGTTTTTATCAGAATTCCAGTTCTGACAAATGTTTCTGGGAATTAATTTTAATTTTATTTTTATTAATTATAAAAAAATCAGTTTTATTTATTTAATTAATTGATTAATTAATTGATTTATATTATAAATAATTCTGAAATATTTTCTAAAAATCAGATTTAATTATTTTCTTAATTATTCCAATTCCTTCCCGATACCTCCCAATGGAAATCTTGAATTGGATATTAATTATTTAAAAAGGATTAATTATTTTGATAATTAATCAAATAATTTTCAATAAATCATAATAAATTTATTTTAATTCCAAAAATTATAGAAAAATCATTTTTAATTCTGATTTTTCCCAAATATTTATTTAAAAATATTTTTAGGGTTTAATAATTAATAATAATTATTTATATTGAATAATAAATTGATTTATCTGTGTTTAATTGATATTAATTAAACTGTTTGTCCGATTCGACCGAAACAAAAGCCGTTTAACTCAGAAAAATGATTTATTTTCATTAAAAATAATATTAAAACCTAATTTCTTTTAGAAATTAGTTGAATTTTGATATTTAATTAATTATAAGCCTTATCGCATATAGAGACGAGTCCGATAAATTCTGAAAAATAGGAAACGAGTCAGATAATGATCAGTTAAGCGAGCAGCGAGTCGATTTTGATTCTAAAAATTATTTTAAAACTAAAAATGACTATGTGGCTTATGTGCTTATGTGTATTATGTGGTTAATCGAGTATTGCTTGTTAATAAATAATATCCGAGTCGATAATACGTGTATGGGTAGACAATAGGAGCTACGTGAAGTCGGTTTGAGACGCAATTGAGATGCGAGATGACTAAATCAGTCTATTTCCTTGATAGAAGCAAAGCCAGCAAGGCGGGTTGAGCTGGTGATAGACGAAGGTGAAGTACTTGGAGTAAATCGCGTGAAAGGCAAGTTTTTCCCCTATTCTAATTTGAGAATAATGACGTTTCTTCAGATTCTTATCACATATGCACTCTTTTGATTCTTATTCATAAACACTGATACACAATTGCTATTCTCTTGTTCATATTTTATTTCGATTCTTGATTTCTCCTTTTACCTTTGAATTCCCTATTCATATTCCAATAGTTACATAAATACATTAGTATATTCTGGTGATTAGAATATATCAAAACATACCGATTGTTCCGGTTGCTACTCCATGGACTGGATAGTGATGTTTGGGATTAAGTTATACTTGATCCTAAGGACCGGGACATAACCGGATCCTTGAGATGGGTCGTAGAGCCTGGGTACCCGACTGGATCTATATATTAAGATATAGATCTACACTGTATCCTGGCTGATCAGCCGGGTATAGGTGCGAACTTGTGTCCAGTTTAGTTCATTTGTATTTGCCGACAGTGGCCTTCGTTCTTTTCTCATACAGTTATATCTTTGCAGATGTAACCAGATTACCGATTCAATTGAAATATTTTAACCCTATTTATATATTGCGGACTTGTTGAGCAATTTTTGACTCACCCCTTTCTTGTTATTATTCACCTTATTATTTTCAGTTAAGAAGGAATATGAAACCTATCAGGACTCGAGTAGTAAAGAAGTGAGTCAAGTCGCGGGACCCTCTCATACCCAAGGTGTTGATTCTAATCAAGGAAGAAAGCTTTGAGTTTCCTGAACAGATGGAGTGTAGATAGTGAGTGTGTATGTTTGAATAAAGATGAACTTAGTGTAAAACTGGTTAGACAATGGTTTGTAATAAAGAGAGTTTGAAGGATTTTGAATTTGGTTTGTAATAAAGTAGTTTGTGGTTCTTGTTTTCATACTTCAACCTAAAAAGATCCTAGTTAGTGTTAAAGGGGTTTAGATATTTTTAGGTATTATTATACAGTTTTTTTTGTAGGTTTGGTGATTAACTAGTAACCCCCGGACTTATACCCCGGGTCTGGAGGGCGTTACAGGTTTGGCATCACAGCTGTAGGTTTGGTCCCTGAAAATAAGAATATTATGATTAAGATAAGATAGGGAGATCACATAGGAAATGAATAGTCAAATAGGAAAAGTAGTGTTAGGATTTAGATAAGTTTAAAATAGGAAGGTATAAGATTTAGGATTATTAAGTGACCTTTCTTTTTCTTTACTTGTTATATTATTAGATGGCGTCGTCAGGTTATTCAGGTTCATCTGAGAGGACAGTCACATGACCAGTCGAACCAGTTATTCCACCAGTATCTGAGCATATATTTCCACCTCTTCCACCACCACCATTGCCCCAAGAGCCAGCACCACCAGTGCCAGAGCTGATTCCTGATCCGGTAGAGATGTTTAATCCACGAGAGTTCTTTGAGCCGGTGCTTCCACCCCCACTTTCGATAGAGTATCAGTTTATTCCAGAGGTTGAGCCAGAGTTTCCACCACCAGCGGTGTTACCTCCTATTCAGGTGCATGCCCCAGAGCCAGAGATATTTCAGATGGCCCCGATTGAGGGTATGGATGAGCATGATGTAGGGTTACAGTTGGGGTTACCACAACAGGGTGCTGCAGGGATACCGAGAGTTCTATCGCAAGAGTCTATAGGACATGTGGCACAGCCATATATGGTACTGTATTATGATTACAGTGTTGTGAGAGTGGATGCTGAGTATTGGAGATCTCAGTGTAGGGAGATTATGCATTTGTTTGATCAGAGAGACCGAGGACCATTAGCCGCACTTCAGCCGGATTATATGATGAGATAGAGGCTTCAGTCCACAGTGATGAGTGCTACTTTTGAGTTAGATGCTTTGATGCATGACGGGTCGCCTTCTTATGCGGAGTTTCATAGGGTTCTCCATTTGGCACTGACAGTTTTCCAGATACTACGGGATGAGCTGAGGCGTATTCCGCCAGGTTTTTGAGATCTGACAGCAGGAGACCAGATGTCTGGTATATGTGACTGATGTAGATAGATGTATCCTAGTATAGTATGGTTAGTGATGTATGCGTGTAGTACTTAGCTTGACTTGTAGCAGCGGCAGCCATGACAGTTTTGATCGAGACTTTTTGTACCAAGCACTTACACCTGAGGCTGGTGTTATATATATAATGAACTTTTTCAAATTTTCTTTTATTTAAATTTCAGTTTTTACAGTTTTATAGCATTTACATTTACTTTATTATTTTACAGTTTTCCATATTTTAAATTCTGTTTAAATTTAAAAACAGTTTACCATCATTCTCATTACAAGTTACAAAACCATTTCAATTGATTGTTTAAATTTCCTGTTTTTATATTAAGCAAATTGTTTTTCCTTTCATAAATCATTATTTAAATTTTGTTAATACAGGATAAATTGTTTCTTTATTTATTATCAATTGTTTAATAATCTGTTAAAAAGAATTAGTTATTTTATTATCAGAAAATGGCACCAAAGGGAAAGACTAGATTCGAAACCTCCAACAGCAACTCTGAGGGACAGACTAATGACCCCATGAACCAAATGTTCCATCTGATGCAACAACAGATGGAAATGATGCAGCAGCAGATGCAGCAACACCAGCAACAGATTCAGCAACAAATGTTACAATAGCCACCCCGTCCTGAACCTCAGTTATTACAAGCTATGCTTGTTGTTACCTTCAAGCAGTTTCATTAAGTTAAGCCTCCAGAGTTTGAGGAAACAGCAGATCCTATTAAGGCTACAACATGGTTGAAGGAAATAGAAAAAACATTTATGCTTGTGAAAGTAGGTGAGGACCAAAGGACTGATTTTTCTAGCTACTTTTTGAAAGGGGAAACAAATTATTGGTGGGAATCTAGGAAAGCCTTAGAAGGAGAAGACATTGTGACCTGGGATAAGTTTAAAGAGCTGTTTTTAGAGAAACATTTTCCTCGATATGTGAAGAATCGGATGCAAATCAAGTTCTTAGAGCTGAAGCAGGGGAATATATCCGTGACAGAATACGAAGCCAAGTTTACTGAGTTAGCTAGATTTGTTCCAGAACAAGTTGATACTGAGGAAAAACGAGCCCAAAGATTCCAACAGGGATTACAACCGTGGATTCGCGGCCAAGTGGCAGTTTTTGAATTGACAACTTATACCGTCGTGGTCCAGAAAACCATGATTATTGAGGGAGAAAGTGAGAGATCCCAAAAGGAAAAAGGACAGGGAAGTTTCCAGAACCGTTTTAGCAGGAAGTCGGGATTCCAGGCCCAAACAAATATGAACTTCAAAAGGATAGGACAAGGCAACCAGAAAGCAGATAATCATTTCCAAGCTCCCAACCAGCAGGGAATTGTCAGAGTCCCAGTGCCGTACTGCAAGACATGTGGTCAGAAGCATACATGCATCCGTATCAAGGCAAATGTGACGTGTTTCAAATATAAGCATAAAGGGCACTATTCTAATGAATGTCCAGTGGGAAAAACAGAAGTTACTTGTTTCCAGTGTATTAAGAAAGGACATACCGCTAGGGATTGCAGAGGACCAGCAATGGCATCTAGTATTCCTAAAGTGTTGGCATTACCTCCTCCATCACAGCCTAATCAGCCCAGAGCAAGGACTTTTAACATGACAATGAAAGAAGTCGTGCAGAGTCCTAGTGTGATTGCATGTACGCTTTTGGTGAACTCAGTAAATTCAAAAGTATTAATTGATTCTGGAGCTACACGATCTTTTATTTCCAAAGAATTCATTGATAAGATATGTTGTGAAACTGAATGGTTGGGCGAGACGTTAATTATAAAATTAGCGAATGACGACCAAGTTCTGGTAGATCGAGTATGTCATGCGTGTGATATCAAAATAGTCGGACATCATTTCTCCGTAGACCTGATTCCTTTTAAGTTAGGAGAGTTTGACGTTATTTTGGGAATGGATTGGTTAGCTTGTCATAATTCTCAGATCGATTGCGCGAACAAGGAAGTGAAATTGTGAACTGCGAAAAATGCGACGATAATGTTCAAAGGTGAAAAACAGCAAAATAAATTTCTGACAATAATGCAGAACAAATGATTGCTATGACAGGGATGTGAAATGTATATAACCTATGTGTTAGATACAGAAAAGGGAAGTCCTAAGATAGAAGATATTACAGTTGTATGTGAATTTCCTGATGTCTTTCCAGATGAGCTTCTAGGGTTACCGCCAGACTGAGAAATTTAGTTTACAATCGATTTAGCGCCGGGTACAGAACCATTTTCGAAAGCTTCGTATCAAATGGCACCGGTTGAGATGAAATAATTGTTAACGCAATTGCAAGATCTTCTAGACAGGGGAATCATAAGACCCAATATATCCCCATGGGGTGCACCGGTATTGTTCGTAAAGAAGAAAGACGGCAGCATGCGACTATGCATCGACTATCAGGAATTGAATAAATTGACTATCAAGAATAAATATCCTTTGTCACGAATCGATGATTTATTTGATCAATTAAAAGGAGCCGCATGGTTTTCTAAGATATATTTAAGATCGGGCTATCATCAATTGAAGATCAAAGGTGAGGATATTCCCAAGAATTCCTTTCCTACCAGATACGGACATTATGACTTTTTTGTAATGGCATTCGGTTTGACCAACGCGTCAACAACATTCATGGATTTGATGAATAGGGTATTCAAGAGGTACTTGGATAAGTTCGTGATTGTATTTAGTGATGACATCTTGATTTACTAGAAGACTGAAGAGGAGCATGTCGAGCATTTGAGGATTGCTTTGGAAATTCTAAGAAAGGAACAGCTGTACGTAAAGTTCTCAAAATGCGAATTTTGGTTGAAGGAAGTACAATTTTTAGGGTATATCATTAGCAGGGAAGACATTCAAGTTGATCCGGCGAAGATTGAAGCTGTGATAAATTGGGAAAAGCTGAAGACACCAACATAGGTTCGAAGCTTCCTGGGTTTGGTAGGATACTATAGAAGATTCATCAAGGATTTTACGAAAATAGCAACGCCACTGACCAAGTTGACTCAGAAAAGTGAAAAGTTCGTATGAGATGACAAATGTGAGGAAAGTTTTCAAGAACTGAAGAATTGGTTAGTAACTGCACTGGTACTTGTGTTACCAGATGAGCATGGAGATTTTGTCATTTACAGCGACGCTTCATACCGTGGACTAGGATGTGTACTGATGCAACACGGTAACATAATTGCATATGCCTCGAGACATTTAAAACCTCATGAATAGAAATATCCTACCCATGATCTGGAATTAGCAGCGACCATATTTGTATTAAAACTTTGGAGACACTATCTTTGCGGTGAGAAATGCGAAATCTACACGGATCATAAAAGTTTAAAGTACATCTTTATGCAAAAGGAACTTAACATGAGGCAACGATGATGGTTATAATTGATCAAAGATTACGATGTTACAATTAGCTATCATCCAGGAAAAGCGAACGTTGTGGCAGATGCACTGAGCCGAAAAGAAAGATTGAATTTGTTAACTTCATCTAAAGAATTGGCCAAGGAATTTGACAAGTTGGAAATTGAGATTCGTGTTACCAATGAACCTACTGAAGTTATTTACACGATGACTTTTCAACCAGAATTATTGGAAAAGATTCGACAAGGTCAAGAAGAAGTAATGGGTCAAGATGACAGCATAACGGGAGAAAAAATCACAACCCAGAAGGATAATGAAGTAATTTTATGTTTTTCATCAAGAATCTGGATCCCTAATGTGGCAGAACTGAAGGAAGAGATATTACGAGATGCCTACAGTTCGAAATATTCCATACATCCAGGAAGTACAAAAATGTACGCGATCTGAAAGAAAATTTTTGGTGGCCAAATATGAAGAAGGAGATAGCAGAATGGGTAAGTAAATTTTACACATGCCAACGAGTCAAAGCGGAACATCAACGTCCAAGTGGATTACTGCAACCATTGGATATTCAGAATGGAAATGGGAACATCTAGCATTGGATTTTGTGGTAGGACTTCCAAGGACTAATATAGGTAATCATTGACAGACTAACGAAGTCAGCACATTTTCTACCGATCAATGAAAGATTTTCACTTCATAAGCTAGTGCACTTATATCTCAAGGAAGTTGTGATGCGACATAGAGTTCCAATATCTATTGTGTATGATCGAGATCCTCGTTTCAATTCAAGATTTTGGAGACAGTTTCAAGAATGTCTTGGAACCAAATTAAATATGAGTACCGCTTATGATCCATAAACTGATGGGCAAAGTGAAAGAACTATCCAGATAATCGAAGACATGTTACGAGTTTGTGCGATTGATTTCGAAGGCAGTTGGGACGAGCATTTACCTTTAGTCGAATTTTCTTACAACAACATCTATCACGCGAGCATTGGAATGCCGCCTTATGAAGATTTATATGAAAGAAAATGCAGATCACCGGTGTATTGGGATGAAGTTGGAGAACGTAAGATTTTAGGTCTAGAATTGATTCAACAAACCAAAGAGAAGATAGAGCTTATTCGAAAGTGACTAGATGCAGCGCATAATTGACAACGCAAATATGCAGATCAAGCTAGGAAAGATATGGACTATCAAGAAGGAGAGCATGTATTACTCAAAATATCTCCATGGAAAGGATTGACCAGATTTGGCAATAAGGGTAAATTGAAGCCGCGATATGTTGATCCATTTGAAATCTTGAAGAAAGTCAGAAAAGTTGCCTACGAATTAGCTTTACCGCCGCACATGCATCATATTCACAATGTGTTTCACGTTTCAATGCTTAAGCGATATAATTCTGATTCTAGACATGTAATAGAATATGAGCCGATAGAAATTCAACCAGATTTGTCTTATGTAAAACAGCCGGTAAGAATTCTAGATCGATAAGAGAGAGTACTAAGGAGTAAGTCTGTATATTTAGTGCGAGTTTTGTGGAAAAATCCTATGGTTGAGGAATCAACCTGGGAACTTGAGAGTAAATGTTAGAAAAGTATCCTCAATTGTTTTCATAGCGAGATTCTGAGGACAGAATCCTATTAAGGGGGAAGGATGTAACGTCTTGGAAAATAACGCTTGTATTATATCATATTTATAATAAATTATGTGTATTAATGTGTCATTTATGTGTAATTAGTTGTAAAACCCTAAATGTTACGTGTTACGTGCATTCTGTATCGTCCGGGTATTTTCAGGGTATTTTTCAGATATTTTATTTTGTATTTATAGCTTTCATATCAAAAGTTATATGACCCGAACTACGATTTTAAAGCTGGTATTTCAAATAAAATAATGGGCTTTATTTTTTATCAAACGGCTTGTACCATCGTGTTATTCTGAACATCTAGATATTTTATAAATTTTCTCATTTCGCGAAAAATGACTTTTTCGGGCCCCATTGGGTGTTAAAAACCCCACAAAAATCATATTTTTATTTTTATAAAATTATAGGACTTTCATTTATACCATTTCTTTATATTTTTGCATTATTCACAATTTTTGGGAAATTTTGGCATATATATTGTATAAATAAAATATTTAAAAATTAAATGTTAATACTCAAAAATTATAAAATTAGGGGCCGATTAATTTTAAAAGATGTAGAATTAGGGCCTTAATTTTAACTAGGAGTATTAATTTTAATACTATAAATAGCCTAATTTTTATTTAATTATTATTAATTAAGTAATTAAAAATCAAAAAAATCTGTAAAATTCTCTGCAAATCGGGTCGGGTAGAACAAATTCGAGTCGAGGAATCAATCAAGGGTTTGAACTGATTACTGCATCAAATCAAGTGATTCGAGTATCCAAATCGAAGGTTTTGATCTGTTCTTTCTGTTTTCATCATCAATTTCATGTTTTAATTCATCATTTTTTATTTTCGATTTCTAGGGTTTATACCTGAATGAGGTCTTTTTGATTCTAGGGTTATGAGGATGTTTTGATGATAGAGATAGCTTCCTGGTGTTTTTTACAATCGATTCATGCTAATTAGTTTAACAAACGATTGCTTAAACTGTTAATTCGATTTCTAGGTTTTATGTGAAATTTTGTTTGATCGTGTTTGATTTAGAAAAAGCTGAGGATATGTAGAGGATAGGATTTTGATTGTACGTGTTCTAAGCCTTGATTTGCACTATAGAGCGTAAAGTTTCATGTACAAATGAAGCAGATCGGTTTTTGGCCGGATTTTAAGTCGGTTTCGTCGTGGATGGTGATACATGGATGATTCTGGGCAAACTCCGGCGTGTTCTTCACGACCTGGATTTTGCCCCGTTGGACCAGTGTAGAAAACCCGTGTTTGATCCGTTTTTATCAGAATTCCAGTTCTGACAAATGTTTCTGGGAATTAATTTTAATTTTATTTTTATTAATTATAAAAAAATCAGTTTTATTTATTTAATTAATTGATTAATTAATTGATTTATATTATAAATAATTCTGAAATATTTTCTAAAAATCAGATTTAATTATTTTCTTAATTATTCCAATTCCTTCCCGATACCTCCCAATGGAAATCTTGAATTGGATATTAATTATTTAAAAAGGATTAATTATTTTGATAATTAATCAAATAATTTTCAATAAATCATAATAAATTTATTTTAATTCCAAAAATTATAGAAAAATCATTTTTAATTCTGATTTTTCCCAAATATTTATTTAAAAATATTTTTAGGGTTTAATAATTAATAATAATTATTTATATTGAATAATAAATTGATTTATCTGTGTTTAATTGATATTAATTAAACTGTTTGTCCGATTCGACCGAAACAAAAGCCGTTTAACTCAGAAAAATGATTTATTTTCATTAAAAATAATATTAAAACCTAATTTCTTTTAGAAATTAGTTGAATTTTGATATTTAATTAATTATAAGCCTTATCGCATATAGAGACGAGTCCGATAAATTCTGAAAAATAGGAAACGAGTCAGATAATGATCAGTTAAGCGAGCAGCGAGTCGATTTTGATTCTAAAAATTATTTTAAAACTAAAAATGACTATGTGGCTTATGTGCTTATGTGTATTATGTGGTTAATCGAGTATTGCTTGTTAATAAATAATATCCGAGTCGATAATACGTGTATGGGTAGACAATAGGAGCTACGTGAAGTCGGTTTGAGACGCAATTGAGATGCGAGATGACTAAATCAGTCTATTTCTTTGATAGAAGCAAAGCCAGCAAGGCGGGTTGAGCTGGTGATAGACGAAGGTGAAGTACTTGGAGTAATTTTGCAGGGGGCTCGACGGAAAACTACGGGGATCACCGGATAACACGTACCCGGAATCCTCACACAACCAGGAGCTCCAGATATGATCTACTCTTCACGAGGAATTCAACCATACAAACCAATAAAATTAATAACCCCGGAGTTGGCCGGAAAAGCTTGAAGAAAACTCGTCGGACGACGAGTTCTTTCTTGCTCCGACCAGCTCGATTCCGGTATCGTCTGTTGACGAGACCACCACCAATCGATTCCTCTTTTTAAGCTCTACAAATCCCTACCAACCAAACAATCTAATAACCCCTAGAACATATGCCCCCAATTTCAATTAAGAACATTCAAACGGGTTAAAAACCCTAATTTTGAAATTCAAAATTAAAACTCAATTTTGAACATGTTATTGAACTCCAAAAAAGTCTTATATTATACCAAAATCATCATGAAGAAAAGATCTACAACATGCAATCATCAAATTATACAAACAACATCTCGAACAAGTTCATATTTTAATTCAAAATAATTCAAAATTAAATAAAAATATAGAAAAATACCAGTTATTTATGCAATTAAACAAGCCCTGGAATCTAAAAGTACTTTTCAAATCCTTCGTTTTGGTTACTCGAGCGTTCCAATCGGACTTCGGTAACGCCTTAAAATTAAGGTTTGATTCTCAGAAACTATTGTGAATTTATGGCTTTTCTCTGGAGATTTATATATTTAACTGTTTGCAAATGATTATCTATACAAAATAAAATATAGTAAAGGCTATTTATATTTACGGAATATTGGTACCAGATTTGGCAATAAGGGTAAATTGAAGCCGCGATATGTTGATCCATTTGAAATCTTGAAGAAAGTCTAGAAAAGTTGCCTACGAATTAGCTTTACCGCCGCACATGCATCATATTCACAATGTGTTTCACGTTTCAATGCTTAAGCGATATAATTCTGATTCTAGACATGTAATAGAATATGAGCCGATAGAAATTCAACCAGATTTGTCTTATGTAAAACAGCCGGTAAGAATTCTAGATCGATAAGAGAGAGTACTAAGGAGTAAGTCTGTATATTTAGTGCGAGTTTTGTGGAAAAATCCTATGGTTGAGGAATCAACCTGGGAACTTGAGAGTAAATGTTAGAAAAGTATCCTCAATTGTTTTCATAGCGAGATTCTGATGACAGAATCCTATTAAGGGGGAAGGATGTAACGTCTTGGAAAATAACGCTTGTATTATATCATATTTATAATAAATTATATGTGTTAATGTGTCATTTATGTGTAATTAGTTGTAAAACCCTAACTGTTACGTGTATTCTGTATCGTCCGGGTATTTTCAGGGTATTTTTCAGATTGTATTTTGTATTTGTAGCTTTCCTATCAAAAGTTATATGACTCGAACTATGATTTTATTGCTGATATTTCAAATAAAATAATGAGATTTATTTTTCATCAAACAGCTTGTACCATCGTGTTATTCTGAACATATAGATATTTTATAAATTTTCTCATTTCGCGAAAAATGACTTTTCCGGGCCCCATTGGGTGTTAAAACCCCCACAAAAATCACATTTTTATTTTTATAAAATTATAGGACTTTCATTTATACCATTTCTTTATATTTTTTATTATTCACAATTTTTGGGAAATTTTGGCATATATATTGTATATATAAAATATATAAAAATTAAATGTTAATACTCAAAAATTATAAAATTATGGGCCAATTAATTTTAAAAGATGTAGAATTACGGCCTTAATTTTAACTAGGAGTATTAATTTTACTACTATAAATAGCCTAATATTTATTTAATTATTATTAGTTAAGTAATTAAAAATAAGAAAATCTGCAAAATTCTCTGCAAATCAGGTTGGGTAGAACAAATTCGGGTCGAGGAATCAATCAAGGGTTTGAACTGATTACTGCATCAAATCAAGTGATTCGAGTATCCAAATCGAAGGTTTTGATATGTTCTTTCTGTTTTCATTATCAATTTCACGTTTTAATCCATCATTTTTTATTTTCGGTTTATACCCGAATTAGGTCTTTTTGATTCTAGGGTTATTAGGATGTTTTGATGATAGAGATAACTTCCCGGTGTTGTTTACAATCGATTCATGCTAATTAATTTAACAAACGAGTGCTTAAACTGTTAATTCGATTTCTAGGGTTTATGTGAAATTTTGTTTGATCGTGTTTGATTTTAGAGCTGAGGTTATGTAGAGGGTAGGGATTTGATTATACATGTTCTAAGCCTTGATTTGCACTATAAAACGTAGAGTTTCATGTACAAATGAAGCAGATCGGTTTTTGGCCGGATTTTAAGTCGGTTTCGCCGGGATGGTGATACATGAATGATTCTGGTCAGTTGTGGCCGGAGTTGTGTTGCTGCAGTGATTTAGAACTGATTCCAGTTGAGAAACGAATCAAACAAAGTCGATTTTGACCTGAAATTGGGCCACCGGAATCTGCTCCGGTGACCGGATTCTGGGCAAAATCTGGCGTGTTCTTCACGCCCCGGATTTTGACCCGTTGGAGCCGTGTAGAAAACCCGTGTTTGATACGTTTTTGTCAGAATTCCAGTTCTGACAAATGTTTTTGGGAATTAATTTTATTTTTATTTTTATTAATTATAAAAAAATTAGTTTTATTTATTTTATAAATTGATTTATTAATTATTTAATTAATTGATTTATATTATAAATAATTCTGAAATATTTTCTAAAAATTAGATTTAATTATTTTCTTATTATTTATTATTTATTAATTATTTAAAAATGATTAATTATTTTGATAATTAATCAAATATTTTCAATAAATCGTAATAAATTTATTTTAATTCTAAAAATTATAAAAAAATCATTTTTAATTCTGATTTTTCTCAAATATTTATTTAAAAATATTTTTTAAGGTTTAATAATTAATAATAATAATTTATATTGAATAATAAATTGATTTATTTGTGCTTAATTGATATTAATTAAACCGTTTGTCCGATTCGAGCGAAACGAAAGCACTTTAACTCAGAAAAATGATTTATTTTCATTTAAAAAATATTAGAACCTAATTTCTTTTAGAAATTATTTAACTTTTGATATTTAATTAATTATAAGCCTTATCGCGTATAGAGACGAGTCCGATAAATTCTGAAAAATAGGAAACTTGTCAGATAATGATCAGTTAAACGAACAGGGAGTCGATTTTGATTCTAAAAATTATTTTAAAACTAAAAATGACTATGTGGCTTATGTGCTTATGTGTATTATGTGGTTAATCGAGTATTGCTTGTTAATAAATAATATACGAGTCGATAATACGCGTATGGGTAGACAATAAGAGCTACGTGAAGTCGGTTTGAGACGCAATTGAGATGCGAGATGACTAAATCAGTCTATTTATTTGATAGAAGCAAAGAAAGCAAGGCAGATTGAGCCGGTGATAGACGAAGGTGAAGTACTTGGAGTAAATCGTGTGAAAGGCAAGTTGTTCCCCTATTCTAATTTCAGAATAGTGACATTTCTTCAGATTCTTATCACACTTGCACTCTTTTGATTCTTATTCATAAACACTGATACATAATTGCTATTATCTTGTTCATACTTCATTTCGATTCTTGATTTCTCCTTTTACCTTAGAATTTCCTATTCATATTCCAATAGTTACATAAACACATTGGTATATTCTGGTGATTAGAATATATCAAAGCATATTGATTGTTCCGGTTGCTACTTCATGGACTGGATAGTGATGTTTGGGATTAAGTTATACTTGATCTTAAGGACCGGGAGAGAACCGGATCCTTGAGATGGGCCGTAGAGCTTGGGTACCCGACTTGATCTATATATTGAGATATAGATCTACACTGTATCCTGGCTGATCAATAGGGTATAGGTGAGAACTTGTGTCCAATATAAAACAGAACTATCAATTATTCGCAATATATCTTGAGAAGGTTCTGAACACTTGCCTTGTCTTAACTTGCTAACACTTATCTGGCTTTCAATCACTATCTCTTATTCACCAACTATCTGCTTCCCTTTCCTACGCCTCGCTTCTTCTGCTCAGATATCACAAGTCTATCAATTCTTATTCTCACTTGATTCTATTCATTATAAGTTTCTATCTACCCTTCGTTTCACCCAAATCCGATTTATAGATTGAAAATTACGATTAAAACAGTCAAACAATGCACATATACGCATATAACACATCAATCAGTTCACATATAGCACATAACACGTAAGATATTCGATGAAAATACTTTTTCAAAGAAAATTTGGTGTTAAATTGATTTTTCAGATATTTAATACAAATTTTTGAACATTTTTTGGAATTAAAACGGGCCGTTGAATCATTTTAAAACAATAAACAAAGTTCGATTACCCGAATCTGGCTTTAAAATCATTTCATAATAATTATCGAGTATTGAAAACAATTTAAAATAATATTTTAAATATCGAAACTATTTTTCAGAATTTTTAAATCAAAATAAATAATTAAATCTAATTAAATAATCAATTAAAATTAATAATTAATTAATTTAATCAATTAATTTTCAAATTAATTGACCAATTGACTAATTAATTATTAACTAAAATTAATTAACTAATTAATTTAAATTTATTTTTGAATTAAAAATAATTTTTGAAATTAAAATAGTAATTTTTAGATTTTTCATTAATTAAAATCGAACTTCTGAAATTAAAATAAATAGAAATATGATTTTTAAATATTTTTAAAACAACAATTCTAAATACGCAAAGTCTGAACACTTCAGGGACCAAACTTCATCTTCTTCAAACGAATAGGTACTAAACTGTAATTTTGCAGGGGGCTCGCCGAAAAACTACGGGGATCGCCGGAGAACACGTTCCCGGAATCCTCACACTACCAGGAGCTCCAGATATGATCTACTCTTCACCAGGAATTCGACCATACAAACCAATCAAATTAATAACCCCGGAGTTGGCCGTAAAAGCTTGAAGAAAACTCACCAGACGGCGAGTTCTTTCTTGCTCCGGCTAGCTCGATTCCGGTATCGTCTGTTGACGAGACCACCACCAATCGATTCCTCTTTTCAAGCTCTAAAAATCCCTACCAACCAAACAATCTAATAACCCCTAGAACAGAAACCCCCAATTTCAATTAAGAATATTAATACGGGTTATAAACCCTAATTTTTTAATTCGAAATTAAAACTCAATTTTGAACATGTTATTAAACTCCAAATAAGTCATATAATATACCAAAATGATCAGGAAGAACAGATCTACAACATGCAATCATCAAATCATACAAACAACATCTCGAACAAAAACTCATATTTTAATTCAAAATAATTGGAAATTAAATAAAAATATAGAAAAATACCAGTTGTTTCTACAGTTAAACAAGCCCTGGAATCTAAAAGTACTCTTCAAATCCTTCATTTTGGATACTCGAGCGTTCCAATCGGACTTCGGTAACGCCTTGAAACTAAGGTTTGATTCTCAAAAACTATTGTGAATTTAGGGTTTTTCTCTGGAGATTTATATATTTAACTGTTTGTAAATGATTATCTGTATAAAATAAAATATAGTAAAGGCTATTTATATTTACGGAATATTGGTACCCCGTTGGATCATATCGGATATAAAATATTACGTTTATTTGATAAAACAAATCCAAAATGATACCGGTTTTAGGATAATTATCCAAATCTATACATTTTGTAAATACAGACTTGGTCTCAGCGCTTTGGTTACACATATTACGAGAAGATAATATAATAGTTTAATAAAAAGATCCTCTTTCTCGAAAGTACGGGTTTTATCGATATACCAAAACGAATATTGTATCGAAAATATTGCGCCGGGACCCGCACGGGGAAAATCATACTCCGGATCGAAAAAATCAAAACATGGAAAATGTTCAAAATATTACAATTAGGTTATGAAGGAGTTTTCAGAAGAGTTTTGGGTTGTAAAAATGTAAAAATGGTTGAAGTCGGTTGGTTCCCGATTATACAAAATAGTTTATAAATACTCGGAAAAATAATTTATTAAATCCATAAATCTTTTATAAAATCATATAACAACATAAAAATTAATAGAAAAATATGAAAATTATCTATACTTTATCTTGGACATATAAAAATTAAAGTACTCAAATTTTATCATATTTAAATATGCAAACACATATACCACTTAACAAATAATTCACAGAATAATCACAAGATAAATACAGAATATTTATTTATTGGAAAAAATAATTACACGATATAACCCAGATATTACATCTTTCCCCCCTTAAAAGGATTCTATCCTCAGAAGACTAGGACCGCGATTAAAGGCCAAGCCTTGGCTGATTTTATCCTAGAGTTTCCCCCACATCAGGATGTAGACCAGGGGCCCTTATTGTCATACCTGGGGTGGAAAAGAGGGAGCCGTGTAAGCAGAACAATGCCCCATGGTAGAGTCTATTTGTGGATAGAGCCTCTAACGAGGAAGGGGCAGGAGCCGGAGTTGAGTTGGTCAGCCCAGAGGGACACAAGAAAAAACATGCGACCCATTTGGCTTTTTATGAGACAAAAAATGATGCTGAGTACGAGGCTCTAATCAATGGTCTCAAACTAGCATTGGAAATGAAGGTCGAGAATTTGAATGTGTTTATTGACTCCATGATCGTGGTCTACCAGATAAACGGGGGTACCAAGCTAAAAGGCCGACAACAGAACTTATCCCACGCGGGAAGAATGAAGGCGTAGACGAGCTAGCAAAATTGGGATCGCGCTCTGAAGCCACTCTGTTAGAGGCCATTCCCCTTGATATAAGAGGCGGCCTAGTATGCCCGAACACGAGATTAGTAGCATTGGTGGAGGTCTCGATCTAACGTGGATGACTCATATTTTGGATTGCATAAAATAAGGATCGCTACCAGAGTGAAAGAATGTGGCAAGGATATAAGAACCCAATTTTTTGACGTCAGTAAAAAAAACCTTTAAGAATAGTAACCTTGTGGTTTATTAAAAACTTTTGCGACCACACCATATACGAGTGTTTCATTTAAGTTTTCGAGTTCATATTGTGGTTATGCGTACTAAATGAGTGTATGCAAATGTCGTGAGTTTCCGAAGAAAACCAATAGTCCAAATGATATTATTTTACGAGCCATCGAGGAATAAGAGAATTATACTACGACCAAGAAAATCTTGAGAATTATAATTTCATAACTCATAACCAAGTACGAGCACCGGAAATGGTAATGATTTACGATTAGCGGAATTCTTCGACGTAGCATTTACGGGAATTGATTTAAACGTACGTGAACGAAAGCGAGATAATGTAGGATGACAAAATCAAGTGATAACCTAGGAAATTAAGTATTTTATAAATTTATCCAACAACTAATAAATTAGGAAGCTAGTTACAAAAATTAATAAATAACAAATTTTGGTAAACATAAATTCAAGGAGCTTATCATGCAAGTTTTGACAAATGAGACACCTAGCTAAGTCTAGCCTTTGAAAATGAGATGAATCTTGTCCTACACACTTTCTAAAGTCACAAAAACCTATTTCCACCACATTTCCAAGAAGCAAGCAAGGCAATTCTCTCTCTCTCTCTCTCTCTCTCCAAAAACCCAATGCTGATTTCCAAGAACACCGTGGGAAGACAAATTCATATCTCATGATCTATTAATTCAAAAATCACAAAATTTTAACCAAAGCTTCCTCATACCATATACAAGGTACGTTCAAAATTTCATGGCCATGGAATTAGTATAGCATAGTCAAATCCTTGCTCAAAATTGGTGGTGAATAGTAACTCCGAAAATCACTAACTTGTTTTCTTAATTTTTCATGAAAGTTTAAGGCTCCTAAAGCTAAAACAAGGCTTCATCAAAGATCTTAGGACTTTATTAAGTATTAACAAGCTTAAAGGAAGGTATAACATCCAAACTTAGTTTAAGTTTTAAGTTTCAAGAAAAGTAAGGATCTTGGATATAAGTATGGTTTTGATGATTGATTTGATATTATCTTGATGTTTAGTTAATTAGTTTTAAGGTTGATAATTGTTACCCCAAGAACATAATGTTTTTGAGAGGAGTTAGTGTTGAGATGATGATTTGATGATTGTTGATGGTAGTATAATGATTTAAGACGTAAACGAAACTCGAATCTAATCTTAACCTCGTTAAAATGAACAAAACTCAACTTAAATTTCTGCAGAAGTTCCAGAATATATAAACTATATTTTCCTGAAAATTGACACTTTATATGATAGAAAATGTTATGAGGATCGTTTAGGTGCTTGAATCGCTTGATTCCGATTTACGGATCAAAATTTATGACCATTTTAGTAAAAGGGATTTACGCGACAAAACTGCTACAAATTACGAACTTTGTAAATATAAATGATCGACGTAAAAACATTTAAAAATCATGAAATTTTTACAAAGAGTAATAAATATATTTTATTATGTTCCATAAAAAGTTCAAGTAAAAATGTTGATTTTTCAATTTTATAAAAATGTCGGAGTCGAGGCCGCGTGGAGAACGAATATCAAAAACAACCCCCTGTTAGGAAACTGCCACTTCGGGATTTTCACCCCTGTTACCAGAAAACAATTTTAAAATGATTTGTTCTAAATTTTGTCTAGATAGCGCATGCGAAAACGGTTCATCAATTGAGTTAACGGTTTGAGAGATATCAATATTTTAGTGAAAGCGGTTTGAATAGTAAAGCTCCGTAGTTGACTGAACTTTTGAAATGCTTGTCACCTAATTAAATTCATTTTATCATAATGAAACTTTTAGGATAAATATTACAAGCACTCAAAAAGCTCCTCGAGGTGGTTTCGTATTAAAATATTAAATTTATGATTTAATAAAAATGATAGAGTGCGAGTCGCGTAATAGTAATATTCGGTAAAGTCAAATCTAGAAGACCAATTTGACCGTCCATTTCGACCAAGGAGTGATACTTATTTCGAGTCGGTCGAATGATAAAAGTTATGAAGTATTTAACTTATTAGAAATATAAGTTGGTGATGAGAGTAGGAATACTGATTAAGATTATGATGTTTGTTGATTAGAATACCCCGAACGAGAGGAAGTCGGGAAACGTGTCTTGGACTCCAGGCAAGTTTTCAAACCCTGCCTTTTTGAAACTGTTGTGTTGTGTTTGTTTGTAAATAATGTCGATATATACATGATGCTATAGTTACGATATTTTATAAATTATGTTATATAATATCATACGATATGATAATGATTTTGGTATATGAATATTACAGAATTTCAATCGATAACGCTAGAGAGTAGTGTTGTATATATGAGGAGTATATTTTAGACTGAGAATCGGTCAGCATGATTTTATGAAAACTCAGAAGTATTCCGGAGGTGTTTTATTTAAGAATACAAACGCTATAGTAGAGCGTGATTATAAGTTATAAGACTGAGAGTCGGTCAGTTTTTATAAAGTATAAACTCGGGAATCATCCCGGAGATATTTTGGACCATTAAAAGTCCATACTTATTTTATTCCAAGGGACTCGATGTCCATTTGCAAAACATTAAATACCTCGAAATTTTATTAAAACGATTCCCAAAGATCGTATTCCCTCAACCCTATTTTACTTGAACAACGAATATTATTTCGGTTATTATTTTAGTATAGGAGAAGTATTCTCCAATGATTATTCATTTTAAATATTAGCTCGACTTATTTTAAATATTTTGAATATAGTTTCTAAAGAAACTCCCCCTTATTTAATTATCTGTTGACAACGGTCAACTCACATCCTTAGTACTTCCTCCGAAAAATTAGGAAGTACGTATACATATACATATATACACTAATAAAACAAGCTCTTTATATCAACAAGCAAAACGCTTGGGGGAACTTCGATGTGGTTCGAGTTCTCGAGATATGATAGAATTCTTTTAAAGGACAAGGGAGGGGTAGACTCTGGTACTATATATGCTAGATGGACTACCAAAGGTACCGCAGGCGAAGGTATTCTGTGTACTCAGGAACTTGTGAAGTATGTGTATACCCAAAATGGGATACGTAGCCCGAATGCGGCCAGGGTGATAACCGGGATACGAAGGTGTCGTCCTTCTACTAGTAGAAAAGGTTACTATTTTCCCGTAGTACGACTGATCATCGTATGCGGCGGCTCCAATTAACGTCCTATTCTTCCAACTGGAATTGTGATGCAATACTGTAACCAAGGAAAACTATTTTTGAATAAAACATATTTATCATATATGACGCTTTACTTGAGTTTATCATACAGTCATTTCATACTGTACATTATTATGCTGGGCATTATAGCTTACTCTTGCTTTCTTTTAAATGACACAACACAACAGATAACCAGTATGTTGGTGTGGGACTTAGTCGCTTGCAGTAATGGGGAGAATCCCTGGTAGCTTTGTCTCAGGTGGGCAAGAGTATCAGATAGGTATAAGATATCAGTCGTAATTATTGTAACTTCATGTAGAGGTTATGAATAATTATTTGAGATCATGTAAAGTACATTGAGTGTAATAAAAGAAGATTACATTTTGTACATCGTTTCTAAGGCTATAACTTGTGTGTGTGTGCGCCTGAGATTGGGGTCTGTTGGATTATTGAATCTATACAGGTTACACATGAGTGAAGTATAGCGTGACGACCCAGATTCCTGACCCCAGATTTGGGGGCGTTACAGAAATGGTATCAGAGCAATAAGTTATAGTACTCAGAGACGAGAGTGTTAGGAGTCTGTCTAGATGTGAGATTTCTTAAGAGCTCATATAGAGTTCATCATTGGACTACCGGATGTAGCCTCAGTGTGTAGGTTAGGATAAGTGTATATTTGAGGTATTAAAGTATGACTAATAGGACCATTGGAGATTATCAGAATGATGAGGAGGAAAATTAGAATCATATATGATTTGGCAAGTATGTGGATGTAGAACTCGGAGCTGAGTCTTCAGGGCATTTGCGGTAAAGCAATATTACCAACACCATATGTTCATTGTGATAACACGAGTCTGGTTACTCGTATTTTTTTGTAGGTTTCCCATGAAGGGGCATCACATGTAAGAACCATAAAGTCTAACTATTAGTATGCAGTTGAGGTTATTGACCCAAACTAGTTGAAGGTGTCATTTTACCAATGAGGATGGGAATGTCGTATTAATCACAAACTCACTAGAGATAGTGTCCAATATACCCTTAAGGATTCTAATTCTATTACGGAATATTTGAATGTAATATAAGAATGTTATCATAAGACGAGTACACTACGTGATATTATTTATGCGCTTAACATGTAAGGTTATGATGGTTTAGCTTAGAGATCGAGAGCATCGAGAATTGATGGCATTACTACAATTGAATGGCGTAAGATTACAATGAGCGATAGTTCGATCTTAGAACCTTTTAAAAAGGATAGACCAGTGAGTCTAGAGCGGAATTCTTCGGTAGATATGATGTTAGAGGCTACATATATACTCGTAGACCTCTAATATATTCAGTAATGTATGTTCAATTACCCACACATGCCAGTGAACTTATGGACTGCATTGAGATCCCTAAGAGATCTCTTTGATCTATTCCCAGGGGGAACTGGCCACTTATAGTTAGTAACGGATGCGTGTAGCAGGCAACTATCGGTTTAACAAATGTTTTTGGAATATTTCTGAGTAAGGTCTTCGAGGTAAAATACCGGAATGACAGATATACATGCAAAAGTCAAGTTAGTAAGCGATTTTAAAATGATGTTGAAAGAGAAACTATTTGAAACATGGAATTACGAAGAAGAAGAGGTGGGATCATCCTCAGATGGATAATGACGAGAGTTAGGATAATCAGTGAAATATTTTGGAACCTACTCATTGTCACGTTACTCCCTCCAAATTGTTGATCATTCGTATAGCCTTGATAAGTCATATTAGGCAATCCTTTTTGTTCCCTACTTTGAACTTCTGATGTGACCATCTTGAATAGTCTTTCTCCGCATCAGGACTTGCTCAATTCTTTTAGTTAATCCATGAACTTTCATTCATAGATTATGATCTTCATGTTCAACTCAGAGATATTTATACTTCATTTCAATTATCCAAGAGATTTTTTTTATGTAAAATTTTCCCTCAATTCATAGATGAATATTCATAATGAGTACCTTCATTTGATTCTTCTTTCATACTTATTCTTCTCAGTCGAGATTGTAAATATCTAACAAATTATTAAAAACATGGATGATCTAATATCCATATATTCCTCGGGAATCCTTTTCTTCTAAACGGGATGAAATTATATATTGAACTTTGAAATCATAGTAAGGGTATCAATTTGTTATTGGTATTCCGAATTTAATTCTATTTAAAGATCTGATAAAGTATGTGAACTAGGGCACCTATGAGTGTACCCTTTATTTGGAAAGAAATATTTGATAAGAGGCTATCGATTGTTCCGATGCCAAGACCACTCGATTCAGAGTTATAATTGTCTTTCTCGGCCTAAATTTAAAAACTCTTTATTTCAAAATCGTCATCTAGGTAGCCACAATTTCTTCAGTGGTTACGATGTTGAGATTTTTTTTACAAACAAACTGAAATATGCCTAGTTGCATATGTTCTCATGAATGACTAGTTAATTATCCTAACTAGACAAAATTTTAATTAATACGACGAAAGCCTAGCTAATCGTCCTAGCTAGTTGCTATGGGCCAAACCAATTGTGCTGGCCATTTTCTTAGCCGGTTGATAATATTGCTTGATATGGACTAGCTATTATTTTGCTAGTTCCACTTCCAACCAAATATTTATTATTCCGTAGTGCATTACATATGCAAAATTTAATTGTTGATGAAATTTTCAAAGAATGATTTAATTGAGACCTAACTAGGTCGCCCACTCAAACGAGAACTCATATTCAGTTTTATGAAATATTTTGTTCATGAAATATTCTATTCAATGATTGAAGAATAATATATTGTTCAGTGATTGAAGAACAATATACTTCCTTATTTGTTAATCATTGAGTAAAATTCCTTCCTTCAAAATAACATCATTTTGAAACCTCAATGATTAACCTTTGGTTGAGAATGTTATTTCAAATTTCCTTCGTTATTTGAAAAGAAAAGTATTCTTTCAATGGGAAAATCTTACAGGGATCATTCGTATGATTTTATTATTCAGCAATCATTGCTTTCAATGGATATTCTCTATAATATCACAATATAAAATTCTAAGGACATGGAAGGATAATCCTTGTTGTATTCTTCCTTCCAAGTTACAAATTTTCTGAGTGTTGTGACTCTTTTATTCAGAGCTCGTTATTTGTTCAGATGTTAGATTTTGAAATATTGTTAAGATTGTCTAAATTTCATCGATATCGTGAAAATCATTTTTCCAAGGCTAATTGTCTTCCGAACAAAGAGAGGTATAGTTGATAACCGATTGTTGTAATATGAGACTGAAAGCTCAGTGCTATGATGGTGCAATTGGAGCATCGTGATGAGTAAGTTGTCTTAAAAAGGGAATACCATATTTAGTTATTATCATAAGGATATTTAACATGGTTATAGAAGAACGATAATAGAGATATAACGTGATTAGTGAGGTACGCTTCTGTGAAACACTATTGGGATAAAAACTAATAAATTTAGGAAAGACCAATCATGTATGAATTCGAGGAATAAGATTTTTAAAAAGTGAACATAAGATTAGTAATAACCTCTTGTTAGAAATACTCGGCGATAAAAACAGGATTTTGTATGAAATGTAATGATACATCTACGCAACTTAAGGATCGTGACATAAGGTATCCTAATAATGATCTAGAATAATTGCAATAAGGTTCGGACTGAAAGGGATAAGGAGTTTACTTATGAGAAAATTTTGGAATTTTTTTTCTTACACTAAACACGAGATAGAGGCTATAGTCAAATTGATCAAAGGCTATGATTGAGAAATCTATTATCATCAAGGAAAGGAAAATGTGGTGGCCGACACTTTAAGTAGGAAAAGATATATTGAGGATGACAAATCTCAGAATAACTGATGAGAAGGATCACATAAAAAGAACGCTTTATTACTTAATCAGAAGACTTAAAGATGCTTACAAATGTAAGCAGATATTAGTCATGACAGAATATGAAAAGGGATGTCATTGAGTAGGTAAGTAAGTATTCGACATGGTTGAAAATGAAAATAGAAAGGCGAGGATTAAAATTTTGGCGATTACGACTTGTAGATGACCCAAATAGGAGTAAGAGTTAATTATGATAAATTTTGAAGGAGGATTATCAAGAACCAAGTTAGCCGTCGTGCTATTAGATTTAATAAGACCGCTTATTTTATTATGCAAACGATAGATGTCCACTCTACAAAATTATTATGAACACAGAAGAGATAATTGGGACATAGAGACCCTATGACGACTTCACCGCGCAAGGACCCAAGATTTAATTAACGGGACTATTTCCTAAGATATTTTGTGAAAAAGGACGGGCAGAGGAATGACTTAGAGTTCTCAAATCGACAAGTAGAATGAGAGGTCTATCTTGACCATTGAAGATACGTCTAGCAGCTTATCTTTTATTTGGAACGGTTTGGGGAATCGCCTATTGTTGACAGATAATTCGTGTAGATGTACTTACCACGCTAGCATACGAAAAATAGTCGCTGATATCCCTTACGAAGGACAACGTGAAAGAATGAAAGATGTCATTATCAGAGCTAATAAAAGGCAAAGAAGATCGTACATGCCCTATAAAGGCCACTGATAGCAGGTACCAATAAACGTGAATACGTCTAAGGCGCTATGTAATAACCCCCAAAATTTTGAACTTTTTGTAACCCTTGTGAATAGTGTTTTTGCTGAATGAGAAAACTTTTCATGCCACACTATGTAGGGGTTCTGTTATGGATATTCTGAGATTTTATTAGTACTCTATATGGTATATAAGTGTATGTAAAGATCGCCAAAGTCCAATTCCGAACACTTTGATTTTTCCCAGAAATCCACTAGATACGGAAAGAATTGAGTATAAGGTAACAGGATAAAAAGGATTTAAATTAAAGGATTATAAGAAAGGATCAAAAAAGGAATATAATATATTGAGAAAGGTTAAGGGAACCTAAGTAATAAGATCCCGGGTATGATCCCTCAAACGATAAACGAAAACGAAAGTTAAGCGAACCGTATAACAGATCAGCGGTCATTAGGCAAACAATTAAGGAAGTTAATCAAAGGGATTAGAGAGGATGATGTCACCCAACCAATGAGAAGAGGACAAGGAGGGGAAGATGACATCATAGCATGACATAAGCATGACATAAGAAGGAAGGAAATGTGGTGGATTGTTAACCACACAAAACCAAGGTTAAATTGGTAATTAACCAAAAATAAAACAAATCTAATTCAATCAACCAAGCCAAACAAATCATTTCTCATCAAAACAAACTTTTATTCTTCATCACCAAGGCTTGCTCTCGGCTTTTGCCATTTCCAAGAGAAAGAAATTTCAAAACTCAAGATCAAGGCTTCCTAAATTGGTAAGATAATTCCCTAGTCATCCTTATGCATAGTTATGGCTATATTATGAGTTTAAGCCTTCAATTCTTTCTCAATCTTCTTCAAGAAATTAATGAAGAATACAATGAATAGTGATTTCAAAGTTTTTAACTTGATTTTTTCTTGTTTTCCTTTAAGATCCAAGCATCCCTAAGACTTCTCAAGGCTTCTTAAGGCTTCCTAGCTACTCCCACCACTTCAAGGAAGGTATATCATCTCCAAACCCTAGATTCCTTTGTATAATAAGATGATTTTGATTATTATGGTGATATAGTAGCTTAATGCTTGTGGTTTAGAGTTTGGGTTGGAGTGGTAGTGAAATGGAATGGTGAATCTTGTTGTTTTGGTTAAAAGAACTTAAGTATAGTTAAATTCAAGCTTAGGCATAAGTATAAATGTTAATATTGAATTTATTGGGGCTGTTATGATGTGATAAGGATGGACTTTGGTTGTATGAATAGGTTGAGGTTGAATTGTGATGGTTTTTGAATGGTTTAAATTTGGGAAATCGCGTAAACATAGCCGTCGTAATGTCCGATTTACTTTAGACTGCTTTTGTTCATAACATTTGGACCGGAGAACTCCCTGCTAGATTATGACCATTGCCATTTTTAGATAGCTCATGTTACGAGCTTCGTTTTGATATGTAGTTCGTTTAATTCCGATATACGGTTTAGGAGAAACGACCGTTTCAAGTAACGGCGTTTCGCGAACGAAACTTTTCCCCTCGCCTTACTTTGAAACATAGGTTAAAGACCAAAAAGGGTTAATTAATGTATGAAACAATTATGGTAAGTGTGTTAGGCAGTTGGTAAGACACCCGCGAAAGAATCGCCTTGAAACTCGTAATGGTTAAATTATTAAAAATGGTGGAGCCGAGGGTAGTCGAGTGACTTAAGAGAATCAGTAAGCGCAAAACAAGCGTTAGAGTCTAAGTTAGTTAAAGTAAAGATTTACAAGTGACTTTGGTTTAATTCCAACTTACTTATTGTTTATAGGTTACCAGACTCGTCCCGAGCCTTTTATCACCCCCAGTCGCTCAGGCAAGTTTTCTACCCGTATAATTGTTGTTGTGATGTATATGTGTATATGCATGATCTTGCGATAATTGCATATTTGTTATTAGCAAATTCTTGCGATATATTGTAGCATGTGATATGGTATATATGCATGCCTGTTTCATATTCTTGATTTATATATCTGTTGGTTAAAATGCTTACAATTGCATAATACCTATGCTAGAGATAAGCGGTATTGAGTTTATCCTTAGTATAGGGACCCAAAGGTGAAAACATTTTCTAAAACCGGGAGTCGAGGATCCCGAGTAGATTTTATATATATATATATATATTTATATATATATGGTTATAGTTTTCCAAACTATTAATCGAATAAGGTTTATTCGATAACTTTATTTTATTTAATGAATATTATTTGAATATTCATTCGAGGACTTATGACTCTGTTTATTATATTTAATGATTATTAATTGGTTATTCATTGGAGGATGTATGACTCCGTTTATTTTATTTAATGAATATTATTTATAATATTCATTCGAGGTATTATGACTCCGCTTATTATTTAATAATATTCTTTATTTTATAAAAGAATAATGTTTCGATAATCAAACTTATTTTCGATTATTCAAATAAAGATAGTACTTTCATATATGTATATCTTTGGTTATTTAATATCCATTTCAAGTATAGTTTTAAAACTTCTACTTCGATTATTTTTTATAAGGATTATCTTTATGAGAATATTATTTAAATAATAATATTCATATATTTTGTAATATATCGGGACTGATTTATTTTAATAAATCAGCAGTACTCCAAACATTCTTAAAAATGTTTTCGAGTCTTCAAAATGATTTTTAAAGTTAGAGTGGACCCCAAAACTCATTTTTTTATATATTTAAGATCTTCCTTTCAAAGGGGATTTAAATACTCGCTCAAAACCTGGGGGATCCAGCTCTGTGGTGCATTTTACATTCGCAATGTGGTTGCTGTTTTGAGAAAACAAATGAATTGATTACTTACCCAACATTCGGGAAGTAAGCCCATCTAATTGAGTCGGCATAAGCGACAGGCCGGGGTACAGTCTATCAAAGTGTAAGTGGCTGGGTGGCAGTCCATCAACGCGTAAGAGGCCGGGTGGCGGTCCAGCACAAGGTCCTTATGTGGCCAGGGTGATGACCGGTGGGGGATTCATCCATCTACTAGTAGAAAAGGTTACTTATTGGTATCTTTGCCTGATCAACAAGATATCGGGTTTATGCCAAAATTCTTTTCCTTTCCAAAATTCATTGGATGTTACCAACTCTGTTCATACTTTACATAACAGAGGTTCCAGGAAATGTTTAAGAGATATATATGTGGATATATATCGGGACTAAATAAAGTATCTCGTAACTTTATTTCATTCAATAATATTTCAAAGATTGAATCTATTCAAGTCTTAACTTGTGGTCTCATCTATGGGATGACTTTTTTTAAACCTATAATACTTTGAACAGTGGTAGTTCAAGTAGCCTTATAAATGATATACGTATAGTGAAGTATTTGGTAACTTCATCTTCCTTTAAGCTTATATCCAGTAAGTAATTATCTTACTTTTGATAAAGGTTTTCAGTAAGTTATCTATTAGATACTTGCATTATTGATTACACTATATATTATCTTGCGAGCTATAAGGCTCACTCTTGCTTTATATCTTCATTACACAACAACAGTTAGGAAGGATGGCCAGACTCAAGCAGACCCAGCGCAAGCGCGTGGGAAGCGTCCCGCGTCTTCCCGTTGATGTTGTAGCTGCTATAGCTGCAGAGGTAGATCTATTGTAGATCAGACCATCTACTTTTGAGAATCAATTATGTATAATTATAACTTGTGGCAGATAATGGCAATTAATTGTAAACTTATTAAGTAATCATTTTGGGTTGTAATAACTTTTAAATTGTGGATTCAAAGACTTGTACTTATTTCAATTTCATCTCTGAGAGTATAACGGGTTGTGGTGTGTGTTAGAGTGGGGTCACAGCATAAGGTTATTTATTATTAATTAAGTGAAGTGATATTGTGGAAAGAAAGACCGTGACGACCCGGATCCCCGACCCCGGATCTGGGGGTGTTACAGAAATGGTATCAGAGCTAAGCGTTATAAACCTCAGAGATGATGCGACGATATAATAACAAACTCACAAAGATAATAAGAACTCTTGCCAAGTTTATGGTCGGACTACTTAAAGTAGTGCTGACAGTTAAAACCCTTACGGGAACCCTTATAAGTATCATGATAGTAACTTAGCTCGTTTAATGTGTAGGCGCCAGAGACAGAGGACCCTGAGATGTTCGAGCGTGAGCATGATGAGGTACTGCTAGATGTTGAGGATCAGGAGGAGCCTGAGATGGAGGAGGATGAGGAGGACCCCTCAGAGGGGTCAGAGATAGAGGTCATTGCTATTCCAGAGGAGGAGGACCCGGATGAGGTCCCAGTAGCTGAGGAGCATGTCGGACCTATGGTAGTGTTTGCTGGTACCCCTTTACCCATACTTCCGGTGGTCAAAGCTCCTACCCCTCCACCACTATCTTGGATCCCTTATGATGACAGCTCAAAGACCCATACTTCCTAGCCTAGGCAGACTGAGGAGGCACCCCTAGCGGCTCTGGACTCACCACCTCTTGACCCTGCCCACAGGCAGTCTTCGTTAGCCCATGGCTATGTGCAGGATGTACTGAGGACCCGATTGGCTGTTGCTGAGGCCCGACTGGATGAGGCCAGGAGGGAGTTGGATGCGGAGAGGGCGGGTAGGCGTACCCGAGCTTATGAGACTAGGGCTGCTATACCCCGATCCTTGAGGAGGGAGCTAATGGGGATAGAGCTCACGTCCCGAGCGAGACTCGGATCTCTCCAGGGGGACAGGCATGGTAGGATCTCCAGGCGGCAGGCCGACTATATCTTCCGTCGTGCGATGGAAAGGGTATGGGAGCTGACCCGCTCCGGTGTGTGATTCAGGACTGACGATGGAATAGTCTAGTTGTCTAGTTAGCCGAGGCCTTAGTAAGAGCCAATTTTCCGGGATAGTTGACTTGTATATAACATCCCTTTTTCTGACTAGACAGATAGATTCTTGTGTATCACTTTTGGAACAGATGGCTGTAGCACTGTTTTACTTTTGACCAGATCAAACTATGTATTTCTCGCATTATGTATATATTTGTTTCCTTTCGGTTCAGTTCCTTAGTGACGAGATCACTGTTTTTATCATTATTATTACTACACTTCGTATTAGAACTGTCATAAAATAATAGAATTGCGATATACGTTCTCCCCATTATAAGAGCTGTGCAAGGCACAATGTTGTATATGATTGTGACCTAACGTTGATTTTTCCCAAAAATTTCTTTATTATCAGTATCATGCCGCCAAGAAAGATTGGAACTAGGGCGAACCCTGGATCTGAGGACCAGGGAAGCCATAATCAGGACAATAGAAACCAGGAACACAGTGAAGAGGAAGACGGGGATTATGTGGAACAGGATGACTCCCTGTATGAAGAGGAAGAGGAAACATATGATGTTGAGGGATTTTAGATAGAGGCTGAAGAAGGAGAAACTGAGGTTGATTAACCAGTACCAAACCCAGGCATGGATCCCATGGGCCAGTTCATGCAACTCCTAAGGCAGAACTTGGAACGTCAACCCAACCCACCCCCTCAAGGAAATAACAATGCTGTGGAAAACTCTTTCAGGGCTTTTAAGTCCCTTAAGCCCCCTGAGTTCCACGGATCAGCCGACCCAGTTGAGGCAAGGGCATGGTTAAAGGAAATGGAGAAATCCTTTGAGATTCTGAGTACCGATGAGGCACAGAAGACTGTATTTGCTACCTACCTTCTGAAAGGAGAGGCTAACTACTGGTGGGAGGCCAAGAAAAACATGGAGGCAGATGCTATCATAACCTGGGAGAGGTTCAGTCAGTTATTTCTGGGAAAGTATTTTCCGAGGTTTATGGAAAACCAGATGGAGCTCAAGTTCTTGGAGCTAAAGCAGAATAACTTGTTTGTAGCAGAGAACGAAGTGAAATTTACTGAGTTATCAAAGTTTGTGCCGGAGTTTGTGAGCACTGAGGAAAAGAAAGCTAGGAGGTTTCAGCAGGGACTGAAATCGTGGATTCAGAATAGGGTGGCAATCCTTGAGCTTACGGAGTATGCCACTCTGGTGCAAAAGGCAACGATTGTAGAAGCCAGAAGTGAACAGATGCAGAAGGAAAGGGAGAAGAAGGGAATAAAGAGGAAAAGTATGAGCATGGGTGGAGGTTCCGCAGGAAGGAGCTTCCCAACTAGATTTAATCGAGGAGCAGTGTCCCTACCGGGAAGGAACACTGGGTTTAAGCGGCCCATGAGCGTGAATGTGAGCCAGAGTGGCCAGAAGTCAAGAATGTCCTATTCCAACCAGTCTCAACCCCCATTGCCAGCCTGTAACACTTGAGGAAGGATACATTCTGGGGAGTGTAAAGGAAAGCCGGTAATCTGCTTCAAGTGTGGTCGAGAGGATCACTATTCGGACAAGTACACTTCGCCCAAGTGTGGTCGAGAGGATCACTATTCGGACAAGGATCACTATTCGGACCACCACTTGTCATCAGTGTGGACGCCCGGGTTATTGGAAGAGGGAATGCCCAATGAACAAACCAGCAGCTTCGGGAGCAAGCAGGGCTGCTTCTAATAAGCCACCTACTGCAAGGACTTTCAACATGACAGTCCAGGATGCTATGAAAGATTCAGATGTGATAGCATGTACCCTTTCTCTAAATTCAGTCAGTGCAAACGTTTTATTTGATTCGGGAGCAACTAAATCTTTTATATCAAGGGACTTTGCGCGTAAATTAAGACTTAAAGCTGAACCCTTGATAGAACCCTTACAAGTAGAAATAGCCAACCAAGAAGTTATTCTTGTTAATCTGATTCACCCCGCCTGTGAGTTAGGCATAGGGGGACAATCTTTCAGTGTTGATCTGATTCCTTTTAAGTTAGGGGAATTTGATATAATTTTGGGAATGGACTGGCTATCTAGCAATGATGCTCAGATAGACTGTAAAGGGAAGAAAGTTAAGTTAAATATCCCAGGGAAGAAAGAAGTTATATTTAGAGGAAAGAGGCAGACACAGAAATTTTTGACTATGGCCCAGGCCAGAAGGATGCTACGAAAAGGAAATGAGGCCTACCTAGCCTATGTGGTGGACACGCAGAAGGAGGTGCCCAACTTACAAGATATTCCAGTAGTCAATGAATTTGAAGATGTATTCCCACAAGACCTTCCGGGATTACCACCCGATAGAGTGATTGAATTTGCTATTGAATTGGACCCCGGGACAGCGCCAGTTTCAAAAGCACCTTACCGATTAGCCCCATTAAAAATGAAGGAATTAGCTATCCAATTGCAGGAACTATTGGATAAGGGTATGATAAGACCCAGTGTGTCTCCGTGGGGAGCACCAGTTTTATTTGTTAAGAAGAAATATGGGAGCATGAGGTTGTGCATAGACTATCGAGAGTTGAACAAGCTAACCATAAAGAACAGGTACCCATTACCTAGAATAGACGATCTGTTCGACCAGCTAAAGGATGCTGTTTATTTTTCCAAAATTGACCTGAGAACTGGATATCACCAACTAAAGATTAAACCCGAAGATATTTCCAAGACAGCGTTGCGTACCAGGTATGGGCATTATGAGTTCTTGGTAATGTCCTTTGGATTAACCAACGCCCCAGCGGCTTTCATGGATTTAATGAATAGAGTATTTAAGAAGTACTTGGATAAATGTGTGATAGTTTTTATCGATGATATTTTGATCTACTCAAGGACTGAGGCAGAACATGCAGAGCATTTGAGGATAGCTCTAGGAATACTCAGAGAGGAGCAGTTGTATGCCAAATTCTCGAAGTGTGAATTCTGGCGGAATGAAGTACAGTTTTTAGGACATGTGATCAATAAAGAAGGAGTATTGGTCGACCCCTCCAAGATAGAGGCGGTCTCAAATTGGGAAAGGCCAACCACACCCACAGAGGTAAGGAGTTTCATAGGATTGGCCGGCTACTATCGTAGGTTTGTGCAGGACTTTGCGAAGATCGCAGCCCCTTTGACACGACTTACTCGTAAGACAGAGAAGTTTGAATGGATGGAGAAATGCGAGAACAGTTTTCAAAAATTAAAGAAAAGGTTGGTAACGGCCCCGGTGTTGGCATTGCCGGACGGAAAAGGAGATTTTGTGATATATAGTGACGCGTCGCACAAAGGATTAGGGTGTGTGCTTATGCAGCACGGTAAAGTGATTGCGTATGCGTCAAGACAACTGAAGGAATACGAGATTAGATATCCTACTCATGACCTTGAGCTCGCAACAATAGTATTTGCCTAAAAAATTTGGAGGCACTACTTGTATGGAGAGAAGTGGGAGATTTTCACAGACCATAAGAGCCTCAAGTACATATTTACGCAGAAAGAGCTCAACATACGCCAGAGGAGATGGTTATAACTAATCAAGGACTATGATTGTGAGATTCTCTATCATCCGGGGAAAGCCAATGTGGTGGCTGACGCCCTTAGTAGAAAGGAAAGACTCAGAATGATAACGACTTCGGAAGAATTGATAAGGGATTTTGAGAGAATGGAAATAGAAGTAAAGGTAACTGGAACCGGGACTGAAAAGCTTTTTGAGATCTCAATGCAGCCAGAGTTATTGGAAAAGATCAGATTGTGCCAAGAGAAAATAATGAATGAAGGCAGAGAGTCAATGACTGGAGAGGAGATCCATACTGAGAAAGATGATAAAGGGATAATGAGGTACTCCTACCGGATTTGGGTTCCGAATATTCAAGAACTTAAAGATGAGATTTTGGATGAAAGCCATAGTTCAAGGTATTCCATTCACCCGGGAAGTACCAAGATGTATAGGGATTTGAAGGAATATTACTGGTGGCCCAACATGAAGAGGGACGTAGCAGAATGGGTAAACAAATGTTTGACTTGCCAAAGAGTAAAGGCAGAGCACCAGAGACCCAGTGGACTTTTACGACCCCTGGAGATTCCCGAGTGGAAATGGGAACAGATAGCGATGGATTTTGTTGTAGGCTTGCCAAGGACGAAAGCCAATCATGACGCCATATGGGTAATTATAGATCGACTGACAAAGTCAGCCCATTTCATTCCTATCAATGAGAGATACACAGTCGATAGACTGGTGGACATTTACCTTAAGGAAATAGTGACGCGACATGGAGTCCCGGCGTCCATTGTCTCAGACCGAGACCCAAGGTTCAACTCCAGATTTTGGAAGAGCTTTCAGGAATGTGCGGGGACCAAGTTAAATATGAGTACCGCGTACCATCCCCAGACGGATGGGCAGAGTGAAAGGACCATCCAGACACTAGAGGATATGTTGAGAGTCTGTGCAATAGACCTTAAAGGAAGTTGGGATGATCACTTGCCGTTGATCGAGTTTTCTTATAACAATAGCTTTCATGCTAGCATCGGAATGCCGCCTTATGAGGCCCTGTACGGAAGAAGGTGTCGATCTCCCTTATACTGGGATGAAGTAGGAGAGCGGAAGATGATCGGACCCGAAGTGGTCCAAAGGACCAAAGACATAGTGGATCTTATTAGAGGATGGCTAGTAGCAGCCCAAGACAGACAGAAGAAATATGTAGACTTAGCCTAAAAGGACAAGGAATATGAAGTCGGGGACTTAGTACTGCTAAAGGTATCCCCTTGGAAGGGATTAATGAGGTTCAGAAAGAAAGGAAAACTAAGCCCAAGATACATTGGACCTTTTGAGATATTAAGACGGATTGGAAAGTTAGCTTACGAGCTAGCCTTACCCCCTAACTTGCAACAAGTTCATAATGTGTTCCATGTGTCAATGCTAAGGAAGTATCATCGGGATGCCAGACACATAGTGGAGTATGAGCAGGTGGATATGCAACCAGATCTGACTTACGTGGAGAAGCCAGTAAGGATTATCGATAAGAAGGAGCAGGTGCTTCGGAACAAAGTAATCAAGCTAGTCGGAGTGCTATGGCAGAATCATAATATGGAAGAATCAACTTGGGAACTAGAGAGTGCGATGCTAGAAAAGTACCCACAATTGTTTTCTATTTGATTCCGGGACGGAATCCTTTTAAGGAGGGGAGACTGTAATAACCCCCAAAATTTTGAACTTTTTGTAACCCTTGTGAATAGTGTTTTTGCTGAATGAGAAAACTTTTCATGCCACACTATGTAGGGGTTCTGTTATGGATATTCTGAGATTTTATTAGTACTCTATATGGTATATAAGTGTATGTAAAGATCGCCAGAATCTAATTCCGAACACTTTGATTTTTCCCGGAAATCCACTAGATACGGAAAGAATTGAGTATAAGGTAACAGGATAAAAAGGATTTAAATTAAAGGATTATAAGAGAGGATCATAAAAGGAATATAATATATTGAGAAATGTTAAGGGAACCTAAGTAATTAGATCCCGGGTATGATACCTCAAACGATAAACGAAAACAAAAGTTAAGCGAACCGTATAACAGATCAGCGGTCATTAGGCAAACAATTAAGGAAGTTAATCAAAGGGATTAGAGAGGATGATGTCACCCAACCAATGAGAAGAGGACAAGGAGGGGAAGATGACATCATAGCATGACATAAGCATGACATAAGAAGGAAGGAAATGTGGTGGATTGTTAACCACACAAAACCAAGGTTAAATTGGTAATTAACCAAAAATAAAACAAATCTAATTCAATCAACCAAGCCAAACAAATCATTTCTCATCAAAACAAACTTTTATTCTTCATCACCAAGGCTTGCTCTCGGCTTTTGCCATTTCCAAGAGAAACAAATTTCAAAACTCAAGATCAAGGCTTCCTAAATTGGTAAGATAATTCCCTAGTCATCATTATGCATAGTTATGGCTATATTATGAGTTTAAGCCTTCAATTCTTTCTCAATCTTCTTTAAGAAATCAATGAAGAAGACAATGAATAGTGATTTCAAAGTTTTTAACTTGATTTTTTCTTGTTTTCCTTTAAGATCCAAGCATCCATAAGACTTCTCAAGGCTTCTTAAGGCTTCCTAGCTACTCCCACCACTTCAAGGAAGGTATATCATCTCCAAACCCTAGATTCCTTTGTATAATAAGATGATTTTGATTATTATGGTGATATAGTAGCTTAATGCTTGTCGTTTAGAGTTTGGGTTGGAGTGGTAGTGAAATGGAATGGTGAATCTTGTTGTTTTGGTTAAAAGAACTTAAGTATAGTTAAATTCAAGCTTAGGCATAAGTATAAATGTTAATATTGAATTTATTGGGGCTGTTATGATGTGATAAGGATGGACTTTGGTTGTATGAATAGGTTGAGGTTGAATTGTGATGGTTTTTGAATGGTTTAAATTTGGGAAATCGCGTAAACATAGCCGTCGTAATGTCCGATTTACTTTAGACTGCTTTTGTTCATAACATTTGGACCCGAGAACTCCCTGCTAGATTATGACCATTGCCATGTTTAGATAGCTCATGTTATGAGCTTCGTTTTGATATGTAGTTCGTTTAATTCCGATATACGGTTTAGGAGAAACGACCGTTTCAAGTAACGGCGTTTCGCGAACGAAACTTTTCCCCTCGCCTTACTTTGAAACATAGGTTAAAGACCAAAAAGGGTTAATTAATGTATGAAACAATTATGGTAAGTGTGTTAGGAAGTTGGTAAGACACCCGTGAAAGAATCGCCTTGAAACTCGTAATGGTTAAATTATTAAAAATGGTGGAGCCGAGGGTACTCGAGTGACTTAAGAGAATCAGTAAGCGCAAAACAAGCGTTAGAGTCTAAGTTAGTTAAAGTATAGATTTACAAGTGACTTTGGTTTAATTCCAACTTACTTGTTGTTTATTGGTTACCAGACTCGTCCCGAGCCTTTTATCACCCCCAGTCGCTCAGGCAAGTTTTCTACCCGTATAACTGTTGTTGTGATGTATATGTGTATATGCATGATCTTGCGATAATTGCATATTTGTTATTAGCAAATTCTTGCGATATATTGTAGCATGTGATATGGTATATATGCATGCCTGTTTCATATTCTTGATTTATATATCTGTTGGTTAAAATGCTTACAATTGCATAATACCTATGCTAGAGATAAGCGGTATTGAGTTTACCCTTAGTATAGGGACCCAAATGTGAAAACATTTTCTAAAACCGGGAGTCGAGGATCCCGAGTAGATTTTATAGATATATATATTTATATATATATGGTTATAGTTTTTCAAACTATTAATCGAATAAGGTTTATTCGATAACTTTATTTTATTTAATGAATATTATTTGAATATTCATTCGAGGACTTATGACTCTGTTTATTATATTTAATGATTATTAATTGGTTATTCATTGGAGGATGTATGACTCCGTTTATTTTATTTAATGAATATTATTTATAATATTCATTCGAGGTATTATGACTCCGCTTATTATTTAGTAATATTCTTTATTTTATTAAAGAATAATGTTTCGATAATCAAACTTATTTTCGATAATTCAAATAAAGATAGTACTTTCATATAAGTATATCTTTGGTTATTTAATATCAATTTCAAGTATAGTTTTAAAACTTCTACTTCGATTATTTTTTATAAGAATTATCTTTATGAGAATATTATTTAAATAATAATATTCAGATATTTTCTAATATATCGGGACTGATTTATTTTAATAAATCAGCAGTACTCCAAACATTCTTAAAAATGTTTTCGAGTCTTCAAAATGATTTTTAAAGTTAGAGTGGACCCCAAAACTCATTTTTTTATATATTTAAGATCTTCCTTTCAAAGGGGATTTAAATACTCACTCAAAACCTGGGGGATCCAGCTCTGTGGTGCATTTTACATTCACAACGTGGTTGCTGTTTTGAGACAACAAATGAATTGATTACTTACCCAACGTTCGGGAAGTAAGCCCATCTAATTGAGTCGGCATAAGCGACAGGCCGGGGTACGGTCTATCAAAGTGTAAGTGGCTGGGTGGCAGTCCATCAACGCGTAAGAGGCCGGGTGGCGGTCCAGCACAAGGTCCTTATGTGGCCAGGGTGATGATCGGTGGGGGATTCATCCATCTACTAGTAGAAAATGTTACTTATTGGTATCTTTGCCTGATCAGCAAGATATCGGGTTTATGCCAAAATTCTTTTCCTTTCCAAAATTCATTGGATGTTACCAACTCTGTTCATACTTTACATAACAGAGGTTCCAGAAAATGTTTAAGAGATACATATGTGGATATATATCGGTACTAAATAAAGTATCTCGTAACTTTATTTCATTCAATAATATTTCAAAGATTGAATCTATTCAAGTCTTAACTTGTGGTCTCATCTATGGGATGACTTTTTTTTAAACCTATAATACTTTGAACAGTGGTAGTTCAAGTAGCCTTATAAATGATATAAGTATAGTGAAGTATTTGGTAACTTCATCTTCCTTTAAGCTTATATCCAGTAAGTAATTATCTTACTTTTGATAAAGGTTTTCAGTAAGTTATCTATTAGATACTTGTATTATTGATTACACTATATATTATCTTGCGAGCTGTAAGGCTCACTCTTGCTTTATTTCTTCATCACACAATAGTTAGGAAGGATGGCCAGACTCAAGCAGACCCAGCGCAAGCGCGTGGGAAGCGTCCCGCGTCTTCTCGTTGATGTTGTAGCTGCTATAGCTGCAGAGGTAGATCTATTGTAGATCAGACCATCTACTTTTGAGAATCAATTATGTATAATTATAACTTGTGGCAGATAATGGCAATTAATTGTAAACTTATTAAGTAATCATTTTGGGTTGTAATAACTTTTAAATTGTGGATTCAAAGACTTGTACTAATTTCAATTTCATCTCTGAGACTATAACGGGTTGTGGTGTGTGTTAGTGTGGGGTCACAGCATAAGGTTATTTATTATTAATTAAGTGAAGTGATATTGTGGAAAGAAAGACCGTGACGACCCGGATCCCCGACCCCGGATCTGGGGGTGTTACAGAAATGGTATCAGAGCTAAGCGTTATAAACCTCAGAGATGATGCGACGATATAATAACAAACTCACAAAGATAATAAGAACTCTTGCCAAGTTCATGGTCGGACTACTTAAAGTAGTGCTGACAGTTAAAACCCTTACGGGAACCCTTATAAGTATCATGATAGTAACTTAGCTCGTTTAATATGTAGGCGCCTGAGATAGAGGACCCTGAGATGTTCGAGCGTGAGCATGATGAGGCACTGCTAGATGTTGAGGATCAGGAGGAGCCTGAGATGGAGGAGGATGAGGAGGACCCCTCAGAGGAGTTAGAGACAGAGGTCATTGCTATTCCAGAGGAGGAGGACCCGGATGAGGTCCCAGTAGCTGATGAGCGTATCGGACCTATGGTAGTGTTTGCTGGTACCCCTTTACCCACACTTCCGGTGGTCAGAGCTCCTACCCCTCCACAACTATCTTGGATCCCTTATGATGACAGCTCAGAGACCCATACTTCCGAGCCTAGGCAGACTGAGGAGGCACCCGCGGCGGCTCCGGATTCACCACCTCTTGACCCTGCCGACAGGCAGTCTTCGTTAGCCCATGGCTATGTGCAGGATGTACTGAGGACCCGATTGGCTGTTGCTGAGGCCCGACTGGATGAGGCCAGGAGGGAGTTGGATGCGGAGAGGGCGGGTAGGCGTACCCGAGCTTATGAGACTAGGGCTGCTATACCCCGATCCTTGAGGAGGGAGCTGACGGGGATAGAGCTCACGCCCGAGCGAGACTCAGATCTCTCCAGGGGGACAGGCATGGTAGGATCTCCAGGCGGCAGGCCGACTATAACTTCCGTCGTGCGATGGAAAGGGTATGGGAGCTGACCCGCTCCGGTGTGTGATTCAGGACTGACGATGGAATAGTCTAGTTGTCTAGTTAGCCGAGGCCTTAGTAAGAGCCAATTTTCCGGGATAGTTGACTTGTATATAGCATCCCTTTTTCTGACTAGACAGATAGACTCTTGTGTATCACTTTTGGGACAGATGGCTGTAGCACTATTGTACTTTTGACCAGATCAAACTATGTATTTCTCGCATTATGTATATATTTGTTTCCTTTCGGTTCAGTTCCTTAGTGACGAGATCACTATTTTTATCATTATTATTACTACACTTCGTATTAGAACTGTCATAAAATAATAGAATTGCGATATACGTTCTCCCCATTATAAGAGCTGTGCAAGGCACAATGTTGTATATGATTGTGACCTAACGTTGATTTTTCCCAAAAATTTCTTTATTATTAGTATCATGCCGCCAAGAAAGATTGGAACTAGGACGAACCCTGGATCTGAGGACTAGGGAAGCCATAATCAGGACAATAGAAACCAGGAACACAGTGAAGAGGAAGACGAGGATTATGTGGAACAGGATGACTCCCTGTATGAAGAGGAAGAGGAAACATATGATGTTGAGGGATTTGAGATAGAGGCTGAAGAAGGAGAAACTGAGGTTGAGCAACCAGTACCAAACCCAGGCATGGATCCCATGGGCCAGTTCATGCAACTCCTAAGGCAGAACTTGGAACGTCAACCCAACCCACCCCCTCAAGGAAATAACAATGCTGTGGCAAACTCTTTCAGGGCTTTTAAGTCCCTTAAGCCCCTTGAGTTCCACGGATCAGCCGACCCAGTTGAGGCAAGGGCATGGTTAAAGGAAATGGAGAAATCCTTTGAGATTCTGAGTACCGATGAGGCACAGAAGACTATATTTGCTACCTACCTTCTGAAAGGAGAGGCTAACTACTGGTGGGAGGCCAAGAAAAACATGGAGGCAGATGCTATCATAACCTGGGAGAGGTTCAGTCCGTTATTTCTGGGAAAGTATTTTCTGAGGTTTATGGAAAACCAGATGGAGCTTAAGTTCTTGGAGCTAAAGCAGAATAACTTGTCTGTAGCAGAGTACGAAGCAAAATTTACTGAGTTATCAAAGTTTGTGCCGGAGTTTGTGAGCACCGAGGAAAAGAAAGCTAGGAGGTTTAAGCAGGGACTGAAACCGTGGATTCAGAATAGGGTGGCAATCCTTTAGCTTACGGATTATGCCACTCTGGTGCAAAAGGCAACGATTGTAGAAGCCGGAAGTGAACAGATGGAGAAGGAAAGGGAGAAGAAGGGAATAAAGAGGAAAAGTATGAGCATGGGTGGAGGTTCCGGAGGAAGGAGCTTTCCAACTAGATTTAATCGAGGAGCAGTGTCCCTACCGGGAAGGAAGTTTAAGCGGCCCATGAGCGTGAATGTGAGCCAGAGTGGCCAGAAGTCAAGAATGTCCTATTCCAACCAGTCTCGACCCCCATTGCCAGCCTGTAACACTTGAGGAAGGATGCATTCTGGGGAGTGTAAAGGAAAGCCGTTAATCTGCTTCAAGTGTGGTCGAGAGGGTCACTATTCGGACAAGTGCACTTCGCCAACCCCCATTACCCGCCCAACCACCACTTGTCATCAGTGTGGATGCCCGGGTCATTGGAAGAGGGAATGCCCAATGAACAAACCAACAGCTTCGGGAGCAAGCAGGGCTGCTTCTAATAAGCCACCTACTGCAAGGACTTTCAACATGACAGTCCAGGATGCTATGAAAGATTCAGATGTGATAGCAGGTACCCTTTCTCTAAATTCAGTCAGTGCAAACGTTTTATTTGATTCAGGAGCAACTAAATCTTTTATATCAAGGGACTTTGTGCGTAAATTAAGACTTAAAGCTGAACCCTTGATAGAACCCTTACAAGTAGAAATAGCCAACCATGAAGTTATTCTTGTTAATCTGATTCACCCCGCCTGTGAGTTAGGCATAGGGGGACAGTCTTTCAGTGTTGATCTGATTCCTTTTAAGTTAGGGGAATTTGATATAATTTTGGGAATGGACTGGCTATCTAGCAATGATGCTCAGATAGACTGTAAAGGGAAGAAAGTTAAGTTAAATATCCCAGGGAAGAAAGAAGTTATATTTAGAGGAAAGAGGCAGACACAGAAATTTTTGACTATGGCCCAGGCCAGAAGGATGCTACGTAAAGGAAATGAGGCCTACCTAGCCTATGTGGTGGACACGCAGAAGGAGGTGCCCAACTTACAAGATATTCCAGTAGTCAACGAATTTGAAGATGTATTCCCACAAGACCTTCCGGGATTACCACCCGATAGAGTGATTGAATTTGCTATTGAATTGACCCCCGGGATGGCGCCAGTTTCAAAAGTACCTTACCGATTATCCCCATTAGAAATGAAGGAATTAGTTATCCAATTGCAGGAACTCTTGGATAAGGGTATGATAAGACCCAGTGTGTCTCCGTGGGGAGCACCAGTTTTATTTGTTAAGAAGAAAGATGGGAGCATGAGGCTGTGCATAGACTATCAAGAGTTGAACAAGCTAACCATGAAGAACAGGTACCCATTACCTAGAATAGACGATCTGTTCGACCAGCTAAAGGATGCTGTTTATTTTTCCAAAATTGACCTGAGAACTGGATATCACCAACTAAAGATTAAACCCGAAGATATTTCCAAGACAACGTTCCGTACCAGGTATGGGCATTATGAGTTCTTGGTAATGTCCTTTGGATTAACCAACGCCCCAGCGGCTTTCATGGATTTAATGAATAGAGTATTTAAAAAGTACTTGGAAAAGTGTGTGATAGTTTTTATCGATGATATTTTGATCTACTCAAGGACTGAGGCAGAACATGCAGAGCATTTGAGGATAACTCTAGGAATACTCAAAGAGGAGCAGTTGTATGCCAAATTCTCGAAGTGTGAATTCTGGCGGAATGAAGTGCAGTTTTTAGGACATGTGATCAATAAAGAAGGAGTATTGGTCGACCCCTCCAAGATAGAGGCGGTCTCAAATTGGGAAAGGCCAATCACACCCACAGAGGTAAGGAGTTTTATAGGATTGGCCGGCTACTATCGTAGGTTTGTGCAGGACTTTGCGAAGATCGCAGCCCCTTTGACACGACTTACTCGTAAGACAGAGAAGTTTGAATGGACGGAGAAATGCGAGAACAGTTTTCAAAAATTAAAGAAAAGGTTGGTAACGACCCCGGTGTTGGCATTGCCGGACGGAAAAGGAGATTTTGTGATATATAGTGACGTGTCGCACAAAGGATTAGGGTGTGTGCTTATGCAGCACGGTAAAGTGATTGCGTATGCGTCAAGACAACTGAAGGAATACGAGATTAGATATCCTACTCATGACCTTGAGCTCGCGGCAATAGTATTTGCCTTAAAAATTTGGAGGCACTACTTGTATGGAGAGAAGTGCGAGATTTTCACAGACCACAAGAGCCTCAAGTACATATTTACGCAGAAAGAGCTCAACATGCACCAGAGGAGATGGTTAGAACTAATCAAAGACTATGATTGTGAGATTCTCTATCATCCGGGGAAAGCCAATATGGTGGCTGACGCCCTTAGTAGAAAGGAAAGACTCAGAATGATAACGACTTCGGAAGAATTGATAAGGGATTTTGAGAGAATGGAAATAGAAGTAAAGGTAACTGGAACCGGGACTGAAAAGCTTTTTGAGATCTCAATGCAGCCAGAGTTATTGGAAAAGATCAGATTGTGCCAAGAGAAAATAATGAATGAAGGCAGAGAGTCAATGACTGGAGAGGAGATCCATACTGAGAAAGATGATAAAGGGATAATGAGGTACTCCTACCGGATTTGGGTTCCGAATGTTCAAGAACTTAAAGATGAGATTTTGGATGAAAGCCATAGTTCAAGGTATTCCATTCACCCGGGAAGTACCAATATGTATAGGGATTTGAAGAAATATTACTGGTGGCCCAACATGAAGAGGGACGTAGCAGAATGGGTAAACAAATGTTTGACTTGCCAAAGAGTAAAGGCAGAGCACCAGAGACCCAGTAGACTTTTACGACCCCTGGAGATTCCCGAGTGGAAATGGGAACAGATAGCGATGGATTTTGTTGTAGGCTTGCCAAGGACGAAAGCCAATCATGACGCCATATGGGTAATTATAGATCGACTGACAAAGTCAGCCCATTTCATTCCTATCAATAAGAGATACACAGTCGATAGACTGGTGGACATTTACCTTAAGGAAATAGTGACGCGACATGGAGTCCCGGCGTCCATTGTCTCAGACCGAGACCCAAGGTTCAACTCCAGATTTTGGAAGAGCTTTCAGGAATGTGCGGGGACCAAGTTAAATATGAGTACCGCGTACCATCCCCAGACGGATGGGCAGAGTGAAAGGACCATCCAGACACTAGAGGATATGTTGAGAGTCTGTGCAATAGACCTTAAAGGAAGTTGGGATGATCACTTACCGTTGATCGAGTTTTCTTATAACAATAGCTTTCATGCTATCATCGGAATGCCGCCTTATGAGGCCCTGTACGGAAGAAGGTGTCGATCTCCCTTATACTGGGATGAAGTAGGAGAGCGGAAGATGCTCGGACCCGAAGTGGTCCAAAGGACCAAAGACATAGTGGATCTTATCAGAGGACGGCTAGTAGCAGCCCAAGACAGACAGAAGAAATATGTAGACTTAGCCTAAAAGGACAAGGAATATGAAGTCGGGGACTTAGTACTGCTAAAGGTATCCCCTTGGAAGGGATTAATGAGGTTCGGAAAGAAAGGAAAACTAAGCCCAAGATACATTGGACCTTTTGAGATATTAAGACGGATTGGAAAGTTAGCTTACGAGCTAGCCTTACCCCCTAACTTGCAACAAGTTCATAATGTGTTCCATGTGTCAATGCTAAGGAAGTATCATCGGGATGCCAGACACATAGTGGAGTACGAGCAGGTGGATATGCAACCAGATCTGACTTACATGGAGAAGCCAGTAAGGATTATCGATAAGAAGGAGCAGGTGCTTCGGAACAAAGTAATCAAGCTAGTCAGAGTGCTATGGCAGAATCATAATATGGAAGAATCAACTTGGGAACTAGAGAGTGCGATGCTAGAAAAGTACCCCCATTTGTTTTCTATTTGATTCCGGGACGGAATCCTTTTAAGGAGGGGAGACTGTAATAACCCCCAAAATTTTGAACTTTTTGTAACCCTTGTGAATAGTGTTTTTGCTGAATGAGAAAATTTTTCATGCCACAGTATGTAGGGGTTCTGTTATGGATATTCTGAGATTTTATTAGTACTCTATATGGTATATAAGTGTATGTAAAGATCGCCAGAATCCAATTCCGAACACTTTGATTTTTCCCGGAAATCCACTAGATACGGAAAGAATTGAGTATAAGGTAACAGGATAAAAAGGATTTAAATTAAAGGATTATAAGAAAGGATCATAAAAGGAATATAATATATTGAGAAAGGTTAAGGGAACCTAAGTAATAAGATCCCGGGTATGATCCCTCAAACGATAAACGAAAACGAAAGTTAAGCGAACCGTATAACAGATCAGCGGTCATTAGGCAAACAATTAAGGAAGTTAATCAAAGGGATTAGAGAGGATGATGTCACCCAACCAATGAGAAGAGGACAAGGAGGGGAAGATGACATCATAGCATGACATATGCATGACATAAGAAGGAAGGAAATGTGGTGGATTGTTAACCACACAAAACCAAGGTTAAATTGGTAATTAACCAAAAATAAAACAAATCTAATTCAATCAACCAAGCCAAACAAATCATTTCTCATCAAAACAAACTTTTATTCTTCATCACCAAGGCTTGCTCTCGGCTTTTGCCATTTCCAAGAGAAACAAATTTTAAAACTCAAGATCAAGGCTTCCTAAATTGGTAAGATAATTCCCTAGTCATCCTTATGCATAGTTATGGCTATATTATGAGTTTAAGCCTTCAATTCTTTCTCAATCTTCTTCAAGAAATCAATGAAGAAGACAATGAATAGTGATTTCAAAGTTTTTAACTTGATTTTTTCTTGTTTTCCTTTAAGATCCAAGCATCCCTAAGACTTCTCAAGGCTTCTTAAGGCTTCCTAGCTACTCCCACCACTTCAAGGAAGGTATATCATCTCCAAACCCTAGATTCCTTTTTATAATAATATGATTTTGATTATTATGGTTATATAGTAGCTTAATGCTTGTGGTTTAGAGTTTGGGTTGGAGTGGTAGTGAAATGGAATGGTGAATCTTGTTGTTTTGGTTAAAAGAACTTAAGTATAGTTAAATTCAAGCTTAGGCATAAGTATAAATGTTAATATTGAATTGATTGGGGCTGTTATGATGTGATAAGGATGGACTTTGGTTGTATGAATAGGTTGAGGTTGAATTGTGATGGTTTTTGAATGGTTTAAATTTGGGAAATCACGTAAACATAGCCGTCGTAATGTCCGATTTACTTTAGACTGCTTTTGTTCATAACATTTGGACCCGAGAACTCCCTGCTAGATTATTACCATTTCCATTTTTAGATAGCTCATGTTACGAGCTTCATTTTGATATGTAGTTCGTTTAATTCTGATATACGGTTTAGGAGAAACGACCGTTTCAAGTAACGGCGTTTCGCGAACGAAACTTTTCCCCTCGCCTTACTTTGAAACATAGGTTAAAGACCAAAAAGGGTTAATTAATGTATGAAACAATTATGGTAAGTGTGTTAGGCAGTTGGTAAGACACCCGCAAAAGAATCTCCTTGAAACTCGTAATGGTTAAATTATTAAAAATGGTGGAGCCGAGGGTACTCGAGTGACTTAAGAGAATCAGTAAGCGCAAAACAAGCGTTAGAGTCTAAGTTAGTTAAAGTATAGATTTACAAGTGACTTTGGTTTAATTCCAACTTACTTGTTGTTTATAGGTTACCAGACTCGTCCCGAGCCTTTTATCACCCCCAGTCGCTCAGGCAAGTTTTCTACCCGTATAACTGTTGTTGTGATGTATATGTGTATATGCATGATCTTGCGATAATTGCATATTTGTTATTAGCAAATTCTTGCGATATATTGTAGCATGTGATATGGTATATATGCATGCCTGTTTCATATTCTTGATTTATATATCTGTTGGTTAAAATGCTTACAATTGCATAATACCTATGCTAGAGATAAGCGGTATTGAGTTTACCCTTAGTATAGGGACCCAAAGGTGAAAACATTTTCTAAAACCGGGAGTCGAGGATCCCGAGTAGATTTTATATATATATATATATATATATATATATAGTTATAGTTTTCCAAACTATTAATCGAATAAGGTTTATTCGATAACTTTATTTTATTTAATAAATATTATTTGAATATTCATTCGAGGACTTATGACTCTGTTTATTATATTTAATGATTATTAATTGGTTATTCATTGGAGGATGTATGACTCCGTTTATTTTATTTAATGAATATTATTTATAATATTCATTCGAGGTATTATGACTCTGCTTATTATTTAATAATATTCTTTATTTTATTAAAGAATAATATTTCGATAATCAAACTTATTTTCGATTATTCAAATAAAGATAGTACTTTCATATAAGTATATCTTCGGTTATTTAATATCCATTTCAAGTATAGTTTTAAAACTTCTACTTCGATTATTTTTATAAGGATTATCTTTATGAGAATATTATTTAAATAATAATATTCAGATATTTTCTAATATATCGGGACTGATTTATTTTAATAAATCAGCAGTACTCCAAACATTCTTAAAAATGTTTTCGAGTCTTCAAAATGATTTTTAAAGTTAGAGTGGACCCCAAAACTCATTTTATTTTATATTTAAGATCTTCCTTTCAAAGGGGATTTAAATACTCGCTCAAAACCTGGGGGATCCAGCTCTGTGGTGCATTTTACATTCGCAACGTGGTTGTTGTTTTGAGAAAACAAATGAATTGATTACTTACCCAACGTTCGGGAAGTAAGCCCATCTAATTGAGTCGGCATAAGCGACAGGACGGGGTACGGTCTATCAAAGTGTAAGTGGCTGGGTGGCAGTCCATCAGCGCGTAAGAGGCCGGGTGGCGGTCCAGCACAAGGTCCTTATGTGGCCAGGGTGATGACCGGTGGGGGATTCATCCATCTACTAGTAGAAAAGGTTACTTACTGGTATCTTTGCCTGATCAGCAAGATATCGGGTTTATGCCAAAATTCTTTTCCTTTCCAAAATTCATTGGATGTTACCAACTCTGTTCATACTTTACATAACAGAGGTTCCAGGAAATGTTTAAGAGATATATATGTGGATATATATCGGGACTAAATAAAATATCTCGTAACTTTATTTCATTCAATAATATTTCAAAGATTGAATCTATTCAAGTCTTAACTTGTGGTCTCATCTATGGGATGACTTTTTTTTAAACCTATAATACTTTGAACAGTGGTAGTTCAAGTAGCCTTATAAATGATATAAGTATAGTGAAGTATTTGGTAACTTCATCTTCCTTTAAGCTTATATCCAGTAAGTAATTATCTTACTTTTGATAAAGGTTTTCAGTAAGTTATCTATTAGATACTTGCATTATTGATTACACTATATATTATCTTACGAGCTGTAAGGCTCACTCTTGCTTTATTTCTTCATCACACAACAACAGTTAGGAAGGATGGCCAGACTCAAGCAGACCCAGCGCAAGCGCGTGGGAAGCGTCCCGCGTCTTCCCGTTGTTGTTGTAGCTGCTATAGCTGCAGAGGTAGATCTATTATAGATCAGACCATCTACTTTTGAGAATCAATTATGTATAATTATAACTTGTGGCAGATAATGGCAATTAATTGTAAACTTATTAAGTAATCATTTTGGGTTGTAATAACTTTTAAATTGTGGATTCAAAGACTTGTACTTATTTCAATTTCATCTCTGAGACTATAACGGGTTGTGGTGTGTGTTAGTGTGGGGTCACAGCATAAGGTTATTTATTATTAATTAAGTGAAGTGATATTGTGGAAAGAAAGACCGTGATGACCCGGATCCCCGACCCCGGATCTGGGGGTGTTACACGCTAGCGAGAATAACAAGTACGACCCAGTAGGTATCGTAGTACTATAGATATTATACGGGGAATGATTAAAGAAGTCCGACCGATGAAGGAAGCCGAACGTTCCACGATCCTAAAACGTGTCAATCAATTGCGTATAAAATGGCACTTCCTTCAAGATGGCAACAGGACGATGATGTGCCTTACGTTACTACGGGAAGAAATGTTAAATCTGAAGCTAAGCGTGTAACATGAGAGGAGCGTGTAGAAATGCGACGAGAACTTTTTACATAAAATAATCGACAGAGATGATACGCAAAAATAGGAAAATGTTAAAGAACGAAACTCTAGCACTAGTAAGAGTGATGGAGGGGGAAACGAATAAGTTGAAGGAGCATTCCAAACACTAAAAGATATGCTAATAGTCTATATTATAGATTTCTAAGGAAAATAAAGTGACCAATTGACGTTAATTGAATTACCGAAAATAACGAGTTATCATGCGGGCATTGGAACGGCTACAAAGCTTTGTACGGAAGAAAGAATCGTTCTCCCTTAGGTTGGGAGGAAATTGGTAAGCGAAGGATGCTGGACCATAGTTGAGTCTACAGACCAAAGAAATTCCTAGAACTTATCCAAACCCAGCTAGTGGCAGCCCAGGATGAACAATATAGATATGCAGACTAGATTTATAAAGACGAAAAGTACGAAGTAAAAGACCAAGTATTATTGAAAGTGCCTCCCGGGGAGTGAGTGATGAGATTCGAAAAGGAAAGAATATTGAACCAAGGATTATTGGACTGGTAGAAATCTTTAAAGGAATAAGAGATTTGGCGTATAAATTAGCACCAACATCGAACAGTCACCAACTTTAAAATGAGTACCCGAAAATATATTTGACAGATGAGTGGAAATTTTATGAAGAGATCCAATACTGTGAAGTTAACGTTAGAACTCGAGGTGATCCTGTGAGAAGCGTGTCCCCGCCTATTTCTGAACTGATTCCGGGACGGAATCCTTTTAAGGGGGAAAGACTGTAAGAACCCAAATTTTTGACGTCAGTAAAAAAAACCTTTAGGAATAGTAACCTTGTGGTTTATTAAAAACTTTTGTGACCACACCATATACGAGTGTTTTATTTAAGTTTCCGAGTTCATATTGTGGCTATACGTACTAAGTGAATGTATACAAATGTCGTGAGTTTCCAAAGAAAACCAATAATCCAAATGAAATTATTTTACGGGCCATCGAGGAATAAGAGAATTATACTACGACCAAGAAAATCTTGAGAATTATAATTTCATAACTCATAACCAAGTACGAGCACCGGAAATGGTAATGATTTACGATTAGCGAAATTCTTCGACGTAGCATTTACGGGAATTGATTTAAACGTACGTGAACGAAAGCGAGATAATGTAGGATGAAAAAATCAAGTGATAACCTAGGAAATTAAGTATTTTATAAATTTATTCAACAAGTAATAAATTAGGAAGCTAGTTACAAAAATTAATAAATAACAAATTTTGATAAACATAAATTCAAGGAGCTTATCATGCAAGCTTTGACAAATAAGACACCTATCTAAGTCTAGCCTTTGAAAATGAGATGCATCTTGTCCTACACACTTTCCAAAGTCACAAAAGCCTATTTCCACCACATTTCCAAGAAGCAAGCAAGGCAATTCTCTCTCTCTCCCCAAAAACCCAATGCTGATTTCCAAGAACACCATGGGAAGAAAAATTCATATCTCATGATATATTCATTCAAAAATCACCAAATTTTAACCAAAGCTTCCTCATACCATATAAAAGGTAAGTTCAAAATTTCATGGTCATTGAATTAGTATAGCATAGTCAAATCCTTGCTCAAAATTGGTGGTGAATAGTAACTCCGAAAATCACTAACTTGTTTTCTTGATTTTTTATGAAAATTTAAGGCTCCGAAAGCTAGACCAAGGTTTCATCAAGGATCTTAGGACTTTATTAAGTATTAACAAGCTTCAAGGAAGGTATAAAAATTCATCAAAACTTTGTTTAAGTTTTAAGTTTTAAGAAAAGTAAGGATCCTGGATATAAGTATGGTTTTGATGGTTGATTTGATATTATCTTGATGTTTAGTTAATTAGTTTTAAGGTTCATGATTTTTGCCTCAAGAACATGATGTTCTTGAGAGTAGTTAGTGTTGAGATGATTATTTGATGATTGTTGATGGTGGTATAATGATTTAAGACGTAAACGAAACTCGAATCTAATCTTAACCTCGTTAAAACGAACAAAACTCAACTTTCGTTTCTGCAGAAGTTCCCGAATATATAAACTGTAGTTTCCTGCAAAGCGAGACTTGATTATGATAGAAAATGTTATGAGGATCGTTTAGGCGCTTGAATCGCTTGATTCCGATTTACAGATCAAAATTTATGGCCGTTTTAGTAAAAGGGATTTACGCGACAAAACTGCTACAAATTACGAACTTTGTGAATATAAATGATCAACTTAAAAACATTTAAAAATCATGAAATTTTTACAGAGAGTAAGAAATAGAGTTTCTATATTCCATAAAAATTTCAAGTAAAAATGTTGATTTTTCAATTTTATAAAAATGTCGGAGCCGAGGTCGCGCGGAGTACAAATATCAAAAACAACCCCCTGTTAGGAAACTGCCACTTCGGGATTTTCACCCCTGTTACCAGAAAACCATTTTCAAGTGATATGTCTTAAATTTTGAATAGATCATACATGCGGAAATGGTGCATCAATTGAGTTAACGGTTTGAGAGATATCAACGTTTTAGTGAAAGCTATTTGAATAGTAAAACTCCGTAGTTGACCGAACTTTTGAAATGCTTTTTACCTAATTAAATTCATTTTATCATAATGAAACTTTTAGGATAAATATTAAAAGCTCTCAAGAAGATCTTTGAGGTGGTTTCTTATTAAAATATTAAATTTACGATTTATTAAAAATGATAGAGTGTGAGTCGCGTAATAGTAATATTCGGTAAAGTCAAATCTAGAAGACCAATTTGACCATCCGTTTCGACCAAAGAGTGATACTTATTTCGAGTCGGTCGATTGATGAAAGTTATGAAGTATTGAACTTATTAGAATTATAAGTTGGTAATGAGAGTAGGAATACTGATTAAGATTATGTTGTTTGTTGATTAGAAAACCTGGAACGAGAGGAAGTCGGGAAACGTGTCTTGGACTCCAGGCAAGTTTTTAAACCCTCCTTTTTGAAACTGTTGTGTTGTGTTTGTTTGCAAATAATGTCTATATATACATGATGTTATAGTTACGATGTTTTACGAATTATGTTATATAATATCATATGATATGATAATGATTTTGGTATATGAATATTACCGAATTTTAATCGATAACGCTAGAGAGTAGCGTTGTATATATGAGGAGTATATTTTAAACCGAGGATCAGTCAGCATGATTTTATGAAAACTCGGAAGTATCCCGGAGGTGTTTTATTTAATAATACAAACGCTATAGTAGAGCGTGATATATAAGTTATAAGACCGAGAGTCGGTCAGTTTTTATAAAGTATAAACTCGGGAATCATCCCGGAGATATTTTGGACCATTAAAAGTCCGTACTTATTTTATTCCAAGGGACTCGATGTCCATTTGCAAAACATTAAATACCTCGAAATTTTATTAAAATGATTCCCAAAGATCGTATTCCCTCAACCCTATTTTACTTGAACAACGAATATTATTTCAGTTATTATTTTAATATAGGAGAAGTATTCTCCAACGATTATTCATTTCAAACTCGACCAATTATTAAAGATTACTTTAAATTATTTAAACATAAATAAGTTGAGGAATATTATTTCAATATTCTTATAAAAGTAAACTCATTCGAGGTTTAATTATTTATCGATTATTAATTAATTATTTATTATTTATTAAATGATTTATTTATGATTTAAAAATTATAAAACTGATTTAAAATACTTTCTGATTTTCGGAAAATCATTCGAATAATTTCAGATCGTCGAAGAATATTATCTCGACTTATTTTAAATATTTTGAATATAGTTTCTAAAGAAACTCCCCCTTATTTAATTATCTATTGACAACGGTCAACTCACATCCTTAGTACTTCCTCCAAAAAATTCGGAAGTACGTATACATATACATATATACGCTAATAAAACAAGTTGTTTCTATCAACAAGCAAAACGCTTGGGGGAACTTCTTTGTGGTTCGAGTTCTCGAGATATGATATAATTCTTTTAAAGGACAAGGGAGGGGTAGACTCTGGTACTATGTGTGCTAGATGGACTACCAAAGGTACCGCAGGAGAAGGTACTCTGTGTACTCAGGAAATTGTGAAGTATGTGTTTACCCAAAATGGGACACGTAGCCCGAATGCGGCCAGGATGATAACCGGGATACGAAGGTGTCGTCCTTCTACTAGTAGAAAAGGTTACTATTTTCTCGTATTACGACTGATCATCGTATGCGGCGGCTCCAATTAACGTCCTATTCTTCCAACTGGAATTGTGATGCAATACCGTAACCCAAGCTTAGTGCTGGGTTTACCATTAAGGTATTCATAGGATAATAAATCCACTAAAGAATTGTTTTCAAAAGAAGGTGTGTATCACCAAGAAAAACTATTTTTGAATAAAACATATTTATCATATATGACGTTTTACTTGAATTTATCATACAATCATTTCATACTGTACATTATTATGGTGGGCATTGTAGCTCACTATTGCTTTCTTTTAAATGACACAACACAACAGATAAACAGTATGCCGGTGTGGGACTTAGTCGCTTGCAGTCATGGGGAGAATCCCTGGCAGCTTTGTCTCGGGTGGGCAAGAGTATCAGATAGGTATAAGATATTAGTCGTAATTATTGTAACTTCATGTAGAGGCTATGAATAATTGTTTGAGATCCTGTAAAGTACATTGAGTGTAATAAAAAAAGATTACATTTTGTACATCATTTCTAAGGCTATAACTTGTGTGTGTGTGCATGAGATTGGGGTCTGTTGGATTATTGAATCTATACAGGTTACACATGAGTGAAGTATGGCGTGACGACCCGGATTCTGACCCCGGATTTGGGGGCGTTACAAAGGAGGATGAGGTACAAGGCAGCTCTCTATGTGATATATGATGAGATTCTATACAGACGAGGGTTCAGTATGCCCCTCCTCAAATGTATAGACGGAGATGAGTGCAACTATATCTTGAGGGAGGTACATGAGGGCATTTTCAGCAATCACTCGGGGGTAGTTCTATAGCTCAAATAATCCTCCGTCAGGGCAACTATTGGCCAACGCTAAAGAATGATGCCTTTAAATTCTCTCGAGCTTGTGACAAGTGTCAGCGGTATGCCAATTATTATAACATCCCTATGCCCCCTCTCCCAGCTCTTACGAGTCCTTGGCCCTTTTTTATATGGGGAATAGATTTGATTGGAGAGCTGCCCAAAGCAAAAAAAGGTGTTAAGTATGCAGTGGTTGCGGTGGATTATTTCATGAAGTGGGCAGAAACTGAGCCTCTGGCCATAATTACAGCAAAGAAGCTCAAGGATTTTATATACAGATCCATTGTGTGCCAGTATGGAATCCCATACAAGTTGGTCTCTGATAATGGAAAGCAATTTGACAACAAGGAGATAAGAGAATTTTATGAGCAGTTGGGGATTTAGAAGAGCTTCAATACAATCAGTCACCCTCAAAGAAATGGACAGAATGAGGCTGTTAATAAGATCATCAAGCACACCTTGAAGGCAAAGCTGGAGGAGAAGAATGAAATATGGCCAGATGAGCTCCCACGTGTCTTGTGGTCCTATAACACGACCCAGAGAACTATAACTCGGGAAACACCTTTCTCTTTGGTGTATGGATGTGAGGCCATGGTGCCGGTAGAAGTGGGGTAGGATCTTTTTGGAGGGATAATTATGATATGGAGGCGAATGAGGTTAATCATCGAATTTACTTGGACATGACTGAGAAAAATCAAGAGGATGATTAGATCAGGATAGCAGTGTATCAGCAGAGGAAAGCTCGACACTACAACAACAAGGTTCGAGCCCGGACTTTCAAAGTAGGAGATTTAGTGTCACGCGAGTCATGCCAAACACCAATGTTGTGAGCCATGGAGTCTTTGGGGCAAACTTGGAAGGCCCTTACAATATAAAATCAGTACTTTGGGAGGAAAACTACCATCTCAATGATATGCAGGACAAGTTGATCCCACGGGCTTGGAATGCGAACATCTCTGTAAATATTATTAGTAATATTGTTCATTTCGGACTTAGTATTATTAAACTATTCCTAAATCTCGGGGGGTAGTGCCATATAGGTACCTCCCTGAGGCCACAAGCATGTACTTGATTCACCTTCCACTATTTATGAATGAATGCATAATTGCTATTTATTTCTATATGTCGTGATTCTTGACGTTTGTTAATAGACTAAGATATCAACAGGGGAGCTCGTCCTAGGGACGCCCATGCGAGGACAAAACAATTATTTTCTTAGCATGTTAAAATTACAACTCTAGCTGGGTCACGGCCCGCTTAGAAACAAGGTTTATAATTCGAGCTGGGTCTCAGCCCACTTGGAAATAATGTTTACAAAACGTATTGCTAAATATTTAAATAAGATTGCAGAATTAAACCAACGCGAGCTCGCGAGCCCACCTAGAGTTACACCATACGAGGCCAAAATTACAAAGGTTTAAAGCCAACAGCGATGCGAGCTCACATCATCGGCCCATATTTCTTATAATTCCAAGAGAAAACACTTAATAAAAAGATGAGATTTTTATAAAGTCCTTAGCTAAAGGTATGAACATTGTTCACTGTAATTCAAACGCGAAAATACATGCAAACTTACGCGATCACAAGTAGTATAAGATATAAGTCAAGTTCATTCCCACAGAGAATTGATTTAGGTTAAGTTAAGATTATGCACCTATGCAACAATGTATGATTATCGTTCAATGTTAAGACAAGTTACAATTTAAGTTTTGATTTAACTAATTATAAGAGATTATACTAACATGCATTAACTAAGAGAATTATGATTGAATTACTTATATGAGAATAAACATGGGATTCTATCTTCATTAAATACTTCATTCAAAGTATATTTTTTAACCCTAGCATGTGATGGTGATGAAAACTAATCAGATAACACAAAATTAGTATACGATAACTTTCGTTGTACGTATACCCTACTATCAAACATCCATAATTAAGATAGAAGTTGAATAGACACCAATTATGCTTAGTCCCTATATGTCTATAAAGATTGAAAACATAATGGTTTAAGAACAAGTTATCTATCATGATTACATAGGGTGAATAAGATGGTTAAAATTACGCACATATTATGCATGTCAATTCATAAATAAACCTATGCTAGTATGGGAAGTTCTAAACATCTATATTCTCTACCACTTCAATAGAGATTAACAAACAATCTTAGATGTAAGCTACGCATCAAACACGAATAAGCATCCAAAGTATCAACTAGGAAATCATAAATCACCATACACAAAGGATTATAAAACAATTAACTATTGAAATCCATAAATAAGTTAGAACCTCATGACAACGATTACTTCATAATCGAACTCATCCTCACCATGGGTTACAATGAAAACATGATAATAAATAATATAAGAGTACTAGGGTTCAAAGACAAATAAAAAACAAGCATCCAAAGTATCAACTATATTGAAGAATACAAAAATATTTTTCTCCGTAGTCGTCTTGTGCTCTCTAGGTCTTCGTATTGCTCTCCCTTGGCTCCTTGTTCTTAAAAATGAATTATTAATGATATATATAGGCTTCTGGTGGACCTGGGCTCGCGAAAACTCAAAATTATACTAAAAAAGGATTTTGGCCAAACGACCCCATGTGGCCTCCCCGCTTCCCCGCGTGGCCGCGCGCTCTCTCTTACAAACCGGTGCGGCCGCCCTACATCTGGCACGGGCACGCGGCTCTTCTGAATTTTTCTTCATTTTCTTGTTTTTGCTATAGTTTGAGTTCTGCTCGTTAGAATTTGATGATTCAACAGTCCACGTGAAGCTATCGAGATTCTCTTCAACATGAACATGGACTAGGCTTCTAATTCTGATCTCTTTTCAGCATATTTCTTTGAAAAGCTCAT